>NC_086073.1:2684686-3353983 GCF_948474715.1 Cydia amplana | reverse complement strand
ATTATTATATCTGTGGAAGTGAAAACAAAGTGGCTTTTATGCTTGTAAGTGTTTGAAATAACGGCGAGAAACTACGCTGATAAATCTTCAGATGACAACCAAAACTCACTCATTGCAAATGGGCATACGGCCCGCCTGATAATAAGCAGTTACCGTAGCTTATAGACGCTTGTAACTCCAGAGGTGTGACATGCGCGTTGCCGACCCTTACCAAACAACAAAAACCGGCCAAGTGCGAGTCGGACTCGCGCACGGAGGGTTCCGCACCATCAACAAAAAATAGAGCAAAACAAGCAAAAAAACGGTCACCCATCCAAGTACTGACCCCGCCCGACGTTGCTTAACTTCGGTCAAAAATCACGTTTGTTGTATGGGAGCCCCACTTAAATCTTTATTTTATTCTGTTTTTAGTATTTGTTGTTATAGCGGCAACAGAAATACATCATCTCTGAAAATTTCAACTGTCTAGCTATCACGGTTCGTGAGATACAGCCTGGTGACAGACGGACGGACGGACAGCGGAGTCTTAGTAATAGGGTCCCGTTTTTACCCTTTGGTTACGGAACCCTAAAAACCAACTTTGTTTTGGTACAGCTTAGGTTCACTATGGCTTTGAACTTGTGGTAAATAATTAGTGAGTTTTGGTTGTCACCCGACGAAATAGAGAATAACTTGTGGTCGTAATCATGATTTCGAATGGCATAAAGTGATGAAGATAGCCATACTACTTTTTCCATGAGACCAGAAACGTTTGAGCTACCCTGAGCTTTTGAGTTTTTTAAGGCATACTCGTAGCTGATTTTATTTTTGCTATTTCTTAGTTGTTGGTCCCGTGGGATAAGATGATGACTATGACCTATCACTTTTGTCATGACCCCAAATTAGCCGTCGGGGTCTATTAGAAAGCTACAAACTATACCATTTTGCTTTCGCAACGTAAAAAAAAAGGCCTGCCCTTTGCGATATCTGCCGGCGTATGTCTGTGCTGTTGGTCCCCGCCACGCGCTCGGTCGCGCCTGTGTATGTACATGTACAGATGTAGAGGACGAAGCTCGAATCGGATTAGGTTATGTCGATTGGTTTCGCGGTTGACGTGATTCAGCGCTTCGTGGTTGACGCCAAAGGAATTGGATTTGGAGACTTCAAACTGGGTTTTTACATATGGAAAAATAAATATGAAAAAAATATGTTTAAGAAAAATCATGTCATATTATATGGTAATTTATTTTATAAAATATAAATGGAATTAAAATGTACGTCGGTTGGTACTGAAATTAAGTGTCGAGGCGGGACCTCTTGCGGAAATGTGGTTTTCTTAAAAGTACGGCGCTTAATCCCATTCCTTTGGCTCCGTAATCCGCACGGATGCTGAATCACGTTGTACTCAAGTTGAATCGGCCGTCGCGTCTCTGCACACAGGTCATTAATATGTACACATGTTTTAACTTATTCTAATGGAATAAGACGCACAATTGTATACATATTTGTGACGGAGACGTGGCGGCGTCTGTGTTCTGTATAGACGAGACGTTTGCCATATGTATTAGTGAGATGGTCGATATTGTTCCAAATTGTCACAAACCCCGCAGCCAAACTGTCGATTGTGTAGGTACGAAGTTAAACTGTCCTTTAATCTAGAATAACAAATTCACAAACTAATATCGCTTATTTGTTATAATATTGTAACTCGTTAGTAATTATTTCAATTTGACTGGATTAAGATTAGATCATTATGTATTTGTTTAGTGACGTTCGTTCGATTCCCATTTTTTTACCGCTTGTATAGCTAAAGTAAGAGGCGCTTACGGCGTAACGTACTGCCTTACCCTGTAAATAATTGTTTTGTATACAGCTATTTATTAAAAGAATGTTAAACGAAAATTGATGAATATCATTCTTTCATTGTTTAATGATTGGTCATCAATAAATATACTACCGATAGTATATTATGGTATGCAAATATATTGTATTAATACAAAAACATAACGAATAATATTGAATTTCATATTACTGAATTGTTTCATTTGAAATTAGAACCTTCCCTAAAGAGTACTAATTAATTGGAGCTTGTTCTTCAAAACAACCTGTTATTGGCTACGTTTAGCGCGTAACTGTTGTTAACCATCTTGTTTGACAGAGATATGTTGCATATAATTCCAACTAATTTGCATCCGTAAAAATTGAGGTGCACCTTCTGTTTATGCATTATCATTTTCAATAGGGAATATTACGCGAAATTCTGCGTAGGGGGCGCCACTCCCACAAGTGACAATCTAAGGATCTACCGCAAACGAGAAAGTCGAAATTTTGTTATCTAACCTCTATCACTCTTGCATATTCGAGCGATAAAGAGGCAGATAGCTGAGTTTCGATTTCGCGTTTCCCGGTAGGCCTTTTGTAAACAAACCGCCTTGATGTATCAATCTCATATTTGATTGTCTGTAAAAACTTGTCAAAAAACAGTATGTATAAGTTACTCTATGGTATACTTAAGTCATTAGTGCTGCACTCTGGCGGCAAAACATTGCAGTAATACTCCCTATTCCCCATGCGCTTTCACAACGCTACTGACCCCTGTCAGTTACCCTTTGCATGGATACAAATTCATGGTAGAAAAAGATACAGTCAGCAGTAGCAGTTGCTAAGCGGATCAGGTGTTCAAACTGATCTTGACGCGACTTAAGGGTCTCCCCAAACTTATCGACGCGGAATCGGCAATGCCAATAGAAATGAAACTTTATGTCCACGCAATAAGAGCGAAAAAGACGCCGACGCGTCGGCCGTCGACGGCCGAACGGAGCCGAACCGAACCTTACCTGTTTATGCTGTTTACTATCGGCTTTCGCCGAATCCGCGTCGATAAGTATGGGGAGACCCTAAGTTAAGAGAATAAGAGCGTATCAAGTCAAGATAATTTTGAACACCTCGCCCGCTTATAGTTCGTTTTTTTAGCATTAGAACGAACTTGCAAGAAGGTAAGCGATCTTGACATGGCTTTTAATTGAAAAACGCTTTAAAAAAAAACTATTGTGAAAGCAGAAGAATATAAATTATCGTATTAGATTAGATTCATAATTGTTACATATTTGCCGTAACTTATTTTTAAAATGTGTTTTTCAATTAAAAGACACATCAAGATTGTTTACCTTATTTCTAATGCTAAAAAAAACGAACTACATATAGCAACTTCTGCTGCTGACTGTACAAAAAAAAAAACAGTCATGTATTAAATCAACTTTAATTATTATTATCCTATTATTCATAAAACTTAAAATTTTACTTCCATAATACCAATTAAATAAATTAACTATGGTCCAATCATTCAGCTGTTCATCTTAAAATGTAAAAACAAAATCGTTTAAAAGTTTAAAAAATACAATTCACGTTACAGCTTACAGTTAGTAAAAGCATGCTCTCTTAATAAATACAATCGCTATATATATCATTAAATTATTAATAATTAACTAAAACCTTGAAAGTTACATGTACAAAATGTACATTGCACATCATATAGGTACATTATGTATGGTTAAGGTATGTCTAGGCCGATTTGTGGTAAACTATCAACATTACTATACATTATTACAGGAATACAAAGAAATCACTCGGTAAATCGAATCGAAATTACATACAGTCGCCATGAAATATAACGGAGCGGCTAAAGTGCTCACAAATATCTGAACACGCCTCTATTGTCCAGGCGTTTGAGTGCGTGTTCAGATATTTTTAAGCACCTCGGCCGCTCCGATATATCTGATGGCGACTGTACCATAAAATCGGCCAGGGCATACCGTGACTTAAAATTATTTGAGAGGAACGGATACTGACAAAACCTTTATAATTTTGAGTTAATTTAGGCCGACATTGAAACATGGTACATCTCAAATAATTTCATACATACACTAAATTGAGATCATTGTGAATATTGTGTTTTCGGTTTTGAATACCATACGCTAATCCCAGCTGTTTTAAAAATATAAATATCGCGGTGTAATATGTGAACTAAATTCTGTCATTTATCGCAGAATTGGTAAAACTTTATTACGGGTAGGTAATAATAAAATTCAAAATATAAAATTAATGGTGTGCATCAACCTTATATTGCTTGAATTTAATGTACTACCATTTATTTCGGTAAGTATTAAAGTAAAAAGTGTTAGTAATCGAATGTTTAATAAATAAATAAAAACTATGAAGAGTTGGGGATGTTCTGTTTCTTATGTTTCGATAAAAAGGTATGTTCCATTTATTTCATAGGGTATTTCAGTCCAAAAACCACTGTCTTTCTTGATTATCGAACCAATTATATAAAAATAGTACGTAGTATAGTTTGGGATTGTTCTAGTTCTTATATTTGATACCTTCAATAGAAGCGCACTAGGAGGTGCGGGTGTCCATGTGCGACGGTAATCGCTTACCATCACGTGATTCGTCTGCTAGTTTTCCTTCTAAAAATACACAATGGAATAAATGAAATTGTAGATACATTCTAATTGGTTGAACCCTGTGTTTGGAGTTTAGACGATGGTGAAGTAGTGAGCGACGTGGGAGGCGCCGTCCGTGTCGACCGTCTTCTGCAGGTTGAGCTGGTGTACTATCGTGTCCGGATTTTCTATTTCCTGCGACAATGATCACACATTATACAGGGTGAATCAACTTTTAGAACACTTAATTTCGTGTCCCTAGACTCCCTACCAAATAAAAAAATGATTTTTCAAAAACCATGTCGATATTTCTACTTTTTTGTTTACACGGGCATTATTAGATCCATAAGTAATTAAGAACACATTAAAATTAACAACTTGATCAGATAACAGTTACATTTTGTACGGTAAACGCAGGAGAAAAAAGTTATCTTATCTCCCATACAAAAATCAGGGACACGACATTTTTGCCTTTTTCTACTGCGTTACCGTACAAAATGTAACTTTGATCAAGTTGTTAATTTATTGTGGTAATTAAATATTTAGTTATCTAATAATGCCCGCGTCAACAAAAAAGTATAATAATCAACATGGTTTTTGAAAATCGATTTTTCTTTGCTAGGGAGTCTAGGAACACGAAATCAGTGTTCTAAAAGTTGATTCAATTTCAATACACATATGTTAACCTAAAAGTTCAAGAAAAAAAGAATACGTTTAAAAATGAATAAGTTAACAAGTTGATTTCAAAGGCACCAACCTCATCATCTGCGAATCCGTTGATTTCTACTGGTATCGTCTGGCCATCTTGAGTGATAACCTGTAAAAAAACGATGAGGATTAGGAAACACCGATTTTTCAAAATACTAATTCAAGCCCGAAAGCAGTCCATGTGCCTTTAGGGCTCATTTAGACGGTGCGAGTACGGTGCGTCCGTTAACTCTCAGAATGCTGAAGGAACGGATTTTTAAAGCGGTTTTGAATATTTATTTTATAAAAAGACACGTCAAGATTGTTTGACACACTGCACATTGGTGAGCCCCCCATTATAGTTCGTTTTTTTAGCATTAGAAAGAACTTGAAAGAAGGTAAGCGATTTTGACATGTCTTTTAATTGAAAAACACTTTTTAAAAATCAATAACTATTACTTATGAAAGCAGAAGACTATAAAAGATCGTATTAGATTCATAATTGTTACATATTTACCGTAACTTATTTTTAAAATGTGTTTTTCAATTAAAAGACACATCAAGATTGTTCACCTTATTTCTAATGCTAAAAAAACACGAAGTATAGAACATGTCCGGACTGTATGTTACCTGCATAGTGATGGGTAGGACATCAATTTAAAATGAGTTTGTATGAGTACCTCATTTTCTAAAATGAGGTGTTACAATGTCTTACTTCAAATGAGGTGAGGTACTAGCATATTTTCAGCGTCGACTATTCCATTAATTCCAACGGCGACAAAAATATTTAATGTATATACATATTTATGTATCCATCACTTCCTTTATAAATAAATAAATAGTAACATTTAATTGGAGTGCAATTCTGGAGGTTAAGAATAGAACTTTTAGGAGAAAGATAATTTTAGAATCAAGTAAAATGAATAGAGGAGTGAAGTAAGACATTTTTGCGGTACGAAGTACTGCGACAAATTAACAAAATGAGTGGTACAAATGAGGTGCCTCACGAGTGAGCGACTCAACACTATACCTGCAGGGACTTCCCGTCGGCTGAAGTGATAGCCAGCCGCGTGCCGTCCTGCATCGTGAAGTGCAGCGGGTTCCCCTGCTCGTCCGTCACCTGGCAAACAATACCATTGTACAAATAGATTCACAAGAGATCCGAGTCAAACGCAGTGAAAAACCGGCCAAGTGCGAGTCGGACTCGCGCACGGAGGGTTCCGCACCATCAACAAAAAATAGAGCAACACAAGCAAAAAAAAAACGGCCACCCATCCAAGTACTGACCCCGCCCGACGTTGCTTAACTTCGGTCAAAAATCACGTTTGTTGTATGGGAGCCCCGCTTAAATCTTTATTTTATTCTGTTTTTAGTATTTGTTGTTATAGCGGCAACGGAAATACATCATCTGTGAAAATTTCAACTGTCTAGCTATCACGGTTCGTGAGATACAGCCTGGTGACAGCCGGACGAACGGACAGCGGAGTCCTAGTAATAGGGTCCCGTTTTTACCCTTTGGGTACGGAACCCTAAAAACTGGAAAGACGTATTACGTATACGGATTCAGCCAACACTCACCGGCATATGTTCGCTCTCCTCCAGCACCACGGGTTCCATCTCCTCAAGGACGTGTTCCACCTGTTCCATCTGTTCCAGCTGTTCCATCTGTTCCATCTGTTCCATCTGTTCCACCTGTTCCACCTGTTCCATCTGTTCCATCTGTTCCATCTGTTCCACCTGTTCCACCTGTTCCAGCTGTTCCATCTGTTCCAGCTGTTCCAGCTGTTCCAGCTGTTCCATCTGTTCCACCTGTTCCAGCTGTTCCAGCTGTTCCACCGGCTCCGGCTCGGGCCTCCGCAGGAGCGAGGACCCGGAGTACAGGGTGTCTTTTAACACTGTGTCGTTTTCTATTGTCGTCATCTGTGGGTACAATTAATTAATTAGACCCACCAAGGTTCAAAAACCATCTTCCTCGCGTTGTCCCGGTATTTTGCACGGCTCATGGGAGCCTGGGGTCCGCTTGACAACGAATCCCAAGAATTAGCGAAGGCACTAACTTTTACGAAAGCGACTACCAACGACCTTCCAATCCAGAGGGTAAACTAGGCCTTGTTAGGATTTCCTTACGATGTTTTCCTTCACCAAAAAGCGCCTGGCACATAAGTTCTGAAAAACTCATTGGTACGAGCCGGGGTTTGAACCCGCGACCTCCGGATTGCAAGTCGCACGCTCTTACCGTTAGGCCGCCAGCGCTTCCACGGGTTATTCCCACTAGTTACCGCCAAGTTGTTACGTGGTAACTACTGGGAATTTTTTTCCCACCTTTTACCACTGGTAACTACTGGGAAAAATTATTCCCAGTAGTTACCACCAACTCGGTTTGGTGGTAACTACTGGGAATTTTTATTCCCAGTAGTTACCACTAAAAATTTTGTTAGAGTTAAATACTAATAAAAACAGTATAAAATAGTATAGTATAAATATAGAGTGATTTTGAATTACCGAATGAAATCACTTAAAAATAATCTAAATGGATTATTAAATTTATCCTTGCATATATTATAGTTTTTGTATTAGTACCGGTTAAACTGTTTCAATATTTTTCGTCACTTTTAAGGCAGTTTACTAAAACACTAATCGACTTAATAATGATTGATTAAATCACTCTATATTTATTTTTAATTTTTTTGTACTGTTTTTATTAGTATTTAACCCTAAAAAATTTTGGTGGTAACTACTGGGAATAAAAATTCCCACTAGGTCCCACCAAACCAAGTTGGTGGTAACTAGTGGGAATTTTTATTCCCAGTAGTTACCAGTGGTAAAAGGTGGGAAAAAAATTCCTAGTAGTTACCACTGGTAAGAACTTGGTGGTAACTAGTGGGAATAACCCGCTTCCACCAAGGTTCGCATAAATTGCGAAATTTAAAAATGTGCGTACGGTTTATTTTCTAGTTTTTGACATACAATATTAAGACCGTATGAGACACTTTTTTTGGTTCTATGGTATATTAGATTGAGTCTAACTGATTTAAGAGATTTATAGAATTTGTGTCAGTTGCGCAACATTTTAAAACTCAAAATGAAAGTGCATACCGCACAGCAACTTGTAAAGCCTGACCAGTAATATATGATCATTGTCAAAAGGGCGCTGTTATTCTCATATACAGGATGACAGTTCAGTATAGTGTGAAAAAAATAGTTCCAGTGAAATTCCGCAACATGGCGCATGATCATTCCTGGTCAAGCTTTAGAAAAAAACCGGCCAAGTGCGAGTCGGACTCGCGCACGGAGGGTTTCGCACCATCAACAAAAAACAAGCAAAAAAACGGTCACCCATCCAAGTACTGACCCCGCCCGACGTTGCTTAACTTCGGTCAAAAATGACGTTTGTTGTATGGGAGCCCCACTTAAATCTTTATTTTATTCTATTTTTAGTATTTGTTGTTATAGCGGCAACAGAAATACATCATCTGTGAAAATTTCAACTGTCTAGCTATCACGGTTCGTGAGATACAGCCTGGTGACAGACGGACGGACGGACGGACGGAGTCTTAGTAATAGGGTCCCGTTTTTACCCTTTGGATACGGAACCCTAAAAACTACTGAGTCCTACCTGGTCGGATTCGACGATGTGGAAGGCGGTGGGGTCGGAACTTCCGTTTGGTATTACCATAGAGAAAAAAATACATAGAGTGCTCACTCCATACATCAGTTCAGACTATTAATTTCAGTGTCTACATCTAGCATCGAGTAGCGGAACTATCAGTACTGCTACTTGACAATAGATGTAGCACCGACCGGAAAGTCTTATCTCAACAGCATAAGACTTTCCGGTCGGTGGCGACATCTATTGTCCAGTAGCAGTACTGATAGTTCCGCTACTCGATGCTAGATGCTAATAGTCTTTTTGGTACTAAAACTGATGTATGGAGTGAGCACTCTATGTATTTTTTTCTCTATGGTATTACACATCCGTTTCTGTTCCGGTTCCGTTACTTTTGAAACGGAAGTTATATCGGATGTCAATGCTTAGCGCGTCAGCGGGACATGAGCGGTGTACATCAAAAACAAACAGGTATATACCAGTCATTCGCTCATAGCCCCGCTTGCCACGTGCTGCAGTAATTAGATGTTCTGGTTTATCCGTGTTTTCGAATTTAAAGTACCTATTCGTATGTGTTGTGTTGTGTAATGTATACCTACTGATAGTACTGACTCAGGCTCCGGTTCCGATTCCGTTTCTGGTTCCGATAAACTAAATTTAAAACATCTGGTTCCGCTTTCGGTTCCGATAAAACCACATCCGTTACATCCCTGTTAGAAACTCCTGAGTCCTACCTGGTTGGATTCGACGATGTGGAAGGCAGTGGGGCCGGAGTCGACGTCGTACGCCACGTAGATGACTCGCTCGTCCTGCGGGCTGGCCGGGGCGGCCTTATCCACCAGCAGGCTCACTTGCTTGTGCACTTGCTGTTGATATACAAGTTAGATTTTATAAAGTCAATAAGGGTAGTGTTAAAGCTCTCTAAACATCTTATATGTGTGTATGGCCATAGAGAAAAAAATACATAAAGTGCTCACTCCATACATCAGTTCAGACTATTAATTTCAATGTCTACATCTAGCATCGAGTAGAGGAACTATCAGTACTGCTACTTGACAATAGATGTAGCAGCGACCGGAAAGTCTTATCTCAACAGCATAAGACTTTCCGGTCGGTGGCGACATCTATTGTCAAGTAGCAGTACTGATAGTTCCGCTACTCGATGCTAGATGTAGACACTGAAATTAATAGTCTGAACTGATGTATGGAGTGAGCACTCTATGTATTTTTTTCTCTATGGTATGGCCCACGCACACATGCATATCGTATTTAATAAGTACTTTTCTAAACACACTTCAGTCTTCAATAAATCGTAGAACAAGCAACACTCATTTGTATTATTTCGAAAAACAGCAAGATCCAAAATCAACCTTATTACAATCAACAGGTAGTAATATTCACACATTAACCGCCACATGTCAAAGGTTAACTGTCCATATAAAGAGTTTACTACCTACTACTACTACTTAACCGTCACATGTCGGACGTCAAGAGACGCGCGCAGTCACATCGCAATATCAACGTTCGGGCATTCTGATAAAGCTCACAATGACGTGCCGCGCACGATAGACGAGGCGTTCAAAGGATTAAATATCGTATTAGGAAATGATGTTCAAAGATTATCTCTATTTAGTTTTATTTTTGCCGTTTAATGTTAAATGGCGTTATTTATAAACGGCTGCTAAGTTAATCGGTTGATGATCGTCCCTATCTGTCCTTGTGCCATAACCATAGAGAAAAAAATACATAGAGTGCTCACTCCATACATCAGTTCAGACTATTAATTTCAGTGTCTACATCTAGCATCGAGTAGCGGAACTATCAGTACTGCTACTTGACAATAGATGTAGCACCGACCGGAAAGTCTTATCTCAACAGCATAAGACTCTCCGGTCGGTGGCGACATCTATTGTCCAGTAGCAGTACTGATAGTTCCGCTACTCGATGCTAGATGCTAATAGTCTTTTTGGTACTAAAACTGATGTAATGAGTGAGCACTCTATGTATTTTTTTCTCTATGGCCATAACGAGGGACAAACGACGATCATCAGCCGATTAACTTAGCAGTCGTTTACGAATAATGCCATAAGTGTGTACTATGAAGGGTTAAAGGGTTTCCTACGTGATTCCATCTCGTGAGGAAGTAGTCTGTGCGGAAAGAGAAGAGTCGCGGAATGTATGGGGCCCAATACATTTTACGACTCTTCTCTTTCCGAACAGACTGTGGTCGGTGGTACCTTCTTATGCTTGTTGAGGTTGGAGCAGCCACACACTCTAAAAAATGAAGACCAACTAAGAGCAGTTTTCTCTTAGTTGACGTTAAGTTAATTACAATAATAACGATCTTATATAAATCAAAGAAAGCTGATTACTTAAAACAATAAGTGTATCTGTGATTGAATTAATAAAGTAGGTATGTTATTAATCCTAACAATTGTATACTTTGCATCTATCATTAACTTATTGGCATAATTATGTAACGTAGGTTGATTCAATCCTTAACAGCCCTTAGTTGATCTTGCTAGGATCAATTAGTTAGCATAATTATTTTTCATGTAAATATTGAACAAGATCTTAATTGGTTCAGTTACATAGATATAGTAATAGCAATCAGAATTACCTTATTTGATGTTTCTAAGTTCTTGTTAGGCTCGTATGGAATCAAGATGCTCGATTACGACTATCAAGATATTGATAGGGCCAACCAAATTTTTTTTAGAGTGCAGCGGCATAGAGAAAAAAATACATAGAGTGCTCACTCCATACATCAGTTTTAGTACCAAAAAGACTATTAGCATCTAGCATCGAGTAGCGGAACTATCAGTACTGCTACTTGACAATAGATGTCGCCACCGACCGGAAAGTCTTATGCTGTTGAGATAAGACTTTCCGGTCGGTGCTACATCTATTGTCAAGTAGCAGTACTGATAGTTCCGCTACTTGATGCTAGATGTAGACACTGAAATTAATAGTCTGAACTGATGTATGGAGTGAGCACTCTATGTATTTTTTTCTCTATGGCAGCGGGCAGCGGTAGGGCCGCTCGCCCGTGTGGCGGCGCTGGTGCGCCTGCAGCGCGCCGCGCGAGCCGCGGCCGCGTGAGGAAGTAGTCAGTGGTACCTTCTTGTGCTTGTTGAGGTTGGAGCAGTCGGCGAAGGCCCTGGGGCACAGCGGGCAGCGGTAGGGCCGCTCGCCCGTGTGGCGGCGCTGGTGCGCCTGCAGCGCGCCGCGCGAGCCGCAGCCGCGGCCGCACACCGCGCACCGGTGCCGCGCCGCGCCGCCCGCGCCGCGCGCCTCGCGCCGCATGTGCGCCAGCCACGACGAGCGGCACACGAACCTGCAGGGCGATGCCATGTCATAGAGAAAAAAATACATAAAGTGCTCACTCCATACATCAGTTCAGACTATTAATTTCAGTGTCTACATCTAGCATCGAGTAGAGGAACTATCAGTACTGCTACTTGACAATAGATGTAGCGCCGACCGGAAAGTCTTATCTCAACAGCATAAGACTTTCCGGTCGGTGGCGACATCTATTGTCAAGTAGCAGTACTGATAGTTCCGCTACTCGATGCTAATAGTCTTTTTGGTACTAAAACTGATGTATGGAGTGAGCACTCTATGTATTTTTTTCTCTATGGCCATGTTTATTCAGTTTCTGACCGAGGAGCGGTGCCGGACCACCGCCCGCTCCACGGGTTTCACGCGTCATGTGAGCGACACACGAACCCAAGGGAGTGAGACATGTTTACTCAGTACTAGCGACCCGCCCCGACCTCGCACGAATGTGACCTTGACTAATTATCTTCGATCAACCCGGGCTTCCGACACGTCGGAAGGGATAGGCCCAAGCGATATCTTGACATTCAAATCATTCTGCCATTTTTCGCGGGGGGGAACGTGCACACAGTCGCACTTCTCACACACTTACATACAAAATCCAATCTGTAATGACGACACAAATACATAGAAAATGACACCCTACACAGACAAATCTTGCACACCTCGATCTGTTTTTGTGTACGGACGAGTCACAAGTGTCACAACACGCACACTAACACATTTTCGTCAAGAGATGAGAAGTCGGATTTGTCGCTCGACCGATCCGCAATTTGTACTGGGCGAGAAAAATCGATAAATCTAACAATTACATGCAACTAAAATATAATAATTGTGTTTAAATGTAATTAAACGTATGATATGTAAAAAAAAATATTACATGTGAAATGTAAAACCTTCTTTTTGTAAATTTGATGTCCCCGACCTCTTTTTACAACAAAAAACCGAGCAATTGGCATTTTTTCTGCTGCTGTGTTCACTAGCGCGTCTGGACTCGGTCTAGTTTAAAATCCGAGCGCAACTAGTTTTGTTACCCGCGCTAGATCAGTTGATCTCGTACCTAGGCAGAGGGGAAATAGTGCGAATGCCGCGTCCCTTCCGTGTTGGTCGAAGCTAATTATACACCTAAACCTTCCTCAAAAGTCACTGTATTGATAGATGAATACCGCATGAAATTCTGTTCGGTAGTTTTTGGGTTTATCACAAACATAGACGTACAGACGCGGAGGGACTTTAATCGATATATCTCGTTACATAGACCCTGATATACAACCACACCCGTCGCGGACATTGCTCTCACTGGTATGGTTTGTCCCCAGTGTGTACGTACCGCTTCCCGCAGTGGTTACAGACGTGCGGCCGCTCGTTGTCGGCCTGGTGGCGGCGCGCGTGCAACCGATGCTGCGAGGACGTGGTGAACCGCCGCGGGCATTGCGCGCACTGGTATGGTTTCTCGCCCGTGTGGATACGCTCGTGCTCGGAGAGGTTGCCTTTTTGACTGAAGCTCTTGCCGCATGTTTTGCAGGTATATGGTTTTAGGCCTGCCGGGTGAACGGTTTTTCTTTAATGTGAAATAATTTTCCAAGAGTTAAAAAACTAAGACTATAGCTTTTTCATAGCCGTCTGTCATTGTAAAAAGGGGACTTTCAACCTAGACGTGCGCGCCGACCTAAAATTTGCCGGCGGCGGCGCGCCGGCATTTTAGGTCGGCGTGGCGCGGCGGCGCCGGCGTGTAGCTAATTTTGTCATTTAGGTATATCCTACTAAAACTAGCGGTAAGAGCGTGGGACTTGCAATCCGGAGGTCGCGGGTTCGAACCCTGGCTCGTACCAATGAGTTTTTCGGAACTTATGCACGACTTTGGTATCATCTGATATTTACCAGTCGCTTTTCGGTTAAAGAAAACATCGTGAGGAAACCGGACTAATCCCAATACGGGCCTAGTTTACCCTCGGAGTTGGAAGGTCAGATGGCTGTAGGGACGGGAGTTGGAGACAAGTGATAACAACGAAAGTCATAGATGAACTCTCTTTATTTGGAGTACGTTAGCCTTATATACTAGAAATTACACACATATAAACATTAGTGCTATACTTACACCTCTACATGTCAGTCGCTTTCGTAAAAACTAGTGCCCACGCCAATTACTGGGATTAGGTCCGCATTCGTTCAGTAAATGTTAAACACTATAATGCCCATAACCAATATATACCAGAATGGCACCGCGTATTAGATAGGTTAGCGGTGTCAGGTTGGTCTTGTGCGCGAAGCTTGTGAGAACAGCTTCACACCCGAATGAAGCAACTCGTGGTTCAGAAGGTTCGCCTTCGTCTTGAACGATGTGCTACATATGTGGAACCTTCACGCCGATATATTTGAGCCACACATACCGGAATGCCACCTCATGTGTAGCGTGAGGCTGGTCTTGTGCGCGAAGCGGTGCTTGCACAGTTCGCACGCGAAACGCTTCACGCCGGAGTGAAGCAACTCGTGGTTTAGGAGGTTTGCTTTCGTCTTGAACGATGTGCTACATATGTGGAACCTCACGCCGATATATTTGAGCCACACATACCAGAATGCCACCTCATGTGTAGCGTGAGGCTGGTCTTGTGCGCGAAGCGGTGCTTGCACAGCTCGCACGCGAAACGCTTCACGCCGGAGTGAAGCAACTCGTGGTTTAGGAGGTTTGCTTTCGTCTTGAACGATGTGCTACATATGTGGAACCTTCACGCCGATATATTTGAGCCACACATACCAGAATGCCACCTCATGTGTAGCGTGAGGCTGGTCTTGTGGGCGAAGCGGTGCTTGCACAGTTCGCAAGCGAAACGCTTCACGCCGGAGTGAAGCAACTCGTGGTTTAGGAGGTTTGCTTTCGTCTTGAACGATGTGCTACATATGTGGAACCTTCACGCCGATATATTTGAGCCACACATACCAGAATGCCACCTCATGTGTAGCGTGAGGCTGGTCTTGTGCGCGAAGCGGTGCTTGCACAGCTCGCACGCGAAACGCTTCACGCCGGAGTGAAGCAACTCGTGGTTTAGGAGGTTTGCTTTCGTCTTGAACGATGTGCTACATATGTGGAACCTTCACGCCGATATATTTGAGCCACACATACCGGAATGCCACCTCATGTGTAGCGTGAGGCTGGTCTTGTGCGCGAAGCGGTGCTTGCACAGTTCGCACGCGAAACGCTTCACGCCGGAGTGTAGCAGCGCGTGGTTCAGAAGGTTCGCCTTCGTCTTGAACGAGGTGCTACAGATCTGGGGACAAGTTTAGAATAGATTAAACACATTCATTGCCACCTAGCCAAACAACACAGCGCCAGGCCACAAAAAATTCGTCATATAAAGCTGTAGTACCACGATCCCGACTATCGGGTCGTCCGGCCTGGGAACGAAATCATAAAATACCCGATAGTTGGGTTTTCGGCACTGAATGTGCTAAAATGAAAAAAATATTGAACAAACTAATCAAAGCCATATTAACTTACAGTAAGTTTAATAATGCTTATGTCGTAGGTACCAGGCGACGATATATACAGGGTGGCGCATTTAGATCGGTCAGTATGGGAAAATCTGAAACTATAAGACATACGACGATCTCTTCTTAGGAACCATGTCATCGATTTTAGTAACAAGAAAAACTGCATTCATACATTTAATTTTTTTTTATGTAAAATGTATTGAAAAAAGCGGCCAAGTGCGAGTCGGACTCGCCCATGAAGGGTTCCGTATTTAGGCGATTTAAGACGTATAAAAAAAAAACTACTTACTAGATCTCGTTCAAACCAATTTTTGGTGGAAGTTTACATGGTAATGTACATCATATATTTTTTTTAGTTTTATCATTCTCTTATTTTAGAAGTTACAGGGGGGGGGGACACACATTTTACCACTTTGGAAGTGTCTCTCGCGCAAACTATTCAGTTTAGAAAAAAATGATATTAGAAACCTCAATATCATTTTTGAAGACCTATCCATAGATACCCCACACGTATGGGTTTGATGAAAAAAAAATTTTTGAGTTTCAGTTCGAAGTATGGGGAACCCCAAAAATTTATTGTTTTTTTTCTATTTTTGTGTAAAAATCTTAATGCGGTTCACAGAACACATCTACTTACCAAGTTTCAACAGTATAGTTCTTATAGTTTCGGAGAAAAGTGGCTGTGACATACGGACGGACAGACAGACGGACAGACGGACAGACAGACAGACAGACATGACGAATCTATAAGGGTTCCGTTTTTTGCCATTTGGCTACGGAACCCTAAAAATGGTGGCCATTTCGAAAACATACTAAAATAAATTAAAGGATATGAAAACAATGCATTTTATTCATTTCAGACATCATGTTTCATAGTAACATTTACTGCTTAAGACCTACACAATCGATATCTAAATAGAAATGTTGTTGTTGTTGTTTGTCCTAGGGCACCCCGGAGGTGCATAGGGCCTCCACAAGATCCTTCCACGCCTTCCTGTCTTGAGCAACCGCCTTGGCCTCGTTCCAGTTCAGTCCTACGGCTGTCAGCTCGTTCTCTATGCTGCGCCTCCAGGTGTGCACAGGGCGTTTGCGGGCTCGCTTCCCGCCCTGAGGCCGCCACTCGAACGCGATACTGGCGATGTTTGTATCTCCTCTTCGCAGGGTATGACCGATCCATCTCCACTTCCGCAGCGCTACTTCTTGGGCGACCGGAGGTTGTCGGCACATACTCCACAAATCCTCATTTCTTATGGTCTTCGGCCAGAATATGCGGAGAATCGACCGAAGGGACTTATTGACAAACACTTGTAGCTTGTGTGTCAGCCCCTTTGTCACTCTCCACGTCTCACAGCCGAAGAGCAGCACGGACTTGACGGTGGATTCGAAGAGGGAGATTTTTACGCGGCGAGTGAGAACGTTTGAGTCCCAGACAGGCTTGAGTTGAGCAAATGCAGCTTTTGCCTTCTTAATTCTGCTCTCGACGTCTTCGTCTGCACCTCCCTGACATGTTAGTGTACTGCCGAGATATACAAACTTGGAGACTGATTCAAGGCGATCGTTTTTGAGCAATAATGGATCCGCACAATCTGATTTTACTCGCATGTTGACAGTCTTCCGTCGGTTGATTCGCAAGCCCATGGCTTCAGCTTCCTCTTGAAGGCTCTCAAGTTTCGCTTTAAGATGGGCTAACGATGGCGAAATCAGCACGATGTCGTCGGCGTAATCAAGATCATCCAGTTCCTTAGTACCCCAGTTAATGCCTCTTGGTGTTTCGATCACTGTCCTCATCACGTCGTCGAGAAGAATTATGAATAACAGCGGTGACAGGAGGCATCCTTGCTTCACACCGACAGTTACACTTATAGGCGCTCCCATTTCCTTTAATCTCCTCCCATAAATCCCTCCCATAAATAGAAATAATTTTAGATTTTTTTTTTCAAAACGTCCGGGTTCGATTCCGGAGCTGAGTACACATTTTTTTTAAATGTATGAATGCAGTTTTTCTTGTTACTAAAATCGATGACATGGTTCCTAAGAAGAGATCGTCGTATGTCTTATAGTTTCAGATTTTCCCATACTGACCGATCTGAATGCGTCACCCTGTATAGTGTAAACTCTATATAGCGACACTCAAGGGACCCGTATACCACGGATGATGGATGGTCCAGCACCTGTGGGCTGTGGGTAGGTAGATTACCTTGCAGCTGTAAGGGCGCGCCTGGGAGTGCACCAGCTGGTGCCGCTGTAACAGCTGCTTGTGTTTGAACAGTTTGCCGCACTTGCCGCACACGTAGCGCTGGCCCGTGTGCTCGGCTTCCTTGTGGTATACCACGGATGATGGATGGTTCAAAACCTGTAGGTAAATTAAAAAAAATTACAATGTAATCACTCGCAATATTAACAACAACAAACAAAACACAGTCTATTTCGAATAACGAATTTCGTTGCAATCGTCACGAGTGCGTTCATATAATTACTAGTTTGTTACGAAAAGTTTTCCAAAAGTTTCTTACATACCTTCCCACACAGATCGCAGGCGAAGCCTTTAGTGGGCTGAGCCCTCCGATGCGAATGAGCGTGTAGGGCGAGCGAGCGAGGATACGCGAACGATGCTCCGCACTCTTCGCACACGTACGGCTTGGCGCCTTCGTGCACCGCCTGTGACCAAAGATACATATTACTACTTAGTACAAAAAAAAAACCTAACTCATACGATTTCCGACGACCTCTTCAAAATACATAAATTATTGATTCAGAGAAGTAAAAAAAAGCAATGAAATGTAATTTTATGAAACAAAGCATGTCGTCGGGTGAGAATACGTTTGTGCCATACGCCACTTTCATTGGTTTACAGAAGAGCGAAAAGAAGCAAAAAAAATTTTTTTCGAAAAGTTTTACAGTTACGAAATATTGAACTTATTTTATCATTTAGGCAAATATATTTACTATGTCTAGTACCATACAAATATTGTGAATATAGTGGTAATCATGAAATAGAAGCATTTTTATGATTGCCATATACGTTTTTGATGAGTAAATGTTAAACGTAAAATGTATGATATGACACAAAAGTTTTGGATATGTCACACTTTTGTGATAATTTTCTGTTAACAGAGTGTAGTTATCCTATAGTAAAATGCGGATATGGCACAACATTTTCGAAAAATATAGTTTTTCAAAAACCGATTAGTGTCAATTATAGCATATTTTTTGTTATTTTAGAAATCATTTTGCTCAGAAATGGATATGGCACAAACGTATTCTCAGCCGGCGATGTTTGAAACATTTATTCAATCTTTAGAAGGATAGCGTCCAAATATTTTCGTGACTGAGAATACATATTCTTAAAGTAACAGAATAAGTGGTGGAATCAATTATTTATTGTTGTCATTCTGTTATGTTAGGCTAGGTGACAACATTAGCATAGTTTGTTAGAAGAATTAGACATTTTATAATGCTTATTAGATGACCCATCGCTTATAGTTTAAATTATAATATTAGATTTTTCAATGTCTAAATACCTATATTGATAAAAATTTATTAATTTCACTATCTGTACATATTACTGTTAAGTTATCTGTTTGACAATGTATAATCAATACTGAATAAAGAAATATGAATATGAATATGAATATATATTGCAAAAATGTACGTTTTGTGAATTTGTATAAAAGTATAGAAAAAACTAGTTATTTTTGAGATATTTCTCGACTTTACACGTACTTCTACTTATTGGACTCTACATATGGCTCTACATGTTCGATTTCATATTACATACGTTCGTAGGTCATTACAACTAGCCACATGAAAAAATTGATCCATCCAAGCAATTTTAAAGAACGTTTAGTGAACCTTAACGTGTAGCGAGCGGCTCTGCTTGTTGCTGAACATCTTGTCGCACTGCGGACACTTGAGCTTGGGCTTGCCGGACGGGCCGAGCACGACCGGTTCCGGTTCCGGTTCCACCTCGGTCTCGGGCGGGGTCGCTTCGCGTGTCACTTCTGTAAAAAAAACTAAACTGAAATGGCGCTATTCATATACAAACTTAACAAGCCAATCAAATCAAAGCAAGACAATCGTTTGATCAGAACAATCATTTTAATATTCGTGTTTATTAGAAAGAGACAAATAACAAAGGTTTGCTAAGTTTTATTTAGGGTGGGTTTGCGGCGTGTTTGTCATCTGGTTGCGACCAGACGAGTCGGGAAGGTCCGCCCGCAGCTGTGCGACATGCTACATGCGTGTCACCTGCGTGTCGTTGTAGAATTAAATAAATCCGGGTTTCCACTTTCAGGTGAAATAATTTTACGAACGAAAATATATTGACGGTGGAAATTTCCAATGTCCCTTACGCCAGTCGACATCAAGATTCATCAGTCATTATGACACTCATCATGACCGCAGATTGTGAAATCACTTGTAACGTCATCCTGTTATTCTGACTCAGCCGGGCTAGCACAGGAGTGGCGCGACAGTCCGTCCCTCTTTAATTACTACAGTTAGAAAAAGGCGGGTAGTTTATCTCGCAGGCGATACACATTCGCGGGCCTCCTCTGACTAGGCCTACAGAGGTCTGTTAATCTGACGTACCCGGTTTCTCGTCCGGCGCCTCCGCGGTGTCCGTGGTGTCGGCGTCCGGCACGGCGGCCGGCAGCGTGGCGTCCTGCACATTGCTGACGAGCTTCTCCACTGAGGGCAGCTCTTCCGACGGCTCTGGCGGATGCTCCGTCTTTATTGGCGATGTTTGGGGGTTCTCTGGATTCTGGAATAACGTTTTTTTTTAAGTATGTGTAAAATATAAATACAGTTTTGAGGAATTGTTTTTCAATAACATAAAAAGATTAGTTAATGAACTTATTTTTCGTATAATGTATTAGATAGCGATAATGACGCACGGGATGACAGTCTGTCCCTCATGTGCGTGGTGAACAAAGTGTGCCCGCAACTGTAAGACACGTGTGGCATGCTACATGCGTCTCACCTGCGTGTCGCACGGAATGACAGACTATCCTTCATGTGCGTGGTGAACAAGGTCATCCCATAGCTGTTCGATGCGTGTGGCATGCTACATGCGTCTCACCTTTGTGTCGCACGGGATGACAGTCTGCCCCTCGTGTGCGGCGGTCCTCTGGTGCGTGGTGAACGTGAGCCTGGTGGGGAAGGTCTGGCCGCAGCTGTGCGACACGTGTGGCATGCTACATGCGTCTCACCTTTGTGTCGCACGGGATGACAGTCTGCCCCTCGTGTGCGGCGGTCCTCTGGTGCGTGGTGAACGTGAGCCTGGTGGGGAAGGTCTGGCCGCAGCTGTGCGACACGTGTGGCATGCTAGATGGGTCTCACCTTTGTGTCGCACGGGATGACAGTCTGCCCCTCGTGTGCGGCGGTCCTCTGGTGCGTGGTGAACGTGAGCCTGGTGGGGAAGGTCTGGCCGCAGCTGTGCGACACGTGTGGCATGCTAGATGGGTCTCACCTTTGTGTCGCACGGGATGACAGTCTGCCCCTCGTGTGCGGCGGTCCTCTGGTGCGTGGTGAACGTGAGCCTGGTGGGGAAGGTCTGGCCGCAGCTGTGCGACACGTGTGGCATGCTAGATGGGTCTCACCTTTGTGTCGCACGGGATGACAGTCTGCCCCTCGTGTGCGGCGGTCCTCTGGTGCGTGGTGAACATGAGTCTGGTGGGGAAGGTCTGGCCGCAGCCGCAGCGGTACTGCACGGGCCCGTGCGCGGCCACGTGCGACATGTAGCGGCCGACGCAAGAGAACTCCATGCCGCAGATGGCGCACTGCTCGCGCGTCGGACGCATGCGACCTGATGGATAAACAGTAATATATTTAATTACACAAACGGGTCTACCGCGATATAATTTAATTCGACGGTTTTGAATTTAATGTCGGAATTAAAGGTAAAAACAATTAAATAATATCGCGGTAGACCCGTTTGTGTAATTAAATATGTGTACAAAACGCGAGAGTTTAAAGTGTTATAAACAGTAATATTTTTATACGTTTTCGTATACGTATAGTATGGAATATGTTACTCGAGGGCCTTGCTCAAAGTAGACTTGCTTGTGAATTGCTTGGTAATATTATACTAGCAGTTCATAACAAAACCAACACAAAAATCATAACAAAATCACCATATAATATATAAAAGCATTAATGCAAAACAGACAACACTTGTTAACGGATTTATGTTAACCTTTTTTCCTTATTTTGGAATACATATTTATAAATTTCAAGTCAGTTTGCAAAATGAAGTCGAGCGGACCAGCTACAATATGGCATTAAAATCTTATTTTTTAAGTTTTTGTGGGTTGACACATTATTGCTTATCAGCATCCATATAGTACAGTGGTTCCTAACCTTTTCAGTCCGGTCACCCCTATGACTAACTAGGGAACCTGATTTAACCCCTCCCAATGGTAATAAAAAATAAACCTACCACCTTGGCTTTTGCGCTTGACAACAACTTCGCATTTTCCAGAGGCCCCTTGTGCCCCTTTAAACACGGACAGCTTGTCTTTAGTGACTTACCTTTGGGCCTCCCCCGGCCTTTGCCCTTAACAACGACCACGAGTTCTCCAGAGGCCTCCATGTGCCCTATGACCTCGGGTTCCTTGGACACGGGCGGCTTGTCGGCGTCAGGTTTAGGTTCGGCATCACTCTCGTCTCCATCGGTCACTCCCTCCTCTTTGAATATCCGCTCTAGCTCTTTACCCTGGAAAATATATGAATGAATACCGTACGGACTATTATATCTACTATATCTTGAATTCCGGAATTGTAATTAATAATACAGACGAAGCAATACTGAAACGCGTAGGTAAAGTTTTGCAAAATAGTGTAATTTGAGACCCGGGGAAGGATATGTAGGTAGTTTTTATCAATCGTCATCATCATCATCATTCCAAGCAGACGAAGTTGCGGGCAGAAGCTAGTACATGTTTATATTAATAAATGTGACAGTAACTCTGTCTATTTGTTAAAGGATTTTGATGACTTTAAAAGCTTAACAAAAATTTAGAGAAATTCATTGACTACACCAAACAGTGGTGCAATAATTTTTAGTAGAACACCCAACAAACTACAAAATAAATAAATATTATAGACCATTCTTATACAGATTGACTAAGTCCCACAGTAAGATTAAGTAGGCTTGTGTTGTGGGTACTTAGTAGAGATGCAACGGATAGTTGTTTGGCCGGATACCGGATATCCGGCCTGGACACTGGCCGAATATCCGGTATCCGGCCGTCGGATATTCGGCCGGCGGAGTTCCGAGTATAGTTATACCTATACATATTTTGAGTTTTGCAGGTGCGCATCGTGCAGGTTTCGACCTGTTTCGTAGTGAACGTTCGCGCGGACACATTTCTAGGATCGTAAAGAGTTTTATCATGTCATTACGTAGTAAGTTCGTTTATAGTTACAAGTGCGCTCGCGTTTTTGTGTAAACAATTAAGTGTATTGTGTGACATTGGTTACGTATTCATTTCTATCTAATGTGTCGTTAGCATTATGACCGTAATTGTTTTTTAGATTCCATTTTTTACCCCAAAATGTGTTAATTTTACTATCCGGTATCCGGCCGGATACTAAAATAACGGCCGGATAGGCCGAATACCGGATACTAACCGGATATCCGGTGCATCTCTACTACTTAGACAACGATAAAAATCAGTCTCTACCTGAACAGCTTCTTTGAATCTTGTCGGAGTCTTCCTCCTCCGTTTCCCCTGCAACTCCTCCTCTTTCTGGCTGACCTTGGCCTCCTCAACCTGCTGCCTGGCAGCGGCCTCCTGCGCCAACTCCTCGGGACTCTTGGGCTTCTTCGGGGGCCGGCCTCGCTTGCGTTTGGGCTTCTCCAAGCCTGCCACTTGGAGGGCGATCGGGTGCTCCACTTGGTAGACGCCATCGCTGGTGTTAACTGGAATAATGGAATTGTGAATCTCCCACATCCATAAAACTTAGAAAATCTCTGTTGTATAATAGTGAAACTGGCCAGCCAAACTTGGATATAGCGGAAAATTCTTCAAAAGAGCCTTTTTGGACATTTTTAACTTTTAATAAGAAAACTTAATACTTACTATGAGAATACCCTGTCTGTTCTCACTATGAGAACTGGAAATTCCCGGTTAAAGGATTGATTTTGTATAGAAAACCAGTACCGGGAGCACACCATAGTTTAGATACTAAAGTTGTTTACTTTTATCTTTTATTTAAATGAAACTTTAAAAGAATGTTCTACGCTGATAAGTTTTTTTTAAATCATTGACATGATTCAATGAAAATGATATACAGAGGTTACACATACTCTCATAAACAATCTTCTCGGTGATAATCTCAAGCTCACTTGCCACTGCATTGTTGAACAATGTCTTCTTATATTCCTTTTCCCGCTGATGCAGCTCTCTTATTATTTTCTGAAATATAATCATGTTATACCTAAAATAAGTAAGTAAGTAACAAGTAGATACACATAGTAGTGATACATTGAGAAAGTACAAATGTGAACTTATCCGTCTGAGGGATCTCTTCCAACTTGTTGTTAAGCAGAATTATGTTTAAAACAAAAACTACATTGTTATTGTATATTAATTTCTTGTTGGTTTATGTTGTGTAAAATATAAAAGTACTTTTGTAAGGCTAGAGATGCCCCTTAGAGATGGAAAAAAGTGATAAAAACAAGTACATATAAAGATATAAGATGATAATGTACAAACCTGTCCATTTATTATCAAGGTTATAAATTCTACAGTAGCTTCTATCTGAATAGTACATCCTGGACAAATGGTCCGTGGTAATTGTCCGTCATCTGATACCTGAGTAGAATAAGATTAATTTTATGGTACATAATATATATTTTGTAAAAACTTTAAATAATTTCTAATAAATTGTTACATTTAGGACAAATATTTTAGGTTGTTCGGAATAAGTAAGTGATATAGTCATGTTACTGATGTAATGCATAATGCAAATGCATAGAAATAATACGTCGTAGAAGAATTATACAAATAATAATACAAACCTTACTTTTATTCAAATCAGCTGTAAAAATGTCAAATAGTGGCGCGTAATAGTAACAAAAATTAGATGTGATGAGAAGTATGAACAGTATTAAATAAGTATTATAAAAATACACAGTTATTATTTCATATATTTCCAGTCAAATATACTCATTATATTCAGATTAAAGATAGAAAATGTTATCATTTTCGTTCATCAGACCTCCATCTTGGTTTCTTAAGGGAGTCAAAACAACCACGAATTAAATAAAAGTACTCTACCTTGATTGGTAAATAAGTATTAATGATTTCACTTAAGTTCTGGCTATTTTCTTCACTAGAATATAACAATGTTCCATTATCATTTTCTTCCCCACATAGTCTACAAACAGTAGAATTATACAGAAAGACTTCCATCTTCTAATGAGAGTTTTTTTTAATCACCATCTACTTCCTTCTGACTTGCCAACATAACGAACCCAACCCAAGGATAATAGAATGACAGCATTTAGGCGTTTAATTGAAATGTTAAGGTATTATACGTTTTTCTTT
The DNA here is from genome assembly GCF_948474715.1 of Cydia amplana. Classification (NCBI taxonomy): domain Eukaryota; kingdom Metazoa; phylum Arthropoda; class Insecta; order Lepidoptera; family Tortricidae; genus Cydia; species Cydia amplana. The sequence continues at coordinate 3,328,883 of NC_086073.1, read as the reverse complement.
ATAAATAAATCAAAGATTGTGCTTAGTTTGAAAACGAAATAAAAATTATTCCAAAATTATATGAAATATCTGAATAATATCAATCAACATAAAAATAAAATTTATAAGTAATGTTTACTTGAAGCGTTTTTAGCTTAAATTTTGTTACGTTTCTAGCAACATTTAAATATCCCCTTCTTTCTTTTTAAAAGCCCTTTCCGGTTTAGTTCTTGGGGCTAGAGGCCGTAGTTTCGGTTTTTATTATTTATATCGCCCTTAATCCATCAAAATGAGAATCTATAAAGATATTATTACTGGTAATTACGTTTGTCGTGTTATACTGAAGTGCTATTAGTGAATATTTTATTAAATATGTGTAATATTGATATCGGTTACTTTGACATTTCATTGTGCCCGTGACAGTGATGTCTCATCATCAATTTTGGATATTTTATGCCACATCGACAATCCAGATGGCTTCTCCAGGTTTCAAAATGGAAATAATAGGATATAATTGTACTTTTCAGGTGACGAGATGTTCTCGGACACATACAAAATGAAGCTGGTCGATGAAGTAATTTACGAAGTGACCGCTAAACTTGTGCAGAGAACCCAGGGCGATATCCAGATCGAGGGTTTCAACCCCTCGGCTGAGGAGGCTGATGAGGGCACTGACTCTAACGTGGAGACTGGATTAGACATAGTTCTCAACCACAGGCTTGTGGAGACATACGCCTTCGGTGACAAAAAGTCGTACACACTGTACCTTAAGGACTACATGAAAAAGTGAGTGATTGTGATAACTGCACTGTGAAGAAACCCGTTTGAGGTTGGGGCTAAAAATGCTTCCTTTTAATTTATCAGTAATATTTACATGTAGTGAATTTTTCAACCTAAGATCTGGAAATTGGAAACTTGAATTTTGCAACACTTTAACACGTGTAATGGCAACTGCAGATCGTTATCTATTATTAAAACCTTTGGTCACAAATACCCAAACACAAATTATCTACCTAACCTAACAATAACTTTATTGCAACTAAACTGTCAGATATCTTTAAGATGAGTCATTGTGAAGCAAGTCATTTTTCATATTTTAGGTTAGTTTTTAAACAATTTTTGATTCAGTAAAGAAGCTGTGAGCTTATCTTTGTTGTGGTAATACTGAAGGTCAAGATACAGGCTTTATCAGTCAAGATAAAAGGTTAACTAGTACATGCACAGAATTAGTTTTTGTTCTGAACTATTAGAGACTCTTCTAATCTCAGGGTTGCAAACAAAACAACCCAATGGGAGGTCCAAGTAACTCGATCTATCAATCAAATGTCCCAATGTAAATAATATTGTGTCTAAAGTCAGTTCATTTTGTGTCTTGCTCTGTCATGTTTTAACGGCTGAAATTGAAACAGTCCATATTTCTGATTATGTAGTTTATAAATGTGGTGGAAAAATTTGGAGTACTATGGGGGGGATGTTTGATCTTAGGCAGATTAACATGTCTATAGTTCGTTTTTTAGCATTAGAAAGAAGGTAAAGTGATTTTGACAGTATGTCTTTTGTCTTTTTATTAATAATCACCATTGAAAAATAAGTTGCAGTCACATATCGTCGCTATACTTACTCAACCTCATATCTGCAACAATCATTTGATGGAAATGTTGCTTTTCTTTCATTTGGAATACGGGTGTTTTTGTCATCAAATGAGTGTTGCAGATACGAGGTTGAGTAAGTATAGCGGCGATATACAATCTTTACATTCTTTTGCTTTCATCAGTAATTTAAACTAATTTTTTAAAGCATTTTCAATATTTTTTAAATAAAATGACATCAAGATTGTTTACCTTCTTTCTAATGCTAAAAAAACAAACTGTATGTGGTTGTTATGGGCAGATTCTAGAAGAGAACTAATCAGGGATCAGATCTGGTATTTTTTGTATGGGAACGGAAACGGTATTTTTTCGTTCTTTGCTAATTACTTCATTTCTAATTGGGCAATCTAATAATACGAAGTCGTTACCTAAACACATAACTGAGTCCTATATTTCGAGTATAAAATAATTCGAAAAATATGGTTATTTCGATGTTTTTGCAAAGAACCGGTTCCGATCCCTGGAACTAATAAAATTATAACAAAAGATAGGCATCATCTAATACCGGAGGTTGGATTGTAGTGCCTTCCTGTGGAGCATATGATGCTATAACAGCAACTTCTATCCATGGACAATCATTTATATATGTTTGTGCACATTATTGGGAGTTTACAAATACTGTAATTATTATTTATTTTAACTTAGATCAGGCAACAAGGCCCACATCATTACAAATATGTAAGCTATGTAAGCTGGCTGACTAATATGGGGCGAACATAAAATTAATTTCATAACTTAGTCACACAAACCTAGCCGCTACCATCAAAATTGTAATTCAAATAGGGTACAAGTTCCACATAGGTACAAAACTTATATTTGCTCTATTTTCTATGTTATAACAATTTTTAGCAACAAAAACTAATAATTATGTTCATGCCAAGTTTAACGTAACCTTTAAATGAGCAATTCTTGTTTATTTCAAGGGTGCATTCCTGAGCTTAAATCAAGTAACATTCTCAAAGGCACCGATATTCTAATTAACTCCATTTCGGAGATAATCAATAATTTATTTTTTTGCTATAAGGCCTCTACAAGCGTGTACACTTGCCTTAGGGTCGGTTTACATATTGATTAGTGTTTAGAATGAGTTCATACATTTGCTACTAAACTTAAGTACAATCTTGGTCGATCAATGTTCAAAATGACATTGATATGTCACAGATTTCAATTGTTTGGTTAAGTTACATGTAATGCCCGTGTTACAACAACGCTATATGCTACATTTAATTAGTTTTTAAGCATAATTTTTTTTGTAAAAAACGCAAAAAAAATTTTTTTTTTTTAAATTAACTATGCCATTTAGTTCTCTTAAACGTACTTAACCATACCCCGAAGTTAACGGAATTCAATAAAAACACGGTGTATATATATATATATATATATATATACAACGGCTCTAACGATTTCGATGAAATTTACTATATGGGGGTTTTCGGGGGCGAGAAATCGATCTAGCTAGGTCTTATCTCTGGGAAAACGCGCATTTTCGAGTTTTTATGTTTTCCGAGCGAAGCTCGGTCACCCAGATATTAATGATTAATGAGAGTAACGCTTGTATGGAAGTGGTTTTATGACTCTTAAAAAAAAGCTACTAAAATAAGAAAAAGTCAATGATTAAAATCCCAGAATCCCTCTTCCTCAATTGTTATTCATGCAACTCAAGTCTTAACAGAAGATTTCTCCTCTATTACAGATTAGTTGAAAAACTAAATGAGAAGGCGCCTGATCAAGTTGAGGTGTTCAAGACCAACATGAACAAAGTTATGAAGGACATCCTCGGCAGGTTTAAGGAACTACAGTTCTTCACCGGCGAGTCTATGGACTGCGACGGTATGGTCGCTATGTGCGAGTACAGAGACATCGATGGCCAGCAAGTACCCATCATGATGTTCTTCAAACATGGTTTAGAAGAAGAGAAGTTCTAAGCAGCATAAGTGTTCTGTATACTCATAATATTCCACACATTGCCTAACTCATCTTTTGTATTTATTTACAATCCATGTCCGCTGGATCCGGCTTCTCCCATCAAAAGGCTGAACAATTTTGTAATGTTATCATATGTTACATAACTTAAATAAATTAATAACAGCACTTGCGATCCTTTTATTTCTACATACTCATAGCAAGTAAACACCAATACTGGCAAAGACGCGCTCGGAAATTGAAAAACTAGTCATTGGGGGTCTAAGCTAAGTCACACCACAGCTTCATGAAAGGATGCATGGTAAGCTATCTACCATAATAATGGTGTTTTTAGGGTTCCGTACCCAAAGGGTAAAAACGGGACCCTATTACTAAGACTCCGCTGTCCGTCCGTCCGTCCGTCCGTCCGTCACCAGGCTGTATCTCACGAACCGTGATAGCTAGACAGTTGAAATTTTCACAGATGATGTATTTCTGTTGCCGCTATAACAACAAATACTAAAAACAGAATAAAATAAGGATTTAAGTGGGGCTCCCATACAACAAACGTGATTTTTGACCGAAGTTAAGCAACGTCGGGCGGGGTCAGTACTTGGATGGGTGACCGTTTTTTTGCTTGTTTTGCTCTATTTTTGTTGATGGTGCGGAACCCTCCGTGCGCGAGTCCGACTCGTACTTGGCCGGTTTTTTAACACCCTCCACACTCGTGAGGCTTGACGCTAGTATTCGCATTTGGGCCTTTTTAGCCTCCTCCACACGTGCGCGAATTGCGGCGCGAAGCTGCAAACGCAAGTGTGGAGTCGATTTCGTAGATTGTATGTCTATCTAAAGTCTATTTTTTTTATTCGGTAGACTAAAATGACATTTCATAGTATGAACATCATGTGTCATTTCATACTATGAAATGTCATTTTAGTCTACCGAATAAAAAAATAGACTTTATGCGGTATAATAATGGAAAACTTTGAAGTAGCGCGATAATTACATATATACTTAAAATTCTATCGCGCTCTTTATTTAGAACCTCATGCTTTATTCTGCACAGTTCTTTCTAATCGTAGAAAGAAAATGGAATGGAAAGGAGAGCATTTCTAAAGTCTATTTTTTTATTCCGTAGACTGAAATGACATTTCATAGTATGAACATCATGTGTCATCTCATACTATGAAATGTCATTTCAGTCTACGGAATAAAAAAATAGACTTTATTATAGTAGCAAAATCGAAAGGCTCATGCTCGCCCCCTTCTTGTAGGGTGGTGACTTTTAACTTAACTGCCATCTAGCGGCAAACTTATTAACTAACTGCCTGTGCGCCTTTCTTTCACGGTTCACTGCATCATTGTAAAGCTAGATCGCCTTCTCACATGATGGCTCTGTACTATCAAAAAGTAACTCCATGTACTCGACAGTATTAGGCCAAAGGTATGGCGCCATCGCTCGAAAAGATTGCACCATACCTTTACAAGATTGCACCATACCTACACTAGGTCGAGTAGATGGCGTTACTTTTTGATATTTAACAAATAAACACATATCAGTGAAAGAATAAGGATCAAAGTCAAATGGCGTTCTAACAGTTTTAATCTTCTGTCGAAAGATGGCAGTTAAGTTAAAACTCGCCGACCTACGAGAAGGGGGCGAGATGAGCCCAAAGAGTAAAGGATGTTTAATAGGTACCTAAAGAGAGCCCTCTTGAGCCTTTCGATTTTACTAATAGAAAATTAGAAATGCCTCCTTTAATTATTATTTTTCTACGATTAGAAGAACTGTGCAGTATTAAAGCATGAGGTTCTAAATACAGACCGCGATAAGATTTTAAGTAAATATGTCAATATCGCGCGCTGGCTACTTTACTTTGACAATCCGCCTCTATTTCAAATTCTCTTTGGTAATAATAATTGCCGAAATTTATGGATATTGATAGAGCTAGAAGAGCTACCAGTAACTACGATATTATACAACAGGAGGTAATTTTGATAGAGATAAGTACTCTAGGTAACATTATTTTTTACTTGCAATACTCTCTACAGTCTACCCTCTCTCTGTACTGGTTTTTTGTGCTGGATTGGTATAATTTAACTCTTGACTAAAGTAGGTAACCTTATGAGGTATAGTTCGTTTTTTTTAGCATTAGAAATAAGGTAAACAATCTTGATGTGTCTTTTAATTGAAAAATACATTTTAAAAATAAGTTACGGCAAATATGTAACAATTATGAATCTAATACGATCATTTATATTCTTCTGCTTTCATAAGTTGGTTGTTGTTGATTTTTAAAAAGCGTTTTTCAATTAAAAGACATGTCAAGATCGCTTACCTTCTTGCAAGTACTTTCCAATGCTAAAAAAAGCGGCCAAGTGCGAGTCGGACTCGCCCATGAAGGGTTCCGTATTTAGGCGATTTATGACGTATAAAAAAAAACTACTTACTAGATCTCGTTCAAACCAATTTTCGTTGGAAGTTTACATGGTAATGTACATCATATATTTTTTTTAGTTTTATCATTCTCTTATTTTAGAAGTTACAGGGGGGGGGACACACATTTTACCACTTTGGAAGTGTCTCTCGCGCAAACTATTCAGTTTAGAAAAAAATGATATTAGAAACCTCAATATCATTTTTGAAGACCTATCCATAGATACCCCACACGTATGCGTTTGATGAAAAAAAAAAATTTGGGTTTCAGTTCGAAGTATGGGGAACCCCAAAAATTTATTGTTTTTTTTCTATTTTTGTGTGAAAATCTTAATGCGGTTTACAGAATACATCTACTTACCAAGTTTCAACAGTATAGTTCTTATAGTTTCGGAGAAAAGTGGCTGTGACATACGGACGGACAGACAGACGGACAGACGGACAGACAGACAGACAGACATGACGAATCTATAAGGGTTCCGTTTTTTGCCATTTGGCTACGGAACCCTAAAAACCGAGCTATAGTCGTATTGAACATGATAGCGTAACAATGTTAGAGTCTGTTCGGTCTGTTCCACTACTCGTCTCATTCTGCACAGACTCTAGTTGGGTTTTTTTTAGCACTAGTAATAAGGTAAACAATTTTGATGTCTTTTTATTGAGAAACACATTTTAAAAATAAGTTACGGCAAATATGTAACAATTATGAATCTAATACGATCATTTATATTCTTCTGCTTTCATAAGTAATAGTTTTTGATTTTTAAAAAGCGTTTTTCAATTAAAAGACATGTCAAGATCGCTTACCTTCTTGCAAGTTCTTTCTAATGCTAAAAAACGAACTATAGGTAGGATAATGACTTCTTGCTAGCTAAAGTGAAAGGGTGACACAGTAAAGAAAACACATGTAAATTTGAGGTATGTTATATTTATCGAGTTTGTATGTAGGTAATAACTACAATAAAATACAGAAAATGACCGATGATTCTATTACAACGTCGTGTAGATAATGTTATGTACACTAATCACAATTTTTCATATGTATTCATTAAGTTGTATACATGTTTAGGCATCCACGAGGCAGGAACGCATGCCCACATCTCTTAGTCTTTATATTCTCCATATTATTTACATGAAGTATGAATGAACATATATATTACGCCACCATAAGATCAAGTTTCAACGTTTAGAGAAAAGTTTTTAAAGTTAAGTACATGTATTTTTGGAGTAGGAAAGAAGTTCGAATGATCAAGTAGAACTTAAGCAAAGTGTATCCAAAAACAGTTCTGGGTCGTCGGCAAGAGTAACGCGTTTCACCATTTTATTGTATGTCCCTTTCAATCAAGATACATAATATTTTAGTGCTAATCGATCTCTAAGTTTAGGGTTACTTTTTTACCCTATACATGTTATAATTAATGAAATTTGGGTCATTATTAAAACACAAATAAAGAAATCGTGACACTCGTTACTTTTACGTGACCCAGAACAGAAGTTTTTTTTTCACTAAATATTTACGTTATTGGGCACCTAACTTATGTAAAATGTACTCGTATTCATTCGGCATTCTGAATTCCTCGAATATCAGCAACTCTGAATTTCGAAATTCCACAGCAAAAAATCGTTCGTTCGAACTTCTTAGTAGACTCTGTAAACACAACAGTGTCTCAGTGTCAGTGTCTGTGTCTGTGTTTGACATTGCAAATATTGAAAGGATCCGAATTTTGTACCATAAAGAAAAAATACATAGATTGCTCACGTCTTATGCTCAACAACATAAGACTTTTCGGTCTTATGCTCAACAACAACAACATAAAACTTTCCGGTCGGTGCTACATCTATTGTCAAGTAGTAGTACCTACTGATAATTCCGCTACTCGATGCTAGATGTCGACACTGAAAATAATAGTATTTTTGGTACCAAAACTGATGTATGGAGTGAGCACTCTTGTCTTACTATATTTCTCTATGATTGTATCTACTTACGTTCAAACAAGTCAAATAATAAAATAATTTCTTGCGTAAAAATGTCCGATATAACGTGGCAGGGCATCTAGCGCATAGTATAGGTGTAACAGAATATTCCTAAGTGCTTTAAAATTATCAGACTATGGTTAGGCTAGTATTAATAAATAAAAAACTTTTTTCATTTTATATTGCAACACTTAGCTTTTATAACATGATGGCTATTTCATTCTCGTAGTACCTACCTACGTCGAGATTACTTATGTAGGTATTCGCTCTCTTTAGCTTTAAACGAAAGAAATAAAGCCAGTTTATTGGAATTTCTGATAGTAGGTGCTACTTATCTTTTTATTGGGTAGATATTTCGTTTGTAAGTTCTCTATTTATTGATAATAGCCGTTACAAGTTTGTGAAATATATCTATAACAGTTTTAATATTATGTATTGCTTTCAGTAGCACACTTATTGTAGCTGATTTAAATATCAACATCTCTTAAAGATTACATATTTTATTATAACATAATTAATTACTGTGATGGCAATGACTGAAAATGATGTAAACTTAAATTAAAATAGTAATCAACAAATAATCGTTGCATCATGAAAATTTGTACCTATACAGCAGACTGAGGGGACCTTGAAATGCCTTATATTTTACGATATTTGTGGTAATTGTATTTTGGGCTGTTTACTTTAGAATGGATCAAGTTAATTTAGAGAATTTTAAATTTTGCCATCTTAGCCCCATCATTCCTAAATCACCCCATTTTACCGCATCTACAATTTCACTGAAACTTAAGTAGGTAGGTCAGTTTATAAATGCGTTTGTGAGATTTGAGCGAAAAGTGAGACATACAGGTAAGAAGTGGGTGCTGCCGTACCTAATATGAAATACAGTGTATTAACAATAGTGACGAGGAGGAAATACGATACCAGTCCATAGCAAACAAACTAGTCATACTAATGTAAGTGAAATACAGAAATAATTTTATGAAAATTTAAGAAGAATAAGATCGTATTAAATTTTATAAATATCTCAATATAGTATAAATATATTTACATTTATTAATCCTATAATAGGATTACCTATCATTCATATTGGTGTCTTATTTAACGCACACTTAATTTATTCGTTATAAATAAAAAATTAGACATTAAAAAGACTTATGGAATGGTTTTTGTACAAAACAAATAAAAAGTACACCCTACCCATCGGTAGGATACTTACAAATCACATAGATGATGATGTATTTACCCCGCCTTTGTACTTGTAAGTTTTATTCGCGTAAGTAGGAACGCAGATGTATCCGCTAGAATGAGATAACAATATTCGCCTCTCATTCAGTTGCGTTTCCATGTCGTATTAAGCAAAACTTAAAAGCGCAAAGGCGACCTGACGTGGCAGCGGCGCTTGCCGCACGCGACTAGTCTGTACAGACGGGCGTCTTCATGAAAGTCTCACTTCCAACCGCCCCTTCCGACCCATCGAAAAATAGATCCATCGCTACTTAAATTTATAATTTACAAATAATGTACTCTCTTAAACCGAATACGATACATAGTCCTCACTGGTCGCACGTACACCGATCCCGAAGTTCTAAACGTCACTAACCGCTACACTAAGTCCCATCACAAGGTCCTCCATAGAAAAACTTAATGGAATGAAGATTTATTGCTAGAATTACAAGATCACAAACGATTGAAAGTTCGCGCCTCCCGGGCTCAACAGTTGAAGGTGTTGGAGTGCGCGCACGAGCGATAGTCGCGATCGGCCTCCGCGATCACCGAGTACTCGGGCTCGCTGTAGTCGTCGTAGTCGCGCGTCCGCGGGAACCCGATAATGGTTTCCGAGTTGCGAATGTACCCGTTCTCCTGCTTGCGGGAGTAGCGGTCCGCGCGCGGGAAGTTCTCGTGGCACACGAAGCCGTTGCGGTTGTTCTTGTCGGGCAACGAGCGCAGCGAGCCGTTGTTGAGCAGCGCGGGCGCGCCGTTGTTGAGCGTGAGCGGCGGCGGGCGGTCGCCGCCGATGTACGTGAAGCCGTTGGCGGGGAGCGTGCCGCCGCCGCCGCCTCCCCGCGCTCGCCGCGCCGAGCCCTGGTTCTGGCCCGACATGAAGAACACGCTGGGGGAGGCGTAAAGCTCTAGCTACAGTTCCGTCACCGGGATAGGCCGGAGGCCGGGCGCGTGCGGCGCGGGGTACTGCGCGGGGTGGATGCCGCGCACGATGCAGTCCTCTTCGGTGGAGATGGGTTTGTGGTATTCCAAGTCTTTGCGCATCGCGCGCTTGTTCCATTTGTAGTCCTTGAGCTTCTCGTGCATGCTCTTGCGGTAGCGATACAGCACGAGCACGAGTGATGCTAGGATAGCCACGCAGGCGACTACTACGACACATATAATGGTTTGCTGCCGCGTGTCGTGAACGGCGCAGCCCAAACCGTCTGCGGTTATAGCACGCAAGTACTTGTCCTTCAAATGTAGTGGCTCCGCGCATTGGATTTGAGTGAAGTTACTCTTCTCGTTCAATAATTCATGCAGCCAAAGAAGTTGGCAGTCGCAGGCAATGGGATTGTCGGTGATATCCAGCTGTCTCAGTTCTTTTCCGACGAACACGGTTTCACTGATCGTAACAATGGCGTTGTCTCTAAGCGTAACATGTTTAAGCTTAGGCAATCCGAGTAAAGTACCTTCTTCTATCACTGATAGTTTCTTATTATTGGCTAGTACGATAGTTTCCAAGTTAATGTTGTCCTCCAAAGCTCCTTTCTCGACTCTCTCCAACTGAGCAGCACCAGTAATGTCTAAGAGTTTCAGATTTTTCAAGCCTTTGAACGAGTGGCTTTCTAAAGCTACGAAATCATTCTGGCCTATGTACAGCTCTTCCAATCTCGTAAGTCCACCTAGTTGCTGCGTGGGTACTACGCTTAATCTATTCCCGAAGAGATTCAAACTTCTAAGACCTGGAAGGCCTCTGAATGCGTTCTCGCTTATATTAAAGAGTCCGGCTCCATTCAAGTCGAGCACAGCCAGGCGGTTCAGACCCGCGAATGTGTCGTCAGGCAGATACGAAAAAGCGTTGAGTCCCACGTGAAGTTCAGCCAGGCTTCCCAAGAGACTAAAGGACATCGTAGGCACAGAACTCAACTGATTATCATCTAAGTACAGGATCCTCAGAGCTGTGAGTCCAGCGAATGCTTTTGGTTCGATCCTCGATATCCGATTCTGACCAAGGTTCAGTTCCTCTAATCTTGGCAAAGTCGAGAACACACCGTTCGTCAGCTCCTCGAGGAAATTTCGTTTTAAGTTGAGGACCGTTAGCGCATTCAAGCCTTGGAATGTCGTGTTAGTTACTGATGATATCTTGTTATGGTTTAAATGGAGCTCTTGTAATTTCCGTTGGTAGGCAAAGCTTTTAGCGGGAATGTTAACAAGGTGGTTCTGGGAGAGGTCGAGGTGTTGCAGTTCTGCGTAGAACTGCATGGAGCTGTCGATGGTTTTGATTTTGTTGTTGCGTATGATGAGACGCTGGATGGAGGGGTTGAGCGCGATGGGCAGCACGTCCAGACGGCTCTCCTCGCAGACCACCACCAGGGTGTCGTCGTTGCAGCTGCAGCCGCTCGGGCAGTTCGCCAGTGCCGCCGCCCCGCTCCGCCACGCTAGCAGTTCCAAGGATATAAGCACCACCTGGAAACAAAATAAAATGCGAGTTAGAAATGTTTTAAGATCGCAAGAAAAAAGTTCCTTAAAATAAGATGAAACATAAAGCCCGAAACGTTTCATCGACCGTCCAAATAGAACGCTTTCATCTATACAACCTTTGATATAGCCGGAATTACCCGGGCCCGTTTGTGAATTAAATGTTTTGTTTAATAATGATAAAGTATAATACATAAAATTGATTGCCTCGCCCGTGATAAATTAAACTGAATCAGTGTAAGGGGAGCGAGTTCCAGGAGTTTCGCAAAAAGGGAAATAAAATGATATTGGAATGGGAATTTTGCACAGTTTTAATTTATTAAAATGCGCTCCGGCGAGGCGCTCGGGGCAGCGTCTTTGCTTCAAAGACTAGCACTTTTATTACTTTTCCTCTTTTCAACAATTAGCAGCGAGATCCTGAGTGGAGCGGATTCGCCTCTAGAATTACAACGTAGACTTAAAATTCTGTTACGCCTTGATTGCTGACTGACGCTGCACCGAATCTCTCAAAAGAGCGGATAAGTAAATAAGTTTATTAGCTCTCAGAGCCGGCGGACTCGCGACTTCGCCTGGATGACAATTGGATTGGGTATTCGAGATAGATAGTCCCAAGTTGTTCGCTGCTTGCAACCAACTAACTCAATTATTGGAACAAAATATCTCGTCTTATTACGTACTCGTCTTCTTGGGGAGTTGGGAGTGTTTTGTTGAACGGGGAGTTTTGCCAGTCTATTATCCTCTAATGAAACTAACGAAAATATCTGCGAAACTGCTTATAGTGGAGCCTACCTACCTAAGTAGCTATTAGTTTTGTACCCTCCTTCCAATTTAAAAGACTTTGTACTCGCAGGTGTTTAAGATAACTTTCTGATTATATCAGATACACTTTTAAAGGCATAATTTCATTACCTACACTTTATTGGACAAACAATTTCAATCGACTCGTTGCGTTTTATCACACAAAATTAAAAACGGAACGCGTATTGCGTTATTCGCCGGTTTGATTGATTTAAAACCATCCGGGCGATTAATTTCTATTTTCAATTTCAAAATTCGAATCCGCGAACGCGTAAATTCGAAATAGTCACGATTGTGCAACGTTTTGCATTCCATTTCCGCGTATCTGTTGTCCCATTTAACGAGTGGGTGCGCCGGCCGGTGCAAATCAGACTTAAAATACGATATGCAGGGTTATTCGCAAACAGTAAGGTGCGTTGTTCGTTTTGGAGCGGGGCCGGTGAAATTTCCGCTAAAATCCAATAACCGGGCCGGTCCGAACGCGAGTGATTTGGGCGCTCTACAGCGTCGTTGAACAAGTTTTAGGCTGACTAAGCTCGATGAAAACACTTGCGGGCAATATTATGTTTATTCTATTATAGGTAGATAGATATGATGATTTGGAAAGTAAAGGATAAGTGCTATTACGTCTTTAATCAAGCTGCTCATTGACTGATATGTAGCTGTCACTACCACCTGCTGTCACTTCCCTTCCAATGCAGTATTTAATTACGTATTTATAAAGTGTTACACGTTTGTAAAGATTTACTAATTCTCAGCGTGAAAGTGTAAAAATTGTACTTACAATGTAAAATGAAGTTACTTTACGAGCGGATGCATTAGCGGGGCAATAAAGCAGGCATGGCTGCCTATTCATACTTTGTGCTACAATGTTGGTAAGCCTGCAGGGGTTATGGTAGATGGTTGCTACAGTTTGGAAACTGTTTATATAACGGTTGCCACACACACTATGTTAAATTCTTGGGATAGTACATATATTGATTGAGATCGAAGATAAAACGTATTATGCAGTGTTTAACAGCCTTAAGAGGTTAATCTACCTTACCTACTGCTTCTGCCATACCGATACATTTTTCTGCAAAAAGCTGTTAAGAAGGACAAGAAAATCACACCTTTCTATGTCCCTAAGAAGAATAAGATAAGCAAATGTAAAATCCATTACCAAACCTGACCTACATAATAAGAGTGATACGACTTTTTTTATTATTGAAATTGACCATGTCACGAATTCACTGAAAAATAAATTCAGATCCAGTTGCATGTAATTGTAAGCTTACATTTAAGAGTTGGTAGGTGAAGTAATAACGTTAAGTAAATGAACATCGTACTGAAAGCAGCCTAAAACGCCAGACGATCCCGAAGCCGATCTTAATTAACAAGCTACACTGTAACACATTTGTTGCCGTCGGCTAAGCACTTAAGCGATTTTCACCTACCTACTCTATTACTCGGAACGAAACGTTCTACGCACAATGTTGCTAGCTTTAAGACTAATTCGTACACCAAAAAAGGCTAGAGAAAGAGATGGACCAAGTTAGCTCTGTATGACATTTGCAATGTGAAAGTGTGACAATACCATGGTATAATAATATACTCCGCCTGGTACACTCTTCCGAGATTCGCGAATGACCTGTCACTTGCCTACGTCATCATTCTGTTTACAGGTTCTCAAACTTTAAAATGTGGGAGAATTTTAACCAACGGTGAAAATTATTTTAACGGCATTAATTTTAAGTTATTCATGTAGAAACATAGTAAAATAAAACAAATCTATACTGCACTTTTCACTCCTACTCTTACAGTTCCGAATAGAGCAGCCAACCATTTTCGTAACAAAACATTAATTACCAAGCTTACGACGTGAAAAGTTTGGAAAACACTGCGACTGCTGACACTGAGCGAGAAGGAAATAACAATTAACACGCGTTCGACAAGGATGACGGTCAGGGACAAAATGGCGGATTGTCAAATGTGACAGCGCTATCCTGTGTTGCCAGTAGTGTAAACAGGATTACCGAACGTCTGAAATTTCTTCCGTGAATCGGAAGATATTGCTAACGAATAATTAAAAATGACGTGTTATTTTGTAAAATTTAAGATAAAATACATATAAATGAAAATCATAAAATTATAAAGAAATATTTTAACTTATTAACCATAGATATAATGTACCCATGTAACATGTTATGTTGAAATAAAGTGGCAATGTTATTGTGACGTAGGCAAGTGACACTCTGGGAAGAGAAGACCATGTTTTATTAGACCATGGACAATACCATCATTAATGATAAAATATGCCGTTTATAATGATAGTCCCTTATTTTGTTCTGTTTATCAGTGCAAAGTTAGATTTAGACGGACACTACCATTCCTCCAAAATACATCTTCTAGGAAAATACTTTATTTAAACCCTAGAATTCTAGAAATACCAGGTTTCCTTGAGAATGACGTGCCAGGACTCCTCTTAGATTATTTAAGCTTGACACGATATGGCGCCCGGTGCGGGATTTGGTAAAATAAATTACATTTCAAGCTGGTTACATCGAGAATTTCTTGGTAGTTTTTACAGCATGCGGGCGTCTAAATGGTGGTAATAATGCTAAGTCCGTCACCCGCAAACTATCTCAACTCAACCGTTTGTGAGACGGTAACGTATAGGAAACGATAACTATTGTTCCAGTTTAAAGAACGATGTTACAATTTTTTCCTCCTTTTATTACTGGCAACATTTCTCGAGCTCCGACGAAATATAAAGTCTTGGCGCCAATAAAAGAAAACATGGCGGAAACAGCACATTTCCGCAGTCAATTTTAATTGACAGGAACGGCGAGTAGTGTATTTTCTTTAATTCAAATAAAACCGAGCTATATTGGAGCTCTCATACATATTTAAAATGGTTTTTACCCTTTCTTGCTTTCCATGGAGTACAGGGTGTACACAAAAGCGTAAATTATCTTCGGGTAGGCATACAAAAATGCCGTAAAGAGTCGAGGGCGTGAGATATGCAAATGCCGTAATTGCGGTCGGGGTAGGGTTGCCATGTCGGAACTGAGAAGCGTGGACACAATCCCGTGTTATTTGAAAAAAGTACCATTATTCAATTTTTTCATGGAGATTCGGAACCGGAAAATTTTCCCTTCATTTCACCTCAACCCAAAAGTTTTAAAAGCCGTCCTATATATTGTTATTGAGTTTGTAATCTGGATATCCGTTGTATTTTTACGAGTGCTATCTATACCTAATCTTTATGCCTATTTGCTTCAGTAAGGCGTATAGCAACCTTAGCCTAGTCTTTTAGGCACCTATCATAATGTAATTGTTCTACATAGGGACATAGGGTAATTCTCCAGTAACTGGCCAGTTGTTAGTAACTGACCCCCTACACTAAAAATGAATTCAAGTCACCTATAAACAGAATTCATTTTAGTATAAGGTGGCTAGTTATTGGAGGCAGGCAAGTTATTAAAACCTTATACTAAAATGAATTCTGTTTATAGGTGACTTGAATTCATTTTTAGTGTAGGGGGTCAGTTACTAACAACTGGCCAGTTACTGGCGAATTACCCTATGTCCCTATGTAGAACAATTACATTATGATAGGTGCCCAAAAGACTAGGCTAAGGTTGCTATACGCCTTACTGAAGCAAATAGGCATAAAGATAGGATAGGTGAATAGAATTCATTTTTAGTTTAGGGTGGCCAGTTATTGGCCGGTGGCCAGTTACTGGCGAAATACCCTATCTCTTTTTATGAAGTTATTAGAGAATGGGTACATACTTTTAATATAATAGTACGTAGTCTGATCCTTACTTTTGCTGCTGACTGTAACTAAGGGCATTAAAATGCGAGACAGGCAAATACCCGGTGTGGTGACCCTAACCGGAGCAAAAATGCGTGCTTTGCCGGTTCCGGTTTAAATAAAGGACGGCACGAATATACGTCTAACGGCTGAAATAAATTGAGTGCTTATGCTCCTTGTGCCGCTTTATTGTTTTACGGCGTTCATGCACAGGCGGCTTTATAGCACCGGGATTTGGTACCAATGAAATAGGTACACGTACATAAAAATAAAAAGAATTACTTATGGCATCATATTTCCACCGATCATGACTAAGGGTACATCCAAGCTTAACATAATTATTATATTTTGCAATAATTAGCCATTTATAAGAAATGTACAACTGTTGCATAATTTAAAGGAGTAGGTTTTATACAAACCGAGTAGTTAGTAGTTAGTAGTTCCGTGGTTGGATTGGGCTAACCCAAAACCGGGTCTAAACCTAAGGACATAATCCACTCGTTTTACACTATTACAACAATTTGAGAACTATTTTAATTAAGATGTTGGCTGAAAATTGTAATGAATCAGATCAAGTGTATCCATGTCGTTTTTACAGCTATCACTATAGTGTTATTGTTATTGCCCTAGTGTTTTAACATTCGTCTTTCACCGTAATCAAACAGTGTCATGTCAATAAGGTTCAATTTCCCTCGTCACGTTCGGAAAACTATCCAATAATTTGTTTCAATTAAACTCTCCCCCGAGACCTAGCTTCAGGCTAGCTCAAATGGAAATTAATACCGCACGTTCATAGATATTGTTATAAATTCATTTGAGGGATATGGGCGACGTAGTGCAGTCTTATTTAATTAAATGGACACTGTAGTGTGCGCCTTATATGACACGCACACTCTCACATGTACCGTACATATACCCTAGCATAGGCATCATGTATTCTGATGCATCATATAGGCATCATGTATTCTGATACATGATGCCTATGCTAGGGTATATGTACGGTACATGTGAGAGTGTGCGTGTCATATAAGGCGCACACTACAGTGTCCATTTAATTAAATAAGACTGCACTACGTCGCCCATATACCATAACCTACACTCCTGAGTGTTTGTCTTTAAAGTGTAATTCAATGGAACTTGCTAAGTATGTAAACAAATCGCCATATTAAAATTGTCTCTGTCAATTTACTAAGTGACTTTTGTTTACATAGTTAGCAAGTTCCATAGAATGACACTTTACGTCCCACGTCACATGGCGACCCTGCCAGTGCGGCTTAGTTACAACTGGCAAGTTCCGAGAAGACATGAGATTGGATATTGACTAGCGGAATTTGACAGGTGTATTTAATGATTAAAAATATTTGTAAGTAATATACTTAAATTAAAGGCTAAATATCGTGTCACTGAAAGTGCCTAATATTTTTAATATCTTCTTAAGCAGCCCTAGTAGCACGGTCGCATTTTTATCGTTTGTCACTATGCCTGTCACGTTCTAACAAGTATGTAAGTGCGAAAGTGACGGGCATAGTGATAGTCGATAAAAATGAAACCATGCTGAGCCCGCAGGAGTAAACTGCACTTTGCACGGGTACCTATTTTATTGATATGAAATGTCATAATCAATGCGGATGTCATGTACAATTGACATTTCCTGCAGCATTTTAGTCGGTATCCTATACCTATAACAATCTACACCGCAACGCTGCTGCAGTTTAAATTACTTTAAATATAGTTAAATAGTTTTTATCAGTTATTCGAAACTTAGTTATTCGAAAACCACTTTGAACCTGTACTTCGTATAAAGTGAGGACACTGAATGGATTTTCTTGAAGTGGTGGGGAAGTTTAGTTACTAAATTTTGATGATTGTTAGTTCTCTTTTAGGTACATTTTTACGAAATAATGTCTGATAACAGTACAGTTGTTGATAATACTAAAAGAGTATTTTAACGAAGCAATTGCTCATGTTAAAATAAACGTGGAAACATTTGTACGGCGGATGCGGGTCCTCTTAATCAAAGACGATTATTCAATCGCGAATTATTAATGGCTGGTCACGTTAAGTGGGGAAAAGTATACTGAACTAACATAGCCTAACACTCCCAGCATAGCCACCGGCAAAGACAAGTATGGAATAAAAACTGTTAATTTCCAAACAAAGTCGAGTAGATGATTATTTTTGTACGTAGTTGACGCCACTTAAACAGGTCTCAGGCGTAGAAATAACATCGCAAATTCTTATTAATTGAACTTTTTCATATATATTTTTATTTTATTTATCTTTAAGTAGGTATTTATATTTATTATTAACTTGTCTCTGTGTCCGCTTAACTCTCACCTTGTTAAAGGGCCCGGATTGCCGGAACCCTCCAGCCCTATTCAAATTAGCACGCAAATTCGACGGGTTTGTTGATTAAAAATGCGTTCAGCGAAGACAGCCACTTTACCCACCGTCGACTGAATTACAAATGTCCCCGAAATTGGGTCGAGCTTTGGAATATCATTGTAATTTTATTAAAACTATGTTTCGGGACGGATAACGGATTTAAATTAGGGAGGAAGTATCATAGCGGGGGCAACCGTGTCCTCTAAATTGTAAATTCTGCTCGTATTTATAAAGCTAGGTTACACGAGAGCGCAGCCTACCACATCCACAAAGCCTAGTGGAAGAGACTGGCCGCGGTTGCGCTTTTTTTTTTAATTTTGTCACATATACATAGCCGGTCAAACAAGTTTGTCAGTAGAAAAAGGCACGACATTCAAATTTTATATCGGGTGATAACCCTTCGCGCCTATTTCTTTTTACTACTGACGGAAATGGCTTGACAGACTATAACTAAAAGCTTGGTCGATCTGTTGCCAACATAACGCGTATAAAACACGCACCATCGAGCCAACTGAATATTTAAGCGTTTCGCTTGATTTGTCGTTAACAGAGGACGAAATGAGTAGGCAGCGGGCATAATGATTATGCAGATTTCTGTATCTGGTCGCATCCGCAGCGCTGCTGAATGCAGCAGGTGTAATGGCCTGGCTTGGCTTAATTAGGCGTAAAAAAGGACAGACCCCGCCCCATAGGGGTAACATTCTCAACCCTTGGTACAAAAATAAATATTCTTAAAAACAAGAAAATGCTAAACAACACTGGATATTACATCACTGAGGACTTCCCACCAAACATCTTAGAAAAAAGGAGAGAATTACAAAATCAACTAAAAATGGAAAACGCGAACGGGAATAAAGCCTTCATCAAGTATGACAAATTAGTAATCGTTGGAAAATCAACAGACACAACATCCAACAAAAAAAGGAACCTCCAAATATCACCAGAGAACAACCAACGCCAGAATGACTATAGAACACAGGTTTCAAAGAAAAATAAAACCCAACCTATGCATTCACCATTACAAAGACCACAAAGTGTATCGGAAACAGTTCTAAAGCCAGGAATATTAAATTATTTAGTAAACAAAAATCCAAACAACAAAGAAAAACAAGACATGAACTTATAGAATTAGTACCCTACCCCTCCTCTACACAGAAATTACTTAACAAAAATCAAGAATAGAAAAAAAAAAATACATCTTCCAACACGGCTGGTCACCGGGGAAGATTATGACCAAAACCCTCCAAAGAACAAAGAAACACGCCAAATACAGATTGCAACATACAAAGTCAGAACACTCGTTATATGATTGATTAATAGAAATAGAAATAGAAGAATCAAGAAAATAAATCAAGTATTTACGACATAACAGGCATATCGGAAGTGCGAAGAGTAGGAAAGTCAAAAAGAAAAATATAAGAATTTCATAAGCACAAGACCGAATTAAATAGGCATCTTCGGAGGAGGCCTTCACCCAAACTTGGGGTTCTTGCAGAAACAAAATTAATCACACTTACCTAAATATAATTACTAACACACTAGAAATTAAGTTGTTTCCAAAATGTTAAAAAAAAAAACAAATGTTATATAATATTAATAAGTTACTACTTAACTAAATAACCTATACTTACACTATTGTTTAATGTAATTTTTTTACATGCAAGAAATAATAAAGGCTTTATTATTATTATTATTATCATAGCGGGGGCAACCGTGTCCTCTAAATTGTAAATTCTGCTCGTATTTATAAAGCTAGGTTACACGAGAGCGCAGCCTACCACATCCACAAAGCCTAGTGGAAGAGACTGGCCGCGGTTGCGCTTTTTTTTTTAATTTTGTCACATATACATAGCCGGTCAAACAAGTTTGTCAGTAGAAAAAGGCACGACATTCAAATTTTATATCGGGTGATAACCCTTCGCGCCTATTTCTTTTTACTACTGACGGAAATGGCTTGACAGACTATAACTAAAAGCTTGGTCGATCTGTTGCCAACATAACGCGTATAAAACACGCACCATCGAGCCAACTGAATATTTAAGCGTTTCGCTTGATTTGTCGTTAACAGAGGACGAAATGAGTAGGCAGCGGGCATAATGATTATGCAGATTTCTGTATCTGGTCGCATCCGCAGCGCTGCTGAATGCAGCAGGTGTAATGGCCTGGCTTGGAATTACGGCGGATGGGAAGAATTAAAGTTTGATAAACGGTTGGTGATTGGTTATTGATTGAGCTTTTTTCGTGTTAATTTTCATTTTGTAAGATACATTCCGATGCCGATGGATCCCTGAGTCCTGAGTAGTTAAAGTTTCTTATAACATAGGAGTTTTCACTTCTGTCGGCACTCCCGGAGTGCAACCCGTTGGTTTTTTTTAAATGCCGATGTCATGTAATCTCATCTTTTCCCCGCTTTTGATTGACATAGTCCTTGGTTACGTGCCTACCATGGTACTTATTATTATAGGTTTATTATGACATCTGTTTTATTGTACCTTTTAGACTCTGAAGTTTAGGGTGATAGTTTTCTCCGCGCCACTTTTAATCCATGTTTTACACAGATTCAATTAATTAGGAATGCATTGGTTTGCTCTGGTTGTTTGCCCGCGTAATTCGTTCGGCGCGGTTCGTAAATCATTATTGTTATCGATATATTCATCTAGATTTATTGCCAAGCGCGTAATTGGTAAAGTGGCGTGTTGTGTACTATGTTTCGATATCTAAAATAATTGCGTGTAGGCTGGGATGCTCAGGTCTATTACTAACGCTGGGATAAGGGATAATAAGCTCAATATATTACCTTAAAAAATAGCTGACATAAAGCATAATTTGTGCTTCACGCACTCACTTACTTGGTATTAAGGGACTATTGCTCTAATGACGCGCGTAACAGCTATCATGCTCGCCCCTTAATAGCCCATTCAGTTCAGTTTTTTCTGCACATAAGAGCTCATATTGGCAAATTGGCAATTGACATATGCGTTTACGCGCTACTACAAATGCGTATTATCGCGCATGACATAAGCGCTCGTTATCTCATGGTTCAGCGTTATACCGTCCCTTTGTCATTTAGACATTTGTGTCAGTTAGATGTTAGAAAGAGGCGATGTTTAATAGTGATTTGCAAAGTTTTATGAATATCTAAGAGGTCTACAATTTGTCTACCAATTCGAACCAATAAGGGCTCATTTAGACGGCGCGTGAACTCGTAAACGATTTTAGTTACATTGCGGATCATTGAGGTTACATCAATTCGGCCGTCCGATCAAACGACGCAATGTAATCAAACTTGCATGCGAGTTCTCGCCCCGTCTAAATGAGCCCTAAGCGATAACTCGCGCGTCGCGCATTTATTTTTTATAATAACCTGTATATAATATTCGTTTATGTGTCTTAAGTTATATTCAAAGCGATATTGTGCAATCGGCCTTTGTTCCACCTACTCAGCGCGTTGTTCCACTAGTCTGCCTCCGTAAACCAGATGATGGAGCCTAATGGCTATGCCCTGAATTCCTGCGGTTCTGTACAGAGCGCGCGATAGCTGGATGAATTTATTACTGAATTCCATTTACTTCCTAATTGAATTAGATAAAAAAACAAAATAAAAAAATAAAAATCTACGTCAAAAAGGATAAAATAAAATATTATCCCTTTTTAGTGCGCTAGCAACTAATTTTTTTGAAGTCATTCCCAAATCAAATCTTAAAAGCAATCAACACACTGTCGAACCGAATGCCAAACCCTGGTGCGGTTCGATAAGAAAGAAAGCTGTTCATTATTATGCTGGGTATTATTGACCAGTATTATAACTATTTGGCATGCTGTTGTTATTGACAGTAGGTACTCTAATAATGTAACTATAGCTGGTCAACCAAATCTTGTCAGTAAAAAAAGGCGCGAAATTCAAACTTTCTATGGGACGATATCGCTTCGCGCCTACATTTTTCAAATTTGCCGCCTTTTTCTACTGTCAAGATCTGGTTGACCAAGTATATGTTCATGACTCTACCGCGAACATCGCAAATCGAAATTTCGATATCTGCCTCTCTCTATCCCTCTTGGATATTCGAGTAATAGAGAGGCAAATAAACGAACGAATCTAAGAAGTGATTCGCGGTAGGGCTTCAGTTTTTGTATGAACTATGATTGCGTGTGTAACTAATACCTACGTAATAATATATGATTGTATTTGGTATTAAACAATTACAAATAAGTTGTCGAGCAATAATGTGTATTGGAATGGATGTTTTATGTTATTTTTATTTTATTAAAGCTTCGAGAACGACTGATATTGATATTCTTACTAAGAAATATTGTAGGTATTGGCTGTCAGAATGATATTGGTATTTATTCAAGCGATGCGTAGGTGAACATAATATAAATATTGCAGACTAAACTACTCAATGATTTTTTGGCCTGTAGATTACGTATACGTATTCCCTAGTCGCCCATTGCCTTTCACGTCAAGTTTGATAGGTATGGCATAGGTATACCTATTGTCAATGCCATGAGTCGTGTACACGGACTATCTTTGTACAAAAGTCACCACGGGGCCAAGATTAGTATAGTTTACCCTACATTAGTGGGTACACGTGTTTCCAAATGTTGAACGTAAAGTTGACCAACATAAGCACTAAGTAGCGCGCTCGGTGTAAAATCCATTAGACGTTTTACAGCGGGGTGGAAAGTTCAATGAATATGCATTTATGATAATACGGGGGAACTACTAATGTGATTATCATTGTGGATGCTTCGTAAGTTATATTCCCGCTTGAAAGTTTTGCTCGGAGGATCTCGTATTTATTGTTATAAACATTAGAATGTTTTTCCCGTATCTAATACTCTCTGTTTTATATTTTGTAACTCAATTATGTATGTCAATTGTCAATAGAACTATAGAATATATAACTATATTAGAACTAATATCAATTAGTATTTGAACCTGCTGAGCTTACCCAATCCGAAAATATTGCCTGCTGAACCGATCAATTATGAAACATAATTTTGTTTGTATTGAATGTTTGACAGATTGGTGGCATTTGATATATCAAACAAAAATGTAGTTATTAGATTACTATAGGGTGGCACATCGAAGACAAATCATACATTTTCATGGGCTAGAAATGACACACATTGAATTTTTGACGTTGTACAAAGTGCCCAATAGTGCTAATATCCATGTGATATGCGACTTTTGGCCGAAAGGTGTCGTGCTTCGGAGGTTCCGGGGCAAGCTACCGAATCCGACATAAGGATAAATGATTCAACGGAGCCAAGCCGTTCTGTCACTAAAATAGTGTTTACATTTAGAGTTTATGAAATTTAAATGTTTGTTAGTTATTCTTTAAAATAAAGGCTTTATTGCCTCATCCAAATTTTAAAATAAATAAATAACTTGTGTCCACAATACGCGTTATTGGCGTTCCAAACAGATATTCTACTCCTACCACTGACTTAATATAAAAGAAATAGACACACAAAGCAGAACAAACACGTCAAGAAATGTGGATCCCAATGACGTTTCGCACCATTTGCATTGATGATAAAAACGCTTACGTAAATTTTGAGTCAAGATAAATGTTTCGTACAGAAAAGAGCTTAATGTCGTAAGCATTAAGTGTCAAATTTGCATACATAAGTACCAACACTGTTAAAAAATTTAGTCCGATGGCACTAAACGTAACGTATTTACGTCAAGCAACGTCAAACGAGAATAATGAACGAATGGAGTCACTTTGGTACACTTGAATAGGTATTACTGTACAGAAAAACCAATTGAAGTAATAAATAAAACAAATTTAATTTAATCGGGAGTTTAAATAAAATTAATTCGTGGTTCAAATTCAAACAAATTAAATTTTTAATAAGTAAGTATACGTCTTTAAATACTAATTTCCTTGAAATAAATTCAACTTATTAAATAAAATAACTGTGTATTTTAGATCTACATTTACTCATCGCACGGGTGCACGGGAACATTTAGGTACTGATTGGATTTTTTTTATAAAGTCCATACTTTATAAAAAAAATCAGGTTGTTCCCACTAGTTACCACCAAGTTGATATCAGTGGTAACTACTAGGTTTTTTTTTCCCACCTTTTACCACTGGTAACTACTGGGAAAAATAATTCCCACTAGTTACCACCAAAGCGAGTTGGTGGAAATAATCCAAAAAAATCCTGTGGTTGTCACTGTGTTCAGACAGGTTTAGCATTTACAGTTAGTCGATATAAGCCCTTATTGGTTGTCGGAAACAGGGAAATGGGCCGATCACACAAGTGCCGTTTTGCTTTGTTTAAAACTGCATCACCCCTATCTCTTGCTATAATTAAATAGCAGTCCACTTTGCACGTCGCATAGGTTTTCTTGGAAATCTTGAATTTAAACATAATATTATTCCTTACGAATACCATATAAAAATAAAAATAAATATTGACCTCACATCGACTCATTAGATTTTTGTTCCTTGACATCCCTTCTTTGGTACTAACAAATTAATTTATTCAAAACCATAAAATTACCACCAGATTACATAAATTATGTAATGCTATCCAAAGAACTAACCGAAAGAAATACATTCCATCCTTTTTCCTTGTTTTATCATTGTTATTTTTACATATTTTAACGGCACATTTCGTAATTGTTGACAACTTCACATTTGAGCGTTTCAAACAAGACTAAACGAAAAAGTAACGCGTGATCTGTTTCAACGTTACTTTTGTGGGGCCATTTTTTGCGGCTGATTGGGTATCCATGACTCCTACTAACTAGTCCATTGTCGCCCACGAAGACCCTAACTAAGCTGGATAACACTTTCTACCAGATAAAGTAAAGCCCACAACATGCAGAAAATATGTGACACTCACACCTTGTTCGTCCGGTGTTTCTACTGCTACATAATTCTGTATTAATGAATGCCAAAGGATGGCAATGAATTCCTTTACAAGGTTTTATAACTATGGGTATTATATCTATATTTGTTTCTCCTAAGATACAATTAAATAGCCTCATCACACGAACGTATTTATTTGATGTCACAATATTAATGTAAAAAGGTTGATTGCTACTCGTTTATTTCTATATTATTTATATGTTAAAATCTCGTGCGCAACGCGTTAACCTTAGAAAAAATATGTAAGATAAACCCGTTTACTTTTTCTTTTAATATACCTAATACAATGTGTTGAAGCTTTACTTTTCACGTACAGTAAGCGCGATTATGAACGCTCCGCCGTGCCGCGCGTTCTTATTCCAAACATGAAATGCACACGAACATTATACTCATTCCGGGAAGATTCCTCACTAGATATGTTTCCAGTTAATTATAACGTCCCAAATTAATTAGTCTACTCTGCCTCGCGATTCAAGATGCACCTCTATTGTTATTCTGGGTAGCAGGCAATAGTTGCTCCAGTTCGACTAGTTTAGTTCTGGAAATTCAGTATTCCAGTGTTAAACAGACTAGTTCCTAATTTAGTATAGGTGTTCTATTTTGCATTAGTATGCGGTAATCTGATATGTGTTGAACGTGTGTCGAAATGCTTTGTGTCCTGAAAATGTCTGTGAATAATCGTTTACAGTTCATTCGTTTAACTAAATCTGTTTCATTTAACTATATATGCATAATGGTTAAATTCAAGATTATTCCATATAACTATGAGCAATTCAGTGAAATCAGGCTTTATGGCTTGCATACTCACACACACATAACATCTTTGTATCGTTAAAAATACGCAATATTTTAATTGTTAAAGTATACTTTTAAAACCGCACCTATTTACGTACCTATTTATTATTTTACATACGCACACCACACTGTCGTTTTTTGCCTGGCGTTCCGTGTTGGTATTTTTTTAATATCGCTTCAGCCTTGGATTCCGGGTGACAGCTAACGCAGCTGCAAGACAGCGACATTTCCGTAGAAAAACGTACGGCGTGGACTGGAGTCTAAAGGGGTCCACTGATTAACAGGCCGCCGGACGGTAGTATCGGACTGTCAGTTAGAACAAAATTTTGACAGTTCCGAACAACTGACATGCCGATACCGTCCGGCGGACTGTTAATCAGTGGGCCCCTTAAGGCCTTAGGCCCAATAAGTGGTGTTATTAGTTAATACTTACAATAAAGGCGTTGGAGGTGAGCACGTTGGCGACCCGCCGGCTGACTTGCCACGCTGTCACCTGCAACAAACATAGATTGAAGGTAAAACATTGCTAATACGACAGAGAGGCAAAGTCCCTGCAAGAAACGTCAAGTTTAAACACATTGGCTATTAGTGCTAATCATAGAATTAATATGACTAGAACTACTGTCAATCTTCAAAAGTGCGACCAAAAATGAAATGCAAGTGTGTGCGTAAATTGTCTATGTGAGATCGAAAATAGTGATGTCATGTTACAACATATTAATAATCTGTCGATGTTTGATTGCTTTATCGACTACTTTTTCAAATGTGTTATTTTAAACGTTAAAATTCTACGACATTATGACGTATAAATAACACTTGCACTGCGTGTACTATCAAAATCGTTGCAGACTTATCTTAATGTAACTCTTCCTGTGTTGGAAAGTGAAGTTTAAATTTACCGCTAAACATGAGCACCTTCAAAAAGGTAGGGTAAAGGCACCAGTAGTCAGCCTTATAACGACTTTTTTAAGTTTGAACGTTCGGCATTTCTACAGGATTAGTCGGATAATTAAACAAATGACATGGTTAGATCAATTGTTTATCAGAGTTTTAAAACAAAATATTTAAAAAATAACAATCCTCTTTATAATATCTCTAATTAAGTTTAAACAAAAAGTGGCACTTTTCTCCAGTAGTCAGCCTCTAAAATCCAGTAAGCAGCCTCTGTGTACCCAGTACTCAGCCTATATAAACTATTCATAATAATTAGATCAAAATCACTAATATTTATATCAAAATCAACGATATTATAATATTTATTTTTCTTTATAATTTTTGTTATCGTTATTGTAGTTAGTTGTAGTTTTTAATTTTAGTTTACAATTTTTTGCATATTATATCAAAATCAACGATGTTATACAAATATCTATTTTTTATTACTATTTTAGTTATTGTTATTGTAGTTAGTTGTAGTTTTTAATTTTAGTTTATAATTTTTTTGCATATACATATGAACATATGTATTACTTACCTACTTGTTTACTTATTTAATAAATAAAAAATCTTATAGGTACATACAATTCTTATGACACGAAATTTGTTGGCCATAGGTACTTAATTAACTAATATTATTCTTGCAAACTAAGAATCGCAATATTTATTTTCTAATAATTAATCCGTCAAAAATTAATGAGGTATTTCAGGTAATATATAATTATGTTCCTAGTAGGTATTCGGTAAAAAATAATTAATCGAGTCTATGCAGATCTAATTATCATTAATAAACAAAGTCATATACCGACCAGGAAAAAGCAAAATGATAGTTATGTATAGTTAACGTCAAAAATATGTATACACTTTTGAACCTTATTTCAATGAGATAGGGTTTAAAAATGTGGACATATTTTTGGCGGCGACGTACCAAGCAAGGTCAATGGCAGAGTACTGGATCCGCGAAACCCAGTGCTCAGCCGCATTAAAACGTTATTTCAAATGCGGCTGACTACTGGGTTTTACTTTAAATTGACTAGGGCATGCCTAACTAAATTTGAAAATGTAAATTTAACGGTCCTAACGGTCGCATTGGCTCGAAAATAATAAAATAAACGAATAACCCAAAGGTCAGCCGTGGGGGGCTGGGCACTGGATTCTTTGGAAAAAAGTGTTATCCAGTGGCCAGCCCCCTCAATTTATAAGTGAAATATTGATATTTTCATTCAAATATAATGCAATTTAATAGATAAACTAATAAATAAACCAATCATTAACAAAAACAATTACTTTTAACATTAAAACATAGTTTTTCTTGCCTGTTAAGAGAACACCACGTGCAGTAAAAAATATGGCGGACATGACACTATTGCACTCGTCGACAAACAGCACCTGTATGAACGAGTATATTTCTTCCCCCCGTTCCCTCACCGCACCTGTCGTGTGACGTATTAACCAATAAGGAATCAAAGCTCCTATTTGACTACTCGCGATTTGTTTAAATGAATATACCAGATATTTATGACCAATAAACGGCTCAAAAGGCTGACCACTGGTACCCGGCTGGCCACTGGTGCCGTTACCCTATAACAATCGTTATTATTTGAAGTCGGTTATAAAAGCTAATATCTTAATGATGTCTTGTGAAGAAATAATTACATAGCTATTAATATACCGACAAGTTATCGATACTGTCATATGAACATTTTGTCAAGCCCTATCGTAAAGTAACAGGTTATGTTTTTACACAAAATATTTTAAATTATAGACTAATATGATAAAATATTAGCACACAAAGGAAGAAAAACTTATAATGAACTTTATAAACCGGCTTCTTACACTTTTTACGCTGTTAATTTGACAAAATATCGTTATGAAAATTTCGCTAGGAATATCATAAATCCTCTGAAATTAGTGTTTGCTTGGATTATTTGGCACTGTAACACTGAAATCCGGCACACTACAAGACACAATCTTCACTGAATTACTTTATTTAATACTTTTCGTCCTAATCCGTGTATATTTTTCAATTTGAAAATTACTGTGATACGCTCTTGGCCGTCCGCGGCCGTCGTCAAAGTCAAAAGTGGTCACGTTTTCTCATTGGTAGTCTGACTCTTTCGCACTCATGGTATGTTCATATACGTGATGGCTTCCCTTTCGCACACTTCAGCTGTCTGTCAAGCGCGAGCGCGAAAATGACAAGTCTGTGGTGCTAATACAAAGGGGTAATCAAACTCCGAGAGCTATTTTATTTCTGAGTTAGCAAATAACTCTTCGGAGAATATTTGAAGAGAAACGCAGTCAGAAAATATTAATTGATCTTCAGAGGTTAATTTGACACACATTGATTCAGTCCAAAATGAAGCTAGGCAAGGCTAAGCCTAGATCTAGAAACATTTTGGTCTTTATTACGTAATATACTGCTACACAGACAGGATACAATAATATAGGTCCCGAAAGGGGTACTATTGCATATTCTCAAATGGTCGATGATTTAATTGAAATAGGTATTATGATAACGATATTAAGTCTATCACAAGTGAGTTGAGCCATCTGAGCTATAATCGCCATAAACTATATACATATCTGTGTCAATTAATGTATACCTATAGTCAATTGGAACATGCATTTTGTTTCTAGGATGCGCTAGCTTTAATAGGCACCACAAAATAAGTAAAATAAAAATTAGTCAATAATAGAGGGCGCCACTGCACACACTCGGCAAATTACAGACATCCGCCACCATCGCTCCGCACTCAAATAGACGCCCGCAAGTAATTGCATGGCTCGCAATTGTGTTGGAGATTCAACGTCGAAACGGGGGTCAACTATTCATTTAGATGTTCAAATGCTTTGCGATGGATCCCAGGATTTAGACAAGTTATCATGATTACCTATTAAATTATTAGTGGATTTTTGTGCTCTATACCTACGTGGGCCCGTCCACACGGGACAATTTTCTCTGTCTGATTAAATTGTCTGATCAAATCAGGTGACGCTAAAATATATTCACGCCAATTTCTTTTCTGATGATATTGGTCAATTTCATCATCCCGTCTGGACTGGCCTAAAACGTACCAGTTCATCAAAAAAAAAAAAAACAACATTATAAAATTATTGTAGTTTTTAATGTTTTTACACCTGACATGACATGACATTTTTTTAAAACCGTACGTATACGTACGGTTTTAAAAAAATGTCATTAAAAATCAGTCAGAAAAAAAATGTATTTCATTTGAACCACAGATAATGCTATGAAGTGAACTCCCGCAATATTTAAAAAACAATTCCATTTCCACAGACAAGAAAATTCTTTTTCAACGCGGCAGCACTCCCGATCCACACATGTGCGCTCCCACCGAACCCACGATTATGTCATTTCTCGACCGTTTATAACATTAAATTAGCTCAAGCAATTGCTAGGAAATACTGAGCAAAGATAAACCCATGCCTCGGAAAACCTGCCGCTTCTCGTATTTATAATTCAGGGCCAATTTATTTGCAAAATTGAAACGAAGATAATTCTTAACTTTTTTAATGGCTGTGTTGGTTAAGGCTGTTATTTTGTATTCTATGTTTGATTTACGATTATTCAACTCGAGTTCTCTTGAAAATCTTTTTTTTTCTTATTTAATTTGTGATATGAACTACTTATATTTTCTTTTATACGAAACTAGAACAAACCCCGCGTCTCCCACGCACTTCACGTTCGAAAATTATTTGAATTTGAAATCGGAAGTCTGCCGCTGGGCACACTGATGGTATACTTGGTCAACCAGATCTTGACAGTAGAAAAAGGCGGCAAATTTGAAAAATGTAGGCGCGAAGGGATATCGTCCCATAGAAAATTTGAATTTAGCGCCTTTTTTTACTGACAAGATTTGGTTGACCAGCTATATTTCATTATTTCATAACACCGAAAATCATCGAAACGAATCCATTTAATAAATTAAATGTGTATTTTGTCCATTATTAGATACTTAGATCAATTCATAAATCGCTAGGACAATGCCAAAACACAATGTGTAAAATACCTAGAAAAAATACAAAAATTTTGTTTATACCTACAGCTTGAATTGCCAGTGTAAAATAATTGATGTCAACGCTAATTCCAAGACCTAGGCATTGTGCCCGTTTCCGTAGAATGTAATATCAGCCCATCAATATTTAATGGCACTCGATGCAGGCTATTTATGACGCCGGCTTCACTACAACCTCATTGTACGGACCTGCTTTCTTCGGTAAACTTTTTAATTTTTCGCGAATTTCGCTATGAACAGCATACAATGGAGGTTTACAACGGATGTTGAATTTTTGATGAGTTTCTTGCCAGGGTGATAAAAAATTCTTACCTAGACTTGAAAGTTACTTGACGTGTTTTATAATGTATAGTTGTCTGAAAGCTGCCTTCAAACGGTTGCTCCTCCTTATCCAATGGAAAACCCCTATTTCTGAATCACTAGCTTGATTTAAACTTCCTTAAAGATTTGAGTTCGCAGACTCCAAAAGAGCCAATACGTACAACAACGGATCACAAAGCCCTCACACCGACACTACTAAAAGATTGCATTTTCTGTGAAGAGTATATAAAGCTTTTAAGACGCTGAAGGGGCCGTGATTGTACCATTGCCTGTTAGGTAAACCCTAAGAGGATCGACTTTTGTTTACCTCGGGAAGGATACACGGGCGGGACAATCGGCAAACAACTTCGCCCCTTGAAAGGATTGCTGGATACAGAGCAGAGATTGCGTAAGTAGTCGTAAATATCAAGTTTACTTGGCGATGAACGCCCGGGCCGAGGCGTCCGACATGTCATTTTCTATGAGGGCCGTCCGACGATCACGTGGTGCTTTCCATAGAAAACGATGCGCCGGAAGCTCCGGCCCGGCCCCGGCCCGGTCTAGCGCGAATCATCGCTAAATTGTGGTTAATTGGAAAACAGCTCGCAGCCTTCCCGCTAGTGATTACAATAAGTGAATAAAGCTGCTATACAATGGAAATACTTAAGCATTCGTACGCATTGAGCCAAGTTTCGCCCTGAATAAGCAACAAAAGCACAAAACGATACCAGTCACTTAATCTAAAGGAGTTTTCCGCCAACAGCGAATATTGTCGAAACTAGCAACATCATTACCGCTTCGTTTTGCATTTGTAAAAACGCCTCGACTCGGCCGGTGACATGGCAAATAACTGAAGCGTTTTCGCACGCTCATTCCTGTAATGACCGGCCAAACAAACCAATGCCGGCAAAAGTTTCAACTTAACAACTTTCCGGAAAATTCTAAAAACAAATATGGAGTTTGAATACCGCTCGTCAAGGCCGACGCGAACGATTTTAACAATTTGCTCGCGTTCGAAACACGAAACTGAAAATGCATTTAAGGATTAATGGCGCACTATACGTTGTCTAGTCTTTTCCTGCGTTTTATTTGCGCGCGAACAAAACCAGACTAAAGGCCAAGCGGGAAAACAACGTGCTGCATTTCGGCGCTCGCGTTAAAACAAAAAACGAACGATTTTCGCAAAAAGTACAGCAGAATGCAATAATGGAATCCTTCATGTCCTGAATCCTGTAGAATCGGAGGAGTAATCTGATATGAGGCCAGTGCGGTGAACAATTGTGTGATGGCCGAGAAAGCTTAATTAATTAGCTATTATGAGTGCACTAGGTATGCTGTTAATCTGTTAATAACTTGCTAAATTGTTTGCAGCTCTGGTCGCGAGCTATTTATCATGTAATACGTGAAATGTTGCCAGTAAAAATAATTGTTTTATTATAATGGCTTTTCTGTTTTGGCTTATACGTAGGTAGCTAATATGTAACTGGCTTGTTACATCACCGCCCGAAAAGCTTTTTGACAAATTAAAAGCAAATCCGTTATAGCATTCCAAATTCAAACATTTGGTCGTTGAAAGGTTTGTATAAAGGAAGACATTTGAGTAGTTTCCCCACGTCGCTCGATACCCTGCGTCCCTCGGCCTAAACACACGGAAAAGTGTTTTAAAACGCCCATTCGCGGAGAATGGATATGTTGGAACGAAAAAGGTTTGGAGTACAAGGGTTAATGCGTCTTGGTGGCCAGAGGGTTTAATGTAGCCCCGGGGGTGTTTAATTAAGGCGAGAGCAGTCTAAACATTTTAAAAACTACCGTTTTACGGCTAGAACACAGATTTTACGAGTGTTGGGAGTGTTAATGCTAGGTACTAGCGCCGAGGAAATATATTTCGGAAATGGTACTCCATAAAAGCACAGTGCAGCTTCGCAAAAGGAAGCAACCGACGAGGTTTTCTGCAAAGAACCCCCCTTTTGTGAAGAGCATTGTAGCGAAACAAAAGGGAAACAAAGCGTACGCATAATCGCAGTATTCCGTGACGTATCAATATCTGTGTTTTATCAGAGTTTTACTACGACACTCGCGGCAAATTAACCCTCCCGGAGCCGAGGTGATCCCTAATTTTCAGATACATCTCGGGAATAAATAGGGGATTAGGGGTGGCGCGTAAATAACGTCGTGTCACGCCACCGCCACCGTCGCCGGAGATAAGGAGCGAGAATTTCGCTTCGGCAAGCGTTCGGCGAGCAGCGTTCCATTTACATTTTAAACTTGGGAAGAAACACTTTGTTATTATTGATGAAAATACCAACTTAGCGTGACAAATCGACTGGGACCAGCGGAACATCTAATCGAAAGAGTTTGATGTAGAGCCAGCTCCAAAAGTGCGTACTCTATGAATAAAATCCATCCATAAAGTGGGTACCTATGTACTTTGCAGCCCGCTTTGTAAACCTCGTAGAGACATAGTCAATTAGACACTTGAACACACACATGTTTAATGATTTATAAATCACAAAAAAAGCACGTCCGTGCTTTTCTATCAAGTTTAGACTATAGCCATGTCTAACAATAAGTATAGGTCTATGTAAGCTGGTGCGGGTGCACGGAGCGGGTGAGCGGGTTAATGAAAAATAGAATGAGTAACGCTAAGGACTCATTTAGACGGTGCGAGAACAACTTGCATGCGAGTTTCATTACATTGCGTTATTTGATCGGTCGGCTGAATTGTTGTAACCTTCATGGTCCGCAATGTAACTAAAATCGCGGCGGATTTTACCTACATTACCATCTAGCGGACGCCTGGTAAAATTAGAACTTATGGCCTTAGTGGTAGTCTCAAAACGCTTATATTTTGGACCAAACCTTTGTTACTGTATGAATTACCGCGTCTATTGTTCAAAAGCGCTTAGCTTTTACACAGCCGTGCGTTTGCGCATATTGCGCAGTCGAAAAGAGCATAAACATGAAAAGAGCATAAACATGAAAGGAGCATAAACTTGAAAAGGGAACTTCGTAAGTTGCTTTTCCTAGGGAGTTGTATTGTTTGTGGTTATAACTGGTTCTAAGAGATATGTTTAAGTTATGTCATGCCGAGTTAGTATCACGGAATCATACACTACGGAAACAACAACATAGGTATGCCAAGAATCCCAGCAACATTGGTAATGTAATGACATTTGCAGTTGGCAGTAATGTCACGCTGCAATACTGTTGCAGTAATACTGGTGTAGTCGTAGTATGAATGCGAACAGTAAGGTCAATGTGGCTAATTCCGTCATAGGGACTATTCCGTCCACAAGCGTATATTTCTTTTCTTTTTAATCGTAGGAACAAAACCAGCTGCTTTAGATTGCTGAAACTAAAAGCAATCACTGCTTTGTCGGTGAAATTATCAATTTTGTTCGTTGTTCGAGAAAAATGCTAGTATATAGACGGAATAGTCCCTATGACGGAATGAGCCACATTGAAAGGGCAACCATAAAACAAGAACACATGAGGCAATGATAACTTTAAACAAGAAACATCTAATCTAACACGTCCTTGAACGTGGGAGTAATCTCACAGTGAAAGGCGGTATTTACTCCCTGGCAGGCAGTTTCATCCAATAGCCAATCAGGCGCAAGTATCCAACAGTTAATTTGTTGGCAAAGTCTTGTTGAACAAACTTGTGCCGATACCGTTCCGACTGGGAATGAATAACGCGCTCTAATTTGTACGGATACCGCTAAACTTATTAACGCTACACGAGATGAGGTTAACCTCAAAGGGTAACTTTAGCGTGTATCCGTAATGCTAAACCGCTAGGCCGATCGCCCGATTTTGTGCAAAGGAACGTATACAAGATACTATGCTTATGGTATATGGTGATCAAGATAACGAATCTTTGATGGTTTAACAACGCAAGCACCTTTGGATTAGGATTGTAATATTAGGATCGTTTTAAAGAAATATTACAAGCCTATCATTCGGCTAACAAAGAGTAAAAAATCCTGCGAGAAAGTCTTCTTCGGCGTCTTAAAAAATCAGCAATAACAAGCTTGAAGTACAAATTGGACAACCCTATAAGAACCTATTCAAATCTCGGTGCGCCGTCTGAATACCAAACGGAAAAATCTTTGAAAATAGAATTTTCATAACTCTTTCCAATCACGAGCGACGGGGAACGAATCGACCCGAGAAAACCCGAACGGTCGCGCAGAATGCGATCGGTATCTCTAAAACTGTTATCCTAGATTGGCAACAAACTGTGTTTAAGTTAAGTCACTGGCTCAAGTGACTAGACAGCCCTCGCTCTGGGGTGTATCCATGCAGTGACTGGATTTGACCCGCCGACGGTCATCTCGCCACGGCTACGACCCATTCTGTTTCACTGCGAAATATACTTCGTTAAGTAACTTTTATACGTTGCTCAAGTAATATATTTGAGGTTAGCTCCAAATTCAAATATTGAAACAGAACTGCTGGGTAGCAAAATTATTAAACAAGTTCAACTTAATTCAATCTCGGTGCTTAGAACTCATCTAAACAGTTTAAATATTGCGTTATCAAGATAACGAATCAAAAACAAACGAACATAGAAACAATTGGTCTATTATGACTCAATTTCGAAGTAATCTAAGTTCTAAAACTACAACTGGAGAATAAAGTAAACCGACCTGACGATTCGAACGTTGAACTACGCTTAAGCTGGTATTAACGTCGAAAGTTCTAATTTTATTTATCACCGTTTGAACCGTTCTAATTGTCGAAGAAGTTTCGCGAAGTTTTGGCGCAATTGTAGTCTCTTAGAGTGTTTGTCACCTTTTTGGTCGGCGAGAGTGCTCAGGGCTAAGTCCGAGAGGTCTCGAGCGTCTCGAAAGGGTCATTTCCATTTGGGAGCGTGCTGAAGTGACGCGATCTCTTAGAAAATAAACCGGATTTTAAGAAACAGCTCCACTTTTCTTGTATGGGTCGAGTGCCAAGTTCAAGTGTGTGTCGTATTAACATAGCCGCTCCGGCTGATAGAAGTGAAAGGGAAAAGTGAAAAGTGTCATAGGCGCGCATTTGCATATGCAGCGTGCCAGAATGTTTCAAATCGTTTGACATGTCGTAAAGTTGAACGTTAAATATATAAATAGCGACATTTATTTTCCTATCTGCATGTTTATTTGTGGTCATGTTTGACCATGAATTATAATGTGGGCGAAGAAAATTCGGCATGTTTTACATGTTATTTTTTAAAACGAGCTAACTTTTCGTGTTTCTTTTTATTCGAGACGTCAAATACAAGAGTCCGTAAGGAAAGGACAGGACGACCTTTTCACATCGTCGCTTTGACCCTCGTCTTGACAAAAAATAATATAGTATTCGGGCAGAACTGAGTTTTTTATTAAGTATATGCAAATAAATATTTTGAAAGAACAATCTGTCAACGATAAACTTAGCATAACTATGAATATTTTTACAATATTGGTAAACGCGAGTAAAACAAAACATAAATATCGTTACTTTATGAGTTTTAACGCTACAAAAGTTGCGAGTTAAGTAACTTATGAATGGCGACAGTTTCGGCGGAATTATTTCCATATACCTGTCGCCATGGACATGGAGATTACCTCATATTATTGACAGAACATGACGAATGCTTTAAGTATACATTCGAACAATGATACACCCGACAGTGACCCGTCTTCATGCATTCTTGAGTGTATTTAGTGTTATTTTCCATTACACACACATACTTACATATAGTATACATACCCAACAATTTATTCCGCTTAACCTTAGCTTAGCGAACACCGGTCCTCGGGTCAAAAGTTGGCCCCCTAATCCATGGCACTGGTGTTATAAATTAATCGGCCACCGTCCCTGGGCAGTCCTGGCCTGTTCACAAACCAGCTGCCAAAAGATATGCCCAGTATAACTTGACCCCTTGACCTAGAAAGCGTGCAGGGTTACCAGATTTTCATTTGGGTCCACGGTATTAAAATTCGGGATTCGGTGAGGAAATTTGGGACGCACAAAAGTATTTATAATAATAATAAATGTTTATGTATGTATGTGTATGTGTGTATAAGTACTCTCCAAAGTAAATTTCCCGCTTTTTAGGACATGACCAAAGATAGGGACGTCCTGAAAAGTTCAGGATATTCGATCACCCTTAAAGGCGGTAAAGATAAGATAAGATAAAAGAGAGTTTATTCAAGTAGGCATAATTACAATGCGCTTATGAACGTCAAATAAAGCTACACCGGCTCCAACCCTACACCTGTGCCCGGAGAAGATTTAAAACCCCCCTCAATTGGAGCAGGGTATCCCAATATGGGACCGGCAACAAACTCGGTTCAAGGGTAACCCCCTTTATATTGTTTTATAAACGTAACAATGTACTATGCGGTGTGAACTAACAAGAAGATTGCTCATGAATAGAGGTAGTATATTATCAATTGGTAATCGTGTTACGTAAAGTTACAGTATGTCGAAAGCACTTATCTCGTTTATAGTTAGGGATCCCGATATTTCATATAACACTGGCGCAGTCAGTAGGACTCAGTTAAGTTCTTAAGCTTGCCTACTTTCAAACTTTCATAATTGTAAACGGGTTAATATTTTGCATCCATGTTCTAGTACCATGGACAACACTGGAAGTTCATATTAAAAATAAAAATACCGATGGGTCTTCTTAGACGAAGGTACCTTTACGCTGGTATCACTACAGCCGCGGATCTCTTTGCGAATGTGAGCCCTGTAATTGTGACAAATGCCCCACGCCAGCCGGCGATAATGGCCGAAGAAATCCGTTCATAAAGAACCTTCGGGGAGGATTGCCGTGAAAAAGCACCCTTTGGACTGGAATCGTTTTTGCACTTGAAAAATGAAGTTGAGCCACTTCGGTGAATTACGTTGGTAAGATGGGGAGGTTAGTGGACAACGGGTATGTTGAAGCGTTAAGTATTTAGTCTAAAAGTTGACCATTGAGAAAAACTATACTAGATGGCAATGTTGAATGTTGAGAGTTAAGTCCCGTTCGAGTCTTAAAGACTTCTCGGCGAAAGTAAGCCACAGTAGAAAGAAATCTTATTTCTTGGAGTTTTCATATCAATAAGAAGACCAACTTATAACTTCTAAGTGTGATAGTGCTAAGGATGGGATAATAAAGGAGTCAATTTTGGTTGTATTTGTACGTATTTTAAAGGTTTCTTGGTCAAGTATAGCCATTATATCCTTATACGATTTAGTAAATTTGTATTTGAACTTATGATTCTAAATAAGTATACGAGTACACATGTTTAACAGATAACCTGGACCCGAAAACGCAATTGCAACGGATACATACGTTTAAATCAATACCAGCAAACAATTGTAGCATTTGTAAGTAAATATTACTCGGCAAATGACTGTTTATGCTCCCAGTGTATTCCCGTCCTTACCAAGCATAAGAGTCGGTCACTGGAGCCGCGTCCATTATAACTTAAACTTTATTCTGGTTTTGATTTCTTTTTGGATCTAATTTTGATAATACTTGTAGCGCATCTCGCACTAATTTAAGTTACCGTTCGGATTCATGCTACACCAGCATTACTGCTGCAGTATTGCGGCGCGACATTACTGCGGACTGCATTGTTGTCACAAAAGTCAAAATTTCAGGCGGCGATGCAGATATTTACATTTTTTTTATTGAAAATTTAACAAAGATTACAACATTGTAAGTACCTTATAAATCTTATAATCTAATGTTTCGCTAAACTGTAAAGCAGTTTGTTGGCGGTAGCAACGCATACGGCAGTAATGTCGCGTTTCTCAAATTAAGTAGGGCAAAAAAGTTCGACTCGCAGTGTCATAGTAATATCGATTTATTTTAGCAGCTGGAGCGAGCGGGCGATTATCGCTCGAATCTGTTAATTACAATCCCAATCGGTTTTATGCCAGGCTTACAGAATAGGCGGCGTAAATGATCGCGCATTTCGGCGCAGCGCATCGATATTACCAACAAAAAATAAGGTCAGTATCAATACGTTATTACGGAGGTTTAATCAATGTGCATATCTACGTCAATTCTTATTTACTCAAAACTACTGAAAGAGATCCCATAAAAGTATAAGTTCGCCTTTATACTGCCTATCCTGAGTTGCTTAGTGACCGACACTACGGTTTCCATAGGGGCCGCTTGGCTGGTGAAGTTTTGATGATTTACCTGATACATCGTTTGGCACAGGCTATCCAAATATAACCAAAATATTTATAAGTATTCAAACGAATTTGATTGGTTCAATAGTAGATGTTTAACATTCTGTTTACTATCGCTATTGTAACTAGTTGTTAGCAGTTAATAAGGCAGTGTCTATTACCACTGCCACCTTTACCTCGCTAACCCAATAATCCCTCCTGATCTATTTATACAAGACGCAATACAATCTGGATCTCGAAAATGAAATTCCAAACTAATGATTAGTTCCGGGGCCAGGCCCCCGGCTAATCAAATTGGTTATAATATTAATCACGTTTAGATTGCGTTCAAAGGGCCCCCGTGTCGTCAAGTATTCACAAATTAACTCGGTACAGTCAGCCGAGGAAGCTATACAAACGAAATATGTTAAAAAGGTGTATTAAACAAGGCAAATTAAAGAGTACAAACATCTAAAAGAAATCTTGCTTGCAGATGGCTCTTTAAGATTCCATAATCTTATAGCGCCACCTATGGAGGCATGAGGGATATAAGGCATTACCAGTGTGTGTGGTAACTCTAGTTGTTAAAAGTTGGCGATGGATAAATACAATTGTACGGTCAAAATTTTTTATTTCAGCACAATTTCGTACCTTGTCACAATGACAATCAATATGAAAGTTGCTAGGGACCTCATACTGTTGTCACTGTGACAAGGTACGAAATGGTAGTGAAATTAAATTGAACGTAGGTACATCTACTACAGCTGTCAGACTCGGCACTTGGTGTGTACTCGCCACGCTCACGGGAACATGTTTTTATTTGGAGTGTTTATATAATACCTATGTAATATCTGGGAGACCAAGCAAAGCTCGGAAATCATATAAAAACTCGAAAATGCGCGTTTTCTTAGAGATAAGACCAAGCTAGATAGAAGTTTCGCCCCTGAATCATTATCATTATCATGAATATAGCAAATTTCATCGAAATCGTTAGAGTCGTTTCCGAGATCCAGTAGAATCCACATCGAAGGGAACTGACAAACACGTCATACTAAGCGGAAGTCATATAAAGCATAGTTGTACAACTTCTTATTTTTGTTAAGTTTTCCAAATTAATCTCAAATTCCTTTGTGAGAGATGAGTTTTATTAAACTTGTAACAAATATCAACTTGTCACTGAGAATCAAAACTAACATACCTTACACGCCACGAACGCACCAAACGTCCTCGCAGGGAAAGACGTGGTGACTACTGGTGACGGCCACGAAAACCAGCGAAGGTGTCAGTATAACCGGACATAATTTCATGGAAATAGGATTTTTAGGTCATAGTAAGCGGTTTGTCACTATAAGCGAAGTCATCTTATCCGAATTTGTCACAAAGAGTTTTATATGAAAACCAAACTTCGCACAGTAATTACGTCATAGTAAGCGGTTGGTCAGTATAAGCGGAGTCATAATAAACGGATTCTACTGTATATGATGTGTGTATGTTTAGTATAATTTGACGTAGGTAGTCAAAATGATCTGCTTGCAAGACCAAGAATATCTTCTGCAGCACTATTCGAGAATTTTAGCGTGTCGTAATATACTGCCTATTAGTTGCTTTCGTCAAAGGCTGTACATTTTAATAGGTTTACTTGCGTGCAAAATTATTTATTTGTGATCTAATTACGCGTCTGCGTGTGTCTGAGAATGTGGTGACTTAATTTAAAATTCAATTTGAACTTAACTTGCCTAACGCCGCCATCGTCATGGGGTCAATGCCGCAGTCAGACTTGTTGGATGGGGTGGTTTTTTTATAATTGGTTAGGTTTTTTTTGTAGGTAGGTATTATATGTTATAGTTTTTGCTTTTATTTTATTTCTAGTTTTAATTCAAGATTATTGTAAATACATACT
This sequence comes from Cydia amplana, assembly GCF_948474715.1. Classification (NCBI taxonomy): domain Eukaryota; kingdom Metazoa; phylum Arthropoda; class Insecta; order Lepidoptera; family Tortricidae; genus Cydia; species Cydia amplana. Next base: position 3,287,277 of record NC_086073.1, on the reverse strand, counting down.
TAGGTATTGCAAATAATAAACATGCCTATTTATTTAAGCATAATATTGTCAATTCCTAAATATATTAGGTATGTATTTAATTATAACAAATGGCACGATGTAATGTTTCATATTAATTATAATATTTGTTTCTGAGTTGTTATATTCTATAAAGTAAGGAAGTATGTATCGTCGCCTAGTACTGGCTAGTATCTATAGTACGAGCTTAGCTTAGTTTGGGGCTAGGTTGATCCGTGTAAGATTGCCCCCAAATATTTTATGTAATTTAATTATCTTGTTAAAAAGTTTAAGAAGGTTTACAGTCCTTAAAATAACTTAAGTAACGTAAAAGTTCATTGAACAGTTTAAATCTCCATAATTTGTCACTGTCCGATGGCGTAGAAAAATTGAATTATTCTGGATTTATTTTAACAAATTAGTCTGACGGAAAAATCTCAGGATTTTCTGTTCATTCATTGCTGAAGGATTTCAAAAATAAACCAATTTATAAATGAGTTCGTCTTTGCTACTTGTATGTTTTAAGTAAATTTACCTACAAGTTACAACCCCTACTTAAATATTAAATATAAGACGACTTCTTTACCAAACATGTATTGGCAAAATGCCAAATAAGTCAAAACTTATTCGTTCCAGAGTTTATATGAACGTTACTAAGTATATAAGTTCTTATGAAATAGCTTTGTTTCAGTTGACATTTTCGTAATAAATACCTATCGAAACTTCTTTTAAAACCGTATACATTTTCACATTTTAATTTCGCCAAAACAAAAGCCTACCTAACTAAACCCTGTTTGAGTTACTTACCTACCAATTATTTCTATGACATTATTATCATAATTATACTGTCTTATTATTAAAAAATCCCAGAATACAACTTCGCTGATAAAATCTCTCAAACATACCAAAATAAAATAATATATCCGCGAAACGGTTTGAATAAATTAAGATTGGGTGTATATATTTTGGCTTAGTAGCGTTTTTAAAGCTAATGCTTTACAATTGTATGCCTTTTTAGTTTAAAAGTGTTTGAAACTAAAAGACAGGTACAGTCGACGTCAACTATATATGACGCTTATCACACGTGACACTTTTTCGCGTGTTCACAAAGGAGTAAGCTGCAAAAGCGTAAATAATATATATCTTTGACGTCGACTGTACACATGCTTACCGCCTTTACATTTTTATTGCGGTTCATGTGTCGAGTCTTTAGTCAAGCTTTCATAACTGATTATGGCTTTACCTACCATAACAACTTTTTAGTTTATTAAGTAAGAATTTGTCATTTGACAATATTTTTTCCATTTTCTCAAGCAACCGCATCAAAAAAGTAATATTGTTGCGCAAACTTCCTAAGATTTCGGCGATGTCAGCGCCATGTTAATATAAAAGAATAAGGAAAAGCAAAATTTCCTCGCTCCCTGTTATGCTGCGGATTTTTAAAAACACTTGACGCGCCTGAGGGAAATCAGCAAGACTGCTCACTCTCGATGGTTACGCGAGCTCGGGCGAGTCTATTCTCGGCCGAGTCTATTCTTTGGACGAGTCCATTTATCGGGAAAGTGTAAGTTCACCTTGAGATTCGCAACAACTATGGGTAATCGGAAAATAGGCAAATATCCTTAAGCATAGATTTATAAGGCACAGAGTGTTCGTACATACCATGTGAAGTCATTTCAAGTGCGACGTCACGTCGCACTCGTGTCACCGTTTTCGAACCGCCCTGGCAGTTCTCAAGGTCAAATTGGTTTGTGTACACCTCCCGTTTAAAAATCAGAAACACAGGAAAGATGGTTGTTTGTGCAGTGAGTGGCTGTCACAACGCATCATATCATAAAAACAAACAGACTGACATTACATTTCACGCGTAAGTATCGAGTTTAATGTGATATTTTTACGTAATCGTAAATACAAAAATCCTAAGTTTCTTCAGCCGCCATTTCTTATAAATGTTGCCAGTGTAGTGATTTTTTTTTCCTCAAAATGAGACATGGCGTTTTAATTCTAAAATAAATACGCTTAATTGAAGTTCCTTGTATAATTGCATAAAAAATATATATTTTTAAGTATTTCATTATTTTATTTCAATTTATGTATTATTTTATGCACATGTTAAATAAAAAATAGTCAAAATGTATCCGTTTTTTTATTGAAAACTTATTTCACAAAGTACAGAAATGCAAAAAATCCTTAAAAGGAACATAAAAAGCTTTTGCTACAAAATCAAATCTACACACATACAAATTATTAATAACCAAGTGTTAAGGATGTTAAAATACCCCACTTTAAGAGAAATGTCTATATACTGGCAACAAGTTTTTGTATAATTATATGTGTGTGTTGCTGAGCGTAAAACACGAGCCTCGCACGCACACATCGATCGAGTTTCGGCTTCACTTTTGACAGCTCAGCCGTATGGGGGCTATCTGTCTATGCGTTATTCGTTTAAGTCCTTAAGCTAAATATATAGTTACCGCTGCACACCGATTTCACAGTAATAAATACTAGCTCATCTAACCCATAGATGGGTAGCTCGCCTTCGCTTGGTGCTATGGGAATACACACTATACACAGCCTGCAACATGCAGGAGTTAGCGCAGAGGATATTCATGTTTAGTGGACCGTAATAAGGCATGCTGAGGCCGCACGGGGAACTTGGTAAGTGCACGGAACGCGTGAGCCGAAAGTTAGTGAGCTGATTATTCTAGAAATTCCATGGTAGCTTTTGTTTTGATATGCTTTTAGAATAGCCAATGTTCTTTGAGTAATAACTGTTTGATGATGATGAAGGATACTGTTGGATTTGACGGAATAATGTTCATATTGCCTATGATCATAATTATGATATTCTAAATGTATGTAAATTCAAGGCAATTCGGCATATTAGGTAGGATTAAGAAAATATTATTTAAGTATTATAAATGTAGGTACTATACATAGGTATAATACTCGTAATAATTTTTAGTGTACCGCACAAACTTTGTTCGTAGTTGTTCGTAGTTAGTGTGTTCGTGTTTGGTAGTATGGGATCACATCGGTCTTGCAAATCAGTTAAATGTGTTTTTTTTCACTGCAACTATTTTTGTTTAAGTTAAGTTAAAGTTAACTTCTACTTCAACAATTTTAGTAGAATAGATAATCTAATACATAACGTAAATGCACCTATGTGCACTGAAAACGAGTCATTTATCATTGAAATTATATACAACGTAATCCGTGTTCATAGCACTTGAGTGTATGTAAATTTCAGCGTGTATTTGTTTACCCGAAGTGATGGTTCCGTGTTTTTATGGCTCGTTGAAATTTACAATGCAAGTTGGTCCGTTACGAACTATTCAGTTTACTGCAGTTGTGGAACAAGGAGAGCTAATGCTAGTCCGTTGACTGAGTGTACGGCCTCAGTGACGAGCGGCCAGCGGCCAGCGCCAGCGGCAGCGGGGCGTGCAGCGGGTCGTTCAGCGGGTCGTGCAGCGTGCGTGTAGCGGGGAGTGTAGCGTGGCGTCGAGTGTCCAAGGGTTGAGTAGGGGATTACTACATAAGTGCGACCCCAAGTGTGCGATGCATGATTGTGCGACAATATTTTTTTAACGACACTGCAATTCTGCGAAGTGATATTGTGCGACAGTGATATTCGACCAAACTATAGTCCGGCATTTATTTTTGATCGAAATTAAATTGTGCGGCATATTACGGCTCGACAATACTTCTAGTGCACGACAGTATTTGAGGGTCTACGGGTAATTTATTTTTAACATGGTCTCAGTACACTGTTTCTTCTCAAAAAACAAGGAAGGTTGTGAAGGAAATGTTTTTTGAAAAGAAACACTTAGTGCGGTGGGACTGTGGTAAAAATAAAGTGCGACCATGGTTAAAATGCGAATATTTCGCACAAACGATGATTCGCTCAAACGGCACATCGTATAGTCGTGCATCGCCTAATAATGTTTCGCACGAACAATAGTTCCCACAAATGACATGTCGTACAACCGTACATCGCCTAATCATACGTCGCACTAACAATACTTCGCACAAGCGTGTGTCGCACTCCCGTAGTAAACCCTTGAGTAGCGTGTATTGAGGTGGTTCGCATACGTTTGCATTTGTTTAAAATGGACGCCGCGATTGGTCACCTAGTATGCACACCACTTTATGAGAGGTAATAATTACAATATAAGTAGGTAGGGTTTAGGGTATGGGCATAGAACAACAGACTACGACTACTCAGAGGAGTACTATACATTATAATTACGATGTCATTATCAATGCGTTGTTACACTCATAAGAAATTGTATTAATCTTGAACAAAATCTTGTAAAAAATTCGCCGTTTAGTCATTATTTTCAGAATATTGTTAACAAAGTTTGGTTTAACAAGCATATCAACGATTCCAAATTTACCTGACCAGCACGGCTAGCACATGATTACCCGCGGGATAGCTCGCGCCGCGAGAGACGGCAGTCGCCCGTCACAAATTTCTATCTCTATCTGTCAATTCCTCGATTTTGGCAGCACGAGTTCGCACATCGAGAAAAGAGTTCCACGAGAGAGAGCCATCCCGCGCGCGACTTAGCCAATGTGGCCATTTATACATGGAACAAACTTTTCATTCGTGGCAACACTGAATCGGTAAAATAATAATCGGATAAGTAATGAATAGTCAGCCTTAGAAACGGAGCGTCCCTAGTCACGATAACTTTGTCTCTTTCTCGCAGTATGAAGAATAAGAAATAGCAAATATTATTTTTAAGTCGAAAATGTCAGTGTCAATACTGTCAATCAAAATTTGATTCGCTTTGTCGTTACAAGTTGGGATATATTATTATAATTATCTAAAGATTACCTACCTAATCATTAAAATACAACTCCTTACGAATAATTGGCGTTTTGTTAAAAGTTTTGGCTAACAAAATAACATCTTTACGAAGAAGTCAAGTTGTAAGTACGTACACAATTCAATCTTCATAAAGCTCTTTTCCGTTGTCTTTTGCAAAAAAATTACATTCCTTTTAAATCTTATTTACAGACTAAATATCTTATGCTAATCCCCGACATATCTCCCTTATAGCTTCGAAGATAGATTGAATGATAATCATGCACAAGCCTGTCATCAAACACGGAGGTATTCTCTACACCTAAGCATGCTGCTGCTAACCGCAGCCCTCCTGCCATCACGGAGGACATAGAAGGGCTCAAGTTGGGAACCTACTCCGTGCAAGGACAGTCGAGTGTTGATAACACTTCTCAAATAATGTGACTTTTAAATAAATACTACCAAAAACTTTAAATGATTTTATTTACTTTGACCTTTTTGAGATAGGTACTCAGATTTAAGTACGATTCGTCGGAGTCGGAGCGCATTTCACATTTGTATGCCCAAAGCCGCTCGGATGGCTCCGGACGGATTCTATCGCTATTGCCACACATTATGTAATAGGTACACTGAAAAAGCACTCCGGCGCGGCCCAACTCTAGCCGGTCGGTGGGAATCGTAACTTAAGGATTAGGCTAGTACCAACTCGTACACTACAAAGTAAGTATTACGGCTGTAGTCTTCTGTGAGGTGGAGGTTGAGTTGAGCTGCCAGATTCATTATTTGCATTCTTTGTGGAATGATGTTTCACAAAATTTCGTCTAAATCGGTTCGGCGGATTAAGCGTCAAGAGGTAGCATATAGTCAGCAGCAATAGTTGCTAAGCGGGCGAGGTGTTCAAAATTACCTTGACGCGCTCTTATTCTCTTAACAATAAAGTCGCGTCAAGATCATTTTGAACACCTCGCCCGCTTAGCAACTATTGCTGCTGACTGTACATAGGTACATATTTACTTTTGCATTTACTTATTATAAGTAAGGTTGATCGCAATATTCAGGTCGGGATTGTGTTGTTTATATCCCGCAATGAATGGAAACACCTAAGGAGCGACATAATATAGGTTATCAACAATAATTGCATGTAAAAATACGCGTGTAAGTAAATATAACGGGTTAGCACTGATTGATAGCACGTAATTGTTTCGCGGATTAGCAATGTACTATTTTTGTATCAATTATTTATGTTTCTATTAATTATCCCCCAGTCAATTCGCCACCAAAGGTTTGCTTTGTTGATGAGGTCGTGGTCGTACAATCTTAGGCTTAGATTTTTTTCTGTCGGATTTTCGTTTAACTTAAGAGAACGAACAAGTCATTGTGAAAAAATATAATCATTTTGATATTAATGGCATGATCATGAAACTCAAGATTCAAATTATACTTAAACAAAAAAGTGTTGTAGTATGAAATAAATATAAAATATGGAAAATTATCTTTCTTTTAGAACAAAAGTCAACAAAACTTCGACCAAATGCGCTTGTCGCGACCCTCTAGCCTCGAAGACAATTTCTCTCATTTTGACGTTCAAACGCGGGACATTTTGTCTCCCATAGTACACTCGTGCTACGATTTTTGAGAGTATCCCGCGTGGAACTGTCAAACGACAAAATTATGTCGCTTTGACATTTGTCCGCGAGACAGCGGGTTGTCGCGCGGTTCTTATGCTACCGATTCGCGAGAGAGCTCTATGTCGCGGCATTTTCTCGCCTGTCGACTGTCGCGCCCATCATGTGCTAGCCGTGCAGGAAAGTTCGACTTATGGCAAAATAGATTTGACATAATAACAATAACCACGTGATTTAGGCAAGTATAATTTTGATACCAATTTTTGCTCCAACAATAAAAAGGGCTTACCAGACCAAATAAACTGATATCTAAAGTGTCATTCAATAGAACTTGCGAACTATGTAAACAAAAGTTACTAGTAATTTGACATTTAGTGTCAATTTTAGTATGGCGGTTTGTTTACATAGTTAGCAAGTTCTATTGAATGACACTTTAGGTAAACAAACTGGTGGTAGCTAACAGTATCTGCAATCCATCAAAAGGAATTATCGTATAAGGAATAATCAAAATGCGTCACAAGTTCTAAAACAAAGGGCCGAACATACATTCATCACCCTACATTTAATCAACATTGAAATCCCTAACACGTGGTTGGCAAACATATCACTAACAAGAATCCTAAAACTTTGACCCGCACCTTTTTGCCAGAGGTCACCGGCAGCGGGCTCACTCCGCGGTTAGTAGGGCCCAAACCAGCCTAATCTCGGGGTTGGCACTAAGCTACCCATTACATTGGTTAGTAGTGTTGGTTAAGACTCGAGTCTGCTTTAAGACTTGATTCAATTGTTTTTAGACCCATATGTCGAATCTTGAGTTATTTATAACAAAATACAAAAATACAAAAAATACAAAAACTTTATTAATAACACCAAAGTTACAGGTCAAATAGTTTCAATAATAGGTACTTAAACCAAATATCTCAATGTCACAGAGTAATATGACTTGTTGGAGGCTCTTGTCTTTAACTCTCAATTTTTTTACAAGAATTTCGACATATTGTCTTAATGCAAAAATCATGGGTTATTTTATTAGGTACACAAATCATACGACAACCTCTATTTTGTTTACTGTTGTTTAGATTCGAGAAAATAATGGTTGACGGAGTCTATTAGTAGGCTTTTGAGTTGCGCTTTAAAAAGACGACTTGGGACTTTTCAAGTGCTGAGTCTCGAAAAACGAGTCGGGTTATTCTTTAGACTCGGTTTCCTACTAACATTAGTCTAGTTACCCGCAGGGTACCCCTATTTGTCATCTAGTGCTAATGCCTCACCTATCGCTTAAGTTCGAGATTACGATGTATCAGTTTAGCGAAGTTCGGCTTATGTTGAAATTTGGTTAGTAAGTAAGTTTGTAATGTAAGTTTGCTTAGTAGGTTTGCTGCTGGCATGCGATCAATTTGATGTTAAGCGTTACTTCGCTTGGTTTTATTTTTTGTTTAGTTCGGTTTCTGTGTGTTAGTAGATCCATCATACATAAGTATGATCGTTATATTCCTAAATAAGATTAAACAGTTTATTACTGTGGTAAACTTGTTAACTGTTAGTTTAACGCTTTTAGAAGAATTATGAAACTCGGTTAAATCTGAAAAAACTCTCAACAGTCCAAACAATACAATACGATACACATACTCTTTATTGCACACCTCAATACAAAAAGAAAACAGAAACATAAGCATAGTTAAAAAACAGGCGGTCTTATCGCTAAAAAGCGATCTCTTCCAACAATATGTAGTAAGCATAGTACACTAAGCTGCCGTAAAGAAGTTTCAGCCCGTAAAGAAGCAAACATTCTTCAACTATCAACCAACATACAAGGTTTTGCCGCAACGCCTATTTCAAAGGCACCCATTATTGCGTAAAATCCCGCTTCCCTAATAAAAAATAATCACTCATCGAACCATTAATTACTCTCATCAGCCTCTGTCAACATTCCAGCAAAAACACGACGAATCAATTTGCAATTAACGGGCGCCACCGAAAAAGCGTAAGGTGTATACGGTGCGGGGATGCCGATGTTTTGTTGGGTTTTGTTCCCTTGGCGGTTTTTTGCTTGAAAATTATTCTAATTGCCATCAATTTGTTTTTCAACCCTTTGCCATATTTTGCGAGATGAATATTTAGGTCATACTATGCAGATTTTACTATCGGTCCAACACCGAAATCGAATTTTTTTTGGCTGATCAGATGTAGATATTTTCTACGGGAGAGCCAAAACTATTACGCGATTTCGGTGTTGGTTCCTAAGTAAAAGTTACTCACCTCGTAAAAACGTGAGGGTTGTAGAAAAACTCTGTAAAACACAGTGCAGGGTTGTAATTATTTCTTATGTTCAGGGGCCTAGCCAAAATGACAATCGTTTGCAGAAAACGAAACGAATTCTCTTAGGTAAATGTAAATAATGTATGAAAATGATACCGTTTCGTATTCCGTAAAAGATTGTCAGCTTGCTTAGGTTAGGCCCCCAGAACCTTGAGGTCGTATTTACACTGGTTACTTTAAAGCGAAGTTCGCTAAGTGAAGGGAGCAGGCAGGGCTCGCCTCATTGAGCCAGCACTCAACACTTGTTTCACGGAGTTCGGTTTCGCCCCAGTTCGAGAGAGCTGGAAATTGCGCGCTTTTGTCGTTAGGCGTTCTGGTTCGCGTTTAGCGATATTAGTACTTGGAATTGTGAGGTAAGTCGAGTTTTAATGGTGTATGGTGAAATGCATTCAGTTTCAACGTCGTTTAAGCGTGAGTTTTCTCTGTTGTCTCGTTTTGTGAAATTATGTCAGTCAGTCAGTGACGTGTTGTTCAGCCCCAGCTACCGTCTTACGGGCATATTCGAACTTTAAGATACGTCAAATACTAGAGATTGAAACGATATGGAATGGATGTCAGTGTCAAACAAGTGTCAAAAGTGACGTTTCTTTAAACAAACGCGTCACTTTTGACACTTGTTTGACACTAACATATCCAATCCATATCGTTTCAATCTCGAGTATTTGACGTATCTTAGTAAGTAAGTTCGAATATGGCTGTTAGTTTAGTCACGAAATCTTCAATTATCTACAATAACTCGATAAAAAAAGCGCAATTCACATGATTCGTTTTGACTTGCAATCTTCTCCTTTAAACACGGCTTTCATTCGCACCGCCGAATTTAACTCAGCCAAAAGCGCGCCCAAATATTTTCTCTGTCAAAACCTTCATTACACATCGCAGCCCATTTCATCGTCAGTCGCTGCCGAGAAATAATTACATTCCACATGAGGACAAAAAGCCGAGCATTCTCGTAACATCCCAAAAAGCCTTATAAGTTTATTTCCTCAGTACACATCGGATCCTTCGTTTCACGGTCTCTTGTAATCCTGAGGATTGTGCGATACATTTGCTAAATTGTCTCCATGAAGACGCAATCATTTAAATGATTCAAGTTTCTATTGAAGTTTCTGGTTTGGATTAGCGTTGGGGAGAGAATGCGCTGGCTGAGGTCCTTTGCAAAGTGCAACGCTTTGGGACTCGTTTACTAAGAAGTGGCAATAATAGGCTATTCAAATTAAAAGGATGTAGTGATGGTGCGTTATACAACGCTGTGTGTACCTACATTCATCATCAAAAGAATATCAGACTATGCGTCAAAAGAATCTACCATTCTGTAAAAACATCACAAAAATAAACATATCCCTATATGTTAGAACAATTAGTTAGACTGTGGTAGATACTTTTGAACATGAACTGTAGAGATAAATTAGTATTTAAGAAAAGTATTTGAGGGTGGTAGCTACTATTGGGGTGTTATTTCATCCGCTGATTTTGATTCTGATCGCTGTCCGTATCGTAATTGTCATTAGACAACTTTGTTGTTTATTTTCGTATTTTGAGTTCTGCTAAGTTCTTTCTCATGCATAAAAATTACTTTATTAAAGGGTCCGCTAAATTTCTTATAATTATCATACTTCATATTTAGTTGTTAATATAAGACACGCCATTTAAAATATTCATCGTAATTAAACTAAGCCGGTACACAGTGCGGCGCTCCGTGTGAAGCATACCGTTATTAATAGTGCAGGGGCCCGCTGCGGCGCGAAGCTTTTTAGTGCACAACTTTAATTATGTTGCTTATGATCATTTGTACAAGTTAACTCGGGGAACGGCGCAGTTAACTTTAACGCTAATGTTAATATGCTAATGTGGGTTTGTAGTGGCTATGAATGGGAGTTGTTTCATTGATGAAAACTTAAATATATGTGCTTACTTAACGAAATATTCGTGAGTAGCGATTATTCGAATCATATAGTAGTTAAGTTTTCATTATATAGGATTTAATTAACTAGAATTCAGCAATTCATCACATTTAGTAATACGCGTATGTACACACAGATAGGAAAATAATACTATACCACTACATCGAATACCTTGGATACTTATTTGTTTGGTAGGTGACATATCGTTTGTTTAAACGTCTATTAAAATGACCCTATCTAAATAAGCCACGCTACACAAACTAATATTCTAAGCGACTGCCACAAAGCGTTAACGCGGTCTAACCGAGCTATTAAGACATTAATATAATCAACAATGCGCTTGCTCCGGGCTGATTGAGTCAGCACAGTCTGCAACTGACGGTGCAAGGCGAGCTGAAACATATTACGGTTGGATTCGGGACTAATTTAGTGTAAATGTTTATTCATTCCTGAGCATGCTTAGTAATTTGGAGCGTCGAACTTTACGAATTGATCTCTCTCGTACTTATACGTACGGATATTGGTGCGACAGAGATGCACTGTAATATAGCATTACAGCAAGAAAAATAATTGATGAACAGTTCGGTGCAATTGTTATAATCTCATTAAAAAACTGGTAATTTCTTTTTTGCAAGTGCAATTACTATTGCGGTAGGTTTGGCGCAAAAATGACTTAATTAGGAAATTATTTAATTCTTGTGGCCTCTTCAGATATCTTATTTTTCTTAAGCGTTACTAATTTAAGTTACGGTACACGTTCCAAATGTTAGAGTGCAAGTAACCCGTGTATGCCCCGTCGTGTTTAAGTCTGTACGTGTACGACGTACATACGTAGGTATAATCATGATGGCGGCCGACGGCGCGATTAATTGTGTTTGGACACTAACCTGGCTAAACCTGCGATTGCAATGCTAACACACTAAATTGCATTACCAACAGACGAGCCATGGCTGCACTGAGCCAAGTGCACTTGTTGCTAATAGTTACAGTTGATGTCAAAAATATATTTTAGTGCCCATCTCATTTTGCTTTCAAAGTTGAGTCAGCTTAAGTGTAAAAGTTCTTGCGATCCTTTTGGCTAGGCTGTTTTTCGATAGGCTGTACGAAACAAAGTTCTACAGGGGCTATATAGGCCATACAGGGGGAGGGGGGTCAGATATCTCTGCAGCTGACTGTACAACAATAGATGTAGTAATGATGAAATGAAATTACGGGACTGATTCAGGAGTTAAGTAATCTGTCTTAAATATTGCCAGGGTTGTGCCGTTCAAACTAACTACATTTTTCAGGTATTCAGATAGAAAAAGCGTGTGATTCAGTAAAACATTACTCACGTATCCAACGGCGCAAGAGACGTGTACCCGCCGTGTACCCGCTCCCGTAATGAATGCAATACGCCTGCGGTGCATGCATGAATATCAATCCGCTAAGAGATAAAATGCTAATCCCAACCATACATATTTATCCGCCTAAATTACTGAAGGAACATTATTTGTTCCCCATTGTACTTGAGATAAGATTGCCGACTAAAAACAAAAGTTTCAGCAAGGAGGGTTAGGGTTATGTTCCCAAGTAAAGAGCTTAAAGCTGCCAAACCCTACAAATGGATGCAGAACATAAGTCGAAGAAATTTATGGGTGTTCAACCATGACTACATTTTTCAATGTTTTGCCGACTTTTTGTATGTTTCTCGATTTCTAGAAGACGTGTCGACCGATTTGGACATTATTTTTATGTTTGAAAGGATGGAGGTGTTAATGTGACTCGCACTTTTTGCTCTGTGAAGGCGACGTCTAGGGAAGTCGGTTGATTTTGGACCATTATTGCTGGTTTAGTGACGTATGGCTGTGTAGACTATAAACACTACTAAGGGTAAAATGATATAGCTTAGTGCGGAGTTAATATTTTCTAGTTTTATTATTAATTGTTAAACATACGGGATATAAAATAAAACGGCCAATAAAGTCCACTTTAAATCTTATAAACCCTATCTAAATTTATTCACAGCAAGCAATTTCCTTCGGCAAAGTACAATTAATCCAAACAACAGCCTTCGGTTCGAGTGCGAAGTTTTAACGGATGTAAGGCGGAGGCCATTCGCGACATTCACGAACTCGCATTAACGGCAATTCATCACATTCACCAACTTTCCGTTCCTGTTCATTCACGGACGATTGAGGGAGGGTTAAGTTTGGGGCTCAGATTTTACTCAAGACTACTCGCTACAGTTAGATACTCGTATAGCTAAGTGAGTTCAAAATTATCTGACTTTATTGTTACGAAAATAAAAGCGTGTGAAGTTTGCACATCTCGATTGGTTCACCTCTGCTACTGAGTGTACAATATCTTTCGATAAATAAGTGTCAGTTCAATGATGGAAAATTAGTGAAATCAGGTACATTTGCGCCACTCAAAGCGATGGACCGACCAAGTGAAGGTTCTCTCCGGGTCACCCTTAAATCTGTGCGTGCGAAAAGCGCTAACTAGAGTAAGATCAATAAAAAAAGACCTCAATGACTACTGACAAGAGTATATGAATAAGAAGAAAAACTGATCAAGTTTGGTAGACTCGCCTATTTTGAGGAACGCGAGATGATTGGTCGTAGTGAATTTAATATCTTCGACACGTGTACCTACAGGGTTGCGTAATACAGTTTCCACTTGTTTGCGAGATTGCGAGTTCTGCCGGCTTTTGTGTTCAAGGGTACCTTACATATACTTGTAATAAGTTAGGCAAATGAACTAGAATTGAAGTGAGCGCGGCGAGTGTTGAAAGAACTTGAGAAAAGTTCTTGTTTGTTTGCTCATGATAGTCACGAGCAATGAAAATGGGTTATTTCCAAACATGCTGCTTGCAGTTCAAGCTAGTAGGTATCCGAAAGAGGGAGATGTGGTCGGACGACATTAAAAAGGCGTCAGGGTCGACCTGCCATAGTATCGCCACATACAGAATAACAGGGAAATCCATGAAAGGGGCATATGTCCAGCAGTGGACGCGAATATGCTGACATGAAGAAGAAGACGAGGGAGACAGTAATATATAATAGATAGGTAAGCATTAGCTTCTGCTAGAATAGGTAAGGTAAGCAAGCAGCGTTTAAAGAATCGAGAACATCTTTACTAAAATGGATTTATTTTGATATGCCAATACGAAAATGCATCAAACGTTATACCATCACATTTACGGTCGCAAAATATGCTCTCATAAAGCAATATCCAAATAACTGTGACCTTATAATTTTTACGGCGGACATAACAACGAACATAAATTTCCATCATACGATATGGAGCACTCAGTATAACATAACGGAGTAAGATTCGAAATTCGCATTGTATTTGTTGCCCCGGGGAGACATAATCACGAGAAAATCATTAACAAAAGCTTTATTAATCAGTTAATTTGGGAAATTGCATTCGGAATTTCGGAGCAGTGGAGGATATTTCGGTTTAATAATCGGGCGCGTTCGGTTGTCGAAAATGTGAGCATTAAATCAGTTCATAATACATACGGCTATCTATATACATGGACTGAGGTTTTCATGCTTTTCGTACCTATATTAACCTCGTAATTTTCCTATTTTTAATTTGAACCTTGTTGTATAGTAAGTTGGGGTGAATTTCGTTTGTTTGGGAAAACAATTAAACAAAGAAATGTTACTTGGATTATGAAAGGTTGTAAGATTGAATAGGAGTAAATAAATAATAAATAAATAAATAAATATTATAGGACATTATTACACAAATTGACTAAGCCCCACGGTAAGCTCAAGAAAGCTTGTGTTGTGGGTACTCAGACAACGATATATATAATATACAAATACTTAAATACATAGAAAACAACCATGACTCAGGAACAAATATCTGTGCTCATCACACAAATAAATGCCCTTACTGGGATTCGAACCCAGGACCGCGGCTTTACAGGCAGGGTCACTACCCACTAGGCCAGACCGGTCGGGAGTGTACAATGTAGTCAGCAATACTATTTGCTTAGCATCTTTGCATACAAACTTCTGTGCAGGGGGTCACTTTTCTCTTCAGACTCTACCTATATTGTAAAGTAATAGGAGATTATGAGCTCAGAACATTTGTAAGAATTACCAATACTAAATCCCTTCATCATCATCAATTCGTACAAAATAGTATTTATCGGGAGTATCTGTGGTAAGCCTAGGAAACGTGTAAGTATCTAGGTATGCGTGAATTAATGGGGCCGACTTAATGGTTCTTGCCCTAGCACCTGCCTGCAGTACTAATGACGGTATTGAACCTGCGGTAGCGGAAACCAAACGCAACTATCACTCCGATATAAACGACCACATGCAGACAAGCAAATACAACCCTTAACACAAAGGGCTACAGTCCATATGCTACAAAGCCAGAAAGCTTAAAACTATCTCTAATTTTAGAAGTGCCGTTTTTCCTGTTGCCACCGCTAATGAGTTGGTAAATTAACTGGCATTTTATCAGTCCGCTTTGAAGTACCCGAAGCACTAACAGAACGCAGACAGTTCGGAATTCAAATTCGAAATGCGGCTGAATCCCGAATTCGAAATCAGGAATCTCGGGTTTTAAAAAGTTACGGAATATTAATTTGCGTGGAGCGGTACGAAACAGCTGTATCGTTACGATCAATCACCGAGCGCGGGCGACTCGAAGGCGTACAAACCAGTGATTCGTGCTCGTCAATTACGTATAATAGTTAAGGATCTCGAGCTCACAATACTCTGGTTAGTTCAAGAACTCTCGCCAGCAATTGAGATATACTGCCAGGTCGAGATTAGCGCGAACTCTCCAAGCGCGCTCCTAAAACACTTTAATCTATTCTATTTAAGACTGGCTTTTTCACACCTGAACCGGGTGTTTTAAAGCGAATTTACCCCTCTTTGTTGTACGTGTCTGCTAATTCGTTTACTCTTTGCGAGCACTCTAATGGGAGGGCTTTTCTCGCAATTAGCCGCAATTAAGATGGCTCGTAAGGAAATGCGGGAGATTCTCCGCCATCGCCGCTGCCGATTCACATTGCTGGCCTCGAACGCCGATACTGTTTTAGAAGAGGTTTGGTAAAACGAAAAATAAATAGTGGTCTCGATGCCTTATTATAAGTTTAGACGATACCTTTCTGGTTCCATTTTAAGTGCAATTACGTACCTGAAACAAGGAAAAATGTTGATTATTAGTAATGAAATTGGACAAATAATATTATTAATGCAGGAACTCCTCCTCTATAGTTTGGCTCATCAGGACTATCTCATTTCAAACATAGACAGTGATTATCATTCTGTCTTTGTCTTACGCTAGTACTAGCACTCAAAAGAAAGGGATGAGTATAATTTTCCTGGTTCTTACTGACTGACAACTTGTGTTTGCCAGACTATAGTTGGATTTAGTTTAGAAATAATGATTTTGCTCAATTCACGCAGAATGCAAGAAATTCCTGGAATATTACAAGCTATATTCTAAAAGTATAATATTCATATATTGGTAAAAAACCGGCCAAGTGCGAGTCGGACTCGCGCAAGGAGGGTTCCGCACCATCAACAAAAAATAGAGCAAAACAAGCAAAAAAACAAGCAAAAAAACGGTCACCCATCCAAGTACTGACCCCGCCCGACGTTGCTTAACTTCGGTCAAAAATCACGTTTGTTGTATGGGAGCCCCACTTAAATCTTTATTTTATTCTGTTTTTAGTATTTGTTGTTATAGCGGCAACAGAAATATATCATCTGTGAAAATTTCAACTGTCTAGCTATCACGGTTCGTGAGATACAGCCTGGTGACAGACGGACGGACGGACGGACAGCAGAGTCTTAGTAATAGGGTCCCGTTTTTACCCTTTGTGGCTACGGAACCCTAAAAATAACATGACAAGCAATAAGCAATACCCGCCCAGGTATTCGGGTAAATATAAATATCGAGAGCAGATTATAAACAAAATATCTTTAAAACATTCACCAATATGAGATTCCCGGCCTCTGTAATTTGGCAACGTAAACAAACATGTTGACTACATATAATTCTATTTGTTGTTGTAATAAATTGGCAGTAATATCTTAGCCGTGAAAAACAAAGGCTGGCAATTTACCGCCGCTTACATAAGCGGTTATACAAACGTTTAGTTATTCAAATGAATGTTTTGTGTTGAAGTGATCCTGTGAAGCCGTTGGGAAACTTTCATTTGGTAATATCGTCATTGCCGTGAGATGTGAAATGGTGACGGATTGCTGGCCTCAAATGGTAATAATTTAGGGCTGTAAAGACTACTTGATTTAAGTAACTTAGTCTTTTTTTTGTTTTTTGAAATTTATAGATCTTATCTTAATTTAATATTTAAGCTATGATCTAGAGCAGCTAAGATCTGGAATTCACATACAACTACAGAAAAAACTCTCTTCTATATATTTGTCTATAAAATGATAACATGATATTTAGTGCATACATAACACACTGTAGTGGATGTAACAAGTTTAACAAAAACGGCACTGCAATAAAAAAACATAATTTCCAATGGCAAAATGTTTATTATTTTAATTTAAATTGATGCCAGTCTAAAAGTTCAACTGAATTGCGCAATTTTTTTTCATTTTCCACCTAAAAATAAAATGTAACATCACAGACAATCAAAACTGGCTGCCCGATGGCACTTTTACTGTTTTCATTTCGTCAAATGCTTGAATTCAATTTTACAATACGCACAATAAAAACGGGACAAATCGAAAAAGTTGAGAGGTAAAATGATTGTGAAGTACTGAGTCATGTTCAGCTATTGTTCTAGATAATATAAAGATTTATATGGTAATGGGCATTTTATTTGAGGTTACGTTTTTAGGGACCCGTATAGAGTGCCAGGGGGCCCTCCGATCGTTCATGTTTTTAATTTTTTTAAATATCGTAGGTAGGTTGAAGGCTGTTGTACCTTATACAACTTGTACCTAGTTTATAAGGTTGACATTTTCACAATACTTCATACACAGTTGTCACAATAAGACTCGAATCCATTATTCTAATGTTAGTTTATATTGAACTTATTTTAAAAATCCCGCTGTCATAAGCATTTTTAAGTAAATAAAAAATGTTTGGGACTGAATTTCTTAACTTTAAGTTAATTTTCATTGAAAAATATTCTTTTATTTTCAGTAAACATACAAAAACATAAACCTATAAAACTAAAACTAAAAATAAGTAAACCTAGTCTTAAAATAAATAACTAAAAACTAAATATACCCCTGCGGCATGGTGCCGTAAATGCTGGCAGCATTTCCTCGCTGTATTGCAATACTTAATCTTTGTGCGAGGAAGCTGCCAGCTGTAGATCACCTATTTTCATTCGTCTGTTCTATTTTTCATGTTCATTATCTGATTAAGATCAATCTATTAAATAATGGTACAGCTACGGAACCCACGATTGTGCATTCCCACTCCCACTTAGCCTCATTCGGTTATGTTTTAGTTTAAGGTGTCTTGGGTGGTCGCTGGTCGCCCACCCGGCGTCGATAAGCTAGCGCGCGATAGGGAAGTGCGTTACATGTCGATTTTATCGATTTAATTATAACAGGCTGTATCGATAGCGCGACATGAAAGCTTAATGCGCTGATAGAGCGGCGCTTTTGACGGGTTATGGCCGAGCGTCTTAGATAATGATGCGTTTAAAAAAAAATCTCTTCTGTAATACGATCATATTATGATTTTTCTATATAGAGTATTTTTAATGTTTAGGTCATGCTGAATTGTTTGGGGTCAACCTCTAAAACGCAAAAAAAATCTGCTGTCTCAAATACATTTCGACGAATCATATGTCAATGATTTCTATGGAACAGTAGATTTTTTCGCGATTTCGGTGTCAGTCCCATAGCCTACATATTCACTAAGACATAACAAAAACACCCAGTATATGTATGTATGTAATGTATGTGAATCAGTAAGACTAATACAAATAAAATCTAGTGACTTAATGGTATGTTAATAAAGATGCGAAACAGTGTACAGCATAAATCTACTTTGAAATTATTATCAAATAACGCATAAAAACTCAAAAGGGCAAACACGGCTGTTAAATATTCAAATTCATCGCCAATACGCCTGCGGCCGTTTTTTTAGGTTAAGATTGCGAATATTGCGATCCCGAAATTTTTCTTCCCGCCGAACTTAAATAACTTATCTGTCACAAATGACAGGCGGTCGCGGCGCGCCGTTATGATGCGCGATCACTCACCGGTACAAAATTACAAATGGTCGCACGTTATCTTGGACTAACTCGCGGCGGTGCGAGGGACAAGCTTAAGGATGCCGACGCCGAGTCTGTTGACGGTCCCATATTGGGATACCCTCCTCCAATTGAGGGGGGATTTAAATCTTCTCGGGGCAAAGGTGTAGGGTTGGAGCCGGTTAGCTTTATTTGACGTTCATAAGCGCATTGTAATTATGCCTACTTGAATAAACTATCTTTTTATCTTTTTTTTTTTATCTGATGTCAGGGCTGTAACCGCGACAATCGAAGTTCGCAAATTCCAGGCATCTTTATCTGTCACTCTAATTACGCCTCTAGTAAAAGAGAAAGATCCCCGCATTTGCGGATTTCGGTTTTCGCTGTAGGCCCCTAATAATGACTGTAATGAGTAGGTATAATAGAGTGGGACCAAGGTAATTATGCATGGCATTTGCAATGACCAATTGTGGCGATGATGACATTAATATTAAATTTCTTTGAGGTATTACGTTTATAATGACACTTAACATAGTTTGCTTAGACGGACTCAAATGCAAATAGGCTGTAAGCTATTCTTGTTAAATTGAGCATGAAATTAGAATACAAAATTTCATCCGTTAACCTCACTAGTAATAAAAAAATAAAGACTACTAACTAACTGACTAACATCATGACACTGAGAAAATATCCAACAAAAAATAAGGAAGGCAATCACTGGTTCTATAATAGGATTAAAAACCTGTCGAATAATATTAACACTTGCGTTTTAATTTAACCTTTATGATAATGTGATGATTGTCAGTAATTATGATTGATTGTGGCTGGCCAGTATTGGTATTATGGAAATGAGTGATTGCTCGATGATTAGATAATCGGTAACACCGCAACTTGATGTGGTAAATGATTACGCCTTAGCGCCACTTGCACCATTCCACTAACCCGGGGTTAACCGGTGAAACATAACTTAACTTAGTAAATTAATAATTGTATTTAGTACCTTAAGAGTAGTTAAGGGTAGTATATTTCTGTTATACATGTTTTAGTGAGAGCTGTTAAGTAAATAAGTGAATGTCCTTAGTGGGTCTTTGTAAACTTATCTCCTGCTCACTTATTTCTGTTTGCTTTCCAAATAAACAAGAATTGCTCGTTTAAAGGTATAAGATAAATGAAATAAAATAAAAACCTGGATTTACCATGGTTACCAGTACTATTTGACACTGAGTTAACTGTTTAATTGCTTAACCCTTGCTTGGCCCTTGTGGTTTATTTGAACGAACTCAGAGCTCGTTTGAGAAAGAGGGAATTGAAATATATTTTAACGTCATGACTTATATGTATTACATCTAAGTATTATTTTAGCTTAACCCCGGTGAGCTCTCGACGAACTCTATTATGGGCGTGAATTAAATAATGATGCGGAAAGGTCCTAGATTATCCCCAGGCCACTAAAACACTTCACCAAGGAGGAGTTTTGGCCGAAGGGTGTCAAGTTCCGGCGGTTCTTCGGCCGGCTCCCTGACACTGCGAGGTTGCGAAATGCGTCGCTGAATGTTGTTGTGTTTTTAGTTTTTAAGGTATTTATCTATGGGCCAACTGTTGCCTAAAAATAAAGATTTATTTATTTACTGGCTTTTGCCCGCGACTTCGTCTGCCTGGAATTAATAATTTAGGTAGCTATTTATTTTATCCATTCTGCTTTTTGTTGATTCCCCATACAAACATCGTCCCCCCTTTTCTATAATAAAAACTACCCTTTACCCGGGCCTCAAACTATCACTATACCTACCAAATTTTAACAAAATCGTGCACCAGCGCCGGCGCGCGGGCGGTGCTGGACAGTTTGTTAAGTCCCCATTCAAAATTCCACCATCTTATGGGATGATTTCTGGGATAAAAACTATGCTATGTCCTTCCTCGGGACTCAAACAATCTCTATACCAAATTTCATCTAAATCAGTTCGGCGGTTTAAGTGTGAAGAGGTAACAGATAGACGGACACACTTCCTTTTATAATATTTAGTGTGGATGGATTTCATAACACTGCACACAGTCCGCTGGCACCTCTAGTACGGACCGCAGCTCGGTGATGTATGCAGCACCGCAATCACGCTCCATTGTGTCTCGGCCGCAAGACGGCTGGCTCCTGCCGTTCTGTGTCCTACCAATTGCTTACCAAGAAGACAGTCGATGGTTCAGTGGAACCAGACAACGGTGATCTCCGATTAACCCGTGGTTACGAAACCGTTAACCTAGTGTCAAATTGTACCTACTGTAACCATGGTAACTCCAGGTTTAACCGGTTAACCCCGGGATAGTGAATGATGAAAGTGAATAACAAAGATGAATGATACCTATGCGAAAATTAATCAACAAAAACAGATTCATTCGTAGTGTATTTTTTGTGCTCCTAACATTGCTCCTAATGCATTAGTGTGATCTATCTAGTATTTATAGTTATACAATATCATTACTCATAAAATAGATACCTACTTTAAATACCCGTATAAAGTTTTTTGTGAATTTTTTCCTACTTTTAAGATACTTTAAAGACAAAGTGAGTAAATTC
The DNA here is from genome assembly GCF_948474715.1 of Cydia amplana. Lineage (NCBI taxonomy): Eukaryota > Metazoa > Arthropoda > Insecta > Lepidoptera > Tortricidae > Cydia > Cydia amplana. The sequence continues at coordinate 3,265,850 of NC_086073.1, read as the reverse complement.
AAGTCGAGCGAATATTAAAGAAAAGCCGTGCTGTGTGTCTGGAGTTATTCAAACATAATCCAATTAAGACTTCCACTTTATTCTTCAATTTGAATGAACACAAGGAAAAGATAAATTAAAAACATTATGTATAGGTACTTAATATAAACCTTGTGGAGTTTTCAAAGCGGTTTTATTCATACATATTACATATAATGTTAAACAACATTTAGATTCTACTTTCATTTTAATTTACTTTGAGATTAAGTAATTTTTATGAAGATTGTAAAGAAAAAACACAGGGTCTACATATTTATGGGAATTATATTTTTAATAAGATTTTTCGTTTCAATTAACGCACGCTGCGGGGATATAAACCGTAATCAAGTTTTCAGAAACCAGTATTCTGTTTAAATGATTTCTTCCTTTTTTAAATCAGGCATTGGTTTCATTATTTTCATGAAACATATTTAAGAGAGCAAATAAAATTTTATATACAACTCCTCTTTTTATTCTGAGCATACAATAAAATTTTAATTATTTCGTTATACAGATAAATATTGCGAAATTGACTTTACCAATCTCATGTTTAATACGCTGAATAGCGTAATGATACCGCAAGTACGCAATTCTCGTTGCTCGCCGCACTATGGCGCTACAGATTAGAGCTAGATCGGTATAACACCGCTCAGGTATGCACCCCAGCGGTTTCCGCAATCTGAGGTCGCCCGCACTTGCGGCGACCCGCAACTGGCAACACAGGCGTGCGTGCGGAAAAAGCATGTCGCTCACATTGTTTGTCTATGGTTTGTTACTCGCGGAACGCCTGCCAATTTCAAATTACGAACGCTCGTTCCTTATTCAATTTTCTCCCGCGCTCAGACTGACAACTCCGTAATCGAGTCGAACCGTTCACATCACTACTTGATATCATTCATTCGCTGCGTTGACGTGTGTTTACGTGGAGAATATCTTTACCGTCTCCGTCCACGAGGGCCACTTTTTGCCATTTTCAATTCGTCCGACGATCAATTAGACAGGGCTTAATGGATTCGGATGTCGTGGACGGTGATCGATCACGCGAAATAAGTACATTAAGCAGTAGTTAGAGGATGTATCCGCCATTGCCGCGGTCTCCGCTGATCGATGGGGTCGCGAAACGTCAACGGACTTCACTTTTTTCAGGGAGCACTTAAATAGGTGCGTAAACGCTAAGCCGTTTGTAGAAAAAATGGTGCATATTTATTTAACGTAAATAATAACCGTCGTAACAATCGAATCCCATAATTCGAATTCATTTTCATGTTCATTTAACATGGACACATTGATTTTACACGGTCCACAAAAGTTGAAGGATACTATTTGAATAGTGAATAATTTAACATTGTTACGTGGTGAATGAAAATAAAATTTTACGAGGCAAATAATGACGGTGGCATTAAAATATAATGAATATGAGCTCGACTAGGTTCGTTTCCGTGCATCGTACGGTAAGTGATGCAGTCACGGAAATGTCAGTGATTAAAACCTTACGAAAGAAAATAAAGCATGGCACGTGTTTGCTTTTAAGCTATAATTATTTCGCACGTCATCACCGGGTATACTCGACGAGAATCTGGGGGCACGGTAGTGCCCCCGCCAAGACGAGCAAAGCGAAGCGCAAGGGCACTACCTACCTTTTCTCGAAGCGCTTCGTCGTTTTTTTTAACCCTCATAACTTGGGTTTGGATTATACCAGATAAACAAAATTCTCGGAATATGATGTCAATAGTGGACTTATTAAACATAAAAAATTTCAATTGCATAGCTCTTATACTTTAGATTTTATTCATATCTAAAAAACCCCGATTTCGTCACTGACTCACTCACTCACTGTTGATCATCAAAACCTCTAGGGTACTTCCTGAAGTCCTAGAACACTGAAATTTGGTATGTAAGATAGTATTAGTACACAAACATCAAAATAATTCAAAAACTTGAAAATTTTTGCCCCTAAGGGGGGGAAAAGGGGGGTGGAATTTTGTATGGGAAATCAATAACCGCTGAACCGATTTAGTTGAATTTTGGTATGTAGATAGTTTTTGTAATGGGGAATGGCATAGAATAGTTTTCAACCCCAAAATCACCCCGTAAGGGTGAAAAGGGGGTGGAAAAGGGCGTTAGGGGAAAAAGAGGGTTGAAGTTTGTATGGGGAATCAGTAAAAAGCAGATTATATAAAAGATGCCCCCAGGTACGTATTTCAGGATTTTTAATATTAGGTATTTAAATCACATGCGCAACCCTTTAAATTAGGGGATGCGATGGAAGCAACTTACAAAAAGAAGTGAAATCCCACCAAAAACATTTTCATGTAAAATGTTGCCAAGACGAAACCATAAGGCTCGCACTGACAAAAAGTTATCAGATCTCTTGTAGAGCCAAGCTTCTAACTCTACAAGCCCTAACTTCACAAACTCTACACCTTAGTCAACATATATGTGGCTTGGCCGTTTGGTTACTCCAAGAACTATTGTATTATAAAAAATAATGAATAGTGAATACATTTTTCACCTTACGTCCATGTGACAGTAGCGAAACGGCCAAGCCACATATTTTGACTAAGGTGTAGAGTTTGTGAAGTTAGGGCTTGTAGAGTTAGAAGCTTGGCTCTACAAGAGATCTGATAACTTTTTGTCAGTGCGAGCCTTATGGTTTCGTCTTGGCAACATTTTACATGAAAATGTTTTTGGTGGGATACATTATTTCATAACATGTTTGCTTTAAATGGAATGAGCGCGGCATAAAATAATGTGAGATTAAAAAAAAAAAAACTGCGTAACGTTTTTGATTAATTAAAAATGTAATGACGGCGAAATCCATATTTTAATTTGGCGAACAGTGTTTGCAGGCACATTCGTCTGTATTATTCCTATCAATTTAGTGAGTAAATAGCGTTGGAACAGCAGACGTTTGCGTTCCATCTCCGCCGACGCATGCGGGCGTGTAAATAACTCAATGTGGACGTTAATTATGTGGAGTGATCTTGAATGAGCGCCGCCTTTATCCTCAAACGGAACGCAATCACACCATGAACTTGGAATGTAAGTTTCGAATACTTTTTAAACAGTTGATTGTAACTGGCAGGATAACACCGAGCGGTGTTTTGAAATTCAAACGTCAATTTTGTTAAAATGGAATCTTTATTATCTAATGTCTACTATTCTAAGACTATTATATTTTGTTCACTGGTTCTATAGTACCTCTAATCCCCAGTAAATATCAAAGTATTGAATTGAAGCTGATCTCTTTGAACATAATTCAGGAGCATTTAGTTAGAGCTGAGCTCTGTACGTGATCTAGACGCTGTAAATATTCGTCGATTAGCGCTCACCACATCTGAGGAAAAGGGAAGTGTACATGACTGAGATGGATTAGCGCCCATTAAGCGCCTGTTATGTGTAAAAGCCTTATGTATGACTTAGTGGCGTCGGTATTATGTAGCTATACACTATCTTAATATACACATCGGTTGACGCTGTTGTATAAACTTGTACAGTCGACGTCAAAGAGATCTTTACGACTAACGTTACAAAAAATTATTTACACGACTTTATTGTCATAGCATTTAGGTCGTGTAAACATTTTTTTGTTACTTTGGCTGTAAATTTCTCTTTGACGTCGACTGTACTTTGTTTATATAAATTGTTGTACTGTATTTAGTACTATCAAAGAGTTTTACAGCTTAAGACTACTTAAAACTTATTTATTAAATAGATGCAAATCTGTAGTTATTCAAAAGTAGTCTGTGTGTTACCTTACACGAGAATTGTGTTGTGGGGAACCAATTTTAATAAAAAAAAGAATCGTAAGGATTTCCATACGTACGTAACATTTATCAATTTAATACGGTCGCAGGCAAAATAAAGTATATAAAAGATAATTCATAACACGAACTATGTACTCAGTAGTTAACAATTGACTGTTATTTGCCAATCCTAATAACTATTTAGTTTCTTACGCTTGATCAAGAGAATTCCTTACTATTACCATATTTTTCTTTATTCAGCCTATTTATTTTAATCAAGCTAGTTAAATATTTAATTTACGATCCAGCCGAGATGAGCAAATTCTTAAATAATAAATTCGTTGCTATGTTTAACCGAAGCTGATTTAATTTTCTGTGAAAATTAGTTCAGACGTTCGTGAACATTGTTTAATTTAATGTCACTACAACGACAAACGAGAGGCAAATTTACGATAGTACTCTGGCCTTAATGTTGGTACTTCTGATTTCCAGAAGCGAATTTCGTTCATTGTAGGGAAAATTGGAACGTAAAATGCATGTAGCGAGTATATGTTAATGCGTTCGGAAACTTGTCGTGTAAAATAATAAAATAAAAAAACCGGCCAAGTGCGAGTCGGACTCGCGCACGGAGGGTTCCGCACCATCAACAAGAAAACAAGCAAAAAAACGGTCACCCATCCAAGTACTGACCCCGCCCGACGTTGCTTAACTTCGGTCAAAAATCACGTTTGTTGTATGGGAGCCCCACTTAAATCTTTATATTATTCTGTTTTTAGTATTTGTTGTTATAGCGGCAACAGAAATACATCATCTGTGAAAATTTCAACTGTCTAGCTATCACGGTTCGTGAGATACAGCCTGGTGATAGACGGACGGACGGACGGACGGACAGCGGAGTCTTAGTAATAGGGTCCCGTTTTTACCCTTTGGGTACGGAACCCTAAAAAGCTAACCGTAAATCGGAACGCTAAATGCGTGTTGCCAGTATGATTGGGATGCGTTGAGTTTTTGAAAATAAAAACATTTCAATGTTGGTAATGTAACCACAGAGCAAATAAATGTACAAATAGGACGACTCGGGCGTTAACAAGGCGTGTTTATGTTAATTCGGCGTTCCTTTATACGCATAACCGAAGTTTAAACTCCGAGTTGCTCATGTATGTCTTGTCTCTGACATTATCTTGGAGGTAAAAGGCAGAGTCGAACGCCTTGTACATAATATATTATGTTAGTAACAGATAGTTGGGCCAAGTTCGATTTTCACCTTTGATATGTAAGGTACGTTGTTGGAGCTTCTATTAATTTATGTACTTCAGTACCTAATGTAGCTTTGAATAATTTGGGTGACGTGGCTTAGGTGTAGTCATTATTAAGTATTTCTTTTGAACATTGTAGATAAGCCATATGTAGATAGTATTGTAAGAAGTTAAAGTTAAAATGAAATTTACGTGTTGTTTTATATATTATAAAAGCATTAACTTATATTCTTCCTTCAGTTATACTTCCTTAGTTACTATAATTACCTACGCAGAGGTTTAGCTATCGGCTTTGGTTTTTAACCATAAATCTGGGTAATATTTACACAAGTGACACACTTGCCTAGCATTTCACTAGTGTTTTATTAATATTTTTTTAATAAAAAAACAGGGCAACGGCGGCGCGTTTCATCTGCCAGTAATTTATTGTCCGGACAAGTTGTGACGCCGGCCATTGAGCGTCGTTATTTATGCACGGCGAAATTGCCTCTACCTATTTTATTCACTACCATTAACTTTAAAAATAATACTGTACGCGATAAATATTTTAAAACAATTATTCAATAAGTCTGGCAACAACGCAACAATGCAATGTAAAAAAAAAACAGTATTTCCAATTCCACACAATTCGGTAGCCCAATTCCCAGCTATTCCATATTTGAAAGTACAAAAGGAACTATCCAACGAGTTTAGCGCTAACATTTTTTTTCTTAATAAAATCTAACGGCTGCGATACTGGCCGCAAACAGCCGCCAATTAGACGAAAGTTATGGCCGACCTCGCATAATAGCAATGCGACAGGGTCCCATAAGATACCGACGCCATAACACTTAGAACGTTGCGTTAGGAAGATCTCATGAAATATAAACAAGGGGTTAAAACGGGGGCTTTTATAACTGATCAAACTCGATGTGATTGAGGATTATGGGTATATGAAAGGCGAGGAAAATGTTCGAAATGTCAACAATCCCGCCTTGATCTTAGTGTAGGATCTCCTTAAACTAATAAGAAGTTATAGTTTGTAAAGGTATACTTGTAACGTAATATGTTTAATGGAAAAATGTCTTAGTTTTCGATGAAATAAATTCATAAATAAACTATCAGCATGCGGCTAGCGTAAATGTCAAAGTAATTTGCATCAAGTGCAGAATAAACCACTAAAAATTGAATTCAGGTCGCTTAAATATTTCATTTAACGAGCGAGTATTTTTATTTCGCTTGCGAGTTATCCTCTCAGGGCACTCAACGTTGATATCGGCCAAAGTAGAAATAAATAAGGTATTTAAGGTTAATTTTGTTCATCCTCCTATCGTTATCAGGCGTGGCCAGGGTTGTTTGTAGCGGCTTAGGGGTTAATGAAGGACAAGAACCCAACTACCCTATATTAGTAGCCCTTCAACGTTTAAGGGGTGGTTATTGCTGACCTAGTTGGCTTACCTACTGACTTATCATCTCTCAGCCTATATTCTCGTATTGTATGTAATTCAATTGTACTGTACTACTGTATTGTTAATGACACAATCGGCCTGATTCAAACTTTAAGATTCGTTACAAATTTGCTAAGGATTTGGAATTTGTTAAGGATTTGGATCGTATATGTCGATGTCAAAAGTGACATTTCTTCAAACAAAACGTCACTTTTGACACTGACATAACCGATCCATATAGTATCTTTAGTAAATTTTTAACGAATCTTAAAGTTCGAGTCAGGCCGAATGTCTCTTATTTATTTAGTCAAACATGACCAAGAGCTTTTATGCCAAAACAACTCTGTTCTAAGGCTCAAGTAACTAATTTACAGTGTACACGTACAGCGTACAGTGTATTAATAACGACCGTAGTGGTGTTTCAATGAATTTAAATAATTAAACGTATCCTGGTCACGGCACCACAATGTAAATCCTCAAAAACACTAATTGCCATTCGGGCTTTAAAACTAGTTTCCACCGTTTGACCCGCATTGGACGGGCCTTATAACGGCGAACGACCACTCCCACTGCGTTACTGCTAAAAGGGTTCGCGTTAATTACGCCCAAGTCGTTACACGACTCATATTTAGCTTGGGCTGTTTAAAATGATTAAAATTACCAACACACCTGAAATGGGTTACGACTTCAAAGTAGATAATGCTTGTAAATTATCTTTTAATTTAACTGTGGCTTTGTTTAATTGAAAGATAATTTACCGATGTATGAAAATATATGAGACATTTATCATATCAGTAAATACGTCAAATATCCTAACCTTTTAATCGAGCATTATTTGCAATTCGATTTTCGTAAACAATAAACTTTTTAAATTAAACTTACTCTATTCTATATGAACCGACGTTACTAAAATATCGATAAATCTAGATTTCATTTCCAGAAAATGCGATTTCCTTATTGTGATGTAGAACAGAATCAATGCCTGCAATATTTAACGAAATTTTCTGTAAGCAATTACGAAAAAATATAAATAAAACTACCAATACACGGTTTACTCTAAAGTTAATAGTTTTTTTTAGAATAAAACGCTTTAAAAAGAAACCACGCAAACCTTCCGAAGATCAAACAAAAATATTGAAACTGTATCGCGTCTATTTCCAATATTTCCAACCGGTTCCGCTTTTTTAAAACGCTCGTCTAAGTATTTTTTACGATCTTTTTAAACCTATTTTATTATCCAAGCTCCTTAAACCGTTCCCAACGAATTTCCATTTTCCAAAGGCTGGAGCGAAAGGGTTTCTCCGCTAGTAATAAAGTAATTTATCCACTTCCGATAACAGGGTAATAATCCCCTCGCGTCCTCGAGTGAAGTACTGAAGAATATAGGGAATATGAGGAATAAATACGGTTTACGGCCGTGAAATGATTTATAGGGGCCTTATTCGCGATTGTGTATATTAACGTTGCAAAATTACTCCGAAAACGTATTGGTTGCTTGGGCTTCTGTTGTAGCACGATCTCATGGGATACTAGCACCAGAAAGCGATATTTGTTCCATTCTCCTGATTATATGTTTTAGGAGGTTCGTACAGCATACTTAAGCAGTATTTACAATGGGTTGGTAGGCTACCCATCCACTGAATTGGTGTATATCGGTACTGAACTTTCCTTTGAGAATACACTAGGCTCGGTGTGTCTTGAGTGGCGAAGTGAGCGTCTGCTCGGGAGTCCCTCCGTTTGTTGTAAACAAACTCTGTGGAAAGTTTGTTCATCGAGGCAGTCGCTACAAGGACGTCTATACTCAATACGAATGACTCTTAAAACTTTATGACGATTGCTCTGAGACTCGGAGCTATAATCAAATTTTATTAAGTTTTGGCAAGAATGTTTTAGCTACCTAGTTATTCAGTCACATTTTCTAAAGACGGTTCAAGAACTCGCATGCAATTTTCGTTACATTGCGGTATCTGGTCGATCGACTGAATTGATTGTACACAGTTAGCAATGTATCAAATATTCCATGCAAGTTCTCGAATCGTCTGAATGGGGCTTTAGATTTTAGTAGTAGTAGTAGTAATTTTCAGTCTAATCAAAATTTACTGTAATTAATCTCAACGGCCCTAAGCCTGTTACATACGCACTAATGAACATTATCAACGCTTATCTAATATTCTATTAATAAATCCCCTGAAGTACTAAATTAAATTACACATTTCATTTCATTTCATTTACATATGTAGTTGATCTCTGCAACGCAGTCCCTAAGGTATAGGCATATGAGTCAAAATATTTTTTGTATGAGTTAAGATTACGTCTATGAGTCCGAGGCGTCTATGAGTCTAGATGCGACATACGCGTCTTTCCTGTAAACATCATAAAATAAATGGAATTTAAAGCTTTATTTTCTTACTGAACCCTCTTAGGCATGTTCAAACCTTACACTCATATGTATACGTTTTGTATGTGCCACACAAGTAAAACCACCCCGCTTCCCTAAGACATAGATAACCAAACCACATTAAATAAAATGGCGCCTAAGCAGACTAAGCAAAAATCCGGCAAAAGCCAGTGTTAAGCAGTGCCGCCACGATCTAGCGCGTGCTTGCACCGATAAGACGCCTTGGAAGTGCAGCGAATGCAAGAGGCATTGCACTATTAAAATACTAGGCGAAGTCAGGGGTTCGAAAACGTTTTTCATTTTTTATTGGCAACTGTCATGCTTCTTTGTTTATGGATATTTGCTAATAGTAGTAAATTGGTTATCGCTGCACTGTTAAAATATTGCCAGAAAATCAAAATCTTCATGTGTGTTTCTTACGGCCCCGATTTATGGAAATTGCGTATACTTTAAAGTCTACCTAAGATTAAATTCATCCAAACGAATAGGTAAATGTAAAATACACTTGGTTATACAAAAACAAAACAGTTATAAATCATACTTTGTTAACTGGGTGTCAGCAAAAGTAATATACCTTAGACATAGATAGCCTTTGATCTTAGATACTCTAGGGTTTCGCCCGAAGCCTTAAATTGCTTCAAGACCCGACTTATCCCTACTTTAAGGACCAGTGGAATTGCTAGCTAGTTCAATTTTAATAGTGTATCTAAATTTTATAGAAAAGGATCTATTAAAGGTAATAAAAGTTATGATAAACACGATAGAATACGATAAATATTTGTTACGTAATATTTACAAGAAGTAAAAGTAATACTCGTCTATTTAAATTCCGTATAACTACGAGTAGAAGCGAAAATTCACCGCAAGGGGCACAAAGCTTATATAAAATTAAACATAAATTAGTCAACAACAGCTTTATTTAATTTAAATAAATTAAATTTACAATATTCTTCGCTTATTATTCTGGCTGCATTTTATAGGTAAATGTAATGCTAACGTCAACTATGATTAATATTTTGAATACCCCGACAATACAAATCCATTAAAAAATCTAGTGTCATCAGTTAAACACTCCAGAAAATCTTAATCAAAAACAGTTTTGGATCCAACTATTACAAGCTGTGATGAACAGCAGAATAAGGAATGCCTCAACGCCTCTTATAAGACACGTTTTTAAACTAAGAAATTCTACTTCGTTTTGCACCGTGATCCTCTAGCATCTAAGCGAAATTCCACTAGAATTTCATCTTGAAATTGCTTAAAACTGAGAAATTCCTGCCACTTTTTACTCGGAAGCAAATTTTCCATGCACCGCCAAAGGGCCGAACTAATTTCGAGCAGGTTTAGATATTCATAAGGCTATAATCATTACCGCGGGGGACTTTGAATTTTGCAACGATGGGGTAACAATCGATTTAAGATGTGCTGCTATGTTTGGACACGGAGGCCGATTCTATTTTAACTTCCGACGAAAAAAAAGAGGGGAGTTAATGTTTGACGCCAATGTCTGTCTGGGGCAAAGTAGCTCTCAAACGCATGGACCGATTTTGATGCGGTTTTTTTACGTGAAAGTGGGTTTCTTTTCGGTAGTTCTTAGCTATGTTTGATAAAATGATAAAAATCGATCCAGCAGCTTTATATGGTTTTTATCTTGTTTTAGTATGACCTTGACCGTGAGCACCGATCAGCGTTAGCAGTTTACTCTGATTGGTGCTGACGAAGTGGAATCCGCAGTCGTCTCATCAGGCATCTCGCTCGCACTTATTGGTGCGCGCGATAACATGATTCAAGGTCGTATCAAAATGAGATTAAAACCATATGAAATTGATAAATAGAATCAGCCTCACTGCGAGGAACATAATGGAAAGGACGATTAAATTCGTAACATTATGTATTCATAGTGCAATGGGGAGTTAACTTTGGCAAACTCATTATGTTCTTCAATATTATGTGGTGAAACACCTCGTACGTTTCTTAGAACATTGATATATATAGCTGGTCAACCAAATCTTGACAGTAAAAAAAGGCGCGAAATTCAAATTTTCTATGGGACGATATCCCTTCGCGCCTACATTTTTCAAATTTGCTGCCTTTTTCTACTGTCAAGACCTGGTTGACCAAGTATACGAAGCTACTAGAAACGCAGGGATCGACCACATTTCCTAGAGCAAAGACTTTTTGTCAGAATTTTTATGTAATTAACAGACACGGATGAGAATTGAAGACAAATAAAACTAGGTAAGTTTTGAAAATAATGCAAATAAAAAGATAAAAAAGTACACACAAACCGGATTACATTTGAATTCTATTCATTTTACAGGACATTAGCGTCATACTATCGAATGAGCCGGAAACACGTAAAAACCCGGCGGATTACTTATGACCGGGAGAGCGAATTGCTGATGCTATCTTAATAGGATACGCGACAGATTTACTGGGCCAATGTACCACAGCGCCAAACAGGTCCTTCCTCTGTTATTGGAGACCTCGTACTCAATGGGTTTAGGCCTAAAGCAGTAAGCTAGAAAGTAAAAATAGATTTATTATGCCCCACGGTGTATTCTATTTTTTTCCAATACCGCTATAGCGTAGATATCTAATTTATCATGTCATAGAAAACTGTCAAACTCATTGACTTTAAAATAATCCAAGGTTAACGAATTTTTCAAATAAAAACGCCTCTATAAAAATATATGTCGCATCACCGACCCAAATTGTTAAGGCGCGTCACACGTCGCGATCAGCTGATTTATACCACCATCCCGGTTATTCATGGCCCCTTAAACGGCGAATTTGTTTGCGCGATAAAGGACGCACACGCTGCCCTAGTTCTCGGACGACCCACTGTCCTATCTGACCCGATGCGCTGTCATCATTTGGATATACCACGTTCATAGTAAAAGGTTGCATAACCCTGTCGATGGCTGCGGCGCCATTATGGATTTAAAAGCGTCGTAGTAAAGTAAAATTTGCATTGTATATTAATAGAATTTTTGTTATAAGGCTTTTGTGGTGATGTTCCATTTATACCCGCCAGCGTATCTAAGTTTGCGATTTTTTACCTTTCATGTAAGCTCGAAATTGTTTGCTTGGTAAGCGGAAACCTCGTATCACATATGCAGGTTCATTGTAAATTAAACTTTATTACCTTTTACCAAGGTTGTTTTATAACGGCACGAATCAGGAAGATGCGCGCTGCGTCCGGATTTTCGTTGTTTTGTGCACGTTGGTAGTAAATAATCCGTTGGACGTGTTTTACGTGGCTACGACCCGTAGGTGCGTGCTACGAGCGCTACACCACCGTAGCAATGTTCGTAGCACGTGCAGGGCATAAAATTCAAAAATATGTATACAGTTTCCTTCTTATTACAATGTAAAAGAGTAAACATATTTCCAGCGTAGCGTACCTATACAAGTAAATACTTAATTAAGCCGTTGTTTCGAACAATATTTTAAACTTGTACCTTTGTAGCCTGCTAGTTATAAAACCAGTTTATTAACACATTGAGTGTCGGGAACCCGCTCGACGGGGTTCGTGGTCGCTTTCCTCTACAAAGCGGGAAAACGCTGGGATCGGATACGAGCGTAGCGCTATGAAAACTTTGGCAGTGAATTTGTTAATGTTAAGCATTTTTCAAGTGCGAGAACTACATTTACATTAATATATAAAGAAGTGTTTACATCGTGACATGTTGTATACGTTCTTACTACATTTTGCTGCGTCAGAGTCTTTCAAGCACCGTGTAAGGCGATTCACACACTGACACCGTGACCTGCCGCGTCGAGCGGACATCAATCGTACTGCGCGCTAAACGGTCCTCAGTGTGTGTCATCCTTTACTTACAAACTGATATATGTAATGTACTTGCATATATTGTTTCATAACTCTCGGCACAGACAGAATACTTTGTCAGTGTGTATACGCCTTAAAGACAAAGACAACTTTAAATTAACCGTCACCACAATGACAAGATCATCCGCTTATTCAAAAGATTTGAATTCCGAACGCTGGCAACGGTTTTAATTCAAACTGCACTTGTTTGTACAGACGGGAGTTATGGAATTAAATTAAAAGGGAGAATTTACTGCGGAATTATGCGAGCTGTGGACGCTGCAGGCTATATCCTACATTGTTTCTTGTAGGTGGTGACATAGCTGCGGCTATAAACTTGGGTACTTCCCAATAGTTTCATGGATGGAACTAGCTATTAATATTTATCCGTAAACTGTTAGAAGACTTACTAGTGCGAATTGTTCGACGAACGCTAACTATATTCTTCTGCCCACAAGAATGCTTATAACAATAAGTGAACACTCAAGTCTATCAGCACCTCTATTAATGAATTAAAGATATTAAGCTAGGTTTTACATTAGCTCCATTATATTATGTCAAGAAATTTTTGATATTTTTTTTTCTGAAGTAGTCGGGTAAAAACACAAGTGGCAATTTTCAAGTCGCGTTCATGGCTTAAGATTGCAATAAACAACATATAAGAAATTAATTAATGTTTCATCGGTGACAGTATCGCCACTTTTTACAAAAAAATTATATAGTCTGAGCGGAAAGAGAAGAGTAGTAGAATGTATTGGGTCCAATACATAAAGTAAAGTAAAATTATCTTTCACGACTCTTCTTTTTCCGCACAGACTCTAGCAGCAATATCACCAAAACGCTTCGAATAGCGACTCAGGCGGCCTAGCCAAGGTGACAATCGCTATCGCTTCGTCATCGAATCGCTTTGTGTCTCTCTATCTCTCTTCCGTATTAGTGTGACAGTGACAGTTGCGTTTCGATCGCTACGGAGCGTAAGCGATTGTCACCTTGGCTAGGCCGCCAGTCTCGTAAGTATGTCAGTGAATCTGTTTATCAGTCAGTTTGACGCAGTGAACGCTTAGGTTTTTGTTTAGTTTGCAATAGTTTTATAGCCATGTCACTAAGCCGCGTCGAATGGGGCCCCAGTCTCGTAAGTTACGTCAGGGACAGTGAGTCTGTTTATCATAGTTTGACGCTGGGAACGCTTAGTTTATGTTTAGTTTGTGAATAAACTCCTGCTCGTCGTAAACTTTGATGAGCGATGGATTCAAGCTAAAGTAAGGATGCTAAGCACGAAGAATTTCGTTTATTGACCCGTCATTTCCCATCTCTATCGCACGCGCATGATTATATTGCTGTTCTGCTCGCACAGTGGCATTGACCGCATCGTGGGCAGGACGGCAATATAATTACGCGCGAGCGATAGAGATAGAGATACTTTAAGTGTTTTTGTAAAGGTCTGTTTTATTGTATTTCACCGGCACTTCGTTTCCGTAACCTTTAGGATTTCTTTAACCAGAGTACGTATATCACTACATAGTATAAAACAAAGTCGCTTCCCGCTGCCTGTCTGTCCCTACCCGCTCGACCCGCCCCGCCTGTCGGGCCACGCTCAGTGTAGGGTTCCGTAATTGCCCGTTCGTCACAATAGATCGATTTAAAAGGGTTTTTTAGATATGCTATGGGCATAATAAGCAATAGGTAGTATTACCTACCATCGCAGCACGTAAGTCATTTTATTAAGAACAGATGACAAAATATTTGCACGAATCGGGATTCGAACCTACAACATCAAACTTGTAAACCGCACGTTGGTACATTATTCACATAATTTGAATATTTCTATTTCTCAATACTATCGGAAGTATTAAAATTTATTTGACTCTAAGTATAATGAAAACCGTGTGATCACACGGACAGATGTGTAAACTACTCGTAAAATGGATTTATGGACGATACCGAGTATATACTTAACATATTAATCGTATTTGTTTTATGCCTTTCCCTTTAAAATCAACTTAAAGCATTAATGTAAGGTTTAAAGAGAAAAACGGAATTTCAACTTTAAACGCAACGGAAGAAAGTACCTATTTGTATAATGGATTTGAGGAACAGTTTCATAAAAAAAACACAAAAATTGCCTTTTAAAACTGCCTCATGTTTTTTGACTACAAATTGCATACAAATAGAGACTTATTTAGATGTTGTGAGGTCGAATTAACGAACTATGTTTTAGTAAAGTTGAAAGCACGAACATACAATACAAATCCTCTTTATTGCACAAACTCAACAAAACATTTACAGAGACACACATAATACATGAAGACAGAGGTAACAACAGGAGACAGGAGGTCTTATCGCTAAAGAGCGATCTCTTCCAGACAACCTTTAGGTATAGCTACTATGTAGTTTGTTATTAAAATATTTAATATATGAGGTGGCAAAGGGATAGAGCAAAAATACCTTAAAATAGAATAATTTAAAAATATAGTTAGTGTCGCTCAGTCATAACACTTAGGCATTACGAAAATGCTCTTTTCCATTTTCAAAACTAATCAAAATTCAACCTTAACGTCAGTTTATAGAGTTAAAATTAACAGAAGCCTAAACAGCTTGAGCTTGTAACGGTTACACATATAATTAAGATAATGATTAAGCTTCATAGTATTCATATTGGTGCGTGTGAAAGAATTTTCGTCGCTTTAAGATGATTCAACTGTTAACGGCGTGGCACAGTTCTTACTGTGATAAAACTGTTTTATAAAGGCTCATTAGTAAGTGTCATTTTATCAGGTTATCGAATATAATGGTGATTTTTAATAAATGTCTAAGGTCTACTTTCTATGGTATAGTTTAAAATTGATGTCAATTACAATTAGATGAAAATATTTTCAGAATGTAGTTACTAACTACATTTCTATTGGAATGTATAAACTACAGTAATATATATGTGTTTGAGTATATTAATATGGAACGAGGGATTTTAAAACCTGTTTTAAAACACAGATCTTTAGGCTTTATGTCTTATGGTAAAGCAGCCAGAAAACATCAGGAGGCTCTAAAGAATATATTCACCTAATTGTTTAATAAGCAAAATCGAATGAAATAATAACTATAGAGTAAATTTCGTCATTTTCACATAGAAATCTGCAAAGAAAACAAAAGGAATCAGTAAAAAATACCTAAGATAAATAGATACCAAAACACCAGTAATTCAATACCAGCAAATTCCCAATAAAAAACTCTGCAATGCGCTGACTATGTAGCCGGCATCACAATGTGTCACTAATTGTAATAAAATGCAGCGGCACCACAATCTAATAAGCGTGCTAGTTGCACGGGCGCGAGTGCCGGCGCTGCGCGGGGCTGTGCTAATCAGATTATAAGGTATTATTGGATATCTGGGGTCGTGACCCTGGTGGTTTTTGTGATGCTTTCATTCCTGATTGGGATGGCTTGTATCGCCCATTTTCCCAAATGCCACAGCGCAACGCTACATGCTTGGTAAACTGGGGGCCTACTCGACTTTGCAAGTGTGACGTGAGTGACTATCTTACAGTGACCGGTGTCCATAGAACTCTTCCCAATCCTATGGGGATTAAAAAGCGACAAGCTTACCCAATGGGTTATCTGATCCCCACTTTTCTTTTTAATTTGCTCTCAGCAATTTAGTTACCAGTCAATTAAGCGAGAATGAGAACACTTTTTTTAAATCTGGTTTTCATCTTTATACTAGTTATTAGAATCTGACAACTCTTAATAAAGTTACTTAAATAAATACACGTAAAAAGGGTCCAAATATATGACCATTATTAACCAACCCAATTTCCTTGCCATTTTCGTTATATTTCATCGTCGAGCATTACATATGAATGCCCATGTTTTATAAAAGAGTTCGTCTCCTTTCAACAGCATGTGTTCGTAAAAGAAAACGTTTTATTTTCCTTGTTCCTGTTCGGGCCCGGTCTGTATTATATCCACGGCTATGTTATCTAAGTTGCTATTTGTGTAAAGGAATATTTTATCTTCACGAATGAGATCGTATTATGAGTATAGGTAGGTATATGTGTATTATTTTATGACTTAATGTTTACCCAAACTGAGCACTTTTGCTAATGATGTATAAAAGGAGGAATTAAAGAATCCAAAAATAAATTTACATACTTAAAACATTGAGTATTTTATTTATTTTTATCATAAACAAACACAAAAGTGTATTGTATTGTTTATAAATAATAGTTTCATTATTTCTAGTAATTTATAATTCAGGTTTAATTTTTTTTCTACCTAGCTCTATCTATAGGATGTATTTCTAATATAAGTGTGTAATTAGTTTTTTGTAGATTCCATTAAATTCAATAAAAATTCGCCGGCCTCATTTTACCTTCTAGCAAGAATAATTTAAACCTATTTCATTACAATAAAACTATTCACATCCATTCAACCGTCAGCTCATATTTCTTACATCATTGTGCTCAAACTTTTGTTACATTTTACTAACTAAAATTCAGTTTAACAACAAAGACTCCACCTTCCAAACAAGACTAACGCTCAACAAAACCACGAACAGACAACCCTAATTTATTATCCGTGTTAGGCAAGTTACCAGCCCTACACGCTCTCTAATCGAATTACTGATATCGACTCGAGGAATCGATTGATTCCGAGGTCCGCAGACAGAGCGTTGATTGAACCGAACGCTGGAAGACGGGCCGATTCGAATCGAGTGTCGACTCGAGTATCGAATCGGAATGTTGATTAATAGCTGGGTTGATGGACGCGGCTTGATTGAAAAGTCTACGGCTGGTGATTAGCTTGTTCCCGGCGCTTATTAGGTTGTTCTGACGGTTATTGTTGTACATGGATGCTATAAGCGCTTACATAGCCTTCGGCTATCAAACCTTATGAGGATTTTATGAGAATAAATTGAAGTAATCTTAGCGCTAAACGTAGCATGTCTTTTAATTCGCTTTTATAGCCTCAATTTGTCTCGTTTTTTAAACTAATGTCGTTGTACCTCTTTTTATTGCGACAAAACACACGGGGAGAGTTTAACGAGCAATTTACGCGTAACAACAATTAGTGGTTTTTGTATCGCCGTAGCGTCTAGTTCCTGCATAGACCATGCATACCAGACTCCGCACTATGAAATGTCTTTAAAAATACCTATTAAACTGCAGTTACGTTACGCCTTACACAATTCTATACTATTAATAGCTCATATTCACCCTCAGAACTCAATTTATATTTGTTCTTATCGCGTTTACAGACCGTAAATATGTTTGCGCTTTCATATTAACTAGTCGAGCACCAAATGTATGGTGGTCGCAGTTCATGTTATTAAGCTTTATCTATGGATATAAGTAATCTGCGAATTCCTGTTAATTACACCAGACGATACACAAGTGACCGCCGTTCGCGAATAATTCAGCATGATTCGCGCGAAACGACCGCCACTTCCGCAACGCAGCTTTAATATTAAAATAGACTAACAACAAAAACAGTAAACCACTCGGGGTTTGAATAATGCGAGTGTGAAACAGTGTGTTTATGTGCGCTTTTGTGTTCAAACGAGTCTTAGACTCATAGGAATACAGGCAATAAAGGGTTATTTGTGAGGCTTGAAACGAAACGGGGTTCTGTAGGCGATGTGGTAGGGTAGCGCAGCCGATTCCGTGTTGACAATTTTATATTTTCGTCTCATTTTGATTGAGTTTTGATACGACCTTAAGTGTAAAGATCTGTGCACACCCGGTACGTTATAATTTACAGATCCTTATGAGAGACGGCACACCGCTTGTGTGAAGTGTGCGTTCGCGGCTCAAACTATTTAGCGCACGTGCACGTCTACACACTCGCAGCCGGTGTGCTCTGGCCTTATCAGGCGTCTCACCCACTACATGTGTGAGCGTTTGTCAACTCCTGATTGCATTTCGTAAGCACCAATCAGCGTGATGAACTAATATTTACAGATCCTTATGAGAGACGGCACACCGCTTGTGTGAAGTGTGCGTTCGCGGCTCAAACTATTTAGCGCACGTGCACGTCTACGCACTCGCAGCCGGTGTGCTCTGGCTTTATCAGGCGTCTCACCCATTACATGTGTGAGCGTTTGTCAACTCCTGATTGCATTTCGTAAGCACCAATCAGCGTGATGAACTAATGTTGACTGCTGCTGAAGATACGATTCAACGGATAAACCTGAGAACAAAACCATCAAATTGTAGGCAGAACCGGCCCCCGGGGAACAATGAGTGACCGGGCTCGCTCGCCAAATAACTTTGCTAAATTCGCGGGCATGCCCTGGCCGTTTCCGCTGGAGGACGTTATTTGGAATTCGTGTTTTAGTTTATGCCTGGCACGTTATCGAATAAACTAACGTTAAACAGCCGTACGATTTAATCGCGAAGTTTGGGATGCATAATGTACGTGCTCTCTGGCTGCGCTTGCAATGTAACAACCGGTTACTGAGTCCTTTACTACTGATTAAGCTTGTATATGTGTAACACTAGTTGCTGCCCGCGACTTCGTCTGCGTAAAATTCTACTTCCATTGTAAGTTCCACCCCTCATTTCACCCCCTTAAATCTCTTTCCGTGATAAAAGCTATCCTATGTCCTTTCCCAAGACTCAAACTATTTCCATTCGATATTTTGTCTAAATCGATCCAGCGGTTTTAGCGTGTAGCGTTATGAGACACATAGAGTTAATTTTGCATTAAAAATATTAGTAGAGGAATTACGCATGATTGAATAAAGCTAATTTCATTTCGATCTTTAAGTGCACATATTACGAATATATGATACACATTATAAACTTAAAAATTAGACTATAAACCTTTTAATTACACAATTTATATACTTAGAGTTTACTACTAAAAATTATATGTATAAGACTAATAAGTAATACAATGTACAAAACAAACAAAAAAGCTCTAAATATTTCTGATCTTTTATTTGCGAAACTCGTAGGCAAGTCTGCGTAAATCGTCCTAAGCGAAGTTACATAACTTCTTATATTTACGAATAATTCCCGGGATACAATTATATGAATACACATAGGTAATAAATAATCTACAATGTACTAAATGCAATGCTGTTCGGCAGCAAAAAGCATAAACACATTTTATTTCATAAGAAATGCCTATATGAGCTTTCATATAAAATACATACCAGCAGTCGAATATGGTTTTATCGACGATTGAAGGCGGACACTGTCTTTATCACGCTGTCACGTAGACAAATAGATACGACTATCATATCCGTATAGTAAGATAAAGTTAACTCCATCGGATGCAAATGCCGGTCGTGGAACTTCAATCAAGGCAAAGAAATAGCGTTTTTTACGCCACGCCTCACAAGACCCGACATGTCGAAATTACACATAATAGAAAAACGATCGCCGGTGCCGTGTGTGGAACAGCCATTAAAAGCTCATTTTTACGAAATGCGTCGTCGCCGCATCTGACGTGGAATTAAGTCGTGTTTTTATTATCCCTTACACGTTATTATAATGCAGTATTAATTCCAGGTTCTTAACATAACCTTAATTTAGCAAATGACGTATGTAACATGGTTTTCACATAAAAATACGCTCTTTAGCGTAAGGAAGGTAAGTATAGTGATGTAGACGTGCTGCGTTGCGGTACATTAAGGCTTGCGAGATATGACATGATATTGTATATTAGAGAGCTTACATGGCAAGATAATGCCGTCATGGGACGATAAGAACATAACGGTCCTAATAGGGTTGTGTAAATAAATATAGCTAAGGAGGGCGACCTAATAGCTTATGCACCTACTTGGTTGATCATTTTTGATACTAATAATTAGTTCGAGTAACGTAATCTAATTTTGAGAGCGGTACGTAAAAAACTTAAACGATGAAAAAGATAGGCAGTCTTCAAATCGCTTTTTGGAAATGTCCAACTGCCTCGCGTACCTGTTAAATTTTTTGCCAATTTGATAAAAATAAAGATTGGATATATCTATTATTTATTTATTTATAAGTTTTAAGTATGATATATTATGTTAACAACCGAGACATATCAGCACTGCAGCTTGAAATTCATTATTGTACACATTCGCGTTCGATGTTCAAAACGGGACGCTGCGTTGAAAACACACACGTCCCAATTATTACGGTACATATACACATCACTACGTTGTAAATTCTTATTATACTCATTCACGTTCGTAAGACAACGTTAGCGTCTTAACGTAATTTTAACTCAAAACAAAATTAATTGAATTATACGCGTTTTGGTCCAGTGGTTTTGTAGCGTAAAGACGAGGGTTCAATACTCGTGTCAGGCGATTTTTATTGCTTTGAACTTTCTAAAGCTAAATTAGGAAAAAAATATTATTCCTAGAAAACTATTTTCGATCAAGAGATTGCACCTACTAAGAACATATTTTTTGTAGTACATACATTGGCCTTAAAGTCTATTAAAGACTATAGAAACAGTGTCAGTCAGTGTCATTATTACAATTTTTAAATCTAGAACATAGAACACATGTAGATGTTTGTGTAGGGACACCCGGCTGGAAACTGGCTTCGCTTATTGCATTCATTCAGTCCTAAGTAACTATGCTTATCTGTACCTATAGGTACACCATGTATACTTTTAACCACTAGGTTAAGGATATATTTACGACTAAACATGTAGTTCAGAATGAATGACGTCGTAGATATACCAGTCACAAACTGGTCGGTCCTCCCAAAGAATTTCATTCAAATGTTTAACTTAATCGTCATAAGGTAATTTGAATAGAGAACGCGACCGTTACACGATGCATGGATGTTCAGACGATAAACCATCGCCGTGGGAACGATTAGCGCGGATAATAAATCCAGCGGTGATAAAAACGCGCGTTCATTATTGCGATATATCTCGATATAGCGCAATAATCTCCGGACTATGATATTTCAATAGGTAAGAACTATATTACAGTTTAGACGGAGCGTTAAACGATTGACAAAATGACATAACCACGAAAATGGGCCAGAAATTATACGGCGATCAACATCTGTGCCTGACACAGCCACGCCATATAGTAATAATGACTGAGTAGTAAATTGTATACTGGTCCTATGCTCTTAATCCATGTCGTGAGCCTGAGCTGCGACCAGTGTCAGCTTCAGTGAAGACCGAGGTCTAAATAAAAATCGTAAAAATTCTCTTTACCTTAGCGCTTTGCCAGTTTCATCGTAAAATGTCGGCGTGCTGGCAGAAGACGACTACCATTACTTAGTACGGTCTCAGTATTGTGTTCTTTACCATAGATACATATCAAATACCTATCGTGTACATAAATATAGCTAACCCCAACCGCAATGGTCGGCACTATAGTTCGTTTTTTTATGCATTAGTAAAAGACTACGCGATCTTGACGTATCTTTTTATTGAAAAACACTTTTGAAAAATAAGTCACGGCAAATATGTAACAATTATGAATCATAGTGAGAAATGTGCACGTGCTAACGAGCTCCCGCACACCAAAAGAGAAAGAGACGAGCTTATGTTTAACAACGAGTGTGACAAAGATGGATGGAATGAGAAAATTAATCAAAAATAACAGATTTCTTCGTAGGCACAGAAATAAATATGGAAGTATTTTTTGTGCTCCTCAAGTATGAGTATAACCTATCTATGGTTATATAATATCATTGCTATAGACATGATCTGAGCCTACAGCCTGGAGTGAAAGTAGCACTGTGTACGAGTATAAACCAATCTAATACCGCAACATATTTTTATCCAAATTACTTATTTAGCACGTGTATTTACACATTCAGATTGATCGTCAAGCGGTAGCGCGATATTTTACTGAATTGTCAATATTTCACGGCAATTCCACGCCAGGATTTATCTGTAATTCGTAACTACGCGACAGTTTGCATTTGAAATGCAATCCGACTGCAAAGTTGGGAGCAATCAAGGGAATTAGGAACGCGCAGGCTTCAGTGTAAAACAATTCAGACGCTACGGATGGAAGCGCATCTCCCTATAGGTACAGTTTACTTCTAATTTCCATTATCTTAGTTTTCCATCCGAAAACATTATTGGATTAGTCGTGAACCGACTTTTTGCTTCTAGACTCCGTTTGCACCGACTTGAATAGAACAAAGTGACGGAGTGTCATTATAAACGCCATATTTTCATAGAAATATGACATTATTAATGACATGACCACACTTTGTCGTTGCAAATGCCATGCAGATTTAGCTTGGCCAGAGATCTTTATAGTAATTTTCTTAAGATACAATTGTGTAATGCCAAAGACAGAAATATTTCCACAAACTTTTTCATGACACAACTATTTGATGGTTTTATAACCATATTAGTTATTTATTCGGTCTGTATCGAGCCCAACCGAGCGCGGAGAGTGATTGTGTTGATGAGAATGCCAATTTATTTACATTGATGTCAATTTATTTTTCTAGAGCAATTGTTGCGCAGTTCTTCGTCGTAATTGATTTGTCGACGGACAAAGGAGGTAATTTCTATTAGTTTTACAAATGAAGAAAATATACCAGCGTTTCTCTACTAGTCAATTTAGGAGATTACTAAAAATCCGAGCCTACAACATAAAAGGCTAGGCTTTCATTTGGCGTAACCAAATAAACAGAATAGCTTTACATGCTTCGCCAAAAAGTCCAAACGTGGATATAAATCGCGGGATATGTCCAATGAAAGCTTTTCAGTTTGACTGTAACGCTAAAAGGTGATTCTAAAAACCACATGAAAAAGCAAAGGATGGTTGACGAAAAACAAACAGCGAGATAGTATCTAAACTAGTGAAACCGGAACATTTATTAAAGTAGCTCCCCCAGCGTGGCTGAATGGAATAAAACCGGGAACTAGGAGCGTTCTGTTTATAAAAAAAAAAGAAAAATAGAAAAGGATAAGTGACGGACGCGGCACGCGAGCGTAAAGGTTTGTTATGATACCTGCATTAGTACCACCCTTAATAATTAAATGGAGAAAAAAACTAAATTGAATTTCGTTCATTTGTCATTTGGTCGCGTGACTTCAACACGAGTTTTATTGTTTACGCAAATGATTGGTTTGTAAATTAAAATGTTTTCTGTCGCGGTTAATTGTTTGACAAATAGTGAGTGAGATATAAATGTTATAGCGGTAGTTGGCACAATTCTTCGCTAAATCTCTGGGGACGCACCAATAAATAAGCTAGACAACAGACAACTCTTTGTCGTCGAGTATTTCGACGAAACTTGTTTAAGGGGGAAACTAGTTTCTAGTATAGTATTACGTGGGTTAGGTATAGAAGCATGGTATTGTGTTCTGGACTCGCCAATAAACAAATTGAACAAGCATGAGTAGATTGACCAATTACCCTACATCAGGACTTTTCAAGATTTTGGCGTATCATATTATGATATCATATCAGTATTACGCTGCTAGAATATATAAAATGTCGGAATTTGAAGTACTTAGGTAACTTTAGCGTATTAAGATTAAAGTTCGACATCTGATATAATTGTTTTAAACTTTTAGCTATAATAGTATTTTGTTCATACTATTTATTGCTGAGGGATAGGATTTTGCTCAAGAAGCAAGGACATTATATCAGAACTTTAGAAATTGGTGTTGGTAACCCCGAGCGGCCATTTTGTTTGTCACACGCGTTCCTCAACAATGAGGGGGGCATTCTGTAATCGATAGCAATCTTTCCGGAATGTGAGTTGCGTGATAAATCTACCCCAAAATTCCGACTAACATGTAATTGTAGGGACGTCGGTGCACTATATCAATGTAGGTTGGGTTTTATGCGGAAAGTTATGGCAGTTTGTGAACTAATTATTTCGGTATAACTGGTTGTTATGCGCTCTTATTAGTGTGATGTTGTTAAAAATTGTTAATTAAGCTTTTAGTTGGAGGGTCACACATTTCGAGCCTAGTTATAATTAATAGGTATTTTTAAAAATAGAGTAATTCTAAAGTAAAGTATAAGGTTTTGATGTAAATATATTATTAACTTAAATGTTAAGCCATATAAAAGCTGTGCATTACCAGTGTATATGTCTGTCTAGTTAATGTAACAGAAAAAATACTTATATTTTAGGTTATTTACTACCTAAAATGGAATACACAGTACATATTCAAATATAAGCTTTAAGCTTTTCACATACAGCATAGTCTTGTTATTCACATTCAAATTCACTACTATTTTCCTTTCTCGCCTTTGTTCGCCGTTAAAAACCACTAAAAATACCGCAGCTAAAGTTTACCGGGATCCTTAAAAACAATGATCCTTGGCTCGGCTGGTTGAGAACACCCTGTAATAAGCTGCTCGAGCCGAGCCTGGCAATTAGTACGTCACGGAGGCTCGCGTGCGTTGCAGGCGATTTAATAACGCACGCTACAGAATAGGACCCCGCCCGCCACTTGTCAGTTATTTTTTTAAATATTAGTGTTGCGTTTGGGTATCACATTCAGCCAGTATTTTTTGTTAGAATAAATAATGGCGATGTTTTTGCTAAAACAAACAGGGAGGTAGCATATTTGTGTTAAATGTATTTTTATTTATTTAATAGTAAAAACAAATAAGTACGCAATATAAATGAAAATAACTGTGTAATCTAAAATTTTAATTCTGGAATTCATTTGGCAAAGCAACATAAAATCTACAATAATTTTGTAGGTAATTCCAATTCAAATCAGACCGCGCATTAAATAGTGCAATTTCTAAACGCACCACGCTCAATTTCCATCGCAAACTGCCAACGGTCCAATTCAAATTCCGAATATCGTAAATAGTTCTTATGTTAAAATTGGAACGATTAAATGCGCTCATGAGCGGCATAATAAGGATGATGACACATGTTGAATTTTATATCAAAATGTAGTAAAATAGATATTTATTTAGATAGCAAATGAGCAATTTATCACAATAATGTGGATATTAAAATAAAATACGGAAATGTTACAAAAATACAGGACCTGAAAGTTTCAAATTTTTTTTTTATCTTCCAGAAACGATAAATGTAAGGTACCCATTCGATTCTTTACATTTTACCAAAAAAATATTGTATAGCAACTATATACATAAACGCAATATTTCAAGGACAAAAACGCAATTTTCTTGTTTTGTCCATACTACAAGATGGGATCTCAGTGACCTTGCTGTTCACTTATCCTTTTGTGAGGGGCGTTTCGTGAGTGAAGTGCGACTGTTGGACTTTGACTATAATTCTGACTTTTGTGTTGCTTTAATGCAATGGGTCCCATATAGACATTTGATCCTAAAAAAAAACCCGATCGATTGATACCATAAATTAAAATTAGTCATGTAGCCTATTATAAGAGCTTAATTTTCAGTGTGCGTTTGGGACATCAAAATTATGTATATCGGAAACGGTATTGCTTAAGTGGGCTCGCTTGCTCTTTAGCTAAGACATGAGTGCAAGCGCAGCGCGCAATAGTTTTAATATTAATCCAGTATTATAGTGTAGGATTTTGTATGTAAATAAGGCTTGAGTTTTGGCGTTCTCGTCGCGCTGCGTTATTTAATTTGCGATATGTGAAACAGTAGGAAAATAAACGTTGCTTGGCGCATGTAACTCGATTTGTCTTTGTGAAATTTCAGCAAACAAACTCACTAATGGGGCAGTTTAAATGCAGGATGAATTGCGACGTATACAGGAGAGATAGTATGCTAGTTAAGTATGTTTTTTACTAGGTAGTTATTATAGTTGTATAATATAGGGGACTTAAATTTTGCAGTAGTTTCTTTGTAGATTAAACAGAGTAATCGACAGGAGAGGAATTGTTTGACCGAAATATACTAGTTTCTACAACTATACAAGTTAAATGTTACAAAATGTACGATGAGTGAAAATAAACTGATGACGTAAGGAGGTTTTTACATAATCATTTCTATTATCAACATTTTCCTAAGTCAGTAATGGTAAACATCATCTTGTTTACCTAAATTAACTACCGAAGTATTGCAGTAATGATATCATCAAATAACGGTTTATTGTCTAATTCATTCGTTTTAAGTACGTCGGCAAGTTAAGTAAGAAGGTGATATATAAACAAAGGGTTGAGCTCCAGGGTGTTATTAACTAATTTGTCATCATGCGATCATAACTAGAGTGCAATTATCTAATAAAGTGTGAACGAAGGTGCAGGGCGTCCATAGAACTAGCCGGTTATTAGTTAATTAAGCGTAATAACCCCCCACCCCATTATTTATAAACGCGCTACAAACCTCAATTAGCTAATAATCGTTTATGTATTTGTAAAAAAGGGATAAAACATAATTTAACTAAATCAGGCGCGTAAAGTTTTATGAATATGGGTATATATATAAAAATGTATGCAGGGGTGCTAAGCTAATAGGTTTACTGACTTTACATTAGCTTTCAAAGAATAAAATAAACTTTAGCTTGCCTTTCATTTGATTTTCTTGTTCGTATGAAGTGATTGATAACTACTTTGTACTTTCTTTAAATTCTATTTTTATTATTTTAGATGAAGAGGTAATACACAAATTTACAGTTCATATACGGAAAAAAGAAATATAAATTTAGAATGTATGCATGTATTATGCAAAACTAAGCCTACGAGGGGCGTTCAAAATATTCTCGGTATTGATATCTTACGACCTCTTCTAAAATTTCTTTCGTTACTGGCCGCTAAGGTTTATTCATTGACATTAAAAAAAAGTATAATTCGAACCGAGATAGTCTTTTGTTTTTCTGCAATTGCTGAACAAACATGAACATCCTGTGCGAATTGACAATGTTAACTAAATTAGAACATCGATGCGTGATAAAATTCTTGACAAAACAGGGTAAAAATCAAAAAACCATAAAAGAGGAAATGGATTGTGTTTACCGTGAGTCTGCTCCTTCTTTATCTACCATTCAAAAGTGGTCAAGCGAGTTTAAACGCGGAAGGGAGAGTATTGAAGATGACCCTAGACCTGGCCGGCCTGTAGTAGCTACTTCACAAGAAAATATTGATAAAGTGGAAAAACTTATATTGGAAGATGGTCGAGTGAAGGTAAAATCTATAGCACAAGTAACCAATCTCTCTATTGGTACCGTACATGATATTATACATGACCATCTTAATATGTCAAAAGTAAGTGCAAGATGGGTTCCGCGAATGCTGACTCGGCTTCAAAAAGACATGCGTGTAGCTTGTTGTTCCGATTTTATTGACCTGTGCGGTGAAAATCCTGATGAGGTGCTGCAAAGAATAGTTACTGGAGATGAAACCTGGGTTCATCATTATGACCCAGAGAGTAAACAAGAGTCCATGCAGTGGCACATTAAGGGTTCAGCTCATCCCAAGAAGTTGAAGGTCATCCCTTCAGCTGGCAAGGTCATGGCCACGATATTTTGGGATTGTGAAGGAGTATTACTAATCGATTATAAAGAAAAAGGTGTAAATATCACAGGACAGTACTACGCTAACATTCTACGTCAATTAAAGGATGTAATTAAAGAAAAGAGGCGAGGAAAGTTAACCAAAGGTATTCTGCTTCTGCATGACAACGCCCCCGTCCATACTGCTCATATTGCCAAGGCAGCTATTGTTGAACGTGGGTTTAAAACTGTTACTCACCCACCGTATAGTCCGGACTTAGCCCCCAGCGACTTCTTTTTGCTCCCCAATCTTAAAAAGGATCTGCGTGGAAATAAATTTTCTGACGATGAAGCATTGAAGGCGGCAGTGGAGGAGCATTTTTACACGAAAGATAAAAAATATTTTTACGAGGGATTAAAAAAAATAATTGATCGATCTTTTAAGTGTATGAACATAGGGGGGGAGTATATTGAAAAATAAAAATATCAAACTTTTCGTACTTGTTTGTTTTCATTCTCATACCGAGAATATTTTGAATACCCCTCGTAAGTCCACGTTTCTTAGCGACTACTTAAGTTTCACATCCCTATAGAAAGGCGCTATTAAGTAGCTCAAACAAAACGTGACCAGAAGTACCGGCGGCCGCTAACAAAGCTCTGCATTTAAAATATTACAAGCAATCAAGCGGAATGGACCAATAATAAATCCTGCTAGCTAGTCGAGACATGTAATTTGATGTAAAGCGATCTGCGAGCTGCAGTAACGCGATTTGCGAATAAATGACCCGGAAGTTGATCTACCGCGCTCCCGGAGCACGTATTAGCGGCGAAAAATCCCGCCACACCTCCAACGCTGCCTCCGACACGCTCGAAAGACTCCAAAGTGAAATTAAACCTTCAATGTAATGGCTTTTAAAACGAATTCTCGCTTCCCCATCCCTGTTTACCGGCGCTTTTTGTTCGCGACCTCTGACTGTGCTGTTCTCGGCCTCTCCAAGCTGCAAACCAAATGAAAAATGGCGGCTTAGCTGTCAAAATGGTTATTGATGAGTGTGCTCAAAATTTACTTTTACCGCTGTTGGATTAGTCGATTTTGCCTGAAACATTGCCGTACAACGTAGGTTAAATGTAACGGTACACAGCGATTTTTCAAACGAGAGAAGGATTTATAGTGGTCGCTATTTATTTAGTTTTTGGAGCGCAGCGTTGCATTACTTTTGCATTACTATAAATAACGGGGCGTTTTCGCTAAGTCCCAGCCCGTAAAACCAGTTTAAAAGAAACTAAATAAATCGGTTGAACGGTTCAATTTTCAATAAAAATGCGAAGGAGAATGCAGGTAACATTTCTCGCTGAGGACTTAAGAGTCCTTGTCGCGAGTACGTGGGTAGGGTAGCTAATCTAATGAAGTAGATCGTGGTTGCGTTCCGTCGGCAATTAGTTGGTGCCCAATGGTTGCCGACCGTGGCCGGGAGTGGCCGAACGTCCAGCATGATGCCCCTAGAGATGAGCACCACTAACTCAGCTGCCAGATACTCTGTTTCACATTGTTTTGTTTGCACTAAAGTACATAGATAAAGCTCTATAGTATTTTGCTACTATTATTTATATACTTCCTACGGCAAACTTGCATCAAATTAGTTTGGTTTTAACAAAGTTTAAAAACAATTTCTGCGCAAAAGTTAGAAAGAGAAACACGGTATGACGTGACAACGTGGTATGACTTACGTAAAGTATGCAATGCGTTAAACTTAAACTCAAACTCAAAATATACTTTATTCATGTAGGCCTAGCAACAAGCACTTATGAATCGTTAACATAAATATTATCTTAAGCTAATTATCAGAGCAATTTATTGATGTTATTATTCCATAATAATATTGGATTATTATACAAATCAAATTTAACACAAATTTAAGAATTTCACAAAAGGATCGTCAAACATGAAAAAATTGTATAAAAAATACTAGTCTAGAATGTTTCTAGAATAAAATCTAAATGTCAAATAAATAAAAAAAAAAGCAAAATAAGTACATACATCGGAATAAATACACCTAATAAATAAATAATCATTTCGAATAACAATTAATCCCACGTTGTTTTATCATTCATGTAGTCTTGTGTGGTATAATAAGCTTTAGAAATAAGTTTACGCTCTACATAATTCTTAAATTTATTAATAGATAATTCAGTAATATGGTTTGGAAGTTTATTATAAAATCTTACACAATTACCCATGAATGATTTTTTTATTTTATGGAGCCGAGTGAAGGGCACTGCGAGCTTATGTTTATTTCTAGTATTAATATTATGAATTTCACAATTATTTCTAAAATTTACAATATTTTTATGTACATACAGAATATTCTCATAAATGTATTGACAGTGCACTGTCATTATGTCAATTTCCTTAAATTTATCTCTAAGTGAGTCTCTATGATTCATTTTGTATATTGCTCGAATAGCCCTCTTCTGCAGAACAAAAATGGTATTTATCTCTGAAGCACCACCCCACGGTAAAATACCATATGCCATAATGCTATGGAAGTAAGTAAAATATACTAATCGAGCTGTTTTCACATCAGGTTAACTGACGGATTTTGCTCACTGCAAAAGCTGCAGAACGCAGTCGATTCGAAAGAGTAGCAATATGGGGACCCCACTGGAGTTTAGAATCTAAAGTTATACCAAGAAAAACTGTACTATCAACTAATTCCAATTCCTCATCCTTCACAATGACACTTGTTTGCACATGCCTTACGTTACTACTAGTGACAAACTTAATACATTTAGTCTTTTTCTCATTTAACAATAAATTATTAACATTGAAATCTGAACCCTGAAGTTTTTATACTAGGAAACATAATCGTTATACGCAACGCAACTCATGACGAGTAAGTTCCGAAGCATACAAATTTCAGGGTTCAGTTTGTCATAACGCATTGCATCCGTCGTGTACGTGGGCTCAGTTTGTCTCTGCCTTCACTCCCAACCCTTTTTAGGGTTCCGTAGCCAAATGGCAAAAAACGGAACCCTTATAGATTCGTCATGTCTGTCTGTCTGTCCGTCTGTCCGTCTGTCCGTCTGTCCGTCTGTCTGTCCGTCCGTATGTCACAGCCACTTTTCTCCGAAACTATAAGAACTATACTGTTGAAACTTGGTAAGTAGATGTATTATGTGAACCGCATTAAGATTTTCACACAAAAATAGAAAAAAAACAATAAATTTTTGGGGTTCCCCATACTTCGAACTGAAACTCAAAAATTTTTTTTTTATCAAACCCATACGTGTGGGGTATCTATGGATAGGTCTTCAAAAATGATATTGAGGTTTCTAATATCATTTTTTTCTAAACTGAATAGTTTGCGCGAGAGACACTTCCAAAGTGGTAAAATGTGTGTCCCCCCCCCCTGTAACTTCTAAAATAAGAGAATGATAAAACTAAAAAAAATATATGATGTACATTACCATGTAAACTTCCACCGAAAATTAGTTTGAACGAGATCTAGTAAGTAGTTTTTTTTTATACGTCTTAAATCGCCTAAATACGGAACCCTTCATGGGCGAGTCCGACTCGCACTTGGCCGCTTTTTATGAAATAACATATTACAGAAAACATACCTACCTATTACGAGTCGAGGCAGGCAGCAGTCAATCTCATTGTCAACCTGGTTTTCAGTTTTAACCACTGCCATTACAATTTAACTTTTAGGAAACTAACCATTTGCCGAATAGGCGAAATACCTTTGCCTCATCAACTGCACGCAGTCTGTTACTGTATGTACCATCGCCCACACTGTTAACTGACAGAGACTCGTAAACTTTATTACATAAGGCATAAGGTCCACCGATGGACGGTTAAGAGTTTTGCTGTATGTAGTCAGTGCAGTCTCTGTTTCCGCAATTGGGCTTTATCTGTATCAAACATCAGGGCTGACGGCGACCGCTAACAATTTCGTCTTAATTCGACCAGCTTGTACGATAACCCTGTATTGTGCGGCTTAGGGCTGATTTAGACGGCGCGCGAACTCGCATGCGATTTTAGTTACATTGCGGACTGTTGGTTAAGTCCAATTCAACCGACCGATCAAAAACCGCAATGTAATGAAATTCGCATGCGAGTTCTCGCATCGTCTAGATGAGCCCTTATGGCTAGAGATTTGTATTGATAAATTAGCTTGTGCTGGCCACTACGTCTGCGTAGAATTATTATTTCCGTATACCACTTATATAAAACTTCACCCCCTAATTTTCATGCCCTAAAGGTTATGATATTATATCTGGAATAAAAACTATCCTCTATACTGTATTTTATCTACTATTAAAGAGTATTATAATATAATAGGTTAGGAGGCAAATGGCAGAAGTTTTTATGCTTGTAGTGCTTAAATGAATTTGATAAATGGATGAATATAAAACCAGACAGACAGGCCTCATATTCTATAAAGTTTTCAAAATATATACTATGTTTTTATAAAGATAGACTTCTACTGTAGGTACCTATCTTACAAAACAACATACGTAACCGTAAAAAAATACACAGTAATATCTATCTGTAACATCACTAGCACCAATTACATTACTGCAAAAATCTCCAACTGAAAATTCAACTTTCGTCCCTAGTGCCGAAACGGACAATGTCAGTTGAAATATCACCGGACAGTTTAAAACTTTCTAGCGATGTGCTTAGTAAAGTGGATATTACATCCTTTGACAAGTCTTATTTGGTTACGCGGACGAATTTACAGAATAAAGTTGACGTTTTTTTTATTTCATTTTGTTTTCATCCGAACTCCTACACTGATATTTTTATCTCGAATATATTTTTAGTTCAGGCGTGCTAATATTGCACGTATGGTGGTTTCCGCCTTACGTAATAGCATATTGTGTTACTATATTATTCCATATTTGTAACCCTCACAAATCACGCACACGCTTTGGTACATCCTACAATACCGCATACATTACCCGCAGTCAGACTGAAGTGATTTATATATCGGCGTAGTATATAGAGTATTAATGCTTTTAATAACGGCCCAGAGCTGCAATAATTACGCATTAAGTACTTCCCAAGTGCATCTCCCCTATCGTAAAACTGAAAAGGCAATCTAAGCACGTTTTAATTCATAAGCCCCATGTTGATGAGTGCACCACGTGATAGGAATGGTGAGGAGACAATAAAAACCTGGGGCGGGCGCTCAGGAAATTAGCTGTCACATTACGTATCGTTCGGGTCTTCGTGGGCCGTTCGTTAACTGCTGCTGGCGGGTATTTTCGACATTCGAACGCGACTCAACGGTTTCGAACTAAAATGTCAGATGACGCGAGTTAAGACAATTTTTGTGTACATTTATTTTATACTCTGTACTTATACGAGTATGTATATTAATGTGATTTTCTCAGTTAGGCCAAGCGAGCACTACAATTTTTTGTCGTGCGATAATTTTGTCACAGAAATGCAACGTATGCGTTGTCAGTGCGCGCATATAAATACAACAAAAAATATGTATTACAAGCGCGATTCTAAAATCGTGTAGCAAGAATTAAAATCGTAGTGCGCGCTTGGCCTTACTGTTACGAATTCACGCAAAAAAATCTGAAATTAAGTTAGTCGAAACGCAATATTTGTTAAAAAGTGTCGGAGGAGGCAAATAAAATAAGCTCTCTTGCCTACGGTCATCAACTTGATATGTCAGTTACAATTATGATAAAGTTTTACATTCCCAAAGTCATAGAGCACAATTAATTCAAATTATGTCTGTCATCAAAGCGAAGAAAACTTGCCAAGAATTTTATTTAACACTGCTCTTTTATACCACGTCTGTTTCTTCCCGAGAAATTCAGTTATTATTGCAAATGAAAACATTGTCTACGGTATTAATACGCTGCAGCTTCTCGAGTCGTAATTTCTTGAATGTATAATGTAATTTCGGTAAACACGAATTACAAATAGTGTTGCGAACTCGTTTTTGTAATTAAAAGTAATTGCAAAAAGTATTACCGGCCGAACGAAGTTTACGAGAGCTAATTATGAGTAATGAGCTGTTTCGCGAGCCGGTGAACACTTCAATATTCCCTCTGCCCTCGCTTAATTTCTCCGTTTGCATTTTTCTTCAAACAAAACTCTGAATTACGTTTCTGTTATTTAACTTCTCGTTGGCTCCGAGTGTTCCGGAGAGCGTTCTATTTTCGAAAAGTAAGGTTGGATACTTAAAAAAAAAGAATGGGAGTTGTAAAGTTCGTTACGCGCGGACATAGCACAGAGGATCGCAATTAGGACAAAGCGTCGGGAAGAGTACAAGTGACCGCTCTAAAGCGCAATCGACTCCACTTCATTGGTTTGGCGCCGAGTGTTTAAACTTGGTGTTCGTTCCTTTTTCGAAATGTACGGAATGGAATGCGCCCATGCGTTTGAAATAGGTAGGTTAGAGTTTGAATATTGATGGAAAAGCGAAATACTTTAGAGATATTTCGAATTCGTTTCATTTTAAAATAAAATCATCGTTATACTGGGTGACAAGGTTTGGGTGAGTCCTATTGGAAACCTTTGTCCAGTATGACCGTATTAATACATTTTTGACATTCGGGATCACGACCCCAAAACGGCCCTGTATATTACACTAACCTCAGTCAAGAGTTAATTGAAGCTTTCATTTCTTAGAGCGAAGTAACTTTATTAATTTAATTAAACTAACTTAGCTGTTTCCAATTAGATTCCCGTGTTAATTGCCACGACATTAGACAATACCATTTGATTAGTGTATAATTAGGCTCGATTCGATTTCGCAAGACATCTGATATTGCAGTTCGTTGGCTTAGGTTCAATTAGAGCAATAATGCAAGCCGTTATTTAGGTTCAAAGGCTGCGTTGGGGCTAAGTGGTCGTGCCCTGCCCCTATCATGTTATAGCTTTTAATTGTTATGGATAATTGATGGTATAGATTTTTTTACGTAAAATGTGTGTGTTAAAACATGTTACAAATACGAAAGCTTCATTAATTTTACGTAAAAATATTTTACGGAATAAAATAAAAATAGGTTCGGCAGCTTTTTTTTCTGTTGCATTTGAAAACTAGACTCCTTTAAAAGACTGTCCAGATGGAGCTCAAAACTGGAACGAAGAAGAGTGTCGAGGCCTTTGCAAAGCAGTGGGACACGAAATATTAATAATTTTAATATTTCCTGCACAACTATTTGAATAAGAAGTTTCCTTAGTAAAAAAAAATACAAAATTAATAGTGAAGTGTTCACGTAGTTCGATAACTACTAATGGGTATATACTCACACATGTTTCTGACGCAAGGAACTTTGTACGAGACTAGCGTCTCTCCAAGTTTGCTCTCTGGCCGCCACCGCCAGATGGTAGTCCGTGTTCCGCCACTAGTTCCAGAACTGGACTATTTTGTTAGATGCATCGTAGTTTAAGGGTGAACTACTACATCACTTGTTCAAGTATAATTCCTTAACCCTTTGAACTCCACCACTTATGTGCGCCTATCGTGTATGTTCGGTTTTGACAAGTTAAAAGAACTACAGTAGTTCGTCAAATTGCGGTTTTCTGACCCCTGCCCTAAACGAGGCGTGGCTCACTCCGCGATTTCGTCGCTTTGCTACAGGTAGCTAAAAGTACATCCGTTCCACACCAATTTTGGTGGCTAGCCATAAGCCGGGCGTGGCGCTGTCGCCACCTAGCGGCCATATCTGTCCTGATCGTGACAGACGCGTTTTGTTAGAGAGTGAGTCTTCTGTACCTAGTACTATTATTTATTCTGTGCCTAAACTAGAACCACCATGATTCTCAATATGACATGCTATTGGCGCCAGAAAATCATTAATTATTAGGTCATCATTAGTCGGCGACGCGACATGTGAGCGTTTTCCAAAAAAAGTGTACATTTCATTCATGTCTTCAAAATATTGTCTTCTTGGGCTCATTTTACTCAGAATCATTTGTACATTCACGCCTCATACATGAAAAAATGTGTCCCAAAATTTTGTATGAAAAAATTTTTTTCCAGTGCGTCACGTTCATACAAATAAAAAAAAAATTCATACAAGAATGTGACGATCAGGAAAGGAAATTTTTGGACACATTTTTTATGTATGAGGCGTGAATGTACAAATGATTCTGAGTAAAATGAGCCCAAGAAGTCAATATTTAGAAGACATTAATGAAATGTACACTTTTTTTGGAAAACGCTCATGTATGGCAGCTTTAACACACTTCAATAATATGTAGAATAGGTACCGTAGAATCTAAAGCTTAATACCAAATTTTCCCGCCTTGTGTTAACTCTGTAGCAGTAACGCAGCAAAGGAAACGCTGCTGTAGTCATCCTAATGCTACCTTTAGCTTGATTAAAAATGTACGTCTCGACACTTCTTTTGCACCTGGTGTGGACACACCTCATCCACATAACCCGTTACGTGTGGTTTCATTCACAAGTTGTTTTGTACACTGCTTGTTAATTGCCAGCGTGTTATCGTAGAGCTGACAGCGCGTCGGAGGCACGTTGATTAGCTAGCTCTAATCACTGACGTCCTCCTGATTAGTAGCTGGAAAATGCGCGGAATAACACCTAAGGTATATTTCTCTCTTATTAGATTAATAATGTAACAGACTAATCTACGACGTGTCTCATACCTAGAGTTGTGCCGTTCTCTCTTTTGTATGGAGAATGTTCTCACTCGGGACCGAATATGCAATTTTTTCCTGGCGTAGTCACTACGCAATGAAAAACGCTCTAGTGAATACGTGTAGGTACTAAATTAATACAATATTTGGTATAATTGTTAGTGTATTTGTCGTCGCAATTTATAATATCGCACCTTGAAAATTCAAAATTACAAGACTAGAAAAGGTTCTTTAATTAGTTTATCTTGTATTTGTGCAGAATGTGAGAAACGAGGAATAAATAGTACAACTGTTTTTTCTTAATATAAATTTAAAGTAATCCAAAAAAGATTATTATTATCGGCCCCGTTTAGCTCGCTCGGTTTCTCATAAATCATGTTGATGGCGTATTTGTGGATACGCAGAATTCTTAAAATAAACACTCACCATGACTCTGACGCCTTGTTCAACAGCCTTTACAGCATCCTGTGGCCAAAGAAATACACCATTAATATACAACCTCACAATTATGCCAGAAACTCGCTCAACACAGGATCATAAATATTAATTAGGTCCTACAGTCATTAAGACTGACGGATTGACAGCTCATTAGTCAAAATCCTACACATTGGCATGGTAACGGGAAAACGTCTCGAGTTTCGACTTATTTTAGCGATAACGTGACTTAATCGGGTTGTCCTTAAGAGGAAATGAGGGGAGTTTTATCATGTTACGTTTTGTATTTGTAACTGGTTTTGGTGTTTGTGAAATACTAAAATGATTCATTACAATACAAAAAGGTATGTATAAGTAGTGCTAATATGCGATGTGTACGTATTGGCGGCTAAAATCGGCTGTAGCAGTGACTACTTAGTAAATTAAGGTATAGGGCATAGAAAAACAAACACTGGTCACTGTGGTCGTAAATGTATAGGAGAGGATTAGTACATATTTAAGAATAAAGTGAAACCTAGTTAAGCTCTCACTCAGTTATATTTAGAAGAGACTCGTTGAGAGTCGGAGCACGAAGGCGAAGTTTGTACATAAACGAAATGCAAGCTTGTTTTGATATCGACGTTTCGATCACGCTTCACGTCCCGTGATTTTGTATCTGTTGTCTTCTATATCTGGGAATCTCTTTCTGAATGATTTCTCTTTATTTCTTATTGGATGAGGAAATTCTATAGATTGTTCAGTAATCATATTTATTCTGAGTTTTAACAAGTTTAAGTCTGAGCAATGGGGAAAATCTAATAGAAAACTTTATTAGGGCGCCATTAGTAGCGCACCTAACTTTCTAAACTTTCTACGTTCCCCCATTGTCCGTATCGTGCTAGGTATTTAATAAGATAGAGTTTCATCCTATACGTAGCTGTAAAAAGCTTTTGTTAAATCCATGTGAAATCTCCATTTTATCCACATGTAAACAATTAATACTCCATAAGCTAATTAAGATATATGACAAAGAAGTTCCCCGCTTTTAACGTCATTACCTTAAGTACGTTCAAAAGCAAATTTGTTGAGAATTCTCGCCGTATTAATTAATTGGTACCCTGAGTAAGACACCGTTCCGAATTTCGTGTTGATTTAGTTTTCTAACTTTTTGTCACGCGTTTCCGTGTTTTGTTCAATAATTACTAGATGTCGCGTGATAAGATAAATTGGTAGACGATGAGACTGGCTCCGGGACGAGGGGATTGTAGCGTACTCGCATATTAAAGGGCGGCAACGCCACTCTGGTGTTGCGGGTGTCCATGGGCGACGGTATTTTCTTAC
Source organism: Cydia amplana (assembly GCF_948474715.1). Lineage (NCBI taxonomy): Eukaryota > Metazoa > Arthropoda > Insecta > Lepidoptera > Tortricidae > Cydia > Cydia amplana. The sequence goes on along the minus strand of NC_086073.1, from coordinate 3,227,457 downwards.
CATCAGGTGATTAGTCATCTCGTTTGCCTTCTATATCAAAAAAAAAAGTAAAGCTCATGTAGCTTTTTTCTCATGAAGTCCGTGTAGTTTTAGTTTACCTACCTTACCTACCTACCTAGTATATGTATAAAAGTATTAGTATATTTACCCTTAAATACATACAATTAGGGATCAAAGTAAGCATAAACACGTTTGCGAAAGCTGCAGATCAGTATCTTTAAACAGATATAAACTATAAAATGCCGCCATGATTTCTAACAATGCTCGGCAGGGATGGCTGCATTCGTTTCTCCCATACTTTATTTCCGTGTATGCGTTTGACAAGACACCTCAAAGATGGTGGGCACGAATGCACGTCAAGTGCAGTTGTGTGATATTACGACTGTCTCGCACATGTATTGCCATTGTGGTTAAGGTAGCTTGATAACGGGGTTCATTAGTGATCCGAGCTGAGCGTTAGGGTTTAGAATTATTCTGAAGTTTTAGGGCTTTTGCCTTATGAGAAGTAACTAAAGAGCCAAGTTTACTGGTAACTTTGAATTTTCGGGTAATAAGGCTTCTACAAAATTTCTACAAAAGTTTATACAAAATTTTGGGAATCTAATTCTAACTTCGCTCGCTACTAAGCATTCTATAGAAAGTAAACGTGAGTTTTAGTCACGTATCCAATTACTCAAAAAATATTTTTGACATACGGGTGGACTTGGAAGGTCAACACCGTTCCGTTTTGTAATTCAGACTAGTGCGTCCTTAAAACTAAAAGATAGCCAATTTGAACGTCTGGCCATTCATCTAGCAAGTGGTTTATTAAGGGTCTCGTAGACGGAGCAATTTGCCGGACCGCGCGTGTTTATTACAGACAAAGCAACCGATTTGCATATCGGACCGTGTAGTAATTAGAACTGTCTCGTCCTTTGTGACTCGCAACGAGAATTTAGTGTGGGAATCTAAATAATAGGAGTTAAATTTATAATTAACTTACATAAAGTTGTCGTATCGTTCGGAAATTGTTGACGTAAACACACATTTTGTAGCGGTTTTTTTGGTACCTAAATAGGTAACATAAGTTGTGTCAAAATTGGACTTAAAATTATACCTAGGTTTGACCACGTCTTTGATATTTAATAATTTATAATTTAATAATAATAATTCTTACGACAGACAACTAATACTCATCGAGACAATTCTAAAAACCCCTAACAGAATTAGGTTGCGTTGTTTCATCACAGAGTTCCTATGGCCACCTCCTGTCTCCATCATCAGATCAGTTCGACAGTACCATATTATTGTATTGTCATCAGAACTACATACAGCTGCCAATTTTCATGACGCTACGATCCTTGGAAGATGGTTAAATTAGTTACCTTAGATTCCATTACATAGTTACATACAGGTCGACCTAATAAAAGCTTGTTAAAAAGGGTCCAAGTTCCACTAAAGACTTGCTTTCAGTTTTGGTTTATCTGTAACGGCCATAATCTAGGCAGTCTTTCATACCTACATATTTTTATAATGCCAACAATCAGATTTACATAGGTTAGGATAAAATAAAAATTAAAAATGTAATGAACTTTCTACCTCTCGGATAAAATGGCAGAGTTCCGCTAAAGCGCCTGTCTCCTGCAGGCCTGTAAAAACTCTGTAATGTGGTCGGAACAATTATATGTCGGATAAACTTCCGTTACATTTTTGTTGGGAATAACTGGACCGTTTATTTTATTTTTGTCGTTCTTAATACAAAACACGTGTTTCGGATATTATAGATATTTTGGTACTTAATTTTGTTGTGTCCAACTATTTAAGTATTGTAAGTATTTCAAGAATTGCTCCCAAATTCCCGACAATAAGATATGTTTTCGTAGGAATGATTGAAATGAGGCAGCAATTTTAATTTGAATGTGGTCTGTAGGATATTGAATGATCCGGGTCCGGGCCGAATCGTCCGATACTTCGTTTTCTATACCGGTCCGGGACAGACAGAAAGCATCAAGTAATAGGTGATTACTTGATGCTTTCTGTCTGTCCCGGACCGGTCTAGCGTGAGTCATCCTTAAAACTACATTCGAGGAGAGTACATTACATGATATTGTACCAGTTACTTTCCTAATGTAGTTTTAAGAATGACTCGCGCTACTTTATGGGTGATTCTTAAATTTTGTCCAGAATTTTTTTTCATGAAAGTTTTATTTTTCACATATTGTTACATATATCAAAAGAAGTAAATTTTTGATGTATATGGTCAAGCTTAATACCCTCAGGAAAGGTAAATCCCACCAAAAACATTTTCATGTAAAATGTTGCCAAGACGAAACCATAAGGCTCGCACTGACAAAAAGTTATCAGATCTCTTGTAGAGCCAAGCTTCTAACTCTACAAGCCCTAACTTCACAAACTCTACACCTTAGTCAAAATATGTGGCTTGACCGTTTCGCTATTGTCACATGGAAGTAAGGTGAAAAATGTATTCACTATTCATTATTTTTTATAATACAATAGTTCTTGGAGTAACGAAACGGCCAAGCCACATATTTTGACTAAGGTGTAGAATTTGTGAAGTTAGGGCTTGTAGAGTTAGAAGCTTGGCTCTACAAGAGATCTGATAACTTTTTGTCAGTGCGAGCCTTATGGTTTCGTCTTGGCAACATTTTACATGAAAATGTTTTTGGTGGGATTTCACTTCTTTTTGTAAGTTGCTTCCATCCCCTAATTTAAAGGGTTGCGCGTGTGATTTAAGGTACTATTAAAAATCCTGAAATACGTATTATCATGCCGCGATCAGAAAGGGATTAGAAATAACAGATTTCCATACACTTACGTCAAAATCAATATGGATTGACAGCTATCTCAATCCCTTTCTAATCGCGATTCAGTAATACCTCGGGGCATCTTTTATACAATCTGCTTTTTACTGATTCCCCATACAAACTTCAACCCTCCTTTTCCCCTAACGCATTTTCCACCCCCTTTTCACCCTTACGGGGTGATTTTGGGGTTGAAAACTATTCAATGCCATTCCCCATTACAAAAACTATCTACATACCAAATTTCAACTAAATCGGTTCGGCGGTTATTGATTTCCCATACAAATTTCCACCCCCCTTTTCCCCCCCTTAGGGGCAAAAAATTTCAAGTTTTTGAATTATTTTGTTGTTTGTGTACTAATACTATCTTACATACCAAATTTCAGCTTCCTAGGACTTCAGGAAGTACCCTAGAGGTTTTGATGATCAACAGTGAGTGAGTGAGTCAGTGACGAAATTGGGGTATTTTAGATATGAATAAAATCTTAAGTATAAGAGCTATGCAATTGAAATTTTTTACGTTTAATAAGTCCACTATTGACATCATATCCCGAGAATTTTGTTTATCTAGCATAATCCAAACCCAAGTTCCGTACCTGAGAGGCATAACACTGTTAGTCCATTTTTTGTGATTTTCGGTTTTTTACAGTATCGTACATAATTTCTGATGCTCCATCGATCCATAAAACTATATTTATTGATAATACTACCAATTCCAAGTTTTTCAAATGCATTTTACTGTAAGTGTATAAACCCTCTGGGAAACATTTTGATGTAAGTGAAATACAGTAAAATGCTACTAGGTTCATTTTAAGGTATGTCCAGAGAGTTTACGGTTCTGAGTGCACATACACTATAATGCTAGGCATATTGTAAGGCATTTTACTGTATGTCCTGACTAAAACTTAAAATTTCTATATTATAATCAGTTTAAGTTGATTACAATGGTCATTTGCATTTAAACGGACTTGTTATTATTATAAAAATGATATAACAGTATTTTTAATCTCGTTAAGGACCTTTAATATTACTGTAACTCCTCGAATTTGAAATAAGCTTAGAAGCAGAATACTGTATGTGGGGTAGTTTTTTTAGTTTTATTGAAAAATATATCTTATAAGTACAAAATGATAACTTGAAAGTAATACATAATAATGTCAAATATATTTACTGTTGATTCATTTAAAAAACTGTGACATAAACCTCTTGTGTGTCATTTTATGTTGTTCGAAAATCCTTGTAACACAAATTTTGACACAAAATCGCTTCTCCTGTAAAATTACTAAAATGGCACTTACAGTGTTATGCCTCTCAGGTACGGAGTTATGAGGGTTCAAAAAAACGACGAAGCGCTTCGAGAAAAGGTAGGTAGTGCCCTTGCGCTTCGCTTTACTCGTCTTGGCGGAGGCACTACCGTGCCCCCAGATAAAATTAGTACATAAACACGGTTGTGACAAAGTGTCCCTCAGTCGTGACATTTCGACATTTTGGCGGCCAACTACACTATTTTGATTTATATAATTATTTTGACATAGCATAAGTTACTACCATGACTACGACAAACCTAATGACTACTTATACGTTGAAATATGTCAAACTATAAATGACTTAATTACACTCATGGACCAAAATTCAAACGTAAGGTAACGTAAAGACAGAATAAAAATAAAGAAGGTAAATTCAGGTAACTCCAGAGGTTGTTTAATACTTTAATATACAGGATGATTCATGAGACGTGAGCAGGATTAAGCCTACACAATCAGTAAATGTAAATTTAAGTAAACCAATCACGCTTTTTTACTGTTTTTATACTTTTTGGTAAGGACAAATTTAATTATCTACAATCATGGATACCCTACAACATTTAATTAACAAAGATAAAACCTTTTTAAACGTTATGACAGCACTTTGAGTATGGAGAAAATAAAATGTCACATTTGAGTGAGATACGATGTTTAGCGTCTGATCTCACATAATATAAATATATTATTATATCTCATAGGTTTAGTTAGATATACGAACTTTCGTTTTTTTTTTGGAAGGGTTTCCACGGAAGACCAGCGTCAAGGTATTCATAAGATACCTTGACATCAAGCTGAGTGGAAACCTTTTCAGTGACGTTTTAAACCGTTTTAGTGACATGTTTTTGTAAAATGTTGTTGTATAAGCGTCCTGAATAAATTTTATTCTATTCTATTCTATTCTATTCTATTCTATTCTATTCTATTTTTCAAAAGAAACCAGACTCCGATGACATTCAATTTGGCACTTGTTATGGATTAAACAAAGAGGGTAACCATAAATGTCGTAAATAAATTAAAACTTTTTTTTAAACAGTATAAAATAAATTAAAGTTAATCTCACAAATACTGATACGAAACAGTTGTTTATAACTTACTGTATGCCTAGGTTTGATCCTGCTCACGTCTCCTGAATCATCATGTATATTGGGCAAAACAGTACGATAATCCCATACATATGTTTCCCTTGCACCGCGTCTAACTTTTAAAAATTTATTTTTATAATAAACTGATCGGCGATTGGCTCTAGTCCCACCTGATGGAAAGTGAAGACAGAGCCTAAGATGGGGCTCACCGGTTCACTCAACTTTACCTCATCATCTGTTACAACTAATAACGTAGGTATTAATTAGGTACTTATCTCTATTCACCATACTCATACTGAAAGGCCGCAAAGCCCGCGAAACCTATTTTTTACCAAATAAAGGCCACATTGCACGCGACCCCGCCTCATTACCTCATTTACGAGGCCAGATAACGAGCCGGCCGATATTCTTATTTACTGCAAATTGGTCGACTCGCCTCCTACTGACCTGGCCAGGAGTTATGATTGGTTACATGAGCCCAGTTATTAGCCCAACCGGCATAAAGTGAACTCGAGAAAAGTAATAGATATAGGGCTATCGAACAACACAGTTATACTGGTTGAAATAAATCTTAGACTCAGTAGTGTTACGAGTAGATGAGTGGTAGAAATGGTGTGTGGCGTGTTTCATTAGAGGGTTAAGTGCTTCTAATCATAATAAAATAATGTATAAGAGTAAAATCAAAGGAAATTCCGCCGTTTGTAATGTCAGGTACTTGCAGGATATTCATAATTGCATATTATAGTTATTTCATTAAAGAGTAATAGTCGATTTGATTTCTGCTTTTAAGTATAAATTGGTGAGTTACTTTACTTGGGCCATTTATATATTTACCAGTATCAGGCGGTCTAGCATGAGTTGCGTTCTCGCGCGCTACTCCATAGTCCATACTTGAAGTCGCGCAAGATGTATGGAGTCGCGCGCGAGAACGCAACTCATGCTAGACCGCCAGAACAGCTTTAACACCTGAATATAATTGTGTCATATTCGTTACCAATTTTTATTAAATAGGTACAAATTACTACTTCTAAAACGCGCCGTGAGATTCAGTTCGGCAGAGCACTGGCCAAGTTGTTTATTAGCGAGCGTAGTGAACGGGCCAAGTTGCCCCGCAAATTGCACCAAATCGCCAACTCGTGCCGTGACTTCCGCCCGAAACTGGGCTACTGCCATTCACTGGGGTAATTTTTCACGGAAAATGAAAGGATGATTCGCGGTAACCAGTGTAGATATAAATCTAGTGCTTCGATAAGGCGGTCTGAAAATATTTTGACAGCTAGGTTTATTGCATTTCGTGCAGAGTCCATTTTCACGTGTTTTTACATAGTTCTGCATTTTGATTTGACATTATTTCTTTTTAAGAAGACTTGTATTTTGCAATGTAGTTGAGGTACCTAACCTCATTTTAGTTCATGTAATAATTACAATTGGTTTTTTTTTTCAATACCATTATCATTGACAAAAGAAATAACAACAAGTATAGCCTGTTCAAAGTGTAAATACATGTAACGTACATAATTTCATTATATTGCTACGCTTAATTAATTTGTATCTCCAACTTGACATCAAACAAGTCTCGGCACGATTCTAACTTTTATTTTAATTCACGTTCTTTCACCCCATGCCTGCCTTCATTATTTTCGCATTCACCGAAAAACTCAAATATCATTTCCCTGCACTTTTAGATTCGAACACTTTTGATCGCCAGTTATCGCCTCGGTCGAATGTCGAGGAAGTCGTTACCCCGCGTCCTTTGTCGAACGTTTCGTTTCGATTCTCGCTTTAAATCAGTGTTTGCGATGTACGAATACACTCGATTGTTACATCGCCGGTGCAACGCTGGTTCTTTGAATTTCGAAATATAAGGTTTGTATTCGATATTTTCTGAGAGGTTCATTTATACGGAACACTATTCCGTTTGTTGTTGTTGACTTGGCGTGTTTTTGTAAAGCGTCAAAATGTAATACGCTGAAGCTTCGGTCCATCTATATGACTGTGTAACTTAGCAGCTTTCTATTGAAAAGGTAGTTTCCATTCTGGAGTCGAAAGTCAAACGACTATTAAGTAATTGAAAGTTTAGAAGTAAAATACATTCTGAAACTAATAAACTTTACTTTAGTTCAGATAATATTCTTGCAACTCTAAAGAGTTACAATCTGGGGTCTTGTGATTTAACATTAAGAATAGCGCTTTCAAAATTACATTTCAAATGGTACAAAAAAGGAGACTCGCCGGGTGCTTAAAAGATATTCGTTACACCGCTAGCGCAGCAAAATGTAAAACAAAAACGTCAAAAACTGTTCGCGTGTAATTTTTGAGGTATCGATACATCTCAACCTTATGATCGGTGTACCGGCGATGCCCTTCCCCACCGCCTCACCCTTTCCTCCGTCGTCGAATCCTAAGTGCTCTCACGTGGACTACATAACTGCGTAAAAGTTTGTTCTATTTTAAAGCAAACTGGCTTAATATTAAATATTAACCAGCCGTTCAAAGCCAACAATACGCTCGCCTAATTGAGTCCAAACAAATACGGCATAATATCGCATTATTTAATTCCGTACGTAATGTCCACTAATGAAACGCGAATTCATAAATAATGGAGCGAGTAATAATACACTGCAATTAATTATACTCGTACAACTATTCTGGATAAACGTTATGGTTGAGCTAAGCAACATTTTAGTATTGTAAGAGCTAGCGAAGGTCTCCGTTTCAGCTTAGGGAAAAAGGATTTCGTATATTTGTGCAGCTGCCCGGATGTTCTCCTCTTACAGTTCGCGATTCTCAACTGTTTTTCGTAATTTTTTTATTTTACCCATAATCGCTATATTCACTTTTCAGACCACTCCACGCTCGTGGTTGATTTTTGGGATCTTTCGCCCAAGCTAGCTCGTTATCTATACGAGTATTAGCACTAGAAGTTAAACAACAGCTAAGACTCCTTCAAAGATATAAATCCAATATCCAATAATATAAATCTATAGATAAAGATTTATATTATTGACCAGCAATGTATTTGGAAGTCTCCCACCGTGAATCCGATCCCAATTACTGGTGAATTTACTACCATATGGTTATATTTTTAAGTTAAGTACGCTTGAAAGCATGAGAGAGACTCCTTAACTTTCTTAACTCTTAGCACTTCCCAAGATAGATTGTTTGTCACAGAACCCTCGAAAACATGCGAGGGTCAGAAGAGGACGCGGGTGCTGACCATCTAAAGTTTGTCAATTTGGATTTTTCCGAATAATATTTCTTGTTATATGTATTGTTTGGCATATTTTGGAAAATCTTTTATCCAGAGTCTACCCTTACAGTGACTTAGGGTAAAGTTTTAAAAATCGCAATTGTTTTAAATCGCTCGCTTGCTAGGAAAAAAACGAGTAATAAAGGAAACTACTTATGTGTAGAAAATGTAGTAAAAACTTAAATAATACTAGTTACGTACCTACTTTTTTACTTTCAGTTTAGAAGTAATGATAATACTACTATTTTCGTTGGCTATTATTAGTGTTTAAAATTACCTATATAATAATCCCACCCTGAACTTATTAACCCAAATTATGTTTACTAAGGTGCCACTTCATTTAATTGCCCAAAGTAATTAGTGAAAGTAATATTTTATGCCAATTCATTTCATTTGATAGGGCTTTTTCATTACCTTAATAAATTATTAAGTTTAGAGGCGGCCGCTTAATTAACATTGAAACAAACGTGTGCTGAAGATAACAAATTGCTCGTTTCATGCAGGAAGTGAATGGAATAATACAGGCAGACGGTATAATTATTTCTATAGAAAGATAGGGATCCGAGAGAGAACATGGTATGCGAATTCGCAATTCATTCTCTGATGCCATCACTACCGGGTGCGGTGGGTCGTAGTTTTAATGAGGCTCACAAAAATACAGAGCCGCGGGTGAAAGGCAGCAAGGATGATTACAACTTCAAGTGTCACTCACGACCCTTGCCTCTCGACACCCATTACCCCCTCCCACCGCCTTCGCCCCTCCCACCCCCTGAGAACTGAACAGACGCACTTTTCTTTTGTCTCCGCACTTTAATCAAATCTATCTGAGCATTCTTCGCGCACCGTAAACAATACTAGCTGACGTCTGCCGAAACAAATGATGCCCGTGATAAATTGTCGGCCTTTCGAGAAATAAGTTTGTTCATTCGACTCTTTTGTCCGATTGATCGCAGATAATTCCAAGTTCCGACAGAAATAGGATAGAAAATTGCCTTTCTACGCTCGCTAAATAGCGCTCGGAACGTATTTTGGAACCGAACTAAGGCCAGCGCCTAATGTTTCCCGATGTCGTCGGTTCTGCGAATCATTCATCATAGTTCTTGTACTGGAGACCTCTCAAGGGCAGACTCCACTTAGGCATCTACTAAGAATAATGACGATCGATATTGTCGTTGGTCAAAAGATTGATTCACGCTAAGAACAAGTAACAAAAGAAACTTCATTAAAGGTTTTTGATATCAGAAAGGTACTTAGTTATAATAACTAATAAGTGTCTAAGCGACGAGGTTCACCTTTCGATAATAAATATTAAAATTAGGCCTTTGTGCAAGCTTTCCTCGTTAAGCTTAAGTAACGACTTGGAGTTACCTTAATTTCTTTACAATTGCTTTTCATAAATCAGCCGTAGCCGTTTGTTTTCATAAATAATACCCAAGACGTGCGCTTGGAAACCAAGGAAACTCGTTAAAAGTACCGGGAGCTCATAGGCCGGGAGAGTTAATATTGGCTCGTGTATTCGTGAAACTGCGAGCTAAGCCACACATGAGAGATGGAGCCGCGTCAGCCCCAAACAACCACTGAAAAATGCACTTTACGTAAGACGATTTCTCTATTTAATTGCGACTCGGATTTCCCGAGTCGTTTACTTTAGTACTGAGCTTGTAAAGTTTAGATTTATGATGCGGCGACAGCGACCGAATTCGTTCTTACAGTCGGGATTGAAAATTTAATGGCAGAGAGAGCGTTTATGTAAAATTGCGGATGGGACTTGTCTTAGTTTTATGTCCGAAGTTCAACAGTGTCATTAATCTTTTAGATATATTAAAGTCCCGGTTAGTTGCCTGACGTTTTCCTTAAAGTTCTCATAGCTATTAAACTAATTTTAAGATAAACAAAGGCAACTTAGACGCAAGAATGTGCTATGTACCTAGTACTACTCTTCAGTCTGTTTGCGGTCTGATTTTCTCCAGCATTTAAACACAAAAAATTGTGACCTCCAAACTCCAACGGAATTCAGCATTCTACTTTTAAATAAAAGACCCAAATAGAAATAGACATTTTTAACCCAAGTCCCACCATTTTATTACTGTCGTCTCGACTTTCGCATGTCTGGGTCTATTTTCATAAAATAGATCCTAAGGCGGAACATCGACACAAAGACTCAGCGCGGTACAAATTCTTTCGGTCTGCCACAGACTGCAACCTAAATGGCTTGTCTTTAGATTCATCTTAATTCTGGAAGGATAGGTATAAGGTAGGGTTTACTTGTGACCTAAGTAAACCCAGGGTTTTCTGCTAAGTAGTCCTGTCAGGCAAGCTTGATCGGGTTGTTTCATTAGCGGACCATCCGTCAACGTCCGTCCAGAGGGATGGCGGCAGATTGCGCAACCAACACACGCAATAACGAGTGTGTTAATAAGTCGAGTGTGTTAGAATTAATGTTAGGAAGACTACTGTATCGTAATAATTATATTAAGGCGTAGTGACTACGTCTTTATGTACATTCTTTTAGCTTTTAGCTTGTATCAGACATAACTGAAATCAGAGACCTTGGTGTAACAATGGATGCTAAATTGTCATTCATCCTTCATATAGAAAACATATTAAAAAAGTCTTTTAAACAGTTATGGTTTATTTTACGTGTAGGAAAACCATTCAAAAACGCATTAACTTATAAAATACTATACAACAGCTATGTCCGTAGCCGTCTTGAATTTGCATGTGCCGTTTGAAAGCCTTTTCATTCTATACATATTGATAGAATTGAAAAGCTTCAAAAGAAATTTATAAAGTCACTTGATTTTAGAACCGGTAATAAGTATATTAATTACGCCGATTCTTTACAGCGCCATAAATTCCAGTCACTCAGCAGCCGGCGTGATTGTGCAGATACTGTTTTACTATACAAAATACTAAATTCAAAATTAGAAATCCCTTCCTTACTTGAAATGGTTTATCTCAAGGTCCCTCGTGCCCGTATACGTCAGCGTCGCAGAAAGGAATTGTTCTCTATTCCTATTAGCAGAACATGTTATGCCCGTAATATGTTTATTAGACGTGCTTGCCGACTTTTTAATGAATGTGATAAACTAACAGACTTTTAATAGTAGTATAGTATCTTTAAAGAAAATGTTCCAATGATTAGCAATACAATTCACCAATGTTCCAAACCTTTAGATTACATTAAATTTCAGATTAAAGATTAATGTTTATGACATAATGTGTAACTTCTCAAATATTTTTTGTTAAAGTTATACTTGTAGTGTAAATGTATGTGCACTTATATTATACAGTGTGTAAGTCAAATACGGGCAATAAATTAAACCAGATATAGAATTTACCCGTCTTATCCTCTTATCATTAATTAAGATGTTTTTTTAAGTTACACTTAATTATGACCCCCGTGATTAATTTTTTCCACATGTACCGAGCAGCAATGTACTGTAAACATTAAGAAACAAGATGATAATGACATTACGAGATACGAGCTTTTCATAGTAACTGCCAACAAGGGTTGACAGTTACTTTAAAAAGCTCGTATCCCGTAACGTGTGTGGTGTATTAGTATTACATTGCGGGCCGAATTATTTTGTATGGTTATAATTTTCAATGCATTTCTAAGTAAAATCTATCTCAATATACTTTTTAGGCCCTATGCTAACCACCGTTTAAATATTCGCCCGTATTGGATTTACACACTGTATAGTACCTATTTAGCACAGTTACAATTTAAGGAAACTGTAGGTCTTGTGGGAGTTAAATATTTATGTACACATTTTTGTATATGACCGTTTGTTTCTCAATAAATAAAAAATAAATAAAAATATAATAGTTAATCACTAAGGAAGAGCGGTGTTCCTTAACACAGGTATTTATATACTTAAAAAGGGGCACCAACCTGTATTTTGTTAAACATTGCTTGTTAGTGAATAAATAATTTTTCATTTTTTCATTTTTCATTTCATTCTAGGTACTTTATTTTTGAATCCGAACGAAACCGTGCACCGCGCTGGTCAAGAACACCACTCTATTGTGTCATATAGTAATATTAGGATCAGCTCTCGTAATTTAATAGACTTAACATAGTCTCCTAACTTATCAACGGATTTTCTACTGTCAGCAAATTTATAAGAAAATTATATTCCTAGGTACAAATAAAAGTTGCTTAAACTTATTTACCCCATACACCTCGACTCAAGATGTAATGCAAGGAGATTTTCCAAGATAAGCCCGCAGCGTCGCAATGTCAAGCGATTTAATTGCGTACATGAAAAATGTTATCTTTATTGTACTCTAAAATATACATTAACATATTTATGAAGTGTCTATCAAATCCTTAGAGATCTCATTAATATTAAAGCCCTATTTCATAAAAGTCTAGCTTTAGCACCTATTTTCTTACGCTTAATGTTATTCATAATGTTCGTGATTCTTCTTATATAGAGTATTGAACAACCAAACGAGTGTAAGAGATAGCATTATTAAACGTTTGTCATATATTACTTTCTCCTTCGCCGGACAATTTTTCTATATCACAAATGTGTTTACATTACTGCGCAATATACCCCGTCGGTGAGGTTATTCTCCCCAAATCTAGCTCATATTTTTCGTGGAAACGTTACCGTTTAATTCTTTGTTAAAACGTTTTCTAGTATATCTTTTTCGTAAAGAACGGAGCACATTAAAGGATCAGCGTGCGGATATATTTCTCATGAGATCCTGGGCCGTCTATTAAAGGAATCTGGCCACAATGGTGCGGTACAGGATTTCTTATAATTTCTTTTTGATACGGGAATAAATCCTTATTCGGAGTTAAATTACGTGTGTCGTCGGCGGCCGTATCGCGATGGTATCGGGTGGCGAATAAATCCGCTCGCCGTATTGGATTCCACGGCGCTGGGGTGCTACTCTCAATTGTTACCTAGCCATCGCTTCTGGCTAATGTTTGAGAAATCCTACTTACAGGAAATTCTATAAGTAATAATTATTTTTCATATCATATCGTATCAGTTGATATTTTTTATAGTCAAACAGAAAATTACTAATTACCTAAGAGACTAATTACCTACTTTAAAATATTGAAATTCACAAACGTCTAAATTATTTATTTCTGCTGAACACGTGCTAATACCGGAAACACTATTGAAGCGCGACCGTTGATTGATGTAAAGTCCATTAAATGTCTATGACGTAAATAACATTATGAACACCCAACACGATGCACGACATGTCACTCGATTCTTATCTTACTAGCCATAACAGCGTGTTGCTGACAGAGCCACCCAGTATTCCATTTATACATAATAAAATAAGTTTTTGGCAAAAATTTAATTTTTGGTACAAGCTTTTATCGCTGACTGTACTTTTCTTACGACAGACAAATAATACTCATCGAGACAATTCTAATAACCCCTAACACAATTAGGTTGCGTTGTTTCATCACAGAGTTCCTATGGCCACCTCCTGTCTCCATCATCAGATCAGTTCGACAGTACCATATTATTGTATTGTCATCAGAACTACATACAGCTGCCAATTTTCATGACGCTACGATCCTTGGAAGATGGTTAAATTAGTTACCTTAGATTCCATTACATAGTTACATACAGGTCGACCTAATCAAAGCTTGTTAATAAAATAAAATGATTTATTCAGTAACTTAATAGCTTAACAATATGTAGGTTAGTGTATCTTTTTAGGTATACTAGATACCTGTGTCAAGAGACCTCTTAATAATGCTACTTATCGAAGTCGCAATTAAACTGGTTTGTTAGAGACGATTGGTCGCCGTGTGATATAAATAGCAGCCGTAGAAGTATTCTCTTAAGTTTCATTAAGCGATCACCGATAGGGACAGATGCGGAATCGGCGCCGAAGAAATCGGGGGAATCGAGAAGTTTAGACAATGATTTACGGGAGAGATATGTAATAATACGGTTTCCCAACTAGGCAGGGCAGAATGTGCCTTATTACGTATTATGTAGGTATTCTCATCGAAGTCTCTCTAGTACTGATACTATAATATTATCCGATACCTAGCGAAATTTAAATCTTAGACGTATTTAAAACTATAAAAACTATGATTACAAGGTGTCATTCTTCCGTGCAAGATTATTTCTTCTCTTTAAATTATTTTTCAAATTTTTTTGTCATACTTTTTCAGGTTGTGTTCTCTTAACGTCTATAAACAGAGGTGTAGACATATTTTATAGAGCAGTGTTTTTCGATATTTTTCATGACGCGACCCCCTTTGTATGAACAAAATATTTCGCTTATGTATTGCCTTACAGCTGGTAGAGGCTTCGCGACCCCCCAGACCCACAGTTTGAATAACACTGTTATAGAGTAATATAATTAAAAACCGTTCTTATTTTGGTACATAAAAAAAATATTTAGCAACAGAAACTAAACCGGACCACGTAGTAAAAATCGCTTATATTTCAAAATGTTATCGATACATAGTTATCGAAATCTCCCAACTAAATCCGCTGAGTTTACATAACACGAGACACCTTTGCCTTAATCCACAAATTACGTACCCTTCGTAACCCCACATCAAAACACGCATATATACGCAAACATATGTGTAGCTTTACGTGTTCTAAAGCGGCATCTCTCGGAAAATCTCCTCAGCATCAGATCCCTCATTAAAGGGCCCTTCAGCCTATCCTGGCTTCTGCCTATCGCGATCGGGCGCAGAAGCCGATCGTAAAGATCTGCGGGGCTACTAAGATAGCGAGCAAATGACGCCCGTGTGAATTATGATCGAGTTATGTGTGAAGGTTGGTTTTACGAGAGGAAGTGCGCCGAAAGGTCCGCTTTTGTCCGGCAAGTTACGACTTAGTCCTTTTTGCATGTAAAATAATATATGCTGATGGTGCAATGATTTACAACTCATAAATGACATCTTCTATATGTAGGGTAATAACGGGTATTTGTGTACAGTTAAGCATCTGCAGTTAATATAATTTCATAAACATCACAAGTTAGTACAACAGACAGAACACATTTAAACACGCAACAAGAATAACAGCCGAAAATATTACGAGGCATATAAATAAAACGGGCGCTCGTAATTTCCAAGTCGATGTTTAGTGCGAATTTGAGTAAGGGCAACCCTCGAGAATGTTTACCGTCTTTATGACCCCTCGTTCGCCGCGCGCGAATAGCCGCGCGTAATGACAGATTACGCTGAATCGAGATTCGAGCGAGAACAAAGAGAGTTTTAGTAGTTACGCTAAAAGTTAGGAATTTTAAGAAACTGTTTTGGGGATCTTATTAATCTCAGTTCTGGAAGACTCCCAATGATCAAAAGTTAATCCAATATCTTCGATATTATCTAATATTTACCTACGACGGACGATAAAGTTTCTGGGAAATTTGTAGTGAATTTATAATTGTTAGGTTTCACCTTTTGTCGGGGTTTTCTGGGGTTAGTTAGTTTGATGTTTATAGTTATCGGATGTACAAGTTTACAGAGAATTCTAGTCCTAGTTAGTACAGTAAACAGAAGGAAACTTCTGTCTTTGAAGTTTGAGTATAATAGCGCATCGCGCGAATTTGTGTTCGTAAATCAAGAGTTCGACGGTGAGTCCACCGCAACTTACAGACTTGCCAGCGCTGCTATTCCAAACGCTAATCGAGCACAACTTAAGGATGACTCACGTTAGACCAGCCGTGTGCGGACCGGAGCTTCCGGCGCTTTTCTATGGAAAACATTACGTGATCACCTGTCATCTGTCATAGAAAAGTAAGCGCCAGAAGCTCCGGTCCGACACGGCCCGGTCGGTCCGGTCTAATGTGAGTCATCCTTTAGTCGAAAGTATCGGAAAACTAGCAAAATAAGCTGTTAACACTTTGCCGTCGCTCATACTCATGCGTACCGATCCGGAAATACCGGGTGCGACAGTTCATTCCTCAGTTTAGCTATGCGAGGCAGGAAGTTTGCTTATGCAACTGATCCAGCGGGCGCAGCATGGTTCCATTTTTATCGCCTGTTACTATGCCCGTCACTTTCACACTTACATACTTGTTAGAACGTGACAGGCATGGTGACAAGTGATAAAAATGCGACCGTGCTACCGCCGCTGATGCTGCCGGTCTTTCGAATACCGGAAAAAACAGCCTTATGAGGCCGATCACTGGCATGACATGGGAGCATGAGCTGCAGCAGCTGAGAGACTTGCATGATATCCCTGTTCTATGATGCCTTGATCATAGTTGTTGTTGTTTGTTGTTGTTGATGCCTTGTTGTTGTTGTATGTTGTTGATGTTGTTTGTCTGCCCTCTACCTCCACCTCCTCTCCTCCTTTAAGTCCACCTTTGATAAGTGTGTGGTAGTCAAAAATCGTGAGTTCAAACCACGGTTGTTGTGCTGTAGGTAAGTACAGAAAAAAATGTCATCGAAAAAAATGAGAAAAGATGGCTATACATTCGATCAGGATCCTTATCATACGTACTGGCCATTTCGAAAGTACACCGGATATCAAACTGATATTTGAATCATATTGGAATCATATCAGTTAGCTGTCATTCGCGCGGGCGTCTCGCTTGCACTAATAAATACTTGTACGAAATGAACGAGCGAAAGACAGCTGCTCGTAACTGATATGATTCCAATATTATTCAAATATCGGTTTGATGTCAGGTGCACGTTCGAATCGACCTGACAGAGAAGAGATTAATGAAGCCATCCAGTTATTTTGTTGACTGCCAACAACGCATGTTGACAGAATAAATACAATATGGCCGCCGGGAAAGCTCGCGGCCTAGCTCCAATAAACGACCAATGAATATTTGATATTCGACCGTCTTAAGTGTTTTCCTCGAAGAGTATTTTTGCACTAATATTTTTTGTCCAGTCCATCTCTTTCAATATAGATTTATAAGAATATCGTTTTCTTAAAAGATGGTATATAAGGTGTATCATTTAAGAATTAGTATTTATGTAAAAGAAAAACTGAAGGTTGTAACATGCCACAAAAAACACACACAGAAAACCCCGTGAATATTCATAATATATGTACCTAACTTTTTAGAAAAGAATTTAATTAATCATTTGTTTTATTTTACTTACACCAAAAGTACCTATGTCATCATCATTATGATTCAGCAAAGATAACCTATACGATCCTTTACCCACTACGACACCTATCAATAGGTCTATATATTGAAACAATGCATCCTTACAAGTCCATACACAGCACTCAAACACTAAAAAGACAAACAACATACTATAATCCAAGCAAAGTTACGTCCTAGCGCTTTCAGAGAACGCATCGCCTACTTTATTCAAATACTTACTAAACTGCGCTGGACACTAGTGTTATTTATAACCAGCACCTGGTACTTTTTCTGACACCGCCAGAGTGCTCTAGCTGCCGCTGACACTTATTATTAACGGTCTCGAGAGCCCGAAGTTGCCGTGATATGTGCGTCTGCGATGGACGGTTTGAGGACATAACTCGTGTTGTGAGCACGCGGCTGTAACTCGTTTTATGGTGGACAAATAATGCGAGTTAACGAATTTAATTTTTACATGAATGGTGGGGAAAACTCTTTTTGCAATCCAAAAGCTGAGCGAAAGTCGTTTTAGGTACTTTTTTGTTCGGATTATCGGCTTTCGATATGATAACCTAGTTGGCAATCCGTTTGCTAGCATTTTTTGTCAGGAAATCCAGGAATCTAGTGGTTTGAATATAACGGTCACTAATAATGTATTGCATAGCTAATACTCAGTTCGCCTTACTGAGATCTCAGTTGATAAAGCGCTAAAAGAACATTCCGAATAAAAATAATTTTTTTATCAGTCATAATTTGTGGTTAGCCAGTTCCGTTAACTGACGCTTCTTTAAATAAATTATACATCTAGTAATATTTACTTAAAATGTATACCTTATTGTGTGTATGTGTACCTTTGATATATTAAATCCAATAACTTATCGCACCACACTAATATGGCGTCCAATAAGGTTGTGCCATATCTATTAGTCAAACCAGGTGCTCCTAATCACGTATAATTCCTTCGCCATGCATATGTATGTCATAAGTCCGCCTGTGTCAACCGCATCAGATTACGGAGGTTAGAGGTGGAATGCATACATATTTATGCGCTGGCGGCTAAATTAGTATACGAAGGGAATTACTGATAAAATAATAAGGCTTAAGGCTTAAGCTTGAATAAATGTAACATAGTAACTTTCTGAGAAAATATAATAAATCGAAGTGTCAGAATTTGGTAAACGAATAAATATTTACGTAGGTAAATTGTTGACATTGATAAGAGATTTTATTTTACATACTTATCTTAAAATGAGTGACGTTAGAAAATATATTAAAGCAAATAACTAAAGAAAATCGAAACATTTTTGCTTCTCGCCGATTCAATTTCTGACAATGAACACTTGTGTTGAACATTTATTTTTTCTCGCGACAATTCTGAATAAATTTTTAACGTAGGTACCAACGGGATGTCTATTTCAATCTGTAGCGTGCGAGGTGATATTGAGTAACTTTTACTATGGAATAAGCCCTTAGTTTGTTAGCTTTACTAATAAAAATAATATGTGTCCATGTGTTACACGAAATAAATAAATATACATTCATAAATCCCGAACTCACTAAAAGAAATTGGCCATGCCATAGAAACCATCGATCTGATCGGCCAAAAAATATCAAGTAGCCAATTTTTTTCACGATTTCTGAGTTGGTTCCACAATAAAACTTGCTTATGTATGACATATATTCGTTAAAAACACGCATATAAGCTCTGCCTACGACTAGGCCCTTGGTAAAATCGTGAGCTACCCGCTTACCTCTTGGACAACAGGGCCGCAAGGTGTGGGGTCAACAAAGGGTCAAATATTTACGCTGCATTGTTTGCTCGGGATCAGTGGGATCAATGTGGGTCACGGTAAATAAACACCGATCCGGATATAACCGGCTTTATAATCTTAGTTTTAGTAATATATCATTAAGATTTAATATGTGTTAAACATGTTTGTTGCGGGTATAATATTTATGTTTAATGCGATTTTAGTTTCCTAACTAGTATTTATTTTCGTAAGTCACTTAGTTTGTCAGCTGCAGAGAAAATGTAGCCCCCCCGGCATATAAATTTGTATGCAAAGGTGCTAAGCTAATAGTATTACTGACTGTACTTAGCTTGCTTATCATAAACTGATGCCCTGCCATGAGAAAAGAAAATCGAAACTTCATCGAAATCGTACAAAAAAAGGGAATACTAGTATTGTATAAAACTTTCTCTTGCCTTAATGTAACTTTGTAGCATAATCCGAAAAAGTTACCTTATGAGTCAAACTTACTCTATCAATACGTAAATCTGTCTTAACTCGATCAGAAATATTAACCGTACAAAATAATGCAAATCAAACAGATTTTATGCCTACAGTCGGATATGGCCGTCTAGACAGCGAAGCAGTTAAATTTTATGACACGAATAAATAATTTCCAGTGCTCATTTTACTCAGCTGAATGCTGAAATAATACTTTTTATTCCTCTTAAGTCATACCGTTTAAGATGGACAATCTTTAAAAATAAGATCTGTAATCCGATAGTAAAAGAAAAAGGAAGAAAGTAATCAGAAACTATAGAGCCGAGTTGATAAATGTTTTGTTTTTCCGTTCGTAAGAAGCTATTAAATACAAGGAAACGTGCGGACCCAACTGAATAATTCTCTACATATAAATAAACAATACAGGAATAGACTTTTTTCGTATTAGGTAATTATTTCAAACCGAGAAAGCTGTGAGGACTCATACATTTTTGCAAATAGACCTATGCGAAACCTATTAACGGATGATAATATGCTTGCTTCTTTAGTTATAAATATGTATTAAGTATTAAGTTTTCACACACGCACAGACAATTTTCACGTGAAGCATAAGTAGATAAAGATAAAGAAAAAACATTAATACGGTCTATTTGTATAGGAACTTCAAGTATATTTCTAGATTTAAGGCCCCGGGCATCCGAAAAGGCTCGTGTCCCATACTTTCCTCCCGGAATCCGGAAGAGCTGAAGTGTCGTGGAAATATTCGCCCGCGGCCATCCGCCGCCGCCATCTTTAAAAACCAACGCCAAGCGGGAAACCGCCGGCGAAAATGGTGTTCTGAATTTGAAAATAGAAGAATTCTTTTGCCAGTTTGTAAATACACAAAGAGGTGCAGCGAGAACGTTCAGTATAAAAGTTCAAAATAGACCAATTTCATTAACCAAGAGTTTTTTTGAAAAGCGAGACGTCGCGCCATCGATGACATCGATCTATTATTTATGTTTGTGACATGGTTTGGTAACTGAAATTAAGTTTCAGAAATGACTTTATTGAAACCCAACTATAATTTAGCCTGGAGTTTTCTCTGCTGATGAGAGAAGGTTATTGTTTTATAATGTAGTTGAAATTAGAAGCGCTTTTCTAAGAAATTCTGATAATTTACTAGTTGGAAATAAGACATCAAATAATCTGGACTAAATTGGAAATTATAATAGAATGACAATGTCTAAGAATTCAACGTATTTTTAATTAAATATCGAGCTTAGTTCAAGAATTACTTAGTTTATCTGTCTAATTTATTTAGATAAGTATATTTAATTGTGCCTTCAAATATAGCACATTTTCTAAGTACATAACTTCTAGCTTACATTTTGTAAGTAACCCATTTTTTCATATTGACAGTATTTATCTGCCTAGTTACTACGTTACTAAATCTATAAAAAATTCACTATATTCTGTGTAACCTTTCACTAATCAGCTGAACCAGGCGTGGCTCACTCCGCGATTTCGTCGCTTTGCTACAGGTAGCTAAAAGTACATCCGTTCGACCCCAATTTTGGGAAAAGCCATAAGCCACGCGTGGCGCTGTCGCCACCTAGCAGCCATATCTGTGCTGATCGTAAGTATCGTAACAGACGCGTTTTGTTAGAGAGTGAGTCTTCTGTACTTAGTACTATTATTTATTCTGTGGCTGAACCTAAGCCAAAATAGTTACTTTTTTCTGCTTCCAAAAATATATGTTTAACAAAAATGGAAACTATAGGTAAGAGAAGAAACTGTAACAATATATTTTGTATGACCGTTTGTTTCATATTTAAATAAATAAGCAATTCTTTGCTCTGGCCTTTCACAATGATAAAATGATTACAAATAAAATTGTGATCAGAATGCCTTGTGCACGGAACCACGCCATCTTAAGCCCAACGGTTCGTAACAGGAAGCGGCGGTTACCCGGTTTCCGGTCGACGATTTACTCTGAATTATGGATTCATGAGACGAATTGTGTTGTTATTTTTTAAGAACCCTCTTTTGATGAGAAATTTATTGCGGAGGTCGCAGGCTTTATTACATATAATAAGTGTTTTTGATTCGAAAGCCCTTGTTCCAATCAAAGTGTGTAAGAGCCCTTGAGGCTGTCATTGAAAGGAAAAAAGGAAATTATATGGACATTTTATCGAAGTCGTTAGCGAGGATGTATTCTAAGATTTGCCGCCTCGGGCATTAAGGTATTTTTGTTAACTTTATGAAATTTCATCGCGCATCAATTCAGTCGATTAAGAGAAGGATTTTTTTAAGTGAAGTGATTTTATATATTAATGTCCTTGGTTAGATCAAAAGCAATGAAAATTTCGCAAAGTCGTGGTCAGAATATTAGCGTCCTTTTGCTGCGTACTTCGCTACGTTGCAAAGATATATTATTTATTAAGCAAAATAAAATTTTAGGATAGCCTATGACGGCGCAAATATGAACATCAAGGTATTAAATATCGTAACGCAACGGGGTATAGTACCTAATCGTTTACTAGAAGATGTGTGCTCTACGTTTACGCTCGTTTGCCACCGAAGTGGTAAAGGACTGAACTCCAAATATATTAAAAAAAAAAACAAATCGCAGTGATGAATATCGGTGAGTTGTAGTGTAAGTTCAGATCGGAAGCAAATCGCTCGTAAAACAACGGTTTCCACCCGAACGACTTGCTTATCGTTCATCACCGACAGATGCGATCAAATGAAGAACCTGCGGGCGCAGCATGGTTACATTTTTATCGTCTGTGACCATGCCCGTCACTTTCGCACGTGCATACTTGTTAGAACGTGACAGACATGGTGACAAGCGATAAAAATGCGCGGTCGCATTTTTATCGCTTCGGCTACCGCCGATGCTCGGTGAAACATCATTTATAAAAGAACCTCGTTTTTTGATTTACGTAATCCGGCGTGGTAACGCGGCAAGTGTGATGGGCACCTTTACACTCGGTACGGCTCGCGGAGGTCTGTTAGAGTAAGATTTTATTTAGTTAGATATATTTAAGTTATTTATTTATTGTGTGTGAACTGTCCTATAGTTATATGTTAATTTTAATGTGTGTGTTTTATTACGTATTATGTTGGAATGTGTACCTAATGAAAATTTGTAAATTGTAACCCATTTATTTTTTACGTAATTAGACACATCTTTATAATTTGATAACTACGGCTACCACCAGTTTGACACTGATATATTCGCAAGCGTGTACGTAATGTACTTTCTATGCATCTCGCTCGTACTTGCATATTAGTGTGAGCCAGATCTCTAGAAAGTAATACCTTACTTTAGCGCTACAGATGAAGTACGAGTATGGTTTATTCGTACACTTAGAAAATAAATACCTATTTTGTTTATTTCTGTAGACCATGAACATTATTTCAAATTGATTTCTAGAGTATTACAGTAAAACAATACTAAGTTAGAATTTGAAACGACCTTACCCCCCCTCTATTTACCTAGACGATCACGGCCCAATATTCTAATGTTTACCCCATATAAATTCAAGATTTTACTTAACCCTTTAATAAAAACATTTGAAAATTAACCTAGAATTTACCATTTACTTACCAATTTCCAAATACTTACCATAACTGAAGACCCTATAGGCTTACTAAACCTATCCCTAGCAATTCCAGAGCTCCATGCATGTGTGGCTTATCTTACAAACTAAATTGGCCAGGCTAGTGATCGAGTGGTAGGAATCTACATTGCGATGAATAGTAACTCAGGTACTTTAAAGAAAGAGAGGCGTATTATTAAAGCAAACAACAGAATAAGATTTAAGACATTTATTAACTGAAAAGTTGATTTTAAATTTAATTTTAGTTGAAAAGTTTTGGTTTTGAGTTTATTTATTTTAACCCTAACCTTACCTGCCTATCAATTACCCTATCAAGTCTTTACCATGGGTTCGTAACTTACAGGACTGGCAGAAAGAACCCACAAGAAAACTGCCAGTAAGAATGACTGGAACGAAAATCTAAAGCTCAATAAATTAATCTGAGTTTGAAATCAAAAGCTAAAGCACATAGAAATCGCAATTGCTTCAAATCTGTGTGTCCCTATTTAATTTGAATATAAAATAAAATCATATAATTTGAATTTCTTTGACGAGTGGTCTTGTAGGAGTGAAGATACCATGATGACACAGACCCTGTAAATTATCTAAGCAGTAGTATTCTGATATGAAACCCCTAAACTTTTACATATATATGCTTTTATTTATAAATTCTTCCTATCAAACATAAACCAGAATAAAGCCCATATATAAATACATTACATTTTTTTTTATATTCAGTTCAAGATTCATTTCCTTTTATTTGGTATTGAACACAGAGTACAGATGAGGTTTTATTACATCTGTAAACTTTCGGAATCGCTCAGCTATCCGATGTCCACCAAATATGAAAACTGAACAGAATTTTGGCATACTTTTCTATACCTGGCCTTATTTTTTAGTCAAGGCTTCATTCTAATTTTATTCATATTTTATAAGTCACTCAATTCCTCTAGAGCAAAACATTTTTTTATTCTCAATAATTCAGTATCAAATCTTCTTGGAATCAGAGTTTCCTTGTATGAAAATAATAGCACATAATTTCATATTACCAAAGTAGAAGCTTATCTAGTTATTTCACTCTATTTTTAAGCAGATCATAAAAAACAATAAAAATTCGCATTGCCAACTGTAATCTAAAGTATGAATTAGTAATAAGTTTTTCAAATTAGCTGAAATCACAATTTTATGAATATATAAACACTCACCCGGAGACTCGAAGGATTCTTTGAAGCGGGATGCTCAGGACTCTCAACTACCTGCCCGTAGCTCAGCTGTAGAGTTTCGGAGAATGCCCGATTAGGCTCCGCAGCCTTTTATGGTAAATGCCCGCTTAGGGCTCCGCAGCCTTCTTCGGTGAAAGCCCTCCTAAGACTCCGTCGCCTTCTTCGGTGAATGCCCTCCTAGGGCTCCGTCGCCTTGGCTGCGTAGAGCTCCTCTGGTGGCTCCACTTCGGTCCTTGGGGCTCCTCTGGTGGCTTCACTTCGGTCTTCTACTTCTTCCTTTGGGGGTCTTCTCTATTCCGCTGCCGTAGGTTGAATGAATCTCCTTGAACTTTGGCTCTTCTATTTATACCCCTATATTTTCGTATATTTTTGTTTTGTTCGTATCAATCGTATCGATCGTCACAAACGTCGCCTAAAACATCTTCGTACTCTTCTAACGTTCCGAATACGAATTTTTGACTATGGTGTGCAATCGAATTTGAACTTTATTATATATGAACTTAAGGTCCATTTTCCAATGACTCTATATACTGAAAATTTTCCTATGGAAAATGTTTTTCTTAAATTTTGAGTAAAATACTTGTTTTTAGATGTCCTTTTATGCAAAAACGGATGTATTTATTTTTTATCTACATATTCCAATAAATTTTACATCAGAAAACTCCTTAATTTAAAAATTATGAACAGAAATAACCTATCATTTTATTTGTAAGTTTCTTTGAGTTTCCCAAAGTTTTCACTGTTAAATAAGACTAAAACTATCTTTTAATAATATATTTTAATTTTCTATAGTAGTGACTTGCATCTAAATCATCAATTTTCCATGATTTTTCCTAGTTGAATTTGTCATATACAATTTTTTCCTAACAAATTATTTGCAAACCTTTCTCTACTTTTTCCTGACATTTCTACTATTAAATATGACAAAAACTATTTATTAGACATATGATCTAATCTCTACAACAATATTTTACTACATTTATCTCAATTGCAAGCAAGATCAGACTTTTCCTAGGTATAAACTTATGCATACAAACAAAAGATTTTCCTATGTAAATTTTAGCTTATACCTAATCATATTATACAGTTTCATTGCCTTACTTAAAAAATACATTCTACATAATTGATACATAATATGTTTCTCTAGTTCTATAGTTTTTCTACTAGAACGAATTCTCATTTTACAATTTATTTGCTTAACTCATACATGTATATTGAAAATAATTATTTTAATGGATCGATTAATTATTAAATTCCTATGTACTAGACACATATAATGACTCATTTTACATTGAAATTATGTACATGGATTCCCTAGTTTTATAGTAATTAACAAAATTAAGTTTTTATTTTATCAAGCGAACACTAATGCTTTCACTCTTAATCATAATTGATATTTACAATGCCTTATGTAAAATATACATCTTTCTATCAAATTATTTATGTTTCAGTCCATATAAAACATACAATCAAGCATATAATTAATTAGTTTTAATGATGACAGAGAACATTTTTATGACTAAATTTGTTTTCCCAACATCCCTATTCTATGTAAAAACATCTTTATATGTAAATAAATGCCCATAACTTTAATGAACGAGCACAGAGGTCATCTGTTCCGTTTCAAATTATTTAAAATTACTGCGAAAGTTAGAAGTTAAAATGAATAAAATCAGTAACTCTAGAGTACAGTTATTTAGTTAGAGTATAGAGTTAGTAGTAGTACTAAGTTTTATTGTATTTAATTTTATAGTGGTATAATTTGGATCGTAATTCGATTTTAAGTTGTAATTGTTTTTGGTTTTGTAATTTAATTAAAAAAAAATTCTGTAGTATTAATAAACTGAATTAACTTTAAGTTGTACATAGCTAAAAAAAAAATAACTCTAGACACTAAAGTATTGAGTAAGTTCTCGCCTGAAACATTTTTTATCCATAAATGAAGCAAATATTTGTATTCACAGTACAAACACAAGTGACAGTTCAGAATTTTGAGAAATTGCCTGTCTCGAGGCACCAACAAAATGTGAGTACTTGTAGAAGACAAATATGCTCTCAAGAATACTTGAAGCCATATATCAAGTAAGTTTTCTGTTGCTGCGGGATCAAAGTATGAAAGTGTATCAACAATGGAATAATCCATACAATACCATGGAGATTTGAACACTGTATTCGATGGCCTGTAGGCTGAATTGTACATAATGTAATGTATAGTAAGGAATGTTTCTATATTATTTTGTGCTCTATATAAATTTAGATATTTTAACGGCATTTGATTTGTATCTCGTCCATCATGCATTCTTTTTCATTAAAAAATAGTTGCAACGAACAGCGAATGTTGTACTTATTTATTTAATTTATTTTATAAAAATCTTGAATGTCTATTTTGCTTCTTAAGCTTTTGCACGATTTAATGAGCGTGATAATTAAGCTGTCAATAAGTAATATTTACGGTATTTAATTATATATAACCTTTCTGTATTATTTTAGCTAAAACTTGCTTTATTGCAAGCTAGAAAGGTAACATAAACTCGTTATTAATTATTGATTTCAATGATTACTGTTAAGATTATTCTCTTACTTGCTTTTAAAAAACTAAACAGACATAAGACGTGAAAAGACGCATAACAGCATAGACGCATTCTGGTTTCAAAAGATTGCAGGTTACAAGCCGTAGTTAATAAAAAAATACCCTGTATGCAACTTTTAAACATCAATTTGAATATGCAACAGAGGGAGTATAATGGGTATTTATTGAATAAATGTGAATTATTCGATTCTGAAATTACCTTAGAGGACAAGGCTGAGTTCTCACTGTCAACGCGCGCTTTTAAACCAGCTTTACGATATTTATGGCGGAGGTTTAAATCTTTTCTTCTCTGCTTTTTAATTTACAGATTTTAACACGTTTGCATCGGTACTTCATTCTATTCTTTAGATGAAGTCACAAGTAATGTGTGTTATTATTTATGTGCTATAAAATAAAGTCATAATGAACACCGTCTCACCGGGAACCGCAGGGAGCGGTTCATTCATATAAAATTGTATTATATAGTTTGTGATTTCTATACCTAATATCTTGAATGAACTCATTTTTAGCTTTTAAAAAAGGAAATCCTAAAAGCATATCAAAAGGTTCACTTCAGTAGAATCTATTTTATTTGTTTTAAGACAGCTCTTAAGTGTTTTAGTTTACGAAAATCTATAAATAAATAACTAAATACATATTTGGGTACAATCTTACACAAATCAACCAAGGCCAAGTTACTCTATGGTACCTATTAAATATATATATACTAAGAAATCATCTAAAACATGTTTATTAATTTCAGTTCATGCACTTTTTAATTGATTCGCTTATAACGATCTTTTCTAATGGCTATGTACTGTGTATGTACTAGTTTCCAAAGATCAAGAGCATTTGCCACAGTTAATCGTCAATTAGGCGGATATCCTGCCACATGGCCGCCACGTCTGAAAACACGCAAGAAGCGAACCTAAACCAATTAATATTCCATCCCGGCCACATGTCGCCGCGAAATCTACACAAAATGTCCGTCTCACCGCATTTGGACCTAACGTAGGTATGGGCGTAAATACTCGGACGAAAATACTAGGTACTTGTGTAAAGGTACCGAGTATCAGTGAAACGGGCTAGTAATAGATAAACCATCTCGGCCATATGTCGCCACAGAATCTAGAAAAATTATCTATCACAACGCTGTAGGAACTAGCGTAAATTGGCAAGGATTATTTGGACTAGAAATAACAAAAAAGTGGCAAAAAAGGTCACAATATATAAAAATGGCAAAAAATTAAAGAAACGCTCATTTATGAGTTTACCATGGATCTTTAACTAAACCAAATTCCTAGCATTATAACCAAGCGGGTCCCAATATCTTTCTAGTATATTGCCCTATTAACTATAAATACAACTATAATAATAAATTGTAGGTTGTAATTGTTGTGACAGCGAACGGTCTAATAGCGAAGAGTCTCGACCAACATCTTGAGAGACTCTCGCTAGGTGCATGGTTGGATCAAGGGTCAGATGCAGAAGGCGGTGATCTTGGACACGGCGCGGATAGTCCGCCGGTTCCTCTCTCTGCGGCCCTGACCACCGGCAGCTTGGGCCTTGCCCCGCTGCTGGCGGCACCCTAGGTTAGGTTTTTTATAATGTTTATATATATTTTGTATTGTTTTTGTAAGTGGTTTTGTATTTTATTTTTATATCCATGTTATAAAATAACCTAACCTAAGCTTAAAGACAAATAAAGGTAATAATAATTGTATGTATGCCACTTGCGCTTGACCACCAATGTAGTTGCCACCGCCACATGCTATTTGGCGCAGTCGGTAGGGCCGGCAGGATACAATCGGGAATACGGTAGCAATATGATGAAAGAAGGAGTGTTTTTATACTCATAACCTCTGTTGTGGCTACAAAATATTATCAAATAATATATAAAAAAAACTTGCGAAAGTTCTAGTACAGCTATGCGTGGTGCAATAGAAAAATTTATTACCTGAAACAAAAAAAGATTTTCATTAGTATTAAAGTCAATAAAGCTGAGCTTATTAAAAGTATTTCATCCAGTAAAAGTACTTGCAAATTATGTAAAATACATACATTCAGTAAATGCCAATGCACATTGAATTGAAATTGAATAATTGAAAAATTACGTATAATGGGCAATGCGCCTTACCCAAATAATAACGGCTGGTAAAATGGGTTTGCTGAGATTTCAGTAAAAAAAAATACTCTCCAACCTATTTTGAGACTGGTGAATCAGAACTATCAATTTGCGCGTACTGCAATATTACCTCTTATATAGAGGTATTGCGAGCTACGAGTAATAAACGTATTTTTCCGTAAAATACTTGCGAAATAATACTCAATTTCACCCAGCACTACGCACCGCCTGCGGCCCCAAAAACAGTCCTCAAGCCTGTTGCGGCCCTATTTGCATTCCCTCTGATTGATTATTCAATCGCCACGCTGGACGCTGGAATTGATTTATAACTAAATGCTAATAGAAATTATTACGCTACGTTTCATCCCAATATCAGAATAGTTCCATGTTACAATCTGAATAGAGCCGCAATTCGAACGGTTCATTTGAATTCGAAAATGGAATTGAAAGTTTTATTAATTACAATTGATTGAAAAAGTTTGGTTATCTGTAGTTTAAAATAGGGGTGATGTATTTAATCGAAGTTCAATTTATATTTTTATATCTACATTTGTAATTATTAAGCTCAACGGGAGGCGGCACATGTTGTTTTGCACATTTAGAACCGTTGTGCAGAATTGAACTTAGAATGTTAGTCTCGCCGCCTGAATAAATATTAGAGAAGACCTAGGTGAATCGGACCCAAATAAAAAATCTGTGGATATTTGAATTATATGTAGTACATATTAAAATTGCACCGTAAGTCTCTCCTCTTATATTGCAACGCTAATCACAGGCTTTTAAACATCAACTGTTTTTTTAGTTTGATTTGATTTGTCTCGCTCTAGCCTATTGACTTTTGTATATTTAGTTGAAGAACATATTAACACTCATAAAGGTCTCCACGGGGGGTGGCACATGTAGTTATAATTCAGCATACTTAGAAGCAGATGTAGCAGATAATTCCGTACTGTTTTGCCCAGCTCGGTATTAATGGAGTGCCCTATCAATTATGCTGGCTTGGGGCTATCCAAGCCCATTTCCTCGCAGATTGCCTTTGTTGTCGTAAACTGATAAGTTGTTACAAGGATTTACATTCCACTGTTCACTTTAAGACTTAAACTGTGACACTGACCTATTTGTAGGATAAAAACAAAAGGAGCCATGACTTAATACTCCATTAGGGCTGTGATTAACATTTTAGTAGTGTACTTTTAGCTTGAAACTTGTAAAATGATATTGATTTTTTAGAGAACTAGGCCATAAGTTAAACATTTTTTAAATTACCTCTAGGTTTCTAATTTACAAAAAAAAAACAAGTCAGTGTTTACACAAACAACTTTTGCATTAAAACAAAATAAACACTGTCCGCTTTTAATTTAGAAAACGCATTCCAATTTCAAACCGACGTTCCAGTCGAGACGTCCGAGGCAATATCGCGGAACGCTTTTTTCAATCACCACTCCTGCTCGTCGCGAAATGGCTGGTTCATGAAAAATTTATAGGTCGTGTCGGGTCCGCGGCGGCCCTGCCCGTGCTCCTATAGCTTCCCATGCTTTAACAAACCAGCGTACAATGATCTGCGATTTCGTAACAAGTATTCCTAATCAGAGAGAGCTATTATTGGTTCTCGCTAGCGCTCTGTGCGGGATCGCAATAGGTCCCGGGCTCCCGCAAGGCACATAACAGACCGAATAACATTAGTTTATGGCGCCGCCATCGCTTCGAGGGCACTAAAACGCTTCCAAGGAATTTAATGCCCCGCCTTTCGGATAGATCACAATGCTGCCTCCGCTATCATGCCGCGATATTTCTTGCGAAAAATCTCGAGGTAATCTAAATTAATTCTGGGTACTGCTTTGCGCTCCTTCTTGCGCAGTTTATTGTACTTCAGCTAGTTATTCGTGTCAGCAAATAAATGGCTAATAAAATGTAGATACTGGAGCATAGCGCTTTTTGAAAACAATCTATGACTTACGAGATTTATTTATTAGATTCCGAATATCTTATATGTACCTACTTACACCATTGAATCATGAAACATTAGTTACCAATTTTATGCCAGATATACTCGTATAATTATAATATTTATACTTATTTGATGAATTCAACGATTATAACTCTTTTTTTTTAACACGTTCAGTGCCAATGCGAGCTACGCGCTACGAGCGTAGCCGATAACACGGGAAATACCGCATGTCGCTGGCAGTGAATGTGTTAAATAGCCAGGGTTTAGTGTTTCAAAATTGCAACATACTATAGGTACTTACTGAGGGTCTACCGCGAACACCGAATATCGCAAATTGCGAGGATCTTTCTCTTTTACTCCAATGAAGGCGTAATTAGAGTGACAGAGAAAAATTAAAGTTTTTCAACTATATAATGATGAATGAACTCATTGGTCCTTCATAGTAGTTCTACAACATATTAGTTAATTTTATATTCTACATAATATTTTGTTACATTTTAGGACGATTTCTAAACTCAAAATTAAATTGTCTTCAGTGAGTGCTTGAAATTTACAATGATCTCCATTCTTGTCGAATATTTAAATGAAATTTCCCCGTAACCGTCGGAAGTACTATTGAATTATTGTAGGCGAGAGGTGCTAATTATTATTAATGCACGGAGCCGGGACCGAGTGGTAATTATGGGTACCTTGCTAAAAATAATTGCTATTTGCCGTCGACGCTAACTCAAGGGTGATATTCCCAAGACTTTCAGAGTTGTTGGTTCAGGCGATCCAGCTTAAATGTGACCAGCAAAATGTGTTGTCCTGATGGGAGTGGGAGTTGCTCCCGACATTATTTTTATGCGTCAGTAATGCAGTCGGCACTAATGTCGCGCAGCAATACTGTGGCAGTAACGCTGGAGTAGTCTGGCTTTAGGCCCTTACCACGAAGTAGATACCTTTGTCACTTGATCGTATCAATACCCGACTTTTCGTAGTAAATTGCTAAATAGTTTGTAATACAAATAAAATCTGTCAATTCGTAGGTATTAACTAATACAGGGTGAATCTTAAGTCATGAACAGAAATATGTGATTCTTACTGTTTAACTTTAGCTTAAACAATAATTAATATCAATTCGCGTTTAAAATGCCGGCTGAATATCTAGGTTACACTTTTATTGAACGTTTGGTAAGACCACGCTCGAACGAATGTACAGAGCAAACACGAGAAGGATTTCGAGAACGTTACCCCCCGAATCACCATCACGGAGCTCTAGCTGATTTTTCAACGTGACGTCCGTAATTACTTGGATTATGAATACCTACCCTGAACGCTGGATAGGCCGAAACGGACCCATACACCACCGCGTAGTCTTGACTTAACTTTCGGCGAAGTAAAGGCCGAGAATTCGAACTAAGGAGAGTATAGGGTTGGTGTTTTTGCTGTTAAACATTATTATCAATAAAGTTTAATTGTTTGGTTCTAGCGTTAATGCAATTAACGTTAATGAATTTGCCTTAAAATACTGTGATAGAAACAAAAAAATCTGTTTACTTGGGTTTCACCCTGTATAGCTTGTATACTTGTACGGATAAAAAACACAGTACAACACAGTACAATCGTGCTGAAAACTTTGACATTGCCGCCTGATCTTAACGTTTCAGTTTACATTTACGTTATGTGGCGTAGTTACTTATCGACCCAGGCCTACCATCTCACTAACCCCGGGGTTAAGTGGTCAAACCGTTAACCTAGTGTCTAATTGTACTAGTAACCATAGTAACTCCAGGTTTAACTGGTTAACCCCTGGTTAGTACAATGGTGCAAGTGGGACACAGGAATACATAGAAAATCGTCAGTGTCAGGGAAACGTTTCATAGTTTCAATCTTGCATCGGCTCATCTCAGTACTTCCTGGCAATGGGAACAACGAGTGATGAGGTATCGTCGGTAATAGAGCTCATTGTGTTTGATATACAACGTGCGAATACAGGCAGGACGGGCATCGTTAAGGTCGCCGCTGTTAGTGTAATGAAAGGTCTCTGGCATGGAGTTATTGCCAGTTAACATAAGGATGAGACAAATAATGCAAGTATAAGGTTGGTACACCTAAGAATCCAACCAAGGCATTGGAATTAAAAAAAAAAAGCTTGGTGTGGTAAAATTGCAATTCGTATTCAGTTCTCTAAGTTTTTTTTTCAACGCGAACGTTTTCCGGCTAAACTGAGGGAATTCAACGTATTTTCACTCAGTCACTATAAAAAAAGGTTTAAAAAATAATTTATATTGGCGCATATTGCTACCAACATGGTATTTAGAGACTTTGAGAGTTGCCGAAATCAAGCCAGCTTTACATTGCTGACACGAATGGCTGCAGCCTATAGTTAATATCAGGATACGAGAGATAGTCGAGTTTGCGGTAAACAAATTCCGGGCAAAGCCTGCATGCGGCTCGAAAAAAATACAAACGGAACGATCCAATACACGCGAAGCAAACTTTAATCATACATCAGCCTTTATGGCGAAAGAGGGAGAAAATGAAAAATAGGACCCGCGCTCCCTTTCCAAAATAATGAACTGGACCCAGTCTCTTCGCGAGTCGTTAGCGAACGAACTTTTCGATATCGAACAATATTTCTGTTTCCCGTCCCGATTTTTAAACGTCCACTGTGTTTTGTTTTCTTTCGCCGGAGAGTGCCTGTTTGGCTTTTAACTGAGCAAACTTTTCCTGTTATTTAAGCCTTTCGCCAGTTCCGCAGCAACTTGACTTTGTTCGAAAACATTTCGGAAGCGATGACGTCTCGGCATTATACAAATTTTTCCTCAAACTCATTTTCTTAATACCTAAAGTTAACAAGTTCCAACAAAGTATTTCCTTATATCATTCTGAACTTTAAAACGAGCGCGACAAGGCCCGGCGTGTAACGAACAGTTTTTAATTAAGCGACCCGCTATATTTTCTAACAGAACAGTAGGTGAGCCGATTTATTTTGTATAGAGATCGCACGATAAAATACCCTCGCACAATGAGCTGCTACAAGCGTAGTAACGGTTTCATTAACGGAAAGTTAATCCGAGGATGCCTCCTCTAACGAGACGACAATCGCTTTGTTTATCGAGAACTGGGAACATTTGCATAGCGCACAATGACGTAAATATTGTCTCAGTAAATATTGAAATAGTATGATTGAGAAATCTCAACACACGTGTTTGAGCCGGGATATTTTCGACGATCAATTATTATTACTGGCTTGCAAACGGAATTCATAATGAATTTCAAATTCCAAATATAGACGCCCGTTCGATGTTTAAAGTTTAAATTCGCGTAAAGCCGGCACTTCCATTTCGAATCCGATTTGAAAATAGAACAAAATCGTTGCGTAGTTTGAATTGTCAGTTCAATTAACAAATACGAGGATATCGCTGGCCAGTGACAGGTAATAGTCCTCTGTGATAGAAGTGTTCGCGCTAAACAAACCCACCCGGAATGACCCGCGAAAAACTGAGCCAAACTAAAACAATGGGGTTATTTACGGCCTGGACATATTTCCACTGCATTAAGAGGATTCAGACATGACTCAATAGTCCAATATGCTTGACAAAGGAGGTCTCTATACTCGGATATACCATATCTCTACAGAACAGGCGAAGTGCACCATAGGTAGAACTGATTTAATCCTCCTAAGCCAAATTCGATTCCAAATTCAAAGTTGTTTTGGCATAACTGCGAATTCTCAAGCTGTATGAAATTGTGATTATATTCACTGGAACTAAATTAATATTATCGAAATATAAAGCAAACAAAAGCGAACTCATTGGAGGTAAACTTGGAACGATTCGACGGTAAATAAATGCCGAGGCAAGGCAATATCGGGCTCTGTCAAAGCTCAAGAGCGGAAGTTAAAAAAAAAGAAATTCAATCGAGGCAACCCGATAGTGGCCATTAAAATATCGTTGAATTTCAAAAGATGCTTCGGATCCCGACAGTTTGAGAGTCCCCAAGACGTATCGGTGCCCTGAAATGGACTTTTGATGTAAGTTTTCGAACGCACCTCCCGTACTGGCTGGCGACAAATAGGATGCATTCTGTGCGGATAAAAAAAGTTCGAAATTGGAATCTTGGGTAGGGATTGAATCCTAGTAAGTTCGAAAATGGAATGTCGTTGATCGTGCTTGGAAAAATAAATTTGCTGTTAAGGAGTTTTCCAAGTCTTGTTGGAGCCTTTATCTATTGTATATTTAAGGTTTTCCTAAAATATTCACTTGTGCTGTTGCAGTAAGCTTGATGTAACATTCAAATAGTGCTAAGATACTATAGTGACAGATGTTAAGTAGGTACTTGTAGCCTAGTACATTGCGTGTAAGTGAACGTGTAACGTGCTAACAAGCTTGGATGTCATTGATATCGCTTTTTACGCCTCACTAGCGTTTAAGACCGACCCTCGCTCACTGCTTAGTGTCAAAACGACGTAAATGTAGTGAAGTTCATGCTAGTTACAGCTTTTCTACTTTGGATAAGGCTTAGCTGTAGGATTTCTTGAGCGAAATCGTTTAACGATACTGTTTTTACATAAGGTCTTTGTATGTACTTATAATGGTTTACATTTTAAATTAGCCTTTGCGCCGCTAAAAGCATATTTGTTGCTTATAAGGACGTACCAAAATATTTTCATTTACTTTTAAGGTGACAGTCCATTTCCAACCACAGCTGAACTACTGTTCATTTTACTATGGAAATTGACAGTAACACCGACGCGTTCAGTACCAGTAGTGCAGCTGCGGTCAGAAATGGAATGTTACCCTTATTCCGCTCGCGCCATCCGCCGCGTAGAATCCTTTTTTAAGTAGAGCTCTACAACATTTGAAAATAGTAAATAGTTAAGTTTTAGTGTGAGTTGTCTGTCTGCATCAAAGTATATAACGCGTTTTTATATTTAGGTATTTAAGAAATAAATATCAAATTTGAATTTAAGATATATATCTTAGATGGAATTTTCAGTATCTATGGAAGATGAGACATCATTACAAAACATTAAAAAAACTGTAAAACATATTTTTTTACCACAAAACATCATAATGATCACAGAATATTACTACATACAAACGGCCGAATCCTCCTATCCTCCACCCTGCTTCATTAACTAGGAAAAATAAGCTTAACCAATATTTCGAAAAGGAAATGATTTCCCGGTATTTTTTCTTTGTTACGCAAACATTCTTTAACGGTGATTTGAATTTTTTAAATAAAACGTGAAGAATCTTGAATTCGAAATTTGAATTTTACTTTACAATAAAGGTCGGTTTCACAGGGTTCCTTATTAGTCATTAACGCGCCGTTAACGGGCTCACATCATTTCAGCGTCTGTTCAAGTCACTTTGATTAAAACGATCTTGAAATACTCATGAGGTGTTACTGGGGCGTGGGGATTGTTTCTGTAGGTCTTTGGAAGTTGGGAACAGTTGTAGTAATTATTCATTGTTTATGAATTTGAAATTTAGTATTAATTTCTCGATGTGTTACATTGAGTAATTGAAATGAGAGTACACTTTATATTTTATACACACTATTTTTGATTTATATTTGTAATGTACAGTATTGGAATTGTCAGTTTATCACTGAATGCTTGAATGATAACCCCAGGGTACGTAGATATATTTAAAAAACTGATATATTATTAATGCCTGATCAAATTATCTTTGTCAAATATTTTGATAGATGTTATTCCAACGTAAAATATTTCAAAATTTAAATATAAATTGTAAAGGGACTGTTTTGATATACATCGAAACTAATGTCCCTACAGACAAAGATAGAGCCAACAAAAAAGGTCTTCAGCAATCGCGACTAACACTTTTTTCTTAAATATTTAGCATCTATATAAATTTTAAACTAATGTACTAACCTATTGAAAGAGTGAGCGTGAATTTTCGAAAACTTCGACCACGCAGCGACTTCAACTGTATTTACTAGGTAACTATTAGGTATTATTAGGTATTCGAATATCTTGAAAGGGAAGGATTTATCTTCAACTCGCTCTAATTCTATGGCATGGCAGCGGCTATTCTTCGATTGTATGGCAGCGGCTAGGTTTGTTAGATATAAGTTCACCACGGTGAATTCAGCTAATTATTGTAAACTGGGTATGATTAGCGCGGAGTCGACTAGACCACAAATCGTGGATTAGCCAACCGCAGCATTCACCGGCCGCTGACCGACCGCTTGATTAGCCGCTGTTTAGTTTACCGGTGTGTGTGCCACCGGCCCTACGGTTACAAACTACAGTTAGTTTTCAAGAACGTATGTAGCTACCCTGTATCTGTCGCAAAATTTGTTCTTGATACAAATCAATACACAAAATCACTGCCTACAGTGTAACGTACATGTATTGAATCCGGAACGAAGCGAAGGATTATACCTATAGAATCCAGAGGGTAGCGAGGATAATAGTATGCAAGCAAAAATTGTATCCTAGAACAAAAAAATGCCACTTAGATCCCTTCCAGCAGGGAAGAAAAAGCCCTTTTCCGAATAGATGATATGAAAAAAATGTTGTTCCCAAACCGGTATTGTTTACTCCTTTTTACTAAGGTTTTTCGAGCTCCTGCGGCCTTGGGTTTGCGGAGAAGTCTTGCGGCCTATAAATTAAAATACAATGCAACAAGTAACACGAAGGTAGTAGGTACATATTATCGAAATAAGTGAGGTACTCTCAAGAATTCCAGAGGTAATATCTAATCGCAGTCAGAGGTACCTGCCTTATAAAATAGAGCTCGCGAGAGCCAGCACCTATAACAGTAGATCTCGAAACTTGAGAGGCGATCCGCGTCGAACGCACGCTGGTAACAAATGTCGCACTTTCAAATACGAGTTATGATACTTATGAGAATAGTACCCTCACCGTGAGTTTTACGCGGCCTTAAACGCTACGTTAACTCAAACACAGTGTACATCGCTTGCACCAATGTCAATGTGAGGGAGATGCATTGTGAGTTAGTTTTTGTAGTGTAATGTCAGTGTCAAACGCCAATTACTGGGATTAGTTGCCAAGCGGACCCCAGGCTCCCATGAGCCGTAGCAAAATGCCGGGATAACGCGAGGAAGACGATGATGAATGTCAGTGTCAAACTCGTGGTAAGGAAACATGAGGATTCGGACTTTAAAATGGCAACTTAATTTAAAATGTTCTGACATGACACATGATACCGCGATCGCGAGGAGAAATGTTTAGTAGTACCACAGATTATATAATAGTTCTGTAGTACGTACTTATTTAGTGCTTTAGTGCATGCAAAGTATGCTCTGTATCTATTATCTGCAGCCAGCTGCATGCGGAAAAGTGCAATAAAAACAAGACTGCAGACGAAGTGCATTCCTGCTAAAGGGATAATGGCTTCCGCGAGCCTAGACTAGACCTAGGTACTTAAAGTGAAGGTACTTAGCTTTAGAAACACTGACTAGATACAATTCTTTGATTGTTTTGAAAGATATTTTTTTCCAGGTATAAAAAAGTTCCGTAAAACACTTAACTATAGTTTAGTATGGATATGATGGTCGTTCTTGTCTACGTGACAGCGTGATAAAACGGCGTACGTCACTTTCTATCCCACGGTGTCAAAAG
Source organism: Cydia amplana (assembly GCF_948474715.1). NCBI lineage: Eukaryota > Metazoa > Arthropoda > Insecta > Lepidoptera > Tortricidae > Cydia > Cydia amplana. Next base: position 3,188,671 of record NC_086073.1, on the reverse strand, counting down.
GTGACAGTTATTTTATCACGTGGATAAAGCCATCCATAATAGCCTGCAGAAAGAACCCCTAGCGTAAGTTTCATTAGATAGCGTGACAAGCATTCCAGTTTGTGTTATGTATATTTTTGTATATTTTGAACAGTGCGCCAAGCGGAATGTTTTGGAAACTCAAAATCCCATACAAAACGACACTTAACGCAAACGCGTACGTCACGTCACGCTATCGAATGAAATTAATACTAGGAGTACTGTACTATAACTATGGTCCATAAGTTCAATACGTAAGTTTAAATAAGTAGGTACCGATATTCGTTTTGGTTTTGTCTGGGTTTTTTCTTTGATTTATAAACATATTTTGCCATCTAATGGAGTTCAAGCAGTGTTGCTTGTGTCACTAGTGACATTGGCATGTGACATGTTAGAAAAACAAGTTTTGATATCTCAGCTAGAACAAAAACTTTTTAGAAATTCCATTGTACATTATTATTTGCTTTCACAGTATACGTTTCAATCACGTATCTTATTATTAATTGACACCTCTATTACGATAATATTGGCCATTTAGGTCACCAAATTGTCGAATATTAATAACAACCCGCCGTTAGAACAGGCCCCGGCCTCGGCCATTATTCATATAAGCAAATATCGATCGGCTACTTTGGAAAAATCTTATCAATATACTGTATTTCATTAGATTTTAAACCTTATTTGAAAAACGATAGAGTTGAGTTTTGATTGAGAATAATTAACGATAAGTAAAATTTAAAAGTTATTGCTCGATGTTGCGCTCCAAAGACCAAAAGGAATTTTGAATATAAGTGGTAATAGAAGATAAGTCTTTTGGTAAATGATAAATGATAGCGAATTTACACTGATATTAGTGATAAGTTTCTAAAATGGGGGTGCCGATAATTGCGTGTTATTAGGGTAACGTGTGTTATTTGCCGATTTGAGTAAGTATATATAATATAAGGGGTTATAAATGTTAGAACTCAGTACCGCTTCTATGTATCACGTGCGGGTTACAATATGTACTACAATACGAAAGTTAACGATTGTCGATTTGGGTACATTGTACTAAGACTATTTTGCTGTTGTGTTTGTGTGTGTGTGTATTGTGTTGTCGTCGTGTGTCGTATTTTGTGTCGTGTGTTTGTTTGCTGTTTGTGTGTAACTGGTTCCCTATTCTTTAATATAAGCGTAGTTTCATCGTATAATGTATACGTGCCATAAATACCGATTTAAAAGTCACTTATCTTTTTTACGTCTTTTTCCACGTCACTACCCCATCCGTCCCGTTCCGATTAAACTGTCAATTCGACGTTGTTTTTTTCTTTTTACTGCAACGGAACCCTTCTTTACGGCTAAGTGAGCCGTAATTTAGGGTTCCGCAGCTGCCGCCCGAGTTACGTTGATTGTATTGCGTGGGGCCCCTTTGAGGATTACTACTATGTTACATACGTAGCAAACTTCCTCATACTGTTAACTTGAAGAAAATGAACCGTATTTCAAAGCCTATAAGGACTAAGCAAACAAATATGAAGAAATTTTGCTATTAATCGAACTTTTTCCACTTATCAATTCGAAAATCAAATATTCGATTAGTAATTTTCAATGATGTTTGAGTAGTTTATAATTAATTTTGAATTGTTGCAGACCAAACCTTAAGCGACTATTTTTACCCAACCGGCAAAGAAGGGAGGGTTAAGTCGTTTATCAATAGTATTGTTTGTATTCAAACATCAGCATCCCATCAGGTGATGGGAGTAGAAGTTAAACACCTTATGTGTGCTAGTATAAGAACGTATATTCTCTAAATGCCTGCCTATATATACACGTTAGGTTGCGCTGACACAAGCAATATGCGTTTATGTCGCAGTAAACCAAAGCGTTACTGCTAAACACTAAAAGTGGACATTTACCACATTACAGTATGTATTCATTTCCTTAGACATGCTTTTCATACTTTTAATTTGTTTTTAAATTAAAAAATAAGACCTTCATACGATTTTTCTTACAAAGACGGTCCTCATTACCGATTAACCAATATCGCACTTTATATTAGGACATAGTTCATGGACTAATTGACCATTATTAGATCTTATCTCACCGCAATAAGGGTTACGATCGTACGTAATTTTAATAAGTAATTTCAAATAAAAAATAAAAGATAACAGCCACTTAACCTCTGGTGTCGCGATTGCCAATCGTTTGCTCGTGTGCTTCCTGTAGGTATCATAAAAAAAATCAAAACGTCGTTCCAAATTCAAAAACAAAGGGCCAGTGTTTCGATCACCAGTTAGCCGTTCATCCAACGTTGATACTCGTAATCACTTCCTAACCCGCTCGGAGATAATTTCGCCTTGAGGCCTCCGTTTATTTTTGTTTAGACAATTGGAAGTGGCAATTAGCAAGACCTGCCCGGGACTTTCATTACATTAATCCGGGGAATAAATTGCGGGAGAGATAAATTAAGTCGTGGGTTAAACCGAGCACTTAGCACCGGAATTAACTGAAGGTTAATTGAAACTAGGACTTTAAAAAACCCAAGCGATGCGAGGATAGATAGTATCATGCTGTTTCTTTCCTCCCTGATGCAATGTAGTCTATATTTAAAGTAATTACATCATAATCAAACCTTAAAGACGGAAGAAATGCGTAATAATAAAAGTAAGCATCTGCCACCCTGGAATAAGTTTCCAATTAGGGATATATCTCTACAGTTCGCGTTTAAAAATATATGTCACATTAAGGGCCGGTTGCACCAAACTGTTTGTCTTCGCGTTAAAGAGTTCGCTAAATTTTATTGTATGGAAAGTTTCATAGTAAACCGCTGTTTGTTAAGTGATAGATACTTTTGACGCGTAGTCTGATTCGCAACTTTTATATACACTTATTGAAAAATAATATATTACGGAAATTTTCATTTATTTATTGACATATAAAGTCGTAACATCTGCCGCATGACTTGCCGTCGTCACGAGTAACCGCACGCATTTGGCGGTAAAAGGATTAAATATTGTCATTGAAAGCAACATAAATAGAACGAAATACACACAATATTTACAACACAATTTCTAAAATTCACCCAGCTCTCAGAAGCACGTGACGCGATATTGAAGTAATTCTTGTAATAATAGCATCGATTTTACCCCCGTGGGGCCGCATTCGCCCCGAAGTCACCGCGTGCTGCCATTGTGTGAAAAATGTTAGTTTTCGCACGATCTGTCAATTCAGTAAACAAATACTTCGATTATAGTCACGCGCTGAACGAACACATAAATAAATGTGGATTGGAAGGGACGCCATTGGAAATATATTAGAGTAAGCTCGTCTGTTGGTAGTAATGGTAAATAAATACTGTTTAAGCAATAAATTTCGTATATGCCTGATGTGACACTTTGGATGTGTGTAAATAATAAGTTTTGTAAACTGTTCACGTTTTTCTTTATTCAGAAATGTACCTACTTCAAATTGCTCCGATATAAATCTTAGGCAATGTTACTTTAAATACGTTTAGATACATAAGTCTTGCAAGCAAAGTAGGTAGTTGAAAACAAGTACTTATCGTTGTGATGTAAAAACAAAGAAGTAACCAATCTCTGTCCGCTACTTTCTAAATAAGTAGGTTTTTTTTTTTAGTTATTACCATAAAATAATAAAATAGCAATTGAATTCACTTTACATAGTACCAAAAACTTAAGATTCTAAAACTTTTAATACTATTTGAATTGTCTATCGTCTCGATTAAAAGTAAACGCCGTTTCTCTCAAAATCGTCGACCATTAGAAAAACTAGCCCCATACTTTACCAAATGGGAATTCTCTGTTTGTCCTCAGTCCCGTTTAATTTAATTGTCTTTGCCATTATCTTATACTGAATAGTTCGGGGCTATTATTCCTATTACCGAGATTATTGTAGAAAAACCAGAATACGTGTGATCTACGAATGTGTGTAGATTTTACGAATCTCGAGGCCTAGCAATGCTGGTTTGGTTTACGATGTGTCCAAACGATGGTCAGACCTCGCTTCTAAAGCTACAGGCGTAAGTACTTGTAGTAGTCAAGTATTCTTACTTCTAACCTAGCTTACTATTGCTTTGAGTATTCGGAAAACTAACTGTGACTTTAAGATCCGTAATAACTAGATCCGGAAGACCGGCCATGTAATGTTTGGTTGCGAAGACCGTCAGACCAAAAACTCTCGTATTTGATTACGTATTTCGTTCAGACACAGTCAGCAAGGTAGAGCTTCGCTCCTTATGTTCTACCGACTTTCCGTAAGTGGAGTATGTGTACTAACGCAAGAGTTAGGGCCGGTTCCACCAAACCGTCTGTCACCGTTAAAGCGTTCGCTAAATTTTATTGCATGGAAAATTTCATACTTTACTCTTGTTCAGTGTTGGCCGAAACGTTAATCCAATTGAAAATGTTGGCCATTAACCATTATAAATTGAACCTTGAACCTTAACGGACGATTACAGTTTACGGTTCAATTTATAATGGTTAATGGCCAACATTTTCAATTGCATTAACGTTTCGGCCAACACTGCTGTTGTTTGACGTTAATCGGTCTGTTAAATGGGGTTGGTGCAACTGGGCCTTAGAAGCGACGAAAGAACTTGAAGGTCACACCTGATAGACGGTCTTAACCACAGTGACCTTAAAAATTAGAGAGTGACTTTATTTCTTATCTACCTGAGCGTTTGAGTCACCAGCACTAGATGTGCTTTAGGAATAACATCCCTTTATAAAGTTCTAAGTCGAGGCGACAGTGGCTGTAAGCGAGTAAATAAGTTTGCACCACAATATTTATTTTCCTTTGCCTCCATTGATAGCCGGATCGAGATCCGTTTGTTTGTGATGTTCTGTTTTTAAAAACAGACGGACAGACGGACAGAGGAGTACTTAATAGGGCCCTTTTTTACCCTTTGGGTACGGAACTCTAAAAATAATGTATTTTTAAATGATCAAACATTTTAAAAAACTTGCTGTGTGTGCAAATTAACGGTTAAGACCTTGAGATGGAACCTAAGTTAATATTAAACTGTAAATCACATGTGTTTAATTGTTAATATAGGTACCTACATTATTACTATTTTTAATAAAAAGTGCGTTCGGACCTGTTGCACCGACTTCACTCATAAAAGTCATAAAACAGCTATAAAACTACCGAACATTCCTTAAAGATTTAAATTTTTAAATGTGTGTATGGAAAGCAAATTGGAGTATGATAACCGAGAGGTTGGTGTAACCGGCCCGGCCCAAAATCAGTATAGTAACCTATTAGCTGTGTCATTATTTCTTGTTATTATAACTATTTATAACAATGTAAATAAAACACTAACGGATACCCATATGTTTTACAATTCTAGTTCCAGAAACCATAATGTAGATGTAGATTATAATAAGATTGAATACTTTATTATATTAAATAACGGTCGACCCAGATGTAACATAAAGAGTTATCAAAATCAAGGTGAGAACAAAGACCAGATGTTGAACGATTCGATCGCTGAATGAATGAATGCATTCAATTCATTCACCGACACCATTCCCGTCAATGTCATTGTAGTGATTGGGATTTTAAATCGAGTCCTTTATTGTCAGCTGTGATTGTCGCAATATTTTTAAATTAGGTCTTTTATTGGTGAACTTCGGTCATTATTTCATCGATTCATCATTTAGCCGTGACATTTATAGTTTGGCCAGGGACTATCTCATTTTAAACATAGACAGAGGGAATCATACTGTCTTTGTCTTACGCTAGTACTAACACCCAAAAATCCCTCCTGATGCCTAAATTAATTGGAATGTGTTTTACAAATTGTTTGTAGCATAAAATTGAATAATGCTATTCAAGACGCTTTATATTATATATATAGTTACTAAACTAGAAAAACCAATTTTAGTACTTATTAGATACAAACTAAACTAAAGAAACTAAGTTTTTTCTTGTAAGTACCTAATGTAAAATTCAAGACCCATTTTTTAAAAATTTGGAATTCAAATGTTTAATTAAATACTTATTTGCTCAACAGTTTTTGTAATGAAAACATATCAAAAGGATAAATGTTGCCCAAATGTAGTGTAGCCTCCATTAATAATGAACATAAATAACATAATTACTAGTTCTGGCACATCTTCTAAGTTAATATTATCTCGGGTAAGAGCCCATTTGATTATCTCTTTCGAGACGTTCTTGACCTAAGTAGGTCAATTTCGGGTAGGTCAAAGTAGGTCAAAAGTAAATAATAAAGACAAGCAATTTTCATATTTCTATAAAAGTTCACGTAGGTTTAAATTAATTCTAATTTTGAATCTTAGCTGGAGGTAGCGCTTTTTAAAACGATATATTCCAGTTTTTTACAAGCTCAGAGGCACTAAACTACGGAACTGTGTTTATAAATAGTTCTACAGGCGTTATCTATACTTCGGCACGAGACATTGGGCTCGATTCGGATTTTATAATAGACATCTATTAGATATCTTTTAGACATCGCCAAGATACGATAACGATATGTTTAAGATCTAGCCTGTCAAATTTGACATTTCCGCGATTCTGGAGATGCTCTTGAACGATTTCCACAAGATATTACTTAGAGATCTAATTCACCTCTAATAGATATCTAACACGATCTATTGTAAAAGTGACATTGGTTGCCCGAATTGCGCTGCAATAGAGAACTAGTTGAAATCTAAACTATAACGTATCTAGAATGGATCTAGTACGTGTCGTCTCTTGTGAATATCTTGAAGTTTGAATACGGCAGATTATATGAAAAAAACAATGGCGTTATTCATAAACGCGCTACATGACTGAATTTGCAATTAATAATTTGTCTTAATCTTTCATATTGACTTATGTATTTGTAAGACAGGGATAAATAAATTGACTAATTGAGGCTTGTAATTGAGGGATTACAGTCCGTATTATTGACGTGTCTCAGATATCAGTGACCTAGAGTCTAGACGAACAATAAAAGAATATACTACAACATTTGCGAAGGACACAACAAACAAAAAATATTCATATAATAGCTAATATTTTCTGACGACAAATAATACGGTCCACGATAAAATATTCAATCGCAATCAATAAAAAACTATTCACTGAATATCGATCACTTTGCAAGTTAAGTTAAATTGCAACATCCGGGATAACTACAGCAATATCATGTTCGTATTTTATATTATTTAAAAATTGGACTTTAAACGCAAGCATTTTGAGGTGATTTTAGAATTTCGTAATTGAATGATGCGGCTTATTCAAAGTTCTCGAACGGTTCGCGACCATTCAGCCAACGTTACATGTTTGAATTATTAAATTCAATTAGTAGCATGTTGATTCAGGGCATCGGTGGGTGTTTTATAGTTCAACCGCTGTTTACATGCAGCGGTACTAACATCAACATATTTAATTGAGTATTGGTAGAACATATGTGTTTGCAATAAGGGTTAAAAATGGTCATGGAAAATAATCACCGGTGGGCACGTGTGGCGGCCGACGCACGTGTTGATGTTACAATAACAAACCGATCAAAGACCCTTTTTATGCTGGCTGGTTATTTCAATTCGAATTTCGAATAAAACTAAATGTTTTAAAACGAAGACCGTAGTTGCCAGTGTTTAGAGAAAAAGAAACGGACGTAAATACTTGACCGTTTTTGAAGTTCACCGGTTTTTCAAATCGAATAAATTTTACCGTTCTTTTTTCGTTTATGCTTCAAGACTCTGATAGTCGCGGCGCTTAAAGCCGACAGACGAATTTTAAAGCAAATACTCGTTTCTCAATTTTAGAGCTTTAAATTCTTAAACTTACTAATTGGGCTGTTTTTCCTTTGTCTTTTCGAAAATATTTGACAATCACCATGAACTTAACTCGTCCCCTATCTTACGTTTGAGAGAGGAAAGTAAATACGGGCCCAGAATTACGCTATATAGGGCTCATGGGCATAGAAGGGGACCTGTGGTCCCCTTGGATTCGTCCCCTTACTTTTGTAGATGGCGCTCTTTGTTGAATTGTAATTAGGACTTGGGTCTGATCCCTGTATCAGTGTTATAAAGGTTTTAATGAGCCTTGCTTTTTATTTTCTTCCCTTTTTAGACTTTTTTGGCATAAGAATACGATATAAGACGAGGTTTTGTAGACTATCATGAATATTAATAATTTAAATCTCATTTTTGGTTTTTGAATTTTACCTCTAAAAGACCACTTTCAGTTTATGCTTGTAGAGGAACGCAGATTTTTACGACATGAGAGTTCTTGACACCTTTATTATTATTTATTCCAAAAACTTCCGCCATTACTGCAAAACTGGCGATAATCCATTTTTTCCCCTCGTAATCTCGCTTAACTAACCTCTAGATACTAGGCGACCAGAAGCACCAGGAGTCCTCCTACAATTTAAAGAAGGACGTAAGCGCCATTGATTTCTTTATAAAGTTACGCTCTTATTGTCATGCAGCACAAATGTTCTCATCGCTTGCGAGCTAACCAGTATAACATTAACTCTGTACGCATAGTGGCTCAGTCTCGAGGTAATATAATATTTAAACTGGTTGAACTGAACCGATTAATCTGCAGGCCAAGTCAATGGAGCCAGGAACAGTAAGCCTCATCGACAGATGTGAGCTCCCCAGAGCTTTGACTACCCCTCTCTTTGCATTTTTATTGGCATGCGTCAAAATTAAGTGTGAGGGAGAGAGATAGAAGATGGGTACGATCGAACATATCTAAATCGAAACTAGTGCCCACGCCAATTACTGGGATTAGTTGCCAAGCGGACCCCAGGCTCCCATGAGCCGTGGCAAAATGCCGGGACAACGCGAGGAAGATGATGATGATGATATACCTAATCTAATCGCTTAAATATTTAATACAATTTAACGTGGGTTGGAAGCGAATGAATTTCACACAAGTCTGTATGAACTGAAAGTAAAAAACAAACACAGTAACAAGACAAGTCAAACAAAAGTTGGTACAAAGAGCGATGAAACAGTTCTAAGCATGTTTCTTTTGTAATTGATTGATTTAAGGTGACTTTGCAATCCGAACGACACTCACTGGGTTCGCATTCTGTACTACAATCGACTGACATCCATATTCGAATTTTAAGATACGTCAAATATTGTCAAACAAGTGTCAAAACTGGCGTTTCTTAAAACAAAAACGTCACCTTTGACACTTGTTTGATACTGTCATATCATATACGATCCATATCGTTTTTATGTCTAATATTTGACATATCTTAAAGTTCGAATATGGCTGCGAGTTAGAGTTTCATTTGGAAAAATATGAGAGTTCGTTTTGTACAGCTGAAGGCCTGAAAGCAAAATTCTGATATAAAATATGCGATGTAGTTATATTCATTTTCTTCAATTCGCAATCGACATTTTGAAATAATGCGTTGCATTCGTTTTGAATATTAATCTATCTATCTAATCTATCTAATACTTACCTTTAAACGAGCAATTCTTGTTTGTTTATTTATTTATATATATATTTCGGCGATCTCGGAAACGGCTCTAACGATTTCGATGAAATTTGGTATATGAGGGTTTTCGGGGGCAAAAAATCGATCTAGCTAGGTATTATCTCTGGGAAAACGCTCATTTTTGAGTTTTTATGTGTTTACCGAGCAAAGCTCGGTCTCTCAGATATTAGAGAGTAATATGTAATATCAATATTTGCGCAAAGAACTCATTAATCTTAAAGACCAATTTAAATTTCATGCTATGTTGTGTACTGCATACAATTATATACAAATATATTTTAACCCATTCAACGCCATATTACGCCCTCGGCACTGAATGGGTTAAATTAAATACTATTGTAGTTTGTAACTCCTCTGCAAACCCACATCCCTCAAGACAAACTGAAAATTGATCCTTATTACTACAAGATAAGGTCGACTATTAATGTTTTTATTACTTGAGCCGCCCCAGCGTCTTCGGTCATTCGAACGCAATCCGTTTGACGTTCGCGTGCGGGGAGCCTAATGAAAGGGGAGCTTTAGTACCGCAAACAATGCGTACGGTGTATGTGTGCGGAAGATCTTAGAAAGGGTAGATACGCTGCGCGTGTAGACTTAGTGCAATTTTAATGGTTTTCATGGAAATTTAGTCATTTATATATGCTATATTGAAATTGCAAACCATAGTTGCGGTACTGCATGGACTAAAGTTTTACGGCGTTTTTTTTATTCAACTTTTCAAAGGGACAAATCTCAAACAATACACGAAGCTTCTTTGTTTAATTTCACAGGTCACTTGGGTAACCAGTAACTCAACCAGGTTAATAAATAACCGGCCGATACCAGTTCATGTGTTCCCATTGCTTTCGTCAGTGCAGGCAAGTAGTTATTGGACGCCAATGTAACGTGATCTCGAGATTCCTAAGGGCCACCCCACACACGGCGAACGTTACTTCTTTTATTACGGAAATATACAGATAGTAGCCGCAACAGTAATGCAGCTGCAGGCTGCAGTTGACATCCAAACTTCACCTTTAGAGCCACCACACACTAGCGTCTTTTGAGCGTCGGCGTCAAGTCAGCGCTATGGAAAATGGCGTCGCTGCGCTTGCGCCAACGTTGCGTTGAGCAGCAGCCATAGAGTTGACTAGACGCCTACGCTCAGAAGACGCTAGTTTGGGGTGACTCTAAAGGTGAAGTTCGGATGTCAACTGCAGCCTGCAGCTGCATTACTGTTGCGGCTACTATCTGTATATTTCCTTGACAAAAGAAGTAACGGTCGCCGCCGCAATACTGCCGGGATTATGACGTTCAGTCTAGTCCTATCGGAATGGACTTATGGTACGCGTTACAACTAGCAACTATGACGCAACGATTTATGTGATACACACACGGTGACATCACGGTCAAGTTACGTCACGGTTAAGTTATTTATAGTTTTTTCCGATTTGTTAAATATAACTTGTGTAAAAAATAACTGCTGTTTACGTTTTTTTTTCTATAATTTTCTAGAGCTTTATTTAATGCATGCTGTGAAATAATTTATATTATATACGAGTAGGTACCTACAGTCAACAACCCTATTGTAACGTGCTTATTGTATTTATTTTTGTTGCTTTATATTTTTTTACGACAATAAATATATTTTTATATTTAATTTTATTTGGAAAGCTTTTTACTGGTATACCTGAGCGTTACGCTCGGCCGTGTTCCCCTAGCATTATGAATAACACGACACAGTTATCTACACGCATCCGTCATTGATAACCGTGCTTAACAAATGGGGGTGGCGTTAAAATGTTAACCTTCTTAATTACCTGACCTGGTTAAAATGGCGTAAGGATTTACAGGGCATTTGGGTGAAAAGCTCTTTTAAGATTTAGAATTTAGACTGATAAAAGGATGTTTATCTATTGTATTTTAATTGTTAGAAGATTAATGATTATGTTGCATGAAATTTTAAAGTAGGCGAAACGTTTTATGCAAATCTAACCAAACATATTACACGGGTAACAGACGGGTTTGCCTTATGTCCAATTTTGTGATCACTTTTTTATTTTAATATCTACTACGAGTACGTCGATGATGGCGGGTCAAAATCGATCCTAAAGATTCTTTTTTAGCTTATTCGTAGCAAAACGTTGGTTGGTGATTAGAAAAATATTATTCCAAGATACAATCACCCACCGTATCTTATAAATACACCTTTTCGTAGGTATTTTAAATAGTGGTTCCTTTTTTATTTGTAGTCTGCCTCTTTCGCACTCATGAAAATATTCATAATAATATACGAGTAAGGTACTGAAATGGCGTGCCAGACATGCTCATACGTAGACGAGTATGGCTACTTATATGTATATTATGTGGTATGTTTAAACTCGTTAACACGAACTTACCTAATATATTTTGCACGTAAACTGAATTGAAAAGGTGATAAATGTCGCCTTTTCATCTCCCCTAGCAATTAAGCGCAGTTTAACATTAAACTCTAAGTGTAAGTTCAAACATGAATCAAATTATATTTTGACGTAGTTGCGTAAGGGCCTGCGTTCAACGCAGACCAAGTATACCTACCCTTGTACATCTTGACTTTGAAAGCTTCAATGATTTTGAAAGCGACTTAGCGAGCGACAGACATGCTTTCTGGTAAACATTACAGTGAGTACCTACTATTTGTAAGTGGGTGTGGTCTCGTACATATAAAAAAAGAAGGCACAACTTTTTTAAGTTAATAGAGATAACTTATTAATTTAATGAATAGTAGGTAGAAAGTGGAACCTTAAACAGGAATTAGGAAACGAGATCTATGTATATCTCGACACCGAAATACCATTAAAAATCTGATATCAACTACCTTTCTTCTGCGTGTTATATAAGTTTTCTTAAAGGTATAGATAGATAGATAGATAGATAGATAGATAAACCATTTATTAGCTTGCCACAATACACACATTGACAGAAAAAACAGAAACAATATATAACAATATCAAACTAAAACTAAAATCAGGAACAAGATGTATCAATAAATGTGCTGTGTGCGTTGCAGCAAAACAAAAGGGTTCTGGCTCAGTAATACGCTCCACTCTTTCGGGTGAAGCACTGATAATTCTGCTAGAACCCAGATCACGGACAGATTATCGAGTAAAAATTAATAATACAAAAATATTTAGAAACTTGCCTATGTATAACAATGCTTAATGACAAATATTTTATTAAAATACTTTTAGTAAAACAGGGTTCGAGATTAAGCAAACGCAGCAGTGTGTAAAATAGTTTTTATAAGGTTCCAGCTGTAATTGACGGTGCCCCTATGCGAAACTCAATTTAGTTCGAAGTTCGAAATAAACCCCTGCTAAATGGGCAGATGTATCGTTTTATTAAATTATGAGTAATAGTAATACTTAAGTAATTTTGTCTGCGTGAAATGATGATTGATAAAAACTACCCTAAATATGTCATTCCCCGGGCCTCCTAATATCTCCATGTCCATACCAAATTTCAGCTTTATCGGTTCAGAAGTTTAAGTGAAGAGGTAACAGACAGACAGAAAGAGTTACTTTCACATTTGCTATTATAAGCAGGTATAGCAGCGATTGACTAGTTAAAAGTCAAGGTACTGTCTCTATTGTTTTCACCGTGCTCTAATGTAAGTAGGGATATCTAAAGTAGGGATGTCTTTAATACGGTGTAACTAGAGAAAGGGATGTACGTGTGTAACTACAACTTATTGGTTATTAGATGGAGTTGTTCCCCTATTTGTAATCCGAGCTTCAAATATAATATTCTAATAAGCCCGTCGGTAATCTTTTTATAAGCTTTTAAGCTTCTGTGGTTAGATAAAAGTTGAGAGTAAGTTTATTATTGAGCTTGTTAACAGATTGAATCGTTTCACCATATATTATGGTTCTGTATGGCCCCATGTCCCCAGTCTAACCGGGGAGCCGGCAGGCCTCGTCGGCGATGGCGGGATAACTTGGACTCCTTCTTGAAAGGCTGGCCAGATATTGCACTAAATAGAGACGAGTGGAGGAAGAGGGGGGAGGCCTTTGCCCAGCAGTGGGACACAGTGGGCTCTGAATAATAATATGTTTCAGAAGGAAATCTTTGTATGTAATAAACTGTAGGTATTGATAGTACCATTATTTATTCTGTGTATAAACACGCATACTTATATAACCTATAACTTATATGTTTGGTATGTCTGTTAGTCTACGTTGTTAATAAATACAAATAAATACGATACAATACAACGAGCCAAATAAATGTGATGTTTTCGATTGTGCTTAATGCAGGAGCAAGTCGAAACATAATCATTCCCACCACGAAAGCTGGGCTTCTAAGCGACATTTAAAATGTTTCTAAACACTTCCACATTCAAAAGCCCGTCAATTGTAAGCGAAACTCCGAATTTCTGCTGCATTTTCATCGACACGTGCCATAATGTTTTCTGGATGGCGTCTCATTTGCCTCCCTCCAACATGTTCTCAAGGGGGCTGAGAGTTAAGCAGCCTTTCACAAACTTGTTTGCCTACAACCCCTTTGTTCCCGGCTAATTCTTCCTCGCACGCCCTGTTTTCCTACCTACGACGCCTAGGCGAGACTTAAGCACCTTTAACAAAGACAATGCCAACTTTCAGATCAGTTTCTCTTCTTCCATAATATCCTTCCTTCATAATAAATTCAAACAAAGGACAACGGGAAACCGCGCCGTGAACTTCGAAAGGTCCGCTACCAAGTCAGGAAGGAAAGCCCCGAAAGTTCGTCCGAAAAACCAGGAAAAACCCGAAAATTTAAGTCCAACACCGTTCCGGCGGTCGAGGACCCAATATTCGAGGCTTTCTTTTATTCCCTTTGTTTTAGAGGTTTTATTAGGTATATATCGTGACCGGCGACCGTGTCATACGTACGGCGCGTGCGTTGGGTGCATCAATCCCATTATGGAGATGGCCCAGATAACTCGTAAACTCGGTAATGAGACTTAACAAGATTTTAAAACTTTCCTCCCTTTGATACAAAGAAACAAAGAACCTTTATTTATGTTTTTGCTCGGTATCCTTTAAAGCGAAAAAACCCTCTTCAAAAGTCATTGACAATTTAAGACAAATAGGAAAATAAAAGACTGGGGAAATTTCTAAGGGCAAGCGAAGAATAATTAGTCTGGCGTTGGACGCGAAACATTCCAATAGGAGTTGTAAAGAATGCCTATTCGGACTGCGTAATGCCTCTTCTGACGCTTGCAGTACGACTAAAGAGATTCCGTAATTTGCCTTCTGAGTGATTTTTCGGGGTGATCAGAAGGCAGATGGCGCGATATTGGAGATCCTAGTTTTATGTGGCCCTCGCAGACAATGCGGCCCGAGTCGTAAAGTAAAAAAAGGAATTCCTCAAAGGGATCGAAAGATTTGCGTAAAAAGAGCGGGCACGAATATATCAAGCGGTCAAGAGCGGTGTATGAAAAACACATTATTTTCAAACAAAACTGAAAGTGCAGATTACGTGAACGCTAAGAAAATATAAGACGCTTATATGACAAGACACGAAGAAATTCTGTACACATTTTATAACGTTGGAACACGATAACATTTTTAACAAGACAAAGCATGAAAGGAATTGGATAAAGTTTCTTGCTTAATTGACAAATAACAGTATCTTTTTGCTTTAACGAAGTTAACTCTGAATAAGACTTCAATTTTTCTTCGCACAACTTTCTTTTCAATTGAATCGAGATCTTCTGTTACTTACAGTGAGGTATTTGATTCAAAATCCCATAAAATAGCCTCTAGTGAGGACAGGGAAAATATATCCCACCATACTTTGATTGATTTTTTTCTTAAACCTTTGAAAAAACTAACACTAGGTACTATAGAGAATATTTCAAATAGATTCATTCGGTTTTTTAACCAGAATCTGAAGTCAAAATTTCTTAAAGTATGGACCAGACTTCACCTTAGACTGAACTTTTTATCCAGTAAAAGTAATGTATTCACCTAAAGCCAATTCCTCCGTAAATTCACCAGCATATTCCAACTCGATATATTTCTCGGCTGTCGCGAGTGAGTCGATAGCTCCGTTCGGTTAAACGGAACTCGGGATCGTGACTAAGGTGGACTTACGTTTAGCACACTGATTCGGATCCGCATGCCGTTCCGGTGTGTGACCGAGACAGCGCTATACGGGTGTTTTTTCAAAGCCTAAGTTTTTTTTTGTAATTTATTCATACTGAGCAACTCTGACTATGGGACCAACCTCGAAATGGTAGAATAATAATTGGCTCTCCTATACCAAAGAATACAGAGATAAACATGCCATCAACATCCCGTCACCGCACCGACATCCGATCGGTCAAAATTCATTTTAGCGATTTCCATTCCGATCTACAATAAATTTTACCTCGATTAAGAGTTGAAATAACAACCTGTATAGATGTCCCGCTCGCACATCGCAGCGGCTTCCGGATTCACACCCAATGTGGATACAGCCTTAACGTGGACTTACCGTGCCAACCGTGTGCTGTTTATCGTTCTCATGAAGTTCGCCTGTCCTCTGCGAAAGAAGAAAATGTATTTGTTAAGTTAAGGTTTAGGCTTTAGGTAAGGGCTAGGGTAAAATTGAGGCCAAGTACCCATCTGGCTCATAAAATATTCATAATTTATTTCACGAACGGACAACTTATCCAAAAACAAGGAAAAATATTCTGAAATGCAAATTCAGTATTATCATTTTCGGCTTTCCAAACACGTCTAATTTAAAAAAGTAACTGTCCGTAAAAATCCAGTTACGTTATACCAATTTGTAAAAGTGTCATTACAGAATTTGTCAAGGGTCGAAGGTAGTCGGTTCAATGACCGGAACTCGCACCTGATGCCCACTAACATACTAAATATATCTTACACACCTGCTCTTAAGTGGATAGAGTGAGACGGGTAAAGATGCTGCGCCTTTGAACATCTGGGGCATGACTGCAATTTATTTAGGAGTGAGATAGGAAGCTTATTAATCTTACCTTGGGTGCGAAGGCGATGGAACATTGTAATATTTCAAGTTCTGTATTGTTTTCATCTTAGGACTCTTAGGTACTTAAATAAAAGCTGCTTTAGACTTTTTGCGGACTCAAGTAGACATTTTTCATGTCGTCTTTATAAATTAGGTACTTTTATTATATTCATTCCTATCTCAAATTGCGGTTTGGGTCTATAGGTTTATTTATTTAAACTTTATTGTACATATACATAAAAAAGTACAAATGGCGGACTTAATGCCTAAAGGCATTCTCTACCAGTCAACCATTGGGGGAGAGATACATAATTTACAAGGAGAAATTTAACCGTAAGTCATCTTGTGTATTTGTGTAGTTAAGTTATAAAATCCTATATGTATAATGTCACCAAATATTATAAAGTTGCGGGTAACTACATCCATCACGTAAAAAGCATCCAGGTTGCTGTTAGCATTCACAAAACGTTGTCAACCCAACGTCCAACATAAAAACACTTAAAAAAAGTACAAACAAAACTTAAAACAACATAAATATTACACACAAAGCGTTATCTTTACAAAACAAAACAAACTAATGAGTTTAAATTAAAATAAATCCATTTTGTGAACCGTGGACGGTACTGTTTTAAATAAATTATCCGGCGAGATCGGGGCCATAATTCAGGACGGACCCGCGTCGCGGACGCGTGGACACCTTTTTGTCCTTTTTGCCTGAAGGTAGATTCTGGTTTTACCAATTTGATTTATTTTTCATCTGATAGAGATCGCGAGCACCAATTAGAGTTAAGTTGACGTTCGGATGTCAACTGTAGCTGCATTAAGTACTGTTACAGCGTCGTTTCGTATCAAAATTACACAAAATGTTTCCATAACAGTAACAAATATCGTCGCTATACTTACTCAACCTCATATCTGCAACAATTATTTGATGGAAATGTCGCTTTTCTTTCATTCGGAATATGGGTGTTTTTGTCATCAAATGAGTGTTGCAGAAACGAGGTTGAGTAAGTATAGCGGCGATATTTTGGTACTACAGTAAAACCAGCTTAATACGATCATGCTTAATACGATTTCTCGCATAATACGCCATTTTACGCCGGTCCCTGCAACTTTAGGCCTGTTTTCATACATTTTTTCACGGTTAATACGACTTGAGTCCCGCTTAATACGCCATCTAAAATTATATATTACTTATCCGTCCCATTACGCACCATCTGCACGTTTGTGTTTTTGTCATAACCGTCGTATTGTTATGCAATACGCCGTTAGCCAACATTTTTTAATGTGTTTATTACCTACCTTAGGTTTTTTGTTTTGTCTAATATCTTTTGTCGGGTCCTTATCGGCGTGAGAATGCGATGCCATCTGCTTGACCTGTATGGAGCACGGAGTGCAAGCTATCGTTCCCAGATTTATTTGCAGCCAGCTAGCCAAGACTTTCTAGTTGAACCTATCGTTAGTGTTCCTAGATTATTTAACTTAGACCTGCCTACACTTACGATTTCATTCGCTCATTAGCATCCGTTGTCATAGTTTTTTTTGTTCACGTTTAATACTATTTCCCGTTTAAGACGCTTTTTTTGCTAGGTCCCCTCAGAATCGTCTTAAGCGGGTTCTACTGTACTTGTTGTTGTCCTATGGCACCCCAGAGGTGCAAAGGGCCTTCACAAGCTCGCGCCACGCCTTCCTATCTTCAGCGACCCTTCTGGCCTCGCTCCATCTCAACCCGACCGCTCGCAGCACATTTCCGACTACTTACCTTACCGACTGTTACTACTTACCTACACAAAAATTATAGGATATAAAAAAAATGTGTGTCTTAATTAAGTACTAGTTCAGTTATTTTTTTGAATTACTAATTACAATAACAATACAATACAAATCCTCTTTATAGCATAACCTCAGAATAAATGTATGTAGGTACATGGAAACACAGCCGTCTACTCCGTTTGCTTTACGTGTTCGGCTTATTTTTTTTCAGTGTAATATATGAAACCCATATCAAATTGTCAAATTAGAATCGGCCTCCTTTAGTCGTACCGTGTGGACACAAGAGCTTAGAAGTGTTTGCGGGTTGCTTTTAATAGATAAATACATAGCTTTTTGTTTTTTGACGCCTCATTGTTATTGGATTTAGAGTTTATGAGAGATGAATGCACTGATATGTATGCAGCGGCTGCATTCTGCTTGTTTTAATATAATCCAAATCGATGTTTATTAGCGCTTTGCAATTTTTTTTCGCTACAGCACGAACTATACGATCTGAATGTATAGTTTGGTAAGACTGTTTGCCAGAAGAGCATCGGCACAGAGAAGCATGACGCTACTGTATATATTTTTTCTTATGCTAGTATTATATTATAGCTAACCCTAAAAAGAATCAGTACTTATAGTTTTTTGGCAAGAATAAAACTTGTTGGCCAGACTATAAAATCAATAATTAAGTGCTCATCGCAAAGTTTTTGTTTCAAGTTTTTGATAGATACAAACAAAACACGCATTTCGAATAAATCTATAGGTATGTGACGTTTTCAACCAAAAGGTACCATATTGTACCAGATAGCGCCTTATCGACAAACGACAATAAATCCCCAATTTTTAGAAAATTGCACATATTATTTGATCTACAGAGAAAACAAGATGGAAGGACGTACTCGTAGTGCTAAAAGATATGATTGAATGCAAATTATCTGAAAGCGATGTCGAGGATAGGGCGAAGCGGAAGCGAAAGACACAGAAAGTTGACCCCTTCACTATGTGAGATACACAGCTTGGAAGAGAGAGAGAGAGAGCACATATAATTGGATGGTTAAATAATAGTAGTAGTAGTAGTAGTAATCACTTTATTGCACACAACACAGGTTTACATAATTATAGGGATCAAAAGGAATCTAGATTAAACACTTTATGAAATGTAGAATAACTCGAACAAACGTCAAACATCTCTAAGAAATGACAAATATCTCACGAACATTCTATTTGAATGTCAGTAGACATAGCAGCTAGTTATTAATAGCCGCGCTAAGAAAGTTGAAGGTATTTTCTAATTACTCCTAACGATGTCAACGGCGAGCTTAAATAAATGTTTGAGCTGAGGCGCGTTACACAATCCACAGTGACGTGAAGCGTCAGACTGTTATTACGAGGTGTGTTCCCATTAGTTAGAGTTAGTGCTAGCATATACTCGTAATAATAGGGTATTTGACTACTAGTCAAATCAGTTTCTTATTTCCAACTGTAAAAACGATTTTGCTACTATGAAATTTATAGGAAACACTAGCATGTGACGTCACAATCAAATTACCTACTCTTTATAGTTTTATACGGGTTTTCAAATATAAATTGTGTCTAAAAATAAATGCTGTCTACGTTTCTCTGTTAATCTTCTGGTGCTTTATTTCATCGCGTAAAATAATTTATATTAAATATTGTCAAATACCATATAGTACCGCCGTTTAACTGAGGTAGTGTGAGCCAAGGACCGGAAAACCCCTCTTTACGCTTAATCCTATCCATTCGGTAACCCAATCAATTCGGTTACCGTATCATTCGGTAACCCTATCATACTGTTACCTGATTGTAACGGTAAGCTTATTGAAACGGTAACCTTAACCTTTAACCGAGTTAATCTCAAAACCCCATCGCGTTAAGGTTTTTGTTAGGGGTTTTTAACCGGTTTTTATTCAGTTATGGTAACCTTTATTATCGGTTGCTTATTGGTTTGCTACATTCGTATTTAGTGATGTGCCGTCAGTCAAATACCTACTAAAAGAAAAAGTTAATTTATTAATAGAACTAATAGTTTATTTTGTTATTTTTGTATTTTTTTTTAATTTTGCTTATTTTAATGTTTTTGTTTATTTTAATGTTTTTGTTTATTTTACTTATTTTGTCTATTTTTTTATTTTGTTTATTTTACTTATTTCATTTATTTTATTTGTTATTAATTTTGTTAATTTTATTTATATAATTTATTTTGATTATTTTGATTATTTGGATTATTTTATTTATTTTGTTTATTTTTTTTATATATTTTATATATATATTTTTTTTTGTTTTATTTTTTTTATTTATTTTGTTTATTTTATTTATCTTATTTATTTTATTAGGATAAAGTTCATTTATTTAACTTAAAAGGTAATAATAAAAAAACATTACAACTAACTATGAATTAAAAATTTAAAACCTAAACTAAAATTAAAATAAACCTACTTAAAAATTAAACTAATACTTATAATATTATATAAAAACTAAAATGCAATACTAATAAAATAGATGTACATAATATAATTTATTTTATTTGTTTTATTTATTTCATTTATATTATTTGTTTTATCTATTTTATTTGTTTTATTTATTTTAGAAACTTACAAAATTAAAAGTAGTAGTAGAACTAAAACTCAAAAAATTTTTTTTCATCAAACCCATACGTGTGGGGTATCTATGGATAGGTCTTCAAAAATGATATTGAGGTTTCTAATATCATTTTTTTCTAAACTGAATAGTTTACGCGAGAGACACTTCCAAAGTGGTAAAATGTGTGTCCCCCCCCTGTAACTTCTAAAATAAGAGAATGATAAAACTAAAAAAAATATATGATGTACATTAACATGCAAACTTCCACCGAAAATTGGTTTGAATGAGATCTAGTAAGTAGTTTTTTTTAATACGTCATAAATCCCCTAAATACGGAACCCTTCATGGGCGAGTCCGACTCGCACTTGGCCGCTTTTTTTACGTACAATAATGACCCACTGTCAACTTTCAATCGCGATTAAAATTTGACGATTAACTTTTTTATTCGAATAATTATTCGAATAAAAAGTTAATCGATTAATGCCCAACTCTGGTAGTATGTAACTACAAAAGTTAAATTAATTCAGAATAACATTCTAATTGAATAAAACGTTATTTAGTATAATCCTACATCTGGAATAAATATTCCGTTTTGTCTTTTTCATTTAAAATAAAAGTGTCATGATTTATTCACTTTCATTTTATTCTAAAATAACGAGTGCAAGAATTATTCTTATTCAAATCGATTGGAATAAGAATGAAATTTCTGTTTTTATTCTTATTCTTATTCAAGTTATTTTTTGCCCAACTCTGCTCTAGATTACTCTCGTGTTGTTGAAGGTGACTATTGAACAAAATCTGCAAAATATCTTTCATGTATGAAGTCAATTATTTGCACTTCCTAGTACCTAATAACATGAAGATAATAAATATACCTACACAGGCGAAGCAACATGCGTATTTAAATCGAAATGCTGCGCTCCGCTGGCACGCGCTACAACGCAAGTGCACCGAATGTTTAAAGGTCGTGGTATTTTCTATTGTATTAGGATATTTAGGATTAAGCAGAATGCGGTGAGAGTCATAGTGACAACAATAAAGCCTTATTATTGTACTACACTACAGTATTGTTATCAGTGCTCTGCTGTGTCATGACTAATTGATGTAATTGTAGATACATGAGTTAGTGGTAAAAAGGTTAAATGGCATTTAGTTGGTCATATTATACGTCATATTATATGTAGTACAATGTATATAGATAGTAAAATGAATTTCGCCCCTCTTTTCAATGGTCGGATTGATTTGAATTTTTTGAAGCCTTCGAAACGGTGATGATAATTTTATAATGAAGCTACATAGAAAGTAAACTGCGAAATTATAATTATGATGGTTCAATGTATATTTCTTTGCGTATTAAGTATGTATTTTGTTTATTATTCCTACCAGCCTTGAAGTCTTACGTATGATATCTCTTTCACACCTACGGAAAGTGAATGAGATAGTAAATTACTGCAGGTAAGAAAAGAGTCCTACGCTTATCACTATAATTAAATAGATTTGCAGAAAGTTGCAGGCGTGTTTCCACTTGAGACCGTCATTTATTACTCATTGGCAATAACAATAGGATTAAGTCGTGGCGTGGTGAATTCTTTGTCAGCATTTGCTAAACACGTGCGGCAAGCGTTGTGTCAAACGATATTAATACCATTGAGCTATTATTATACCTGTTAATTTCCGTCTAAATAATAAATGCAAATTTTAAATATCAGAAGAGCTTTTAAAAACACCATAAGTCTTGGTAGTAACTCGGATACTGAAACCACATACTATAGTTCCTTTTTTTTTAGCATTAGAAATAAGGTAAACAATCTTGATGTCTCTTTTAATTGAAAAGCACATTTTAAAAATAAGTTACGGTAAATATGTAACAATTATGAATCTAATACGATCTTTTATAGTCTTCTGCTTTCATAAGTAATAGTTATGGTTTTTAAAAAGTGTTTTTCAATTAAAAGACATGTCAAAATCGCTTACCTTCTTTCAAGTTCTTTCTAATGCTAAAAAAGACGAACTATAAACATAATTCGAAAACAGAAAAAAATCATGAGTATTTTCCCCATTTGTTCCTGCCCAACGTGATCGCCGCGATACATGAGGCGGGGACATATGGGAATGATTTAAATGAAGCGCCTATTCCCATCTGTGCCCGGCCGGGAGAAATAGGAATACACCATATCGAGCCATTCCTTATCCTACCTTTAAAAACATCTTTTTTAGGGTTCCGTACCCAAAGGGTATAAACGGGACCCTATTACTAAGACTCTTCTGTCCGTCTGTCTGTCACCAGGCTGTATCTCATGAACCGTGATAGCTAGGCAGTTGAAATTTTCACAAATAATTAATTTCTGTTGCTGCTATTACAACAAATACTAAATATAATACAGCATATAATAAATATCTAAGGGGGGCTCCCATACAACAAACGTGATTTATTTGCTGGTTTTTGCGTAATGGTGCGGAACCCTTCCTGCGCGAGTCAGACTCGCACTTGGCCGGTTTTTTATTTTTTACATTAATTTAGGCACAGTGAGCCATTGAAGAGTTTCGCTATCCACCATCCGTTCAGAGCAGCTGAATTGTACCTGATGAATACGGGTATCGTCCAATACCAAGACTATGCGGCAGTAAATTAAATTTGTAAGATTTTATTGCATAAAATCACGTATAAATTAGTCAAGAAACATAATAGTTTCTTGTCTAATTTACTTCTATCTATACGTAACGCCTATACGGCACGCAGACTACATGTTTAATCCAGGAATATTATTTAGAATATAAAATCATGATTATATTTATTTGATTAACAATGAGATTATTCTTATTCAATTTTTTCACATACGAATTATTTCCGATCAAAACTATTTGAATAATTTTGACGGGAATAAAATCAACATGATTTTATTCTTAGGAATTCTTATTTAAATAATGATTTTATTCTTGAATGCCCAACACTGCTTACTAAGTATGTATGTATCTATTTATATTTTATTATAATTTATATTTATATTATAATTTAATCAAAACTATTTCACCTACCAATGTTATAGATACCCAATGAATATGTATAATGAATTCTACCTTAGTAGCACGGTCGCATTTTTATCGTTTATCACCATGCCTGTCACGTTCTAACAAGTATGTAAGTGCGAAAGTGACGGGCATAGTGATAGTCGATAAAAATGGAACCGTGCTGAGCCCCCTGGTATTAATGAAAGATTTGTAGTATTAAAATAAGTTTATAACTGCTATAGATATATATTTTCTGATCGCTGCATTAAGCGGTACAATGTAAATTACGACTTAGCGCATACAACTCACCGCATCTGAAAACATTTAAAACTAAAGTCTATTTTTTATTCGGTAGACTAAAATGACATTTCATAGTATGAAATGAAATGACACATGATGTTCATACTATGAAATGTCATTTTAGAATAAAAAAATAGACTTTAATTGCTTATTATAAAATAAGCTCATAATAACTAGTACATATGTCATTTGTTAACAATGGTAAAATATCTACCACAATCCGCCAGCGCATGTATCTTTATCACAAAGTGATTTTTTTTTTAAATCACTTAAGATAAATTATACCTAACCTAACTAGGTACCAGTAAAATTACTAGTTAGGTGAAAATTTTTCTTTAAATCAGTCCTTAATCTGTAGGTACCAAGTGTGAACCCGAAAATAAAAATAATAATCTAAGTAGGATAAAATATAACTAAATAATAGCAGATATTACTAGGATATGATGTTGTTTACTTGCAACCCCTTTTCTAAAAATTTTTAAACTAGAATTGCTCCGAAATTAACAAAAACAATAGGAACACACAGGTATAAATATAAACAAAGGAATGGCCGCGCTGCGGCTGACGCTCTAAAATAATACTGTAATCGCTCACTTATGTTTTCAATTTTAGCTTAAGGACTCAAAGTACAATATTGTTTGAATTGACAATAAGCGAAGTTACCGGCAAAAAAACTTGTTTGTGCTGGAGGCTTCATAGACCGCCCATGCCAACCACGGTTATTCAATAATAAGTCGAACTTAAGTCTGCGTAAAGATTACAATCGTTTGAACTGGTTGAAAACCTTATTATGAGGTAACAGAATAGACTGGGTTTTTATTTCGGTTACCGGTAACAGGGGTTAACTCGATCTGATACGGTTACCGAATCAAAGTGTTACCTTATCAGACGGTTACCGTTATGGTAGGGGTTTTTATAACCACTTCTAAAATAACCCTATAAAAAACCCCGGTTAAGGTAACCGGTTCCGGTCCCTGGTGTGAGCAGGTGTTCTTAATTTTAAATCTGTGATATTACATATTTGTCACATCTCTCTTCTACATTGGCCCATTGAATGTAACGTATCGTGCTGCAATAAATTTCCTATTTTTTATATGGCAACATGAAGTCCGAAAGACACACATCAAACCAGAGAGCTGTCTCTTGCACAAGTTACCATATTGACAATCTGTCAAGATCTCGCTAAGCTCGTCCCTATTTTGTGAACGGAAAAAGGAAGATCGGAGTAATTCGCATGCTTCTGGTAAGCTTCGGTAGCTCAGTCGGTCAAGAGCAATTGTACGTGTTCCAAAAGGTCGCAAGTTCGAATCTCCCTCGAAGCGGTGAATTTTTGCATTTTTCTTTTAATGTATAATTTGTTGAGTCGCTTGCAGACATATCTGCTTAATAAATACATTGATACCTATTGATATGTATTTAATATTTTACTGCTACACAATATTTTGGAATTTTAATTTTAGTAGATTAATAAATTCACAATGAGGATTAATTTATTAAAATAAAATAGCCAAAACAAAGGTTTATTTCTGATAGAATAACCGTTTATCATAGTAATTTAGAGGGCCGACTACTTGTACAACAATGGGTATCTTCGTCAGAGTAAAGCTCTTGTCGCGTCCAAAATCCTATTTGCTTCTTCAACGGTCATTAATCTCAACGCGTCGCTTCAATTCGGATTTCAATTCCAACAATCACTCTCACAACATCGTATTTCATCCACTATAAAACACAAAACACTGCTCTAATCCGAGCGGATAAGATCCAAATTCCAAAGACATTATCATAGTTTATAAGGCTTTAGGAAAGCTAGATGGTGGATTGTAAATCGTCAATGCACAATCCCTTCAGGCTTTAACATCGTGCCAACTCAATGCGCGATATGTTGGGTAAATACTTCATTGCCCTGACAAATAAGATAGGCTTGGCAAATACACTCAATAGCAGTTAAACTAGGTACATTATGTAAATCCATTCAATATAATTTTACCTACTTTCATACTTATTGACTGTAGTTGATCAGATAACCTCACAGACTTGATCCACAATAACATATAAAGAAGATTTTTCCTTGAAACCTGCTTTTGTAGTGATATTTCGACAGCCTGCACCAGACAGCTCAGAATTCGTCGGGAGATAGGTAATGCATAAAATTTTAGCGAGCGAGACGTGCCGCCATATTAAGTGGCGCGGCTGAAATATGTATGACACTTGCGAGTGAAGGCAAGTATTTAAATCATAATGAGAATATTTAAACGAGTAAATAACAGTAATTTCAGTGCGTTTACTAGCAAATAATAATTGAAGTGGGAAACAAACCCGAGCCAAATTAACTCCTCAAAAATTGTTTGTTCTCGTGGCGATGATATGGAGGCAATGGCAAGTATATGATGTTTTATAGATTTGTATCGAGTTCAGGGTTTCTAAATCAGTATTTTATGATTTTAGTCTCTGTATAATACATTTATTGCATTACTAAGTGAATTAACGTTAAGTCAGATATTGGTATAATATAGTGGCGATGATTTTCCAACCTGAAGGCCTACCGCGAAAATTGAAAATTCGTTATCTGCCTCTCTATCTCTCTTGCATATTTGAGCGATAGTAAGGGAGATAACGAAATTTGGATGTTCAATTTTCGAGGTAGACCCTTTCGGTGCAAAGTATCGTGTTAATCGTTAACTCGGGCAATTGTTGACCTCTAGAAGTCTAGAAGCATTATTTGGGCCAGTAAAGATGAGACACCGCGTTTCTTACTTTAATATTGCGAGGGAAGAAACGTTATTTTATTAAAATTGTCAGGGCAGGTGAGGTGAGGGAACTGATACCGGGGCTAAATCAAAATAACTGAACATTTTCGCGAGGAATATTCACTCAGGCGTTACACTCCAGTTTATTTCACTGAGTTCTCCTTTGCATAATATTTTTTCCCTTTCCTTTATTGACGTAGTCAATCGTTGGAATGAAATTCCTGTGTAATGTATTTTTTGGGAATCGTGTCGCGCTCACGGGACGCACTTCGTCGTTGGAATGCCTTTCTTATACGAGAATTGAATAAGTGCTGCGACATCCGAATACTAAATGGAACTTTATGAATTGTTGGTGCAATAAAATTGTTTGCCAAAGGACGAGACGAAGATATATATACAAAATGGAGAGATGGTAAAAACGTGCTGTGTGAAGCATGTTTAGCATGTGAAATGAAGTCGGGCATGGACTATTTCGAATTATGATTTTCGCGGTAGAATGCAGAAACCCGCATCTGTCACATATACAAGTATCCTACATTAGTGTTTTTCAATCTGTAGGTCGCTACACAACCTAATGTATGCTATATAAATACGACGGACGGCTAAAATATTCGCGGCCTAAGTTAGAAAAAAAAAACAGTGCTACTTTTTTCCCCGCCTCTTTGGCAGTTTAAATATTGCCGCCATTACTGATGATTATTTAAGATTAATAATTAACAGTTACTTTAATACTCTCTTTCATTTTCATTTCTTAGGCTACGAACTTTTCAGTCGCCCACGTGTGTTTGTGTGCATAGGAAATGATGATAATGGACATTCAACGTACTTATATTCCATTTGTTTCAAACAGCAACTATAGATTATATTATTCTTTCTTAATAAAAAGATGTAACAAGTATAAAATACAATGTTTTCTCAAAACATCAGCAACAATGTTACTGAATGTTTTCCGCTTCGTTTTATACACTTTCATAAAAGTTTTTCATCGCCGTAACTCACAGTTTATACATACAAACTACGGTACTTTGATAAATTAATGATATAAATGTTTTAAAATACCTTTCATTACTTTAACGGTTCAATAGAAAATCTTACACCATTCTTATAGCTTAAAAGAAAACTAATCCCCAACTAATGTTGCTTAATAAGAATAATTTAACCTTTCTCTAAAACAAGAAACGATAGGACAATAACAGGTTAAATATGTGAACAATAAAACATAATGAAGAGATAATAGATTTGTTGTTAAGAATAAATTACGATGATTATGTTAACATGCGACGACCCACTACTAAATTGTTAGGCGTTATACAAATAACTTTCTGAAAGTCTTATTCACAACTAAACGGTTATACAATGTGAACTTTAGAATGAAAGAAATGAAGTTTCTTTTCCAATTATAATTAACGGCGACTATACGATGTTGTGTCAGTAAACTCATTTTTGAGCTCTAAGCGTAGGTGGGCTCGCCCAAGACTGGTTTAAAACGGGTTCTAAATAAAGATATACTTGTCCAGAAGTTAAATTAATTATTGTTCCGTGTTTATTATGAAAATATTTACCTACTCATAAAACTGGGTTAACGAGCTGCGCAAATAGAAGTCTGAGTTTCCTTTGAACTGTACCTAATTGGGTTTTTATAAACTTAACGCTGTAACTTGCTCTAGGGCATTATTGAATTCCAAGTAAAGTAACATTGAACAATACTCAGAATTGTATACCTACCTATATTATCTTGATAATATTGTCTATTTATATTTAATAACATTTTACCTCAAAGTTATCGCACTCAGGTATGTGGGCCATTTTATTTAAAGTTGTCCCTTACAATTACTTTCTTTTAAATTGGGATTTTTTATGTTATTTCTACTCAGAATCATGAGCTCTTTTGATCCTAATAGGAGAAAAAAAGTGTCCCAAGATTTCCATACATTTTTCGATCTTTCCATTCCGAAACCGCCATACAAAGTCTATGAAAAAATGTTAACGGAATGGGAAAAAAACCTAGGGACACTTTTTTTCTCCTATTAGGATAGAAAGGGCTCGTGATTCTGAGTAGAAATAACTTATAAATTCACAAATTAAAAAAAAAGTGTAGGGGACAACTTTAAATAAAATGGCCCATGTCTTACTTAGTAACTTCGATAATATGTAAACTGAAATATATGCCATTTATTTAGAAAGTGATAGACACTGGACAGTTGCCGAGGCCGGAATAGAACCAGCATTTTCAGCTTACGCGGCTAACCTAGGTCTTGGACCTAGGTCACACGGCCACGGCGGTACCCGCCCCAAAATCCCACATTTTCATAAAAACACAAATCATCACTACATAGTATAAAAAAGTCGTTTCCCACTGTCTGTCTGTCTGTCTGTCTGTCTGTATGCTTAGATCTTTAAAACTACGCAACGGATTTTGATGCGTTTTTTTTTTAATAGATAGAGTGATTCAAGAGGAAGGTTGATGTATAATTTGTTAACCTGTGCGAAGCCGGGGCGTGTCGCTAGTAATATTATATAATACAATTAATTTGATTTGTTCTCTATTTGTTCGGTAATATACCTAAAGATCAGTAAAAACGTATGGAAATTTCCATTGCTCATCACTTGTGTGTATAATGCACAATGATGAAGTCAAAATTGAACTCTTCCAGATTGGTTTCGGAATCCTAAGTCAAGTGGTTTGGCAATCTGCAGCGGTGCATCTATCTCTTTTACACGATTACGGCGAGCCTGCGGGAAGACAAGGATTTATGATGCGATTCGCACTCGATTACTAGTTTGATTTGTTGGCAATCTTGTATCGGCTTTTGCTTCGATGAGAAATATCGCCTATGTTTTACGTCACTGGAAAAAGGGGCAAATTAAACAAAAAATAGCAGTATTTATATTTTATAGTTTCGTCATACCTGTCTGTCCGGCCGTCCGTCTGTATGTCCGTATGTCACAAACATTTATTTCAAAACTATAAGGTATGTAGTAGGCGCAGTATTTATATTTTGTAGTTTCGTCACACCTGTCTGTCCGGCCGTCCGGCTGTATGTCCGTATGTCACAACCATACGATACGACCATTTGGGGGTCGATGTTGCTCCACGTCCGTAGGAATTACCTTAGATAGCCCTACACGTGATCCCCGGGTGGTGCTAAGAGCGCAACAACTTTGGCAGCTGCACTGCCTCTTCAAGGTCTCGCAGCTTACTCTACTTCAACAACCAATACTCGATATGAATTCGGATGCTTCTAAAAACGGCACTTTTAAGCGCCCAAAAACAAGGAACGTTGGACCATCAGTTCGCGTTTTGCAACTGAATATAGAAAGTATTAGTAAATCTAAGACAGAATGTTTGCACAAAATCTTGCATGACAATGACATTGACGTTGTCCTGCTTCAGGAAACGCATACCGCAGACGACTTTCAACTTGCCCGTAGAGGTAACATACCAGGTTACGACCTCATCGCAGCAACATACCACGCCCAATACGGAACAGCTACCTTTGCCCGAACAGCGATATCCCATCAAATCAGCCTGCTCTCGAACAACATTGATACTAATAATATTGCCACCACAACTGTCCAGCTTGGTGAAATCAAACTCTGCAATATATACAAGCCACCGAACTCCTCCTGGCCCACACCGCCTTTGCCCAGCCTCGAACACCCCGCATTATTTATAGGTGACTTCAACAGCCACCATACCAGCTGGGGCTATAGACAAAATGATGGCAATGGCGAGGCACTTATCGACTGGTCTGATAGATACAACACCTTCCTCGCTGTGTCCAATAAGGGAAAGGGTACGTTTAGATCCGCTCGCTGGGACCGCGATTATAACCCCGATCTCGTTTTCACCACGAAGGCCACCGACGGAACCCCAGTCCCGACAGCTAGGCGGGTCCTCGCAGACTTCCCTCACAGTCAACATAGGCCAGTCCTTATAACGATTGGCTTACAAATACCGATGGTAGAATCGTATCCTGTACCTCGCTGGAATTTTAAAAAGGCCGACTGGCCTTCCTATGCAGCCGAACTTGACGACTGCTTAAGATGGATCCCCCCCGAACCCAAAAACTACGACAGATTTCGGAAACTAATCAAAAGCATCGCTAAGAAGCACATACCCCGAGGATACAGAAGAAACTACATCCCTTGTTGGAACGCTGAGACTGAAACGCTGTGGAACGAATTTTCTGAAACTGGAGACAGGGAGGTAGCACACGAACTTATACGGTCCCTGGATAATGCCCGCAGAATGAAGTGGGCACAAACAGTTGAAACTATGAGCTTTAAGCACTCTAGTCGTAAAGCCTGGCACACCCTGAACAGACTGTCTTCCGGGGACACGTCCCAGAAACGAAAGCCCAAAGTGGATCCCAATGAAATCGCCCTTAGGATCCACAAACTGTCAAAGGCACCCAGTGACAAACTTCACACCCGCAAAGTCCGCAAGAAGCTCCAAAATCTCAAGAATGAGACACTGCCGCATCAGGACTTTGGACGGCCAGTTTCTGCAGACGAAGTGATGTCTGCCATAAAAGAAATCCCGATAAATAAAGCCTGCGGTGATGACGAAATATTTCCAGAGTTTATTAAGTACTGTGGCCCTCGCACACGGGGCTGGATCGCCAAGTTCTACACAGCCATATTAGACTCGGGCACAGTTCCCCCTCCTTTAAAACGTGCTAAAATCATAGCAATCTTAAAGCCCGGAAAATCGGACGATAAAGCAGAAAGCTATCGACCAATAGCACTTCTTAGTGTCATTTACAAGCTCCTGGAACGCATTATATACAACCGCATTTCTAGCGTCATTAATAACTCCATACCACAGGAGCAAGCTGGTTTCCGCCCCCAAAGAAACTGCACGGACCAGGTGCTGGCACTTACAACGCACATTGAGAAGGGTTTCGATCGTAACATGAAGGCATCTGCAGCGTTCATCGACCTCACTGCAGCATATGACACCGTCTGGCGCCAGGGTCTGTTATTAAAGCTGCTGAAAATAGTGCCGTGCATAAAAATCTACAGGCTGCTCGAAAATGCACTTAGTAACAGGCCGTACCGCGTACACCTTGGTGAGAGTGCTAGCCATGTAAGAGTCCTAAATAATGGCCTCCCCCAAGGGTCGGTTCTCGCACCACTGCTCTTCAATTTATACGTCCACGACATGCCCGAAACAACAAGCCGGAAATTTGGTTACGCGGACGATCTGGCCTTGGTCACACTAGACTCAAACATGCAGGCTGCCGAATTAACGCTAACAAGGGACCTTTCTACCATGGACAACTTCTTTACGAACTGGCGCTTGTGTCCTAACCCTTCTAAAACGGAAGTAGCCTGCTTTCACTTAAACAACAAAATGGCCAAAAAAGAGCTCAATGTGAAGTTTAGGGACACCACTCTGAAACATAACTTCTACCCCAAATACCTGGGAGTTACTCTTGACAGAAGCCTGAACTTCAAACAGCATCTTGGGAAAGTGTCTGCAAAGCTGAAAACCCGCAACAGCATCATCCAAAAGCTAACCGGAACTACCTGGGGTGCAAATGCAGCTACACTCCGGACCTCGGCACTGTCGCTGGTATTTTCGACAGCCGAATACAGCTCTGCCGTCTGGCTGAACAGCGCTCACACTTCCCTGGTTGACGCCCAACTCCATCACACGATGCGCCTCATCTCTGGATGCCTCAAGCCCACACCGATCTATTGGCTACCAGTCCTATCCCACATACTGCCACCTCATATGCGGAGAGAAAGATGCCTTGGCCTTGAAATACAAAAGATCCGGGCATCCACAAACTTACCCATCCATGAAGACCTTCATGATTTTAAAAAGACACGACTTAAGTCTCGCCATCCCCCAGTGCTGAGATTCCATGATCCAGCCCCAACGTGTAACCTACGGGACTCTTGGGAATCTGAATGGGAATCAAGATCTCTCCCTGGCGACGTTTCCAAGCTTAATACCAAGACACGACCTGCTGGCTTTGAGGAACCCCGTCGCGTCTGGTGCATGCTGAATCGAATAAGGACGGGAGTTGGAAACTGTGCTTATTTATGGCACAAATGGAACTGGTGCGAATCACCGGTATGTCCGTGTGGAGCAGCCGAGCAGACCGTACACCACACGGTATTTGACTGTCCTCTAACCAAATACCAAGGGCAAGTTGAAGATCTGACCACCTTAACAATAGAAGCGGTACAGTACTTAAAAACTGTAAATCTCTGAAGTAGAGTAACACAAAAAGCCATACGAAAAAAAAAAAAAAACAACCATTTATTTCAAAAACTAATATAAGGTATGTATTGGAACGAAATTTTGATCATAGCTGTTTAAATATTTTGTCGTCGTTACTAAGTTTAGGAGTTAACATTAAAATATAAATACTTTCAAGGGGCACTACATTTATGTAAATATAAGTAAAAAAAAACAGAAAATATTAACGTGTGATACTCGTACGCCATTTGATAGCTCTTCAGAATAATAGTTAATATTTAAAGAAAATACTAACTTTATTGAATTTAAATACATGTTCCTTTATCCCAGTGTCCGTTACCTGACCTTATACAGGGTGCTTCCTGTAACAGGAGCAATAAATTAAACTAAAGGCTGTACTCCTCAAACTGGTCAACATTTGTTCAGCAACTTTTAAAAATTATGAATTCTTTAGACTTCCTCTTTTTCATACAAAATAAATATTGCATTCAATGTACGCTGACATTAGTGTGTTTGACGTTGCTTGTCACGCTTTAAACTTTTAAACATAACAAAATTTGTAATACATTGCGTCTTAGAATAAACTTTAAAGTGTAATAAAAATCAAAACATGAGTTATTTTCAAAAGTTGCTGAACAAATGTTGGTCAGTTTGAGGAGTACAGCTTACAGTTTAATTTATTGCTCCTGTTACAGGAAGCACCCTGTATAGCTTGCGATTATTTCGCAAAATCACCAGGGGACTAAGAATAACAGGAAACTCGTAATGAAGGCACGTGTCTTCTGTCTTATTAGACACAAGAAAACAGCTCCACACGAGTAAACTTTCTCGTTGAATAATTACAACGCTTTCACAGTGTTATAATGTAATTTAGAATTGAGTATAATGTATTGATAAATATATTCTGCTACTGCTGACACGTGTTGACCTAAAGGTACCTTTCAGATTCAGACTGCACCGGCATTACGACAGCAGTATTGCAGTGCAAAGTTACTGCCGACTGCAATACCGGCAATATTGAACTAGCGACCCGCCCCGGCTTCACACGGGTTAACAATTTGAAAGCGGAAAGAGAAGAGTCGTGGAATGTATGGGGCCCAATACATTCCACGACTCTTCTCTTTCCGAATAGACTCTACTAGGTCTAACGTAAAGGCAGATGGAATATGAGTTGAGTTGAATGAAAACTTTATTGAAACATATGTGTCTTAGGTAAAAAAAAAACGAGAAGATGCGAAACTTTATAAACTTTTTATCTCAAGTTATCTAATCGATTTACTGGGTCTTAAGCGCTCAGTTTTTGAGCACTTTATTATTATGTTTAACACTAAAGTGAACGGTTGGCAAAAAGTTATGATATGTACTTAACTATTAGGGACTTGTTGAAAACTTGGCTGAGAGCTACAGTAAGCAAAAACTAATACTTAACAAGATTTAGTGACTAAGAAAAAATCTAGTTATAGTTGAAAACCAACAGGCAATGCCTTTTTCAACCGCCTATGTATCAGTAGTTGTTGAAACACACTTCAGTTTAAAAATATTTATTCCCATAAGAATATAATACATATTCACTTAAATGAGAACATACAGGTTATTATATTATAGTAAATATACATTGGTAACAGCAAGCAGCATTTTCAATAAAAGAATTAGTAGATTTATTTACATGCTTATAAATAAGTACTAACTATAAAGTTACATGGATTGTAATAACATGTTTCCATTGGCTTTGGACAGCAAGGCCCTATATCAGTATCATACAAAATTATTTGACATTAATTTAATGGCAACATTGCTTTGTAGCATGAAATTACTGTAAATGTTATTATTTATTTATTATTATTAATTATTTTTATTAATTAACTTCAGCTATGTCTATATTGTTATTAACATTGTAATTCAAGACAAAAGAGAAAAAGATGAATTTTAGTACCTATATACTTGGTAAGATATTCCTTTCGGTATATGTTTTAATTAATTCAATTTGCATTTATTTAAGATATTTCTTACGTTGAGATAAAATATGTTCAAAAGATGACTTGCTTAAACTTATATCATTCATCATAACAATATATCAGTTGGTACAAAATTTTCTTTGTGTCTACGTCTTTTGTGGTGTTTGGGGGTGTTTAGAGTTTTCTGGGTCCTCTTCTATGATTCTTGGGCTAACCTTTATAAATTTTATTGACAAATTTGCTTCTCAGCTGTCCTGGCGTCGCTTTAACTCATTTCTCAGATCTTTAAGGTGCTCTTTCTGGGCGCGAGTTTGATATATTTTGTTTGATCAGAATCAGAATCAAGTATTTTATTCGTGATAAACTTAAAACTAAAATTACATACAAGAGTATAACTAAAAACTATAAATATTCAAAAACTTGGTAAGCGTTAAAGTTTACCACGAAATGGGCTCGCCTCAGCATAATACTGACCCGAAAGTCAGCGCTGATCTTCCGGCGAGACCATTTGTGGGTCACGATCGCAGCAGTTTGATATGTTCATCACATTTAGATCTGTTTCGTAAAATATGTTTCACCGTTGCCGTTGCTTCAAAAGACACTTTTACGGGTCGATTTTTGTCTGCGGCATATTTTCCAAGTCTGGACACTTTCAGGGGCTCTGGACCATCCTTTTCCTCATAAATTTTTGTGAT
Organism: Cydia amplana; assembly: GCF_948474715.1. Classification (NCBI taxonomy): domain Eukaryota; kingdom Metazoa; phylum Arthropoda; class Insecta; order Lepidoptera; family Tortricidae; genus Cydia; species Cydia amplana. The sequence goes on along the minus strand of NC_086073.1, from coordinate 3,152,930 downwards.
GATTTTTGACACTTGTTCCATCCATTCTGTATCGTTCTGCGCCAGTGTTCCCAGTAGCTTCTTTCATGCCAATTATTAATTAAATTTTTTTCTCTAACGCAGCGGTCATTCGGCCACGATTTCTTCACACGACAATGACCTCGATGTCGAGAGAGTGGGGACGATTTTCAAGTTCTGTACATCATTTTCCAAAGCAGATACCTTCTTCTCAGTTTTGGCACCTGGTTTTTAGCTCCGAGATATCATTTTTAAATTATTTTGCTCGAGGGTCAAGTTTTGGTTCGCTTTTTTAATATCAGTTAACTCTTCTTTCAACGCTAAGATATCGGATCTTATACATGACAACTGACTGCTTATTTTTTCGGTAAATTCCCTGAACATCTTGGATTGGGCTTTGGTGAATTCAGCCATAAACATTGTGCGAAAATCTGCCAATTGGTTTGTAATCTCATTGTCCGGTTGCTTTCTTTTTCGATGAACACGATTTAGGTCCAGTTTTTTTTTACCTGAGCTATGTTGTCCGGAAGTGGACTCCGAGTTATTATTTGTTGAGGTGTCACTCATAGTCATTTATTAAACAGAGCACTCTTACTCACAGTAATTAATGTTTTATTATTGCCAAAACCAAGGCGGTAGCACTGAACGGCGTTGTCGCGATGCCGCGACAATAAAGGGCATAAGCGCCGTGATTTTGCCGGGCGCTTATGACGTTATTACACAACACTCGATTACTTGGAGGTTATGCTTTGCTTTTTGGTGAAATGTTTCTGATAATTAGTCTGGTACTTAATTATCACCACATATTATTGTTTAACACTATGATTCACTTGTGATTTACAGAAAAAAGTCATTTGAAACTCGTTTTTAACACATTAAAAGATTAATTATTATGGAGCGGAAATTGACAGCTGTTGCTCGCTTGCGTTCCGATTCGCGACACTTAGGCGGTTGAAAAAGGCGGGTGTCATTCTGAATCCCTAACAACGTTTGTCCTAAAGTCACTTGCCCTAACTGGTTTGTCCTAATGGGCACATGCCCTAACGATCAATTGTCATAACGATTATTTTCCATAATGTAAAATGGTTAGGTTAGGTTAGGTTTTAGAACTTGCTGCCACAAAGGTGGGTTAGGTTAGGGTTAGAACTGCGACCCTCGCAAAAAAGAAAATATGCTTAATAACATTAGGATAAGCAATCAATAATTAGGGAAACCAAAATTAGGGTTAGTAGTGTTAGGACAACTGATCATTATGACAAACAATATTAGGGAATGCAAAGATAGGAGAAAAGACTTTAGGGATTCAGATATAGATCCGAAAAAGGCATTGGCTATTTTATTGTATACTAACTTCTGCCCGAAACTTCGTCTGCGTGGAATAATGATGATGATGATTAATAAAAACTACCCTGATGTCCCGGGCCTCAAACTCTCTCCATACAAATGTCATCTAAATCGGTTCAGCGGTTTAAGCGTGATGAGGTAACAGACAGATAGACAGAGTAAATTTCGCATTTATAATATTTAGTAGCGTTATTTTTGTTTTTCCGCATAACCGAAAGGTCTAAAACATAATTAAAACTTTGACACCACATTTTACCAGACACCTTATTAATCTACATTGCTTAGCCACGCCCGCGTCGAGTTATCTAGTTTAAAACAACGCAGAGCGCAGCGAGGGGCTCCAGCTACCCTCGGGATGGGTTTGCGAGGAATAAATAATTTTAGCTGCGGTGAGGATCATTTTTCATCCGTCTCGAGGCGCGAGGGATGCATTTTAGGTTTTAGAGCGAATATTATGAAGAAACCTGTTTGTTGGGTTTTGTTATAGAATATATAAAGTAGGTTAGGGCGGCCGGCGGTAGGTAGGTTAGGGGTCAGGCTAGCGTTTTATACGAGCGTACAACTTCGTTTTTGGAAGCGCGTGTAGCGTAGGCGCGTATAGGCGCGCCCTTTACAAAAGTTAGCGCGTGAAAAAAAAAACCGCTTATGTGAAATACGCGGCAACGAGAGTCATTAGGTATATTATTCGAAAGACACATGCCATACAACATAAACATACAACAGTACATAGTGATACAACAGTAATATTATAAGATCTGTACTTATGTACTATTCATACCTATGTTGGACAAATAAACGATTTTGTATTTTGTATTTGTATTTGATTTTCAGTGGCATTCGAACTTCACATAAAGTGTTCTCATTTCAACATATGTAATTTATTCTATAGTTCGTTTTAGCAAAATAAATTTATATTATTTCTTATGACAATTAAACTGGAAAATGTAATTGTGTGATCGCGAGCCAGGTTTTTGGTGAAACGTATTAGGGGTCCTAGCCAAGATGTCAATCGTTGATACAAAACGCCAAGCAAAACTTAGATAATGTATGGAAATAGTAGCGTGACTTTTCGTACCATCTGTCATCCCGATACATTTTTTTTCGTAATGGCTAGGCCCCGCTGTTAAGTTAAAATTCTTAAATTCAAGTCAGCGGGCGCAGCATAGTTCCATTTTTATCGCCTGTCACTATGTCCGTCACTTTCGCACTTGGATACTTGTCTCAACGTGGCAGGCATGGTGACAAGCGATAAAAACGCGACCGTGCTACCGCCGCGGGTTACAAGCATCAGGTAAGCGTGGACCAACACCGATCTGGACATCTCACCGCAGAACTTTAGACATCCCAACGGGACTCAATCTAAAATTAATCAAAGCAAAACTATCTATCTGTACAACTCAGACTCACTTCGCTAAAGCAGAGTTCACACTAGACCACGGGCGTTGTGTCGGGGCCTTAGATCACAGACGAAAAAGCAGCGAGTGCAAACTTTGATTAAAGTTTAAGTCATATTAATTATATGTATGTGGTTTTATTAGCTAGATTTAAATTAGAGGTAACTTGTTTAATTAGACAGTTCTTGCGTGAAGTTTTAGGTTGAAACTAAACTGAACTTATATTAGAGCCAAGTTAATAATATTCAGCCATTGGATTTTTCATCGCCAAATCTAACTTGCATTAGACATGACTCGGCGCTACGCTCGTGGTTGAATTTTGGAATATATCGCTTGCTCGGGTATCAATAAAAAAAAAATCATTTATTTCAGACTAAAGGTCCATACATGGTTAGTGAACGTTAAAATTAAAATCTTATTACTAGTGTTAGTATGACATAAAAATAGACTAACTAAAACTAAAAACTAGGCGATGACTGCATGCAGTCTCTGCCAACGGCTGAGCATGGGGCCGTTTTCGCGCCCCATAAACACGCTTAGAATGCTCAACAATATCAATATTCAACATCATCGTTTTAGCCTTCAGTCGCCCACTGCTGAGCATAGGCTCTCTTCGTGTACGCCACTTATCCCTGTCCTGGGCTAGTCGCATCCAAAAGTGCCCCGCGATATTTCGAACGTCATCCACCCAGCGAGCCAACGGACGCCAGGCGCTTCTTTCATCCGAAAGCGGCCACCAATCAGTCAACATGTTGGTCCACCTGTCATCAATCACTCTGCCTGGCAACATGTCCCGCCCAACTCCATTTAAGCTTGGTAATGACGTCACCGACATCTCGCACCTCGGTGCGGCGTCGGATCTCGACATTCCTCACTCGGTCTCGAAGTTTGATGCCAAATCAATATTAGCACGAAGCAACTTAGCTCCCTTGTAAAACAAAAAACTATCATTATATCTGGGGCCCGTTTCTCAAAAGCTTATAACTTGCAATAAACAACAACAAGTCCCTTTCTAACAAAAGCTGTAAAAAAGTGACATCCGCTTGTATTACAAGCTTTTGAGAAACGGGCCCCTGATATTAAAATAATTTTAAATAACAAAGATGTATTCAGACTTCAAAATACTGCATGCCAAAAAGTTCACCTATTCTTTTTGCGACAGTCTGGTAAAGATTAGCTTACAAAACAGCTAGTCCACTTCGTAAACGCTTCAAAATCGATAGCCCTTAACAACTTTACAGTGAGCACTCGGGGTGAGTGTTGTTAATAACAAAAGAGCATCGCCAGTCAAGAACACTCTAACTTGGAATCTTCCCGTCAACTGTGCCATCCAACGACTATCCTAATACCTAGTCTAACTTTTAGGCGACCTAAATCTAGGGTCAATCAATTCGTTTGGATCACATTTTTTTATATACTAATAATGAATTGGTTTATTTACCTAAACAATAAAATGAATGGTTTAAGTTGCATCGCGTTTTATGAAACTTACACGTATACACACGCAGGTGAAATGAGAAAATCATTCATATGAATTTATTAAATTTATACTGTCTAAACCTAGTTTACCTACTTCTTTTATTTTATTGTGCACAGATTTCAGGCAGCCACATGCCGATACCATTATACGCAGGTGCATGCACTCTGCCAATTGCGTATCCTCTAACAACGCATATCGACCAATACCTGCGCAAGATTCAAACTTAGAATTCTATTTTCAAATACCTCAGGCCATTGACCTGCACATTCGCTATCTTAGTATCTTAGGGCGCCTTCACATTGAGTGCGAAACTGATATAAGTATAAAAAGTAGTAATATAATATATTACTACTTTTTTTTTCATTACTATTTACACGTCTTTTAGAAAATGTCATTAAAAATTGAAATTACAATCATTTAACTGAAAGTAAATGTACAATATTCTCCTTTGGCTTTGAAACGCAAAACGTAAACATTTGTTTAAACTATCCACAATATGCCGATGTAAAACATTTTGTCTATGTATTTTTGGGACCCTAATGTACCTTAAAGTCAAAATATTGGACGTTTCATAGATTTGTATGTTAAGCGTTAAAGAGTCCGTTATCCAAACATTAGTTCAATTAGGAACACTTGCTTATGCGTACTAATCAGTGTGCTATTTAGAATAGAAACTATCTGTTTGTTTTGTTAAGTACCTAATCTTGCATGGCCAACTTTCACTTCAAAGTCGGTTAGTACAGTATTGTTTAAGTATTAAAGTTTAAGTTTGGACTTCAGACTTTAAGTTTGTTTAAAGAGTAAGTTATAACTGTGTTCATTAACGAGACAAGTTTTGCGTAATTATCACTTTTAAATTGAATTAATTTTAGAATAACTTACTTTGTAAACCTAACCACCCAGACGTCAAAACTTGCCAATAAAAAGATTCAAATTAGAATGGAACAGGAGACCTTTTTATAGGTCTCTGGGCGGCTAGTGGTTCAGAGTAAGTACCTACTCGTATCAACACTATCAAGAAATATATTGCAAGTAATTTTGATATACATTATGACAAAAATATTCAAATATTCTAATGGCCTTTTTATATAGTTCACTCACTAGATAAGGCACGACTTGGGATTTCTATAAAAAGGCATTCTTATAAGTACTTATTAAGCATAGAGTAATATAAGTAAAGAAAGATTGGTAACTCCATACATCACTTTTCTTACCAAAACGCGAGTTACTTCGTAGTCGACATCTAGCGTCAAGTAGCGGAATGTATCAGGCGGCCTAGCTTCGCCATCGAATCGCTTTGTGCCTCTCTATCACTCTTCCATATTAGTGTGACAGTGACAGTTGCGTTTCGATCACAGAACAAGTAATTAATTATTTAATTCCCGAGCACACAGTGGCTTAAGTAAGTCGCTGTAAGGTAAGTCGGGCGACAAATGATACCTGCTGAGGAGAATATTAGGACATACGAAAGCACTTTTGCCCAAGCAGAAACGGAGATCTTCGCTAACGCTCAGTCAACTAATTTTTATCAAGCAGATAGATTACGCCTGCGTGTGATACTGCAAATGTTTGTGTTCTGCAAATTTGTTGAAAATATAGTTATATTTTTATATATTACCAGTTGTAAATAAATCTGACGGATATCGTTGCATTTTTGTATATAACCTGTATTTGTAAATAAACTATTTTGTATTAAAAAAATAAAGTTGCACCGTGCGGTAGACGGAAGTGTTCTAGTGTGGAATCTATTAAAGGCAATCTACGATCACGCAAACGAGTCAAGCATCGACGTCGATAAGTCATGCGGGGCGTCACTATAAATCTCGCGATAGTGATGCCCACGGTGTCGATAAGTGTGGGCCGCCGATCCGGAGATTAAGTTTTATGTTTAATTTAGTCTACTAATATGGACATGGTTTACAGACGAGTTGTATGTTTTCTTGTTATGTTAAGGATGTAAGTTAGGTAAACTTAAAAGTACGACTTAAATTCTTCAAAACTGGAACGCGGTTTTTTTAATCATTGCCATTTGACATCATGGTTTTTTAGAACGTGGAATGTAGAAATAGTATCTACAGTAGTATAAAAAAATATAATAGTATTTTATGCAACCGTTGTTTAAGAGAGGTCAAAAAAGGCGAGTGGCGTGAGTAACAATTTATGGCGAAACCGAAAATTGTTAATAAAGACGCCACGAGTATTATTTAACTCAGTTAAAAAACGTTGCATACAATAGGTACTTTTTCTACGACCAAGCACTTACTTTGAAATAAAATTGTAAATTTAACAAATATTTTTCATTCAAGAAGTAGCAAAAATGGAGGGTACGGGCGGAAAAACAATGAATGAAATTAAAAAAAAACATGTGTATGGTTCACTTATTTGTCAGAAATGATATTTAAAATAAGGTTGGCAACAATGTATATCATTCAATATTTTTTAATGACATACATTGTTGCCAACGTTATTGACCATTACACGAAGTATCGAAAAAGTGCCAAAAAGATACTGCGTGTATGCACAAATGCTTTTTTGGGGAATAGACTAAAGACTTGTCTTGACAACTATAAGGTAGGGTTTTAAAGGTGTATGCACGCCCCTTTAAATGACAAATAAAAGTACGGGAGTAGAAAAATATAATAATACATAATATCGTAGACTTAAATCGTTCGCATCTTTTCTGCAGACATCGCAAAGTTAAGCGAATCCAAAGCTTGACGCTACACCCAGCACGCATCAGCCCGCCTGCTATACATTTTTTAGTGAATTTAGTGAATTTTTTAGAGAAAAACGTGATATATGTAGTACCTGGGTAGTTAACTTTTAATGTAAAAATATTGTGCACAGTGACCCTTTTCTAAAAATGTATATGAACCATAAGCATGCAAGATAAAGCTGTGTTATAATGAACAGGATTTGCCCACGCAACTGTCGACAGGTGTAAACCAGGCCTACTGATCAAAATGATTGGGCGAAAGGAATCCATGTTGGATTTAATTTACTGACACGACGCGCTACAAATTGAGAGAGGCATTAAGTAATTATAAGGAATTTATACAGATGTACGGATATGATAATTTTATTTTGTTAGCTTTCTTGGAAGCTATGGGATTATGGCTTTATAGCGTGATGAACGCGATAAAACATTTGTCTTCTTCTGACATGATTTGATAAGAAGGTAACAAGAATCGGGTGATAATTCTGACCATGGCATACGTGCCAGCTTGGGCCTTGCTGTTATAATACAATGTATAAAAAAATTAAAGAGCCTTTTATAGATAGGTTCAGTCACCACACGGGATTGTTGCGCCATTTAGGGTCCTACCTAAATTGGTTGTCCCATACTAACACTATGGAATGCCCAATTTAGCTAGAACCCTAAATGATGTAACAATCACGGAGCGTGACATTTGTAAAAAATCTACAAAGTTATTTTCCTCCAATTTGGAATATGGAACGTCAAATCGTGTGTAACATATGCGTCTTTCACGTACCTACGGGCACTTAAGGATGTATCACGCTAAAACGGTCCGGGTCTGGTTGAGGCGTCCGACACTTCAATTTTTAGAAAGCATCGCGTAATCACCGATCACCCGCCGTCATAGAAAACTGAAAACTAAGTGTTGGAAGTCTCGGCCCGGACCCGGACCGTTCTAACGTGAGTCATCCCTAAGCAGATATTGAGGTATACTACTTTACTCGTGTTTCTTCTTAGTAATTTTCGTAGTTACATACCTGAAAAAGACAAAAAAGGTTTAGTATTTAGTGTCAAGTTGTCGTTACATTGAAAAGAGTAGGTAAATAATAAGTAATAAAATTTGAGCCAGGATGAGTAAAGTTTATTTGTCTTTATTCTTACAACCTATAAATATAAATATTTTTTACTCTAAAAAAACGTTAGTTTTAAAATGATTTTTGCCATCGATCTCAATAATGTACCTTTACTTAAATTAATAATCGGACAAAACTATCAGCTATTAAGTACCGATTCTCAATAGAAACGGAACAAACATGCATATTTCTATTCAATAATAAATAAGTCTGACTTTAAACAGACTGAATAGAACTATTCCAATTAATGTTTCCGATTACCTCCTCCGTTACCAATCCCGATCAGCGCGACCCTACTAATGAGGCGAGCTAAAGACGGACCGACAGACGTAACGGACAGCCGTAAGGGACGGCCGTAAGGGACAGAGGACAAGCTACCCTCGTCAGCGGCCGGTGGGAAAACGTTGTAAAAGACCTTGGAGTAAGGTCAAGTATATGTATACAGATGTCATTTAAAAATTTAGAAAATATAAATTTATTATTAAATTATACAACGGGACTTAATCGCGTATCTAAGTTTTAAGATTTACCTCCGACGACGTTTGATTGCAGTTGTGGTAGTTCCTATATCGGAGAAACAAAGCGCACAATAGCAGAAAGAGTTAAGGAACATATTGCAGCTGTCAAAAATCGTCAGGTGAACAAGTCTGCCGTGGCTGAGCATTTACTGGAGTCAGGACCAAACCACTGGATTGAGCTGCATAACCCTAAAATCCTGTCCACGGATCGTCATTTCTACAGCAGGAAAGTACGGGAAGCCATTGAAATCAAAAAATATAGTAATTTCAATCGGGACGAGGGTTTCAAGATCTCATCCACATGGAATCCAGTCATTAGTAAATGTAAGCGTAAACGAATATCGACAGTCGATAAATCGAATATCGTTAGTGTTGTGTGTCGACAGAGTGACATCCCTAGTGCGCAAAACGTTCAAGCGGATAAACAAGACCAAGTGCGGGTAGTTCGAAAAACTCGCGCGGTTAGACGATGCTGATGTCAACTTAAGCCAGTCTTCTCCGAGACCACGGGGACAACGCCGTCCTCGAAACGTCGGAGGTAAATCTTAAAACTTAGATACGCGATTAAGTCCCGTTGTATAATTTAATAATGTGTAAAAATCGTGAAAGTTTAAATCAGTGTTATAAATTTATTATCAAGAACAAATCATCTAGCAATAAAATAGGCCGTAACAGACGGACAGACAGACAGACGCGCGAGTGATCCTATAAGGATTCCAGTTTTCCTTTTGAGGTACGGAACCCTAAAAATTAAGTGTTTTGCGACAAAGTTTCTAAGGATTCGTCGGTTTTTGATAGCTGTTAGGGATAAACAACCTCATTCATAGCCAGAATGACAATACAGGTACTACATAGGAGTAAGTAGTGCAATTTGTCTGATATCTCCTTTTGGTTGCACTCCTCTAAATAATTAAATGTTTTTTACCTCTAATACAAGACCAGATGTCCTATACTGAACACATATTAACTCACATTTTCTCAGATTACTGAACTTAGTATTTTACCCTCTTTTGAATTGAGATAACAACTAGCCGCAATTTGGGGCATATGTAGGCTTATGACGGGTATATTTTACACAGAAAATATTTGCAGTATTGTAAGTAAGCCGACCAACAACACTGTAAAACGAACCCGACGAATTGCAACTAAAATCGAATTGTCCAACGAAATCAAACTTCATATTACTTGGCATGCTTCCACCCGCCTCAGATCATCCGTTATAAAACCCGCTCACATCAAAACGTCGTATGTCGCCCTTTTTATAACGTAATATTGTCCCTTACGTCTTTTCATATGGAAATAGCGTAAGGTGGAGTGAATTATGCAAATACAGAGTGCAATTTACTGCATGTAAGTTGGTATATAAAATTTAAGTGCTCTTCAATTTGCCGTAGTGTTTGTCCATTTATATAGTTGCAGGTATAGAGTGTCATGTCCCCATTTGAGCAAGATATAGATTTTTAAATGTAATTGTATTGATTTGTGTGCATGCCTTCTAACGCGAAATCTTGAGGAACGTACGCACTGATAATCAGATTATTATAAAATTGATTTTGAGTTAGATATCTAGTTTACTCACTCACAGTTTTATTAAAAACTCTACTTGACTCTATATATTGGTTCATCTCATCGAAATATAAGACATCATCCACGGTATCATCATCTCATCTACAGTAGAACCTCGATTATCCGAACCCACAATTATACTAACACTGTAGCCGTTCGTCAATTAAAATCGAACTATTTTATAAAAAAATATGTAGGTATGAAAAAAGCTTTCAACGTTATACTGTCCTGTTATGTAAAAAAATCTTTGTTTTTGTTTGAATCCGTTCCAAAAACCCACATTTCTAGTATTCGTAACTAGTTTTGGTTCCAATTAATTCGGTTTAATCGAGGTTCTACTGTATTGGTGTTTAAATTCGACTGCCCAATAAATTGTGTAAATATATCATTAAATTTACTATGCAAACAACTATTAGTTTACCAAAATTAACAACTACAGCTCCTAGTTCTAGTTAACGGTGAAACCAACCATTAACAATATCTAAATAAGCGATCTCTTCCACAAACAAGTTCGAATGAAATTTGAATATTGTGTTGTTTTAACGACGTGATTACTGACTAGGTAGATTGATCAAAAGTTAAAAACTGAGATTAACAATTACTGGGAACTTGTTAATTCGCTTCCTTATTAAGTCATATTAACTTTGTCAAGTCTAACAAGTTCTTGATAATAATTTGACCTTATCTGTCATTTTGACATTTGTTAAAAAGGGACTAAATTTAACAAAGGTTTGCTAAGTTTTATGAATAAAGGGGGTAAATGACTATTTATTCCCATAACAACCAAAACTGTAGAGATAATTGAAAAAAGCTAGAGACTGTGCGGAAAGAGAAGAGTCGTGGATTGTATAGGGCCCCATGCATTCCACGACTCTTCTCTTTCCGCACAGTCTCTAATATTAAAAAAGAAAGACAGAAATGTAAATATAGTTAGATAAGGGGCTCGTTTCGAAATTCGAAAACTAACGTAAGTATATGACGTATATGACGTGGATAGGATAGACAAATATTCACATGATCGTGTCGTATCAATATTTGTCTCACTAGAATCACTAGTAGAGCACTATGGATTCACCAATCTTACAGTAATAACTCAAAACGATGTTCGATATTTGCACACAAAATACAGTAACTTGTGAAATGGCATCAATGCACGTATAATTTATCGATAGTTGCGAGAGTAGGGCCCAGGTGCGGTAAAAACCTATTACAATTACAAATAAGTCCATTAAAAAACGTAAACATAAAGTATCGCTTCTCCACGCCTTTAAAAAGTAAACGGTTTCGAGTGTTTCGACGGCAGCAAAATAAAAGAATAAAGGCTCCGACGCCGCCTAATTACCCCCAAAACAAAAGCAGTTACACACGCATTCCTGGCCGGTCCGAATCTAAAACAAAGCCTGCGAGCCAGTCTCATTCAAATAGCTTCACGAGTCAAGGTATACATTACATTCCTGTACATATCGGATGCGTGTGTGCAGACGTTCACGCGTTGTAATATACATATACATACCTTAAGATCCTTAATGAGAGACGGCACAGCGCTTTCGTGACGTGTGCGTGTGCGGCTCCAACATCCAACAGTGCACGTCACGCACACGCAAGCCGGTGTGCACAGGCCTTTAAAGCCAGAGCACACCCACCGCAGTGCGTAAACGTGCACGTGTGTGAGCGCTAATATGTTGGAGCCGCACACATCAGCGGTGTGCCATCTCTCACACTACAACGCCGCACGTGCACGTCACGCACACGCAGCCGGTGTGCACAGGCCTTATATGTGGATACATGAGAGGATTCTCATCATCATCATTATCATTGTTGCTGACCCTTAAGTCCCTATAGTCAAGTTGCACTGCGAATTGAATACTTCATTTAATTTCACACAGATTGGCAGTTACTTTTCTATTTAATCTTTTTTGTGATACGCTTCGCTTACCAAGCTTTAGTCTGCTTGGGGGTACGCGTGCATAAGTAAGCGATCGGAATAAATTCTGTGTTTACATTGCGAGTGCATCAGACAGCAGTACACGAAAATAACCGCGTACGTAAAACGGAACGAGCCGCATATTCCTGGCCATTCGACAAGCGCAGAGTAGTTTGCAGAGGGTCCTTTTGTGAAACGTTGATACTGATCTGTATGTCACAGGATTCTCATTGCTCCTGTAGAGGATAAAATAGTAGCAGTTTCGGTAATAAACTTCATCTATGTGTATGTTAATTTTGTATTAAGCAGAAACGTTTGCAAACGAAGGCGCATATGGTGGAAATATTCGCTGTCCTCGTGTGAAGTCTCCGGTAACTCGGTTGACGGGCTAGTGATCGAGAGTCGCGAGTTCAGATAGGGAATTGTTCACACTTTTAAGCTTTATCAGTGATCATTTTAGAAATAAACTTCCACGCGGCGGACAAAATTCCACTTTTTTCCATAAATTTTTCATTTTTCTCAAATTCTAATTTTGTTTGTGAACGTCTCGGTTGAGTATTAAATAAAATACCTTATGAATCTTATCATAATATACGTCGGCACGTGTATTCTTGACATGAAAGTGTTTCTAACCTCAAAGTAAAATATCCGACACAATCATAATTTCTGAGTGCCTTTTAGGAAAGTTTGTACTTAGCCTTTTCAAAGACTTTTCACCTGACTGACTCTCATTGTACATACAACATCACACAACAGCTAGTTGAATTCGTATAGGTATAGGGAAAAAACCTTATTTTAACTAAAAGCCTGGAATTAAAAGGCCGATGGAGCAACTTTCGACTTAATATAATACGTAATCGACCCGTTTCAAGATACTCGTATTTAATATATCGGTGTCTCATGGACGTTTTAGAAATGTACCCTCTGAATTTGTCTAAAGTATAAGCTGTGGCTGGCAGCTACGACGGCGCTGCGAACGCGATTATTGCAGCTCCAATGGCGCGATTAACCCCCAGCGGCGTGCTTTTGTCGTCGTTCGAATTTCAAAACGTACTTTTTCGATGGCCAGTAAGCCGTTGCTATAAAACCGGCCGGTTTTAAAAACCGAATTTAAAAGTTACCTGGTTCGGTTTTTTTTAGTGAACGCGGGAACGAAAAAATATAAATGTTCGTTGATATGCAAAAAAGCAGCAGAGCAATGTTTTTGAAACAAAGAAAATAATTATGTTTTAAATTATGATCCCAGTATAATATAGAACGTAGGTGTTATTGCGTAGGTTTACGCAAAGAAGGTTAATTGAATAATATAACTACCTATTTTATTAGATTTCAAGCTTTATTTAATTACTACGGACGTACGGACCTTTATTAGAAATAGACAAAACGTATTTATTTATGATAATAATTTGTTTCTACTGCTTATTGTCTGTTACTACGGGGCCAAACCAAAAAACGCAAAAAGAAATCTGCATTCATTTCGGCGAAGCATATGTCAATATTTTTATTGAACAGCAAATTATATTTTCGCTATTTCGGAGTTGGGTCCATAGTAAAAGTTGTTCAGTATGACTTAAGTACATATTTACCCTTCAGAGTATGGTCAGACATATAGTGCGACATAAAATAGTAGAAATAAAATAAAATTGAACTAAAACATTTCTACACTAAATTATTGAATGAATGAATAATATTTATTTCTGATTAATAATTCCAAATCCATATTCCAAAATCCATAATTAAGCAATTCTCAAAAAGTTTGTACATTTCGATCACATCTTAGATTTCTATAAAAATTGGTATGCTGGTAAAGTACATGAAGCTGAACAACTTCCACCACATTTCCCAAAATGTCCCAGAAAGTTTCTAAGTAACATTCCTTTTTTGTTCCTTTGTTGTGTTTGTGTTTTTTGTTGTGTGTTGTGTGTAAGCAAATCTGGTAACAAAAAGGAATGTTTTACATTTTACGTCAAAAACGTGACAGTTACGAAGAAAGTGGCGCCCTCAATAATTTTCTACAATTCCTTGCCCAACAAGCCAATGATAGTTGCAATACGCATCAAAGTGCCAATTCCATGTTAAGAGACAATTAATTTGCCTAACACCTATACATGTAATTACCTACAGCGCCACCTGTGGACCGCCCAATTTAAACTAATGATGTGTTGGCAGCACTGATCCTGTGACGTCACGATTAATTCAACATTGCGAATGCAAGTCTTACGTCTAAATTACATTGATTTAAATGAATTTACAGGAAACTAACGCATTATTCTGACAAATATTGTAATTCTTTTTAGCCGACTTTAATAAAAAAGGAGGTACTGAAATCGCCGGAATCTACTACGTGTTGATATGATTAAAATAGGATCAGATTAGATTGGACAGAGTTTCAATGGCGTACAACTACATAAGATCTCAGCAGATATCAGCAGGTTCATTATCATTATTCTTAACCTCTAGCCACCCATACGTCAAATCTTGCCAAGCAAAACGAAATTTTATTTTGTCAACACAAAGTTCAAATTAGAATGGAACAGGAGACCTTTTTATAGGTCTCTGGGCGGCTAGAGGTTAATTGCCATACGCATGTTTTTAAAACTTCGGTTACATGTCAAAGACGTGTACAACACATGTACAACATTAGCGTTTTAGAATTGACAGATATTTATGAAAATACACGTTAAACGCCAACTACAACAAAATAATTATCTAATCGAAGAGATTGCAATTGTTATGTATAATGTTACCGTATCTTGCAGCTAATTGTGATTCGGGATATCACGGTACGGGCCCAGCCGCACCTACCCGCAGTAAAGCGGATTTATTTCAAATATTTCAATGAGCCACGGTAAGTGAGCCATTGATGCCGTTGCGAAAAACAAAATGGCGTATGTGCTAGCTGAGTATCCCTATTGCAAAGTGGGCTTAAATGAGTCGAAAGCTTGAGAAAACCAGGCGGCCTAGCCAAGGTGACAATCGCTTGCGCTTCGCTATCGAATCGCTTTGTGTCTATCACTCTTCCATCTTAGTGTGATAGTGACAGTTGCGTTTCGTTTGCTACGGAGCGATAGCGATTGGCATGTTCTCTATGGGGCCAAAGACTCCGTAGCTCAGTTGGTAGAGTGGTGGGCTGGTATCCTGGAGCTGTGAGTTCAAGTTTGGCCCGAGATTTGGCCTGGTTTTGGTTTGGTTTGGCCCGAGACAATGAATTTTCCACTTTCTGTTCATATCTAAGCAAAACTCTAGAGAATCTCTATTTAATGTTGAGGTGTGTCTGGTCGTTTGACTTCTATATTGAAAATACCAATAATATTACAGATATTGCAATGATAAGTTTAAAATGGAAAAAATGGAACGCTAGAAATAAATTACTATATAATATTTAAGATTTGTCATTTAAAAAAAGAACCAGCCTGTAACAAATCTGAAACTGAATTTGCACTGACACGTCTAAAGGTCCAACTAATTATAGCCTACTCTTACAAACAGTACCTCAAGTTTTCCTTGACACATAAGACATTCCAGTTCTAGACCTCACGGCTAATAGCTCGATCGTACTCAACACAACAACAATGTCTTAAAACAAAAGGTTCCCCGCAGAATCACGCCCTTTCAGCCATATAACCACCACAATAGAAACGTCGGTTGATAGCCTGGTATTTGTATTTATTTATTGCATCCGTTAGTATTTCTATTTATTAGTGGTTGCACGCAAATAGAGTGACAATGAGCCTATTATGGTGGCGACCACGGATTATATAAAGCTTAGTGGCGGTTTAGAGGCGAGAACTGGAAATATTTTTGATTCAAGCTTTTATCTTTTTGTAGCAATAATATTTTGCTGTAGAATACGAATGAAACATTTTATTTTAATCAAACATGGAGCTGATGAACCAATTTAAATCATCATCAATAAAATCAGGCAAGAGACGTCCAGTTCGGATATGATGGTCGTTCTTGTCTACGTGACAACGTGATAAAACGGTGTCCGTCACTTCGTATCCCGCGGTGTTAAAAAGTGACAGTTATTTTATCACGTGGATAAAGCTATCCATAATATGCCTGCAAATCTGGATTAAATGTTATAAAGTCAATATTCATAGAACCATACTGATACTAATGATGTATCCATTGAGGCCTTTCATCCTGGGTAAAGCCTCATTAAGACGATTCAAAAAATTGCATGCGATTTTCGTTACATTGCGGTATTTGGTCGATCAAATGAATTCATTGTACTCTGTAGTTAGCAATGTATTGAATATTGCATGCAATTTCTTCAAGCGTCTTAATAGGTACGAGGGGCGTTCAAAATATTCTCGGTATTGATATCTTACGACCTCTTCTAAAATTTCTTTCGTTACTGGCCGCTAAGGTTTATTCATTGACATTAAAAAAAAGTATAATTCGAACCGAGATGGTCTTTTGTTTTTCTGCAATTGCTGAACAAACATGAACATCATGTGCGAATTGACAATGTTAACTAAATTAGAACATCGATGCGTGATAAAATTCTTGACAAAACAGGGTAAAAATCAAAAAACCATAAAAGAGGAAATGGATTGTGTTTACCGTGAGTCTGCTCCTTCTTTATCTACCATTCAAAAGTGGTCAAGCGAGTTTAAACGCGGAAGGGAGAGTATTGAAGATGACCCTAGACCTGGCCGGCCTGTAGTAGCTACTTCACAAGAAAATATTGATAAAGTGGAAAAACTTATATTGGAAGATGGTCGAGTGAAGGTAAAATCTATAGCACAAGTAACCAATCTCTCTATTGGTACCGTACATGATATTATACATGACCATCTTAATATGTCAAAAGTAAGTGCAAGATGGGTTCCGCGAATGCTGACTCGGCTTCAAAAAGACATGCGTGTAGCTTGTTGTTCCGATTTTATTGACCTGTGCGGTGAAAATCCTGATGAGGTGCTGCAAAGAATAGTTACTGGAGATGAAACCTGGGTTCATCATTATGACCCAGAGAGTAAACAAGAGTCCATGCAGTGGCACATTAAGGGTTCAGCTCATCCCAAGAAGTTCAAGGTCATCCCTTCAGCTGGCAAGGTCATGGCCACGATATTTTGGGATTGTGAAGGAGTATTACTAATCGATTATAAAGAAAAAGGTGTAAATATTACAGGACAGTACTACGCTAACATTCTACGTCAATTAAAGGATGTAATTAAAGAAAAGAGGCGAGGAAAGTTAACCAAAGGTATTCTGCTTCTGCATGACAACGCCCCCGTCCATACTGCTCATATTGCCAAGGCAGCTATTGTTGAATGTGGGTTTAAAACTGTTACTCACCCACCGTATAGTCCGGACTTAGCCCTCAGCGACTTCTTTTTGCTCCCCAATCTTAAAAAGGATCTGCGTGGAAATAAATTTTCTGACGATGAAGCATTGAAGGCGGCAGTGGAGGAGCATTTTTACACGAAAGATAAAAAATATTTTTAAGAGGGATTAAAAAAAATAATTGATCGATCTTTTAAGTGTATGAACATAGGGGGGGAGTATATTGAAAAATAAAAATATCAAACTTTTCGTACTTGTTTGTTTTCATTCTCATACCGAGAATATTTTGAATACCCCTCGTATTAGTCGCGATTGGTGCGACCATAGCGCCCGCTACATTGTAAAATTCGCTTCACTGGACACAGTACGAATAACTGTGAATAATATGAGTAACCCAATAATAACCGCTGTAAGGGAGCTGGCTCGCGGCCAGTCGATGCATTTCTACGGCACGACAACGCTCGGAAACCGTCGCTTTTATTACTACTCGTCAAGACGCGGAACAAGAACGAACAATGTTGTTAATCATTTGCTACACTGAGATAAAGCTAGCTTTATCCGCAAAAGGATAACGAAAGCAGTGAATAGTTATGATTTTTTTATACGCTCTAACACGTCATCTCATCATCTTCCTCGCGTTGTCCCGGCATTTTGCCACGGCTCATGGGAGCCTGGGGTCCGCTTGGCAACTAATCCCAGTAATTGGCGTGGGCACTAGTTTTCACGAAAGCGACTGCCATCTGACCTTCCAACCCAGAGGGTAAACTAGGCCCGTATTGGGATTAGTCCGGTTTCCTCACGATGTTTTCCTTCACCGAAAAGCGACTGGTAAATATCAAATGATATTTCGTACATCAGTTCCGAAAAACTCATTGGTACGAGCCGGGGTTCGAACCCGCGACCTCCGGATTGCTAGTTGCACGCTCTTGCCGCTAGGCCACCAGCGCTTACGCTCTAACACGTATCATGCTAATCATGTAAGTTTTACGATACCGCATACTCTTATGGGGAAATTCTGTAGAGGCCGTTTGCGAAGTTATACAGAAAAAAAAACATAATTTAACAGACTGATAGACAAGCAACGAAATTACAACAATCCCTCCCACGGCTCTTAAAAGGAGATCTCACTGTAAGGAAAAAATGGCAAACCTACTAAATGACACTGAATTCACTAAATCTGAAAAAGGGAAACTCCTTAACGTCGAAAAAGAGAGGCTTTTTCTAAACACTCATTATATAAAAGTGTCCGTCGAACCTTTTTGCTGTCTACTGAACGATGTAGTTAAGTACGTATTACATTACGAAAAAACAAATCTCGATCTCTAAGAATAAGAACCCTCCGAAACTATAACTGCAAAGAAACACATTCTCCAGATTAATATTACTGAATTTTCAGCATTTTCCGACTCAAAAGACCCATAAAAGTAAAGCAATATTGCTACAGCCAATTACGTATAGGCAATATTATTATGCTGAACTATCGTTCACTATGTTTGCCGTCAAAGCTCTTATCACATCAAAGGGCTCACCCTACACACAAACAGTGATACAACGTCTTAACCCTAAGGGTTGCAATATTTTTATGAAAAACCCCGACCCTGCGTAAGAATCATAATAAAAAATCATCCGACCGAAATGTTATGACCCCTACTTATTATAATACAATATATAGGTTTGGGTTTAAGGTTCCCTGGTTATACCTGCTGCATACGTTTGCTAAAGGGAATGAACTTAGTAGTAAAACATAAGGGATCACACGAGTTGCTAGACAATGTGTTTTGTTACCGCGGAGACGGTTTGGTAAATATTTAGGTATCATTTCGCTGAATTTCGGCTGGTAATATTTAGGATAACAGATGGGAGTGCTTTGAGATGGGCTTTTATATGCTGTTTTACGATTTTTTAATATTTAGTCGACACTGGTGTAAAAATGTTTCTATAATGCTTTCAGGCTTACTTGTCAGCCTGCGTAGTGTTCACTTACATAACTGTGAAAATGTCTCGTGTCCTTACGTTAATAACAATTTTCTAACATGTACCTAGTTTGAAATAGTCTAATAGGCTGCCCTACCGCAAAAAATCGAAATTATAAATCCGTGTATCTCCAGCTCTGTCACTACAGCAAGAGCGATAAAGATGGACGACCTTTGAATTTCACGGCGGCCCGGTTGATTCGCCGATGACTGGCGAATGATCAACGACCGACGACCTCATTAGTCTATTGATTGGCGGGAAGTGGGTCGCATTTAGTTTGCACTTCGAATACGGTATGGAGGCAAACATGAGGGCTTTCATATTTAAAACCTAGTTTCAGTTTGAGTAGCTTAGCACCTGGCTTGACTAGTTGGGAATTTACTTGAGTTGAACTTTACGAAATATTGTGAAACGTTAGCGCTTGGCAATCTAGTTATAGTTAGATTTTTTAAGTACCTAATCTGAAAGTTACTGAAGAGCTTATCCTACTACTACTACGTCTTAAAAAAATCTACCTAAGTATTCCACATTATACCTACGGAGCCGTACAGTATGCATAAATCATAGACTAGGAATCCTCTAGACTGAGTTTAGAGCAATTATTTCATGAAACCGACGCTGCCAAAAATACGGGGGTGCGGGGGGACGAGGTGAGCGAATCCCGTGCCGTGATTGGTCCGTTCAAAGACACGGACCAATCACGGCACGGGATTGACTCGAAGATGGAGTAAAACTACCGTATAAGTGGCAGAGGGGCTGGCGTTACTATGCTCAGTCTAGAGGATGTCTTGTCTGTGGCATAAATATATTTTATTTATTTTGTTCTTTTTTACTTTTCTACCTACTCCAGATGTCAAATTTAAGTTTAGATTTTTTTTTACACACTGTCAATGTAACAGTATTCCAATTATCTAACCTAAAATATAAAATTAACAAGAAGTTCCTCTATTAACTCAACCCTTCGCTGTTCTTAATTAATATTATTAATGCACCTTTAAAGAAAAGGTAATCATAAAAATCTGTAGCGCCGTCAAAAATAGCCGTTAAAAAATTAACAAGGAAAAATGACACCTTGACAAATTGACATCGCGAAGCTGAAGAAAATCCCCAAAAATCCGAAGTTCAACGTTATAATTCAAGGTTAATTAATATTCGGGATTATACTCAGGGGACCAGTAAGCCTGTTATTAGATAGGATTAGAATTATCTATCCATGTAAACAGACAAGTGGCTTAGACGGCTAGACGTTTGGGTTTTATTTTACTTTGATTAATCACCTGATTATATTTGATAATATTAGTTTTAGAGCGAAATTTTAATAGAAGAAGAAAGTAAATACATTTAAGGTGTATTATTTGAGTAACTCCGAAAGGAAAAATCAATCAAAAATTGGCCGATATTTCCGAAAATAAACTCTTGTTATCAACGGAATATTTTAAATGATTTTCGGGATTAGACATTTTTCCAAATTTCCCCAATACACCTTACTAAACTCCACAACATAAATAAAGATGCAGATGACCTGAAAATATATAAAACAGTTAAAAACCAACATGATAGCACTCTCATTCAGGATGACTTGGACCGATTCCATCATTATTGCCTAGACAATAAACAATACTTAGCGTATGATAAGTGCGTTCAAATCACATTCACCAAAAATAAAAATATAATAGTCTCTAAATACAATATAGGAGGGGAGACGGTCCAAAGGGTTTCACAGGTAAAAGATCTGGGGGTGACATTCGATGAGAAGTTAACGTTTGACCAACATGTCCACAAAATAACGGCTAAGGCTTTTCAAATGTTAGGATTTGTTCTCAGATCAGCTAAACCTTTAAGAAAATGTTCGTCATATATGTTACTTTATAATGCTCTTGTCCGCCCTTACCTCGAGTATGCATCAGAGGTGTGGAACCCACATTACGCCGTCTACATTAATGCTGTAGAGGCGGTACAGAAGCGTTTTCTTAGAGCCCTCCACTACAGACTCGAACATACAACAATGTCATATGACAAGCTACTTGATAGGTACAAATTGAAAACGCTGTCGAGCAGACGCCACGCCCAAGATGCCACCGTCTTATTCAATATATGTACAGGTCAGTATAACTGCCCAGAGCTACTTGAGGCTATTAGTTTCCGAGCTTCAACCTATAGGACAAGAAATTTGTCCCTATTCGCGGTCCCGATAGCTGCCACTAACGCTGGGGTGCGAGCCCCGATGCGTAGGATATGTAATAACTACAACAAACGCCTAGTCTCGGCCGACATATTCAATAATACTCGAGTTCAATTTAAACGCAAAGTCAGCTCGCTACTATAACTCTAATTTTAAGTTTCTAATAATATATGTTGTGTACCCTTGTTTCTATTGTATCTCTTATAGTGTCTACTAGCTGTAATTTATATTTACGATAAACCTATGCATGTGCTCAATGTCGCTTTGGAAGTGTCAAAAGTCGCATTGTTAAATCTTAGTGTAAGTTTGTATAGTATAAGTCTGTTTATTTAGTTCCGATCACAATGCTATCCTAAAACTATTGTCACACCTCCTAGTGGGAATTGTCTTAGGATGTAGGCTATATCTACCATTTTTGTAATTCTACCTGTAAATATTATTGGCCTGTATCTGTTTTTCTCCCCAATAAAGAAAATAAAAAAAAAAATAAAGAAAAAGAAAACATACAGATTTTTATAAAAAAAGCAATGGACGTTAAACTAGGACTCCCCACTCAGCATACATAATGCCACAGCAATCTGCGGCACTGGTTTTCAGTAGGGCGACACAGACGCCAACCATGCCTACACAAAAAAAAACCGATTCTTAAAGTAAAATAGGTACTCTCTTAAAATAGGTACCTACGTGAAATTTTAGCTCGAATAAATCTGCTTCGAAAAATCGAATCCCAAACGAATCGCGGATAGCCGTGGTCTGTCGCAACTCGATTTCGCTGATTGAAACTATTCGATAGTCGCTGGGAAAATCAATCGATTACTCGGTAATTAATCGGGTAAATACATTGCTAGCGGTGATTAAAATTGGGAGTGCAGTTGATTTTGCATTTATAGCTACATAGCAACATTATTATCATGTTGGATTATGAATGATTGGATTAATGATAATGATTGAGTTGGTTCGATTATTAACGGTAAAATGGATATATATTAATTTGTTGCGCGCGTTTACTAAGCGTTATCTTAATATGTATTTATTTATTTGTATTGTAATTTTGTAAGCTAAATAAAATAGTTCCTGAAAAAATCCTATGTCGTATTACGTCAGCAGTAGCAGCGCGGCCAAATTGATTTCTAACTGATTTCTTTAAAAAAAAACATTTAGATTTCCAAGACCGAAGTGATCCCATAAGTGTTCCGTGAACAAAGTTTTGTACGGAACACTGAAAACTTGAAAACCTATTTCAGTAATACTAAAGCTAAAATACGCCAAATTAGCGGGTCCTACCATTATACCTCACTATCAACTGTAAAAACAGTCCAGATAAATCCTTTTTAATTGTTCGTACCATCTTGAGGTGGTCTTTCCTAAACAAAGCAAGTTGCTCACGCGGCCGTTCCCAGGGAGTCGCGTGTGGACGCCCGTTTATTTTATGCTAAGTTATGCGCTACAGTGTGAGAGTGCCCTAACTCGTCCGTAAGGTAAAGGAGATAGCGTTTTGGTTACCTATTATTTTGATTTAAGTTTTACAAACTTATCAGAGCTTCATCTTTGTTCCATAACCAGATGGAAAGTAACCACGGAGATAGTTTTTTCTATTATTCCAAACAGTAAATAACATAAGTATGTAGTATAAACTTTTGTCTTAATGTATGTCGCATGAAAGTACGTGATAATGATTTTAGCCGCGGTAAGCTGCCTTGGTGTGAGCGAGACAGACGTTTTCTGCTGGCGATAACTCCATGTTATATTAACAAGTTGTTATACAGATCTGATAGTAACGTCATAAAGTAAACGTATTTTCTATACTATTTAGAGGAGGTCGGTTTTCTGCAGAGCAAAAAGATGAACCAGTCAGATCACCAGTGATTTTAAACATCTGAATTCAAAGAGCCAAAGCTTGAAGGGAATGGCGTATCACTGACTACAATTATACCCAACAGGGCATCGCAAAGGGTTGAAAAAGCAGAAGAAAAAGGCCAGTGAATCGTAGAATGCTTAACGCTTGTCGCTTAAGCCACGCTCGAACAAAATAGCTGCATCGTGCATTCACGAATGTGATTTTATACAGGTGCATTGAATCCAGGCATTACGTATGTACATAGCTTAAGGCTCTCGAGCAAAAATAAACACTCTGTTTATTCGCTGTTGCCTATATGAATACGAATGGTGTATTTTTATATTGTTTAAACATGTTCATTTGCTAAACAAAAACGTTTAAGCACTTAAAAACTTAATCAGGTATATGTAGGATTCGAATGACTTTTGTCAGAGATTTTTATTTCCTTTTTTTAACGTGGCCAAAAATAAATCAACAAAAATAATTGTTCTCTTTTCCTGCGTCAAATCTTTACATCATCACTGCACAGTGACTAGTCTAGTCAATTTTGTCGCACATAGCCAATATTCGTTCGCTGCGGTGTTTGCAAAACTTAGCTGCACAATACAGCTTGTTAAGTACAAACCTTTGTTACATTTATTATGTAAATGTATCGTGGTCATATTTTCCCCCGATTAGCGCCGCTCGTGGCCGCGGAGCGAAAGGGCCGCGGCGCGGCGTCGCACGCGCAGGTCATAGCCAACCACCTGAGGGCCTACCGCGTAAAACGAAAATCGAAATTTATCGCACGAACATGGTAGACCGATAGGCAGGCAGATAACGAACTTTCATTTTTCGTTGTTCACGGTAGACCCTCTGGTTACCAAACTAATACGGATGCAGCAGGCGAACTGCATCGTACCTATGTGAAGACCGCCTAAATGAACTCCAGACCTCTTTAGTGTAAGTGTAAGGCCTGAGTGGACGCTCGAGTTGGGCGTGCAGCGGGGCGGGGCGTGCGGCGTGCATGTTAAACAAATGCAAGCGTATAGAGCGGCCTTAGTGCACGCTGCTCAAATTACTCGTGAGCCCGACGCCACGCTGCACGCCCCGCCGAACGCTCCGCTTCAAGCGTCCACTCAGGCCTTAGTGTAAGTAGTTATCCGAAGACCGATGGCTAGAAACCAGTACCTTAGGTACCAAACATGTGTATAAATATTTCTACACATAAGTAGTCTATACTAAATGTTAACAAAGCTTAACTTAAACCAGACCTTATGATCAAAGACAGTGACCGCTATATTTGCTGACTACGTGTGTGCGAAGAGACAAACAAACAGACAGTGTTTACCACTGCAAATTGAACCTGGAACCCGATACGCTGGCTAAACAAAAATGGTGGTTCAGTATGAGTTCCATTTGTAGTTATAATAATACGTTATTCGTTTGAACTTTAGGACAATACGATGTCGCAAATATTCAAGCAGCTAAATTTAAACATAAAATCTAAGTTAGAAGTTTTTAAGTAATCTCATCATCTTCCTCGCGTTGTCCCGGCATTTTGCCACGGCTCATGGGAGCCTGGGGTCCGCTTGGCAACTAATCCCAGGAATTGGCGTGGGCACTAGTTTTTACGAAAGCGACTGCCATCTGACCTTCCAACCCAGAGGGGAAACTAGGCCTTATTGAAGTTTTTAAGTAATCTCTAAAATAATAAATCATAGTCATTTTCTAAACTTTTGTGGAAAATAGTATTGCTAATCTCATTAAAGAACCGAATCGTAGATTTATTGTTCCTGTTAATATCAGAACAATAAAAGATAATATACCTACGCACTTTGTAATAAGGTAAAGCTATGTTGCGTGGGTATTAAATACTCGAAATCCTAAATTTTAGGATCTCGAGTCCTTTGCAAACGAAAATGGAAGGGAAGTAACGTTTTCAGTGTTGTGTATGACTTGTCAATATGACTTTCATGGATCAACATTTTTAGCTTGATAGGGTTTCGTGAACTAATCCCGTACCATTAGTCACTGACTGTGTCAAAAGTGTCATACGCTAACGTCTACGTAATTTATTTTTATTTTATTTTTATTACATACATGGAAAAACAAACAGCTATAAATATTTCTAAAAGCTACAATAGATTTACAGAGCCAATTACAGGTTCTCACTTATAAAAATTAAGTAGGCATACAAAGAACAAATATAATTACAAATCAGTTACACACACAAGTATCAACAGCACAAGCCAAGGTTAGTGTGTACAGCAAGCTGCAAAACTGCATAGACACATTTTCTATACATCTCACTCGCGCTAATAATTATGCGAATTATACTAGATGCATAGTAAGTAAGTTACGTTACGTACGAAAATGATTATTTCTGTACAAATTCAGAGAATTTTACTCACCTCGCAAAGCCTCGGGTCCTGATTACTCGTCATCATGTCCGGGGTAGCGATCTGTAACAAATAAAAAGAAAATTAACTATAAAATATTAATATCAATTCTCGTAAAATAAAATTATCGTAATAACAAATTACCAGGCAGATTATGCGGGCTTTTTATCGGCCATAAAAGTTAAATATTAATTGACACTAAATTAAATGCGTTTTATTTAATTTTGAAATCGTGTTTCCGTAGTAATTAATATTTATGATAGGGTTGTGTGATGTCATTTATTACACGGGCTTTCTACATAGTGTCTCACGCCTATTATATAGGTACTTGTAGGAGATATGTTGTTCGAAGAGTGATGTATGTAAGATTAATTCAAACGGAAATGAATGGAATGTGTATGTAAGAGAATATTAAGCAAAGGTTTTTTTCATTAAGATGATATCGACAGTTTTATAACAAAATATGGAGCAGTCTTAACTTATTATTTTGTGTATCGAGTTCCATAGAAATGTACCAAATATTGTCATAAATTTTACTTGAAAATATTGTTTGTACTTTCAATTCAATTTCAATTCAATTCAATTCAATTCTTTATTCGTTCATCACAGGTACATAAATAGATTATAACTTAATATTCTAAGGAACAGCCATGATGTGCCTTTTGGCGTACGAAATAATTTCTTATTATCTAACTATATACATTTTTTTTTACATTATTTACATGGGTAATGAGATTGGCATATGCAAATATAATTTAGTGAGTCAATTCATATACTTATACAAAAAAAAAAAAAAACTAAAAAATGTCAAATGTTCATGTTATAACTATGCTAGGAATTAAGTATGCTAATAGATTTCGTATGTAAAATATAAATTTCCAAACACCTTTTTACCTTCTAGCAAGACATTTTGTTCAGACCCCATTTTGCTTTAGTTAAATATGTATCCAACGCGGTGAATTTTTAAAACAAAATGTTTACACAGAATAGCGTTACCAGCTAGCCAGACAGACAGGCCAATTCGAACATACACTGACATCAAAATAATATTTGAATCTTGTTATTTAGTTATCGTGTGTATCACCCGCACCAATACATGTACGTACAAGTACGAGCGATGCACGATAACTGAATGTCATCAGGAAAATTTCATTCTGATATCAGTGTAGCTACGTATGAATTGACCTGAAAGTGTTAAATTAGGCTTCATCGCACACCCTCTTAAACCGCAATCCATCTCTGTCCACATTTCTTAAGCCTGTTCAATTCCTAACACGCACCAGCCTGCTCTAAAGCCCTAAATTTACGATCTCACTTTTTCTCCCATTCGCAGATCACGTGACAATACACATGCCCTCAAACTTTCGGGTCAACCCGACCGTTTCCTAACCATTACGATGGTCCACCGCACATTCTTCCCAACTAGAACTTCGCACGCAACCCTACACAAAACATTTTGTGACGGAGTACCCCAAAAGAGCATGGATTGTTATATAAGATCTAATTTTAATAATTTAATGTAAATATTTAATTAGGTTAAGTTATTTATAATAGAATTTCAAACACAATGTTAATTGTTATATGAATAAATAAATATGAATATGAATATGAAAGGGACTTTAGGGCGGCGGAATCTTACGCCATTTTTGACGAGGCTTCAACGTAAAAGCTAAGTTTAGCGACGTAAGCGACTATGGTAGTAAAGTTTATTGCCTTTGAACAATGCATTAAGCAAACTTAGAGGAGATACTTCTTTATAAAACTGAACTGTTAAGTACAAGTATTTCATCCTTTAAATGTTGTATACAGGCTGTCCCAAATTTCTTGGCAAACCTTGAACGTACCTACTCAAGTGGAAGACCACACTCAAGCTGGGACGAGGACATCATAAAAATAGCTGGACCCAACTGGCATCAAACAGCACTTGACCGAACAAAATGGCAAACTTTGGAAGATGCCTTCACCTGAGAGGGGTTCCTGTTATTAACAAATGATTTATTAATAAATCATTTGTTAATAACAGAACACAATAATTCCAAAAACTAGTATTTAAGCATAAAGCATATTGATTTACCTACTAACCATCATAAAGTAAGAAATTGTTACCTGTAAAATTTTTGCGGGAAATAAAAGGCTTT
The DNA here is from genome assembly GCF_948474715.1 of Cydia amplana. NCBI lineage: Eukaryota > Metazoa > Arthropoda > Insecta > Lepidoptera > Tortricidae > Cydia > Cydia amplana. The sequence continues at coordinate 3,125,072 of NC_086073.1, read as the reverse complement.
TTATTTTATTAATTATGTAAGATCACTTTGAGTAATGCAGGCAATTAAATAGCATGTCAAGAAGTTACCCCAATGCACCTTAACTCTACTGGCGATTTTTTTGTCCATAGTCTCAGGTCACCCTGTATGTACGAAAGTTAAGCTACCCTACGGCCTTTCGGAGTTGGCATTCACTGGAGAGTTACGATGATTCTAGTAATTAGTGACCCTGTCTGTTATTCCCTACCATAGACTAGGAATCCTCTAGACGGAGTTTAGATCAATTATTTCATGACACGATGTGACATGTGACACGATGCTGCCAAAAATACTAGGGTGCGGGGGACGAGGTGAGCGAGTCCCGTGCCGTGATTGGTCCGTTCAAAGACACGGACGTCACACAAAGACACTTTGACTCGAAAATGGAGTAAAACTACCGTATATTTGTGGCAGAGGGGATAGCGCTACTATGCTCAGTCTGGACTCTGGAGGATGTCTTGTCTGTGTTCCCTACATACAAACAGCAACACTCTTAACTGTCCATCGGTGGACCTTATGCCTTTTGTAATAAGGTTTACGAACTGTCAGTTAACGGTGTGGGCGATGGTACAAACTCAGTATAACTTGGTCTCTCTTGGTTCTAATTTTTATCAAGTTCTGCGAGCGATACTCGATACAAACAAAAATGAAAAATAAAAAAGGAAAAATTGATAAATTCACTGTTTCCGGCAAAACTCGAACTAGCACATTTGATCTCAGAAGAGTCGTGGAATGTATTGGGCCCCATTAATTCCACGACTGTTCTCTTTCCGCACAGACTCTATTTACTAAATACTACCTACTCTTATATAGTACAAAAGCTCTAAAACTGGTCCAAAATAAATGTCGGGTAAGTACTCCCCACTCCCACCAGTTCCTGTCAAAGGCGTCGAGGTCTACACAGAACAATATTATACATATATAGAGTCTGCGCGGAAAGAGAAGAGTCGTGGATTGTATTGGGCCCCATACATTCCACGACTCTTTACTTTCCGCACAAACTCTAATTGTGTATTGAATTAGAACTGTCATAGTTACTTTGTACTACTACTTTGACTATAGTTGGCTTATTTTCCGGTACTTGTAAAAAATCCAGTATGAAGGACACTACTTGTCAAAATATATTTGAGGCGAAACGGCAATGGGAATAGTTCCGGCAACTGTTTGTCAAAAACAGACAAACTTATCAAGATGGCCGTTCTAAATTATATTAGTCTGTTAATGCTCAAAGTTTCGGGCGGTCACTGAGGTCTCAGTCCGATGGTAGGCCTTGTTTGTTTATGTCAGTTTAATCGTGTGACGTTATAATGTCATTTTGTAATTTAAATGTAGTTTTAAATAAGTAAACTTCAATGACAATCTTGATACTTGATTATTGATTAAATATGGGAGTCTTAAATAATGGTTCGGTATTTTGTCAAAATAGTTTGTCAATCTTATTGGGTTTGAGGCTTGAGCTTTTATCCATAAGAAGATAATATCACTGCCTATACTTTGTTTGTCAAATTTTATTATTTAATATCATTATTCTTGGGATAATAGGTTTCAGTAGAAAATGCAAGTGTAATGTCTATATTTAGACTTACTTCAGACATTAATAACAAATGTAACAATAACAATGTTAACCACATGTTATGTTGATGTTTATGTGATGTGCTAATCATCTGCGTAGCATCAATCAGGGCACATGTTGCGTTACTTAACATAAATTATTAATGATGAGCGCAGCCTTCGATATAGTACTGATTTATTAACTGATGTATCACTAGCGACCGATTTTTGTATGTAAAATGATAATTGTAAATATGTAAGTTTTGATAAGATATAAGTTTAGTTAAGATACAGAACCTAGGCACGAGTGACAGTGGGGTTCATATTTGACTTATAAACTGTAAAAGTACCTACCCAGATGTTTAATAAAATGAAAAATGTAATTGTGATCAACTCTGATCAACGTGGGACTCAAACCCACAATTGTTGGATTGCCGGTCCAACGAGCTATCAACTACACATACACATCCTTCACAGCGACTCTTGTCATAGCGACATCTGTACCCCTAGTGTAAATAAATTCCATTCGATAGCGTGACGTGACGCACGCGTTAGCGTTAAATGTCATTTTGTATGGGATTTTGAGTTTCCAAAACGTCCCGCTTGGCGCGCTGTTCAAAATCCCATACAAAAATAGACAACGCAAACGCGAACGATCGTCACGCTATCGAATGAAGTTTACACTGTATAGGTACATTAATTGAAATTTTTATAACGGCGGGCTAAGTAGGTACAGTCGCCATCAGATATATATCGGATCGGCCAAGGTGTTCACAATATCTGAACACGCACTCTAACGCCTTGACAATAGAGGCGGGTTCAGATATTTGTGAGCGCCCTGCCCGCTCCGATATATCTGATGGCGATAAACGAAATGTATAGAAAGTAAATTACGTTCTCGATAGCGTAAATGTCAGTTTTGACACTGTCAGTGGCTCATAGTACGGGCTCAGGGATCGTTAACTCAGGAAATCTCATATATAGCGCATATAGTGCGACAGCGACATCTATCCAAGTAGGAAACTAACAAAACAAACAGCTTGCAACATTGCATGTTTAGCAACTTTTTAAGCTTACTGGTTTTGCCGATTAGCAAATATTTGCCCTACACTGTTAGCTACATGTTAATTACTCTAGCCATAATTCACCGACCGTCCATAAGTTGAGCCCGACCTCATTAGGGGGCATAAAGCGCGCAATATAAAAGAGTGACGCAGCTCTTCCGCTCATTCAACGCATGCGCTCAACTCGTTCACTGAGCGAATGGGTGAATGGATTCGCGTTTCGATTAGTGTTGATGGATGGTTGCGGAACGAGCTCTTTGATTGGTTTGGGTGTTTTTGGGGATTTTTACGTTTAATTTAAAGGGATGACTGGATGAACAGTATTTTAACGGAATATTTTACTTGAATATTAAAAAGATTTTATAATATCATTGATATATTTGCTGCTCTGGCAAGGCATTTTTTTCTCTACTTTAAAACAGTGTTCACACTGTGCAACTGATGAAATAAAAAATAAACTGTTATGTTCGTTGGTATAAGTATACACAGTTATCTATTTTATGTAGTGATAAATATTGAACATTTTTAATACTGCAAATTTTATTATTTTTTTATTTATATATTTTTGTAAACTACGACCAAAGCAAAATCCACAACGCAGGTTTCTTCCAAAGTGCACAAACAACTTAAACTTAGCCGAAGTTTAGCGATCGAATTGAATCATAATTAGGTATCTTAAACATCATCACTGTATGAAAATAGTTTACAAATAAAGAGAAAAGGCCTTTAACAATCAAAAGATTAACATATCGCAGGACCAAGGCAGTGCTTACTTTATCATAATTTCTCATCTTTTCAACACAGCACAGCGTGCATGTTTTTACTAAAGAGGAGAAATTAATATCAACTAAATACTTAGTGTCTTCCTGAACAAAACTGTGCCTTGACGCTTGAATAATCTAGTCCAAAATCGTTTGTCATGCCTGTGCGCATAAATTATTCACAAATGTAGACAATTTGCTAAGTGAAGTTAAAAACCCTCTCCATATTCCGTTCCGCGCATACAAATCGCCGGCTTTAGACGTCGTTTTTTGTTGCCACACATAAAAACACTGAAGACCTAAATGAGTGAACGTAATTATTTACCCTGAACGGGTTTACTGCGTCGGCGGATATGTCATTCATTCACTCTCATGTGTGAGACCTTATACATTTTCTGTCATCGCTGATGTATGATTAAAAGCGTAACGTATACGGTTCAAATTTGCTTGTGTGGTTTTTGCATATTCTTGCTAAGATATGCGCTTTTGTTTTTGTTCATCGCGGCTTTCATTCATACTTTTATAATCTGTGCGGAAAGAGAAGAGTCGTATAATGTATGGGGCCCAATACATTCCACGACTCTTTTCTTTCCGAACAGACTCTATAGGTGAAACTAATTCTTAAATAAGGCCTAAAACTGTCGCTTTACAATTTATGAGCGTCAGGAGGCTTTCATGCCTCTGAATGGAATTTCCTCAAATAATACGACGTTATAATATAAATAATGGAAATTTATGTTAGATCTAAAAATAAAGAGCCTCGCAATAATGTTCCCCAAACGAGATATTCGCGTAACGTATTAAGAATAAAGAGAAGAAGTAAAAGTTATTACACGGAGTTAACAAATTTTCATCCAAAAACACATTTGTATTAAAAACGTTCCAAAACCAAAATCCCTTTGATGTTCATTCGAATTTTAATTGGGACCGGCCGGAGTTCTCACGGAGTAATTGAAACGTTTAAAAATAAAACAACGAGCGAAACAAGTCTTATTACAGGCCGGTGGACATGAATGCCATTTAATTTATACGCCGAGGAAAAGAAAACATGACGGCGGGTGTTCGAAATTTGAATTTAGTGGCGAGTCGGTCGCCAGGTGGCGCGACGGAACGTCTGCCGCGGCGGCGGTGGTGCGCTGCATGTGGTGGAGGTTGCGAGTGTACGGCGTTTTTTTTTCAAGACAAAGGTCATTCACTATCAGCCAGTTTGTTTTATTTGTGGCAGTCGTGCAGTCTAATAGCCATCCATGTCACTTAAACGTAAAACATAGTAGGGGAATGCCGGTTGATAAATCAGGTAAGTTGGGCAATTCAAACATCGGAAATTGTACAAGTAAAATAACAATATCAAATTGTGAAAAGAGAGGTTAATATATGGCACTTTAAATAAGTATGTACCTTGATTACTAATTTGAGTTGAAAAAACACTTTTTTACATTTACAAATATATTTTCTATATGTAAGCTTAGACGCTATTATTAATTGTATGGTAAGATTATCTACGCTATAAAAATATACTTTTTTCATCTCCTGTTTTGTAATAAGTAGCATCGCTCTCGCCTTATCCCTTGCATCTATACGTAAACTTGTCATTGTATACGCCCCGTATTCAAACCACTTACAAAACATAACTTAACCACCAGTATAAAAGTTAGACCTCGAAACCCGTATTAACTACGCGTGATCGGGTATCAGGGTTGACTGGTTTTTCTAAACAGATATGTTCTAAGTGATGGAGATACGAGTTCAGATCGAGATAAAGCGAGAAAGATGATGAGTGGCACTCCAATGTCTCCGACATAAAGAATGGTCCGCGTACCGCGTTCTATGGACAGGAAAAATATTGTTGTTACATTCCTACTTCATAAATCAGGCGGATGATTTTGATCGGTGCTTTAAATATTATGATAAAGTTTTAAATATGGTGGTCTTATGATCTTGAAATGTTTCATAATTTCATAGTTAAAGTAGGCGCCATACTTGCACAAATTATGTTTCCTATAATAAACCTAAATACGCGCTGAAATTCACTCGTAGCGGCTAATATGCCCAATACCACAGAATGAATAATAGTACTAACTAAGTACAGAAGACTCACTCTCTAATAAAACGCGTCTGTTACGATCAGCACAGATATGGCCGCTAGGTGGCGACAGCGCCACGCGCGGCTTATGGCTTTCCCCAAAATTGGGGCCGAACGGATCACAGAACAAGTTAGAATGGCGATGCGGGCAGGGTACGTGTCGCCGCCGGTTATGAGCAAACGCTCGCATGCTCATACTCGCCCGCGCTGACCGAAAAACGTAAACATGCCTTTTGCGCCACAATAACCTTGTGGTGTAGTATATACTTAGTACGTAAGCATTGCATATAAAAACATGTATCTTGCCCAATTAGATCAGAATAAAACATGATCTTCATCGAAGCTGTTGTTTGATTAACGCCGTCCGTACATGGCGACCCTGCCTTTTAAGGCAGCGGTGTCGTTCCGCGAGTGCGAGGTTGAATTAAGATGTGAGGACTAAATAAACTAACACTATGTGAACTATCGTTAAAATCAAAAACAGTGTTTTGTTATAAATCGAACAATTACAGTGGACTTGCTCATGAAGTTTTAAGGCGTAGATGGTGTAAACTCGTTAATAATGACGCGACGCTAGTGTTATTAAGATGGGGTCAGGTACATCTAAACCACAGGAAGTAATTATCGCCCAGACAGCGTCGGGAGGCAGCAACGAAGCAAATGCCACAGTGAAGGATTTGGCATTCCATGTCAGCAATACAAATATAATCCTGCTGACCATACTTGTCATCATTTGCTTGATTTTTATATACGGACTGTATAAAATATACTTGAGATGCCATAAGAAGATGATCCGGAGGGAAATTAACGGTCAAGTGGCCTTCAGGCGATCATTTGGATCATAAACATTTAACATCTTATTTGCGTATTCAAACTAATAATGAAACTAGAAATTGGAGCTCATGGTTACCCTACTGGTGTTTTGCTTACAATACAACTGTTCATTCACAAACAAAATACACTCCATACGAGCTTGTATTTGGCAGACAATGTAATATTCCGAGTAATCTTTGTAATTCATTGGATCCTATGTATAACTTTAATGACTATGCCTTTGAATTAAAATACAGGTTACAGAAATGTCAATATGATGCAAAATGTAATTTAATTCAAGGGAAATCAGTGCGAAAAACACAATACGACCATTATATTAACCCTGTAAGCTATAGAGCAGGCGATCAGATTTTAATTAAAAATGAAGCACTTAGTAATAAGTTGGACCCGCTGTATAAAGGGCCATTCGTAGTTGTAAGAGAATCTGACCCAAATGTAATAATAAAGGTCAAGGATAAAGAAGTGTCGGTTCATAAAAACCGTACAAAGCTGTATTCGCCCTAGCATGTAATATGAAATGATTGTTTTTTTGTAAAAAAAAAAAAAAAAATTACAGTTTTCTTTTTTTTTCCTTTTTTGGTGAGGCGTGTGGTGTAGTATATACTTAGTACGTAAGCATTGCATATAAAAACATGTATCTTGCCCAATTAGATCAGAATAAAACATGATCTTCATCGAAGCTGTTGTTTGATTAACGCCGTCCGTACAACCTTCAGATTAAGAAGCCAGGCATCAAATCTGTCTAAAGGAGGCGTATCCATTCACCACGCACACAAAGTTTTTACTACCGTTGCGCGAGTGTTAGTAAATGTGGAGAGGAACGAGCGGCGACACCGGTTCCGATACTAACTGCGCGGTAGCCGTTCTAACCTCTTTAATATGTTCTGTGGAACGGATGTACTTTTAGCGGGTGTCATTCTGAATCATGCCCTAACGATCAATTGTCATAAGTGTCATAACGATTATTTTCCATAATATAAGGTTCTGAAAAATGGTTAGGTTTTAGAACTTGCTGCTACAAAAGTAGGTTAGGTTAGGGTTAGAACCCTCGCAAAAAGATAATATGCTTAATAACATTAGGATAAGTAATCAATAATTAGGGAAACCAAAATTAGGGTTTTTAGTGTTAGGGCTTAGGGCAAATAATCATTATGACAAACAATATTAGGGAATGCAAAGATAGGAGAAAAGACTTTAGGGATTTTAGCTACCTGTAACAAAGCGACGAAATCGCGGAGTGAGACACGCCTGCCAATACATAACAGTGTACTGATAGAAATACACTACAGTAACCATTGCTAGGCTTTATGTCGTTGATTTAGATAGCAACTGTGATACGAGTACTTATTACAAATCCATAAAATCCATACTAATATTATAAATGTGAAAGTTTGTCTGTCTGTCTGTTACCTCTCCACGCTTAAACCGCTGAACCGATTTAGTTGAAATTTAGCATAGAGATACTTTGAGTTCTGGGAAAGGACAAAGGATACTTTTTATCCCAGAACTCACCCCTCGAGGGGGTGAAAAGGGGGGTGGAACTTTTTATAGGAAATCAATAACCGCTGAACCGATTTAGATGAAACTTGGTATGTGGATAGTATGAGCTGTGGGGAGGGATATAAATTAGTTTTTATCCCCGAAATCATCCCTTTAGGGTGTAAAAAATGGGTGAACATTTATAGAGTGCACCAATTTGGGGATGAATAAAAAGCAGATTTGTTTAAAAAGCAAGGGACCCAAATTGCTTATTCCACGCAGACGAAGTCGCGGGCAAAAGCTAGTAATATATATACCTATAAAATGGCCATGTAAACAAGTGAAAATCACTGAGGTATTATTATCACTGAGGTATGGTATTATTCACTTCATACGTTCATTTGTATTAAACTACATCAAGTATTTATATATCACCGCGTACTACGTGTATGCCGCCTTTTATTGAGCCGACCAAAATTAGATAAATTTTCACTTATTGAGATTAACATAAATCTGTGGGCGCTACACGTAGATTATAAAATAATTCAAACGCGTGTAATCTCGTCATAAATAAGGTCCAGTTAACATTGAGGTGTTGGTAACACGTGTCCGAGTTTAGAATTAGTTTTTGAAAGTTTGGGAAGCGATACCGACAAAAATCTGTTGGTTATACGTTATACCTAATTATGTACGTACTTTTAGTTATTTGTAAAAGTGGATATTTGTGGTGTTTGATGTCTCGCGGCTTCATTATTAAAATAAAAGTGTATTTTTAGGAATTTAACTTGGTAATAAAATAATTATAAAGTAAGTAATTATTTTTTAAAGTCAAAGTCCTTTGTTTGCATAAAATATGGTGCAACTGATGATTACTTAGGTAACAATTCCATTTCAACGACAACAATTTTTCAGTTATAGTTTGACAATTTTAGAAAAACATTGCCGGCCTAGGCAGCAAATGAGCGCGTTGTCGTGTTTATTGAATTTTTGGATTGTTATTCGTGTTTAACCGGCTTCTAAATTTCATAATTATGTAGGAGGTTCTCAATTCGGTTGTAGATATGTTTTTAGTTTGTATTTTCTATTTTGAGAAACGTACTCTAGGTAACCTACACCTCGGCCGGGATAGAAATTTATAACTTTGTGTTTATAAAATCCCGTTAAATCACACTCGGCTAGGGATTACCTTTTTCCCGGCCTTTGTAGTATTGAAGGAATGCAATTCTTAAGTGTGACATACGATTTTTTTAAAGATAAACCTATTCAACGATAAAACGACATAACAACAGTATATATTTACACCGAGGATAGAAGTAATTCTAAGTAATACTTATCGCCGTGTTTCATAATATGTCATTTGACTAATTATGTACACATCGTTCTTCAAAACTCATCGTTAAACATCGTTCTTCAAAATTTACTGCGTCTAATTTAATTTATTATAATTTATGTTTTCCTCGCGACCTCCGAAAAGGGTCACATTTAATTCCACAATCGATTACTAATAGATTCTTGATTACCGATACCATCGAATAAATTAGAAAAATCCCATTTAATCGTGGCAATGGCCAAACCTAAGGGCCAAACAAATTTATACCAAAGTTGTCCGTTTAATTTATAGCTAACAAATTCAATATTGAAATGGGATTAGTAATTTATTAAAAAAGTTTAAAAAACGTCCCGTCTGCTCAGAGTGCTATAAAATTTGGTAATTATAACGACCGCTATAAGTTGGTACTTCGTGCTTTATAAAATGTATGGTAGTGAAAGGTCCGGTTTGTTGGTTACTTTTATGGTACTAATTAGATTGAGATCATTGAACTTGTTAATGGCTACGGTACGTATACATTAAGTAGTAGGAATTATAATAATCCCTACAGATTGCTGCTGCACATTTGACATTATTAGTTTAATGTGTAATTTTCGTTAGTTCAATTACGTTTACTTTTAATTCTACAAAGAATTAGGTAGGTACCCAATTTTATTTAGTTTAGCGCATTTGTACATGTCTTAATGTTTTATATGTACTTATTTGGAAAATTGATGGCTTTGACTTAAACAGTGGCTTCAAAACCTTATGCCCCACCTTTTTAACCCGTGGAGGTTGGTTAGGGTAGTAGAGTCTATCTACGCCACCTTTGCGGTGTGTGTTGTTTGTTATTTAATATTTGATGACTTGTTAAATCTTTAATGACGTCTAGACTTGAAATTACAGGTTTAATAATTTAAGGTTTCATGCCCCTAAATACCTTGTTCAGATTTATACGCCGAGGCGTAAACGAATTTATTGATGGCCGCAAAGCGTTATTTTCCAGGCGTTTAATAAACCTGTATATCTAGACTCGAGACAATCATTAATTGAGCACATGAAACTCAATCAACGTGAAATTGATAGTCTTGTTTCCGTTTGCAGCGGGGCCACACAAAGAGCGATTTGTGCCAGTGATTACGGAGCTCATTTTCTGCACTTGGTAATTAATAGGCTCTATATCATTCAGTCAAATACAAGCTTTACGGTACTTTTTGCGTAGAATAATATATGTAGGTATCTTATTCTTCTTCTTCTTCGACCTAGCGTTTTCCCGGCCTAGCGCCAGGGTCCGCTTTCCTACTTGATATTCTCTATCCAAAAGAAATCAAACGTAGGGTCATGCTGTTGATATACAACAAATTGTGTCAAAATATTTTCAATAATGTTAATATCCAGAGAGAAAAATGAGGACTACGAGTACGATGTATGAAAACGCGATTTCGCGCGGGTTCTCCACTTTCGTCAGTTGACGTACTTTTATCATTTTCTATTATAACTTATTCTCTGGCTCCACAGCCGCTAACGGTACGTGAGTATGATATTGAAATGAGATACCAATGCTCAGCCACGCTGTAAACTTCACCGATAGTCCCTAGGCCGTAAAATAGATGATTGCACTGTTTGAGGCTAGCATGTTATAAGCTGAGGAACAGGTTTGCTGCCGAGCCGAGAATCGTCAGATTGCGCCTGGAAGATTGGCAGTGGCGAGGCGTTTATATTAGCTCTTCACTGGTTTGGCTGTTTAAGATATTTTAGGTAAGTACTATATGTTTGAGAAAATTCAAGATTTGGAAGAAAACCGATTTTCCTTTTATTATGTTTAATACCAAGTGTTACGCCATTTTGGAAAATATTAACATAAAGGATGACTCACGCAAGGATGACTCATAGAACGGTCCGGGCCCGGGCCGGGGTTTCCGACACTTAATTTTCTACGGGTGATCGGTGATAACATGATACTTTGTATAGAAAACTTGGCTTACTTTCTATAGAAAGTGTCGGACGTCTCGGCCCGGACACGGACCGTTTTAGCGTCAGTCATCTTTATAAAAGAGCAAAACAATTTTGTTTAAATGAGTATAATACAACAGTGTCGCCAAATAAGTCTTAATTTCAATATATAGGCAAGTAAAAAAAAAACGTGTGAACATTTAAATTAAATGCACTGTAACAAACTCAACAAAACACAAATTATGCCAAATTCTTAAATATAATATGTTAATAAAGTAAAGCATTTTTTCGTAGAAGAGTACCGCGAAACTTAATTTTCAAATTTGCATTTCTCTCGGACTCTTAATGAACACAGTCGGAGAGCGATTTTTAATTGTTGAAATTAAAATAAAAGCCAAATTGCAATCACGGGAGATACGAAAAAGAACGATATTTTTAGAGTTGCCGGTTTATGTTTTTCTTTTTTAAACTAAACTAAAATTTGAAAGCGTGGGAAGAAAATAGCGAAAAGCGGACAGTAAGAGTAAGTTAGGTGCTGTAAATAAGTAATAGCGCGCATTTTGAACCAAATAGGTAAATCCATTCAGGCACACTTTTACACTCATAACATTTTTCATATGATATATCAGCATTTTCTGCATCAATGCACCAAATTAACTTACTGCTGATGTTTTTACAATCAACTGATTAAGCCGGCTTTGCTTAGGTTAAGAACAAAGGTTAGGTTAGATACTAAGTATGTATTCATAAGTCGCATAAGAATACATAACTTCTTACAACAAAAACAACAAAAACTAAGCTATTTAATTTTAACTAATTTTACGGTATAGTTTTGTGTTAGTATGGCTCACGACAGTTTAAAGTCGACAAACTGAAGTTTTGTCTATGATGTAGCTATAGTAGTTATAACATATAAATACATTGGGATAACTTCTAATGCGGGATAATTTTGTAAATTGCAAATACGTATACAAAACTAGAAACACTTTCTCCTTTAGCATCAGTAAGGAAGATGCCTTGATAAGCGTACCAGTAGTACACGTTTTGCCAATGTATAAAACGAAGCTCCGGAACGGACACGGCCCGGTCTAATGTGAGTCATCCATAAATCCGTGATTACACGGTAATTGGGCCCCGGTCGAGGAGATTGCGCGCGATGCATTTAATACGATTGCAGTGAGTGATTCGTGTTACTTGCATGTTCTAGTATATATTTACCTAACATTACATTTTCTGTATATACATGTAAAATATTTGACGACGTGTCTGGCCTAGCGTTTTCCATGTATATGTATATTATTATGTATATCATCCTAGATTAATTTTGAATAAGCAGAAACGCCTGCGAACGATGCTAGCTGATCGATACTCCAGTAATTCCAAGGTAGTACTTTTTCCTCTTTTAAATTTAAATATTCTAAGTTTGTATAATATATCGTTGTCTGAGTACCCACAACACGAGCATTCTTGAGCTTGAGGTGGGACTTAGTTAAACTGTGTAAGAGCATCCAATAATATGTATTTATTTATATGTTACGCTTAGTCTGACCTGCTACTTCCGATGCTGACTGTAATAGGTTAACAAACATAAATCACCAAATCTGTTTCTCAAAGTTTCCGATATCGGCCAAAGTCCAGGCATCTGAGATTGCATCTATTCGCAGTTTCGAAACGAAAAGTCGAAGACGGATAAAACTTCAACACTGCCCGCCATCTTTGAATTGTTTTAAAGCAAACTTTGGCCTGTTTTCTTGCTGATCATTCGTTCGAATCTTTCTTATAAATCGGAACAATTGCTGAAACGCCTTGTTAACTTTGGTGCCCCAAAAGTTTATATATTTAATTTAAACCAATAGACTTGAAAGTTGCTTGCTTGTAACTTTCTTGCATACTCGTAAGAAATAAATTTTCCTTTTCTATTTTTTTGTGAAACCTGGCGTAAATCGACGTGTTGAGGCCAAGGCTCATTTTGGGTCATCGCGCCAAACCAGTAAGTGTTTTTTTAAACAGGTAAGTGCTGTGTGCATGTTATTGACTTTTTAAAGGATTATGAGAACACCACATGGAATTAACTGTTAAATTAGCAAAAAGAGACTGAAAACATTTGAAGTTTCAAAGAAACATACATACACATTCACTTGTTCATTGTTTCACAAGACGCACGTTCTTCGATTTTCTCTAAAACACTTTAAACCTTTTAACCTGTAGAACCTTTACCTATTACGAGCAAACCGGTCCCGCATTCTAATTTAAAAGACCTCTTAAAAATAACGTCCCATAATCGACTGGAGAGCTTTTTCCACTCGTTTTGCACACGACAATCGTGTCCAGAGTATTAAAGGAAAGAATCGAATATAAACAACTCGATAAATTCGATGTTTCACGGGAAACTCGACTCTTGCATCGCTCAGGGGCGTTATTTCAATCGGTCGTTTAGTCGATCGGTCTTTGTAACCAGTATACGAGCGTTCTAGGACCATGAATGTTTGTATAACGAACCTAGGTTCCGATATTTTGGTTATCTTAAAAACTCGATACACTAAACGAATAGAATACTAGACTGGGATCGATCCTCTTCAAAATGCAAACCGAGTTCAAGTTGCGTCGCGTTCGGCTTAGGCAATAGTATATTCGATACGTTCTGGGGACTCAAAGATCACTTACCAACTGGATGGAATATACCTAAAAGTAGACGGTCCATTCCATACCATAGTAAGCATACTTCGTTTTTGTTTAGTATGTGCTAACGTTAACTTCAATTGCGTCAGCGTTTAGCACCTCGGTGCGTGTGTAAGTCCAATTGATGAACTAACAATTAGCTTAAGTAAAAAAGGGATTGGTGCAGTTCGTAGTATTTTACGAGTGTATGCGTCAACTCTGTATATTGTCCCTAACGCGGAGTCTAGAGAATATATGGTACTAAATTAATTTTGTATTAAGCAGAAACGTCTGCGAACGATGCTATTAAGCTTCGAAATAAATTAAAAGTCGAAAAAAAAAAGCCTCCCTAGGGCTCATATATGGTGGAAATATTCGCTGAATTGGGTACGGTCTTGGTAGCTCAGATGGCAGAGCACTGTACTAGTGATCCAGTGGTCGTGGGTTCAAGTCCCACCCAAGACAGTGAATTTTTCCACTTTTAATTTATTTCGAACCTTAATATAGGGTACTATTCTGGTGTAGTGTCAAAATCAATTGTGATACAATCGTGCGGTATTGCATTTCGGATTGTGTGTTCAGAGTCATAGTCGGGATGTATCGTTTTGATTGCATAAGTCGTAGGGATTATGTTGGGTCGTAAAATTTTAACACGCTTGTAAAAACTCACTTTCCGCGAATATTATAGTAGTGTTATAATAGAATAGCAATTTAATTTCAAACACAATCATAGAGAGCAGAAATCTAAACGAGACTAACCCAGGGTTAACCGGTTAAACCTGGAGTATTTAATACTGGGTTAACGGTTTAACCGCGGTTAAGTGGGATAGTGCAAGTGGCGCTAAGCGACATATTGTTAAATACTCCTTCGTTCTAGATAACTCCATACAAACAGCAATAAAAAGCTAAAAGTGCTATACTGAAACCCAAGTCACGTGTATTAAAGGAATCACCACGTAGCCGCGTCGGATCGGATTCGTTCCGGGCCCGGTTCCCGAGGGAACGGGGCGTGTCGGCGCGAATGTTAAGTCAGCTCACGAGTGTTAAGTTTACAGTTACAGGCGATGCGATCGTGACGTTGAAACTCTTTGAAATGAACGCATTTATTGAGTGATATGATATACAGCCATATTCGAACTTTAAGATACGTCAAATATTAGATACTCGTATCTATTAGACATCACCAAGATATGTCAGTGTCAAATAAGTGTGAAAAGTGAAGTTTCTTCAAACAAAAACGTCACTTTTGACACTTGTTTGACACTGACATATCCAATCCATATCGTTTCGATATGTAATATTTGACGTATCTTAAAGTTCGAATATGGCTGATAGTCATTTAAGTCAGACGCATCGGACCAGATAGCGACTCATAAGCTCATAACTACGTAGTATCGTTAGCTACGTGTTTTTGTCAGAGTCGTTATTGCATTTAACGCTAGATTAGATGGCCGTCGACGCGTGATCAAGATCTTGCTATTACTGTTCTTGTTGCAATTCTTCAACAAAGCGGAAAGGGGTATTTATTTATTTTCTTCTCTAAATATCTGGGGGCACGGCAGTGCCCCCGCCAAGTCGAGCGCGAAGCAAACACTGCCGTACCATCCTTTACTGGAACCATTTCGCCGCATTTTCAGGCCCCTATTTGAGAACCTCTGGATAAGACCAGAACGCAGAAATTTTCGTCATCCAGTAAGCTATAATCACATACTTCAAATCCAAAATTTCAAGTCTGTAGGTCATTTAGTTCCGAAGTAAAGCGAAAGCAAAGTTTCGCATTTATGACACTCACTCACTCACTCATGATCATCAGAATGGAACTAGTACTTCCCATAAACTCAGAGAGCTGAAATTTGGTACAGAGTTAGGGTTTAATGGCCACATAAAGGGAAAACCTAAAAATATTGCAATATCAGTCACGTTTTAAAGATCTAAGAACTGCATAAGTAAGTTTGTAATCCCATATAAATATATGATATTACAAAGTTACTGTTGCAGTTCTTACAAATAGCAGGTATAGTAAAGGTACACTACGATGTACGATGTGAGTATGAATGAAGATATGTTTAGTTATGATATATTATGTGTATACATAGTATGGGTATGAGTACCCGAAAAGAAGGACTGCCTACAAAAAGAGATGAGATCCCATCAAAAACATTACATGTAAAAAGGTGCAAGTCTCGCAACGCTTTTACTACAAAAAAGTTTTGAGATGTAATCTGAAACCAAGTCGGTTATTTTAATCAGTGCCAGGGGGTGTTAAAACCGTATCAATAAGATATCTTTAATTTGTAATACATATAATGACTTGGCAATCGCACATAATGGTTTACTCGTACCGTACTCGTAAATATGTGTATTGCTCAAACTGCAATTAGCGCTAGCGTTATGTTCAATTAGAATTATTTTTAATATTTGACGATGATCCTTTTGTCATTATGCAGCCGTGCGATGGCCAAGTCATTATACGTATTACAAATTAAAGATATCTTATTGATACGGTTTTAACACCCCCTGGCACTGATTAAAATAACCGACTTGGTTTCACATTACATCTCAAAACTTTTTTGTAGTAAAAGCGTTGCGAGACTTGCACCTTTTTACATGTAATGTTTTTGATGGGATTAGTATTTTACTTCCTCTACTACTACTTTTTGTAAATAACTATTGTTACCTACTAAACAAGATTCCAACAATTTGCTTACCTATAAGCACATTTACAAGGGAGCGAAGTCGATTTACAAACCCGTGAAACCTTTGGGCTTCTTTTAGCAACGTAATTATGTTCTTAAGAAGTTATATTTTTGGAAAAAGTTGACATAATGCAGCTTTATGTTTATGACTTCATATCAAAGCTATCACTGTACCGTGTTTATTCTAGGAATCCTTGTGTCTTGGTTACATACCTGAAACAGATAAAACAATTATTAGTAACTAATACGTGACAATAATTGGTTAAAATGCTAAGAAGATAGAGATATAGGGCATAGGTAGATATGTAAATCTGAAAAATTGTATACATTATAACGGATCAGTATTTTTTTAAAGTCAAATATTGCTCGCTCTGTTTCGAAAAGCTTTATCTAGACTAGAGCCGTCCGCTTCGCGGTAGTGAAAGTAGTGATCCATTTTAATGTATTTAATATATGAGTCTCATAGGAGTTTTGTGTTTCAAACTCCATAATTTGTTATAATTATATATGTTAACTTAAGGTTTTTGTTATTAAATAGGTGTTAACTTAATTTAGTTCTTTATGCGCTCCTAAAATAAGCAGGAAGAAAGATTCATATATATTACAGTGTAAGCACTCCACATCTAAGCTAATCTTTTCGGACAAGACCCGGATTTTTGTAGTCTTATTACACCCGGAGCTTGACGACTTTTACGACCGTGTAGCGTTGAAGGCCGACATTGTCGGACCCATAAAACGTAGTTTAAAACGATGATTTGTTTGTTACGGTAGTCTTATACAAAGTGGCTATTGTGTAGTTTACGGTTTATTTCTGCTGAAACAGTGACACTAAAACTAGGCAATGCATGGAGTTACGATTAAAATATACTGGCCATAACCGGTGCAGGCTTTATGGGTGTTAACACTGTTAACCCTTTGCCCGCCAAATACGTCAACTGACGCGCGTGGCTACGGTTCAATATCAACCTTCGTGCATTCCGACAAGGTGATGCGCTGCGCACAGGGACCGGAACCGGTTACCTTAACCGGGGTTTTTCATAGGGTTATTTTAGAAGTGGTTATAAAAACCCCTACCATAACGGTAACCGTCTGATAAGGTAACACTTTGATTCGGTAACCGTATCAGATCGAGTTAACCCCTGTTACCGGTAACCGAAATAAAAACCCCGTCTATGCTGTTACCTCATAATAAGGTTTTGAACCAGTTCAAACGATTGTAAACTTTACGCAGACTTAAATTCAACTTATTATTGAATAACCGTGGTTGGCATGGGCGGTCTATGAAGCCTCCAGCACAAACAAGTTTTTTTGCCGGTAACTTCGCTTATTGTCAATTCAAACAATATTGCACTTTGAGTCCTTAAGCTAAAATTGAAAACAAGTGAGCGATTACAGTATTATTTTTAGAGCGACAGCCGCGGCGCAGCGCGGCCATTCCTTTGTTTATCTTTATACCTGTGTGTTCCTATTGTTTTTGTCAATTCTAGTTTAGAAATTTTTAGAAAAGGGGTTGCAAGTAAACAACATCCTATCCTAGTAATATCTGCTATTATTTAGATATATTTTATGCTACTTAGATTATTATTTTTATTTTCGGGTTCACACTTGATATGTACCTACAGATTAAAGACTGATTTAAAGAAAAATTTTCACCTAACTAGTAATTTTACTGGTACCTAGTTAGGTATAATTTATCTTAAGTGATTTAAAAAAAAAACACTTTGTGATAAAGATACATGCGCTAGCGGATTGTGGTAGATATTTTACCATTGTTAACAAATGACATATGTACTAGTTATTATGAGCTTATTTTATAATAAGCAATTAAAGTCTATTTTTTTATTCGGTAGACTAAAATGACATTTCATAGTATGAAATGAAATGACACATAATGTTTATACTACGAAATGTCATTTTAGTCTACCGAATAAAAAATAGACTTTAGTTTAAAATGTTTTCAGATGCGGTGAGTTGTATGAGCTAAGTCGTAATTTACCTTGTACCGCTTAATGCAGCGATCAGAAAATATATATCTATAGCAGTTATAAACTTATTTTAATACTACAAATCTTTCATTAATACCAGGGGGCTCAGCACGGTTCCATTTTTATCGACTATCACTATGCCCGTCACTTTCGCACTTACATACTTGTTAGAACGTGACAGGCATGGTGATAAACGATAAAAATGCGACCGTGCTACTAGGGCAGAATTCATTATACATATTCATTGGGTATCTATAACATTGGTAGGTGAAATAGTTTTGATTAAATTAAATAGATACATACATTACATACATACTTAGTAAGCAGTGTTGGGCATTCAAGAATAAAATCATTATTTAAATAAGAATTCCTAAGAATAAAATCATGTTGATTTTATTCCCGTCAAAATTATTCAAATAATTTTGATCGGAAATAATTCGTATGTGAAAAAATTGAATAAGAATCATCTCATTCTTAATCAAATAAATATAATCATGATTTTATATTCTAAATAATATTCCTGGATTAAACATGTAGTATGGGTGCCGTATAGGCGTTACGTATAGATAGAAGTTAATTAGACAAGAAACTATTATGTTTCTTGACTAATTTATACCTGATTTTATGCAATAAAATCTTACAAATTTAATTTACTGCCGCATAGTCTTGGTATTGGACGATACCCGTATTTATTTTAATGTGATAACTAAATCATCACGTACAATTCAGCTGCTCTGAACGGATGGTGGATAGCGAAACTCTTCAATGGCTCACTGTGCCTAAATTAATGTAAAAAATAAAAAACCGGCCAAGTGCGAGTCTGACTCGCGCAGGAAGGGTTCCGCACCATTACGCAAAAACCAGCAAATAAATCACGTTTGTTGTATGGGAGCCCCACTTAGATATTTATTATATGCTGTTTTTAGTATTTGTTGTAATAGCAGCAACAGAAATTAATTATTTGTGAAAATTTCAACTGCCTAGCTATCACGGTTCATGAGATACAGCCTGGTGACAGACAGACGGATAGAGGAGTCTTAGTAATAGGGTCCCGTTTATACCCTTTGGGTACGGAACCCTAAAAAAGATGTTTTTAAAGGTAGGATAAGGAATGGCAGGAAATGGAATATGGTGTATTCCTATTTCTCCCCGCCGGGCACAGATGGGAATAGGCGCTTCAGTTAAATCATTCCCATATGTCCCCGCCTCATGTATCGCGGCGATCACGTTGGGCAGGAACAAATGGGGAAAATACTCATGATTTTTTTCTGTTTTCGAATTATGTTTATAATTCGTTTTTTTTAGCATTAGAAAGAACTTGAAAGAAGGTAAGCGATTTTGACATGTCTTTTAATTGAAAAACACTTTTTAAAAACCATAACTATTACTTATGAAAGCAGAAGACTATAAAAGATCGTATTAGATTCATAATTGTTACATATTTACCGTAACTTATTTTTAAAATGTGCTTTTCAATTAAAAGAGACATCAAGATTGTTTTCTCCAATATGCTCGGAAATGTTCACCTTATTGTAGCAAAAATAGTACGGGAAGTTCTACGTTATTGTCAAACTCTAATTTAAAAAAATCAAACTATCGCTGTCCTGTTCTAGCGGACGGGAATGAAAAAAACACTACAGTAATGATTTCTAGCGGACGGGAATGAAAAAAACACTACAGTAATGACTTATTACTGTAGTGTTTTTTACTTTTTAAAAATAAAAAACGCAAACAGCCAATTATTGTAGCCGCGAGCCGCGTCTACACGACCCGATCAGCTATCATTTCAAACTATAGGATAGAGTGAGATAGTAAGATAAACGACCTTACTTGTCTCGTTCTTACAAGACCGTTGTGCTCGTGTATGATCGTGCAAATACTGCTTAATAAAATCAAAGATTATTTTTATATTTTTTTAAGGATCTCATCCGTGTACATAAACAGAGACAGAGAGAATCATACTATCTTTGTCTTACACTAGTACTAGCACCCAAAAGAAAAGGATGGGTATAGTTTTCCTGGTTCTTACTGACTGACAAATTGGTTTGACCAACTATATTGCACAATTATATTGAATGGTACTGAATGGCAGAATAAGTTTGTGCCCTTAACTTAAAAAAAAAATATTTTAGAGGGAAATTGTTTTTGACATTTTTGATGTGAAGGTTCGATTTGAGTGATGCTTGCTGCTTAAATAATTATTATTTTACCTTATTTCCTCGCATGTTTGGAGAAAAGCACTATATATGCCTCGGCAGGAATAGCAATTCGTGGATTCGTCTTCTTCGAACGAATCGAAACTCATCCACGAATTGCCCTTTCCCGGCCTCTGCAATAATGTACTATTACCTTATTTCTAATGCTAAAAAAAAACGAACTATAGTATGTGGTTTCAGTATCCGAGTTACTACCAAGACTTATGGTGTTTTTAAAAGCTCTTCTGATATTTAAAATTTGCATTTATTATTTAGACGGAAATTAACAGGTATATTTGACACAACGCTTGCCGCACGTGTTTAGCAAATGCTGACATTGCTGACAAAGAATTCACCACGCCACGACTTAATCCTATTGTTATTGCCAATGAGTAATGAATGACGGTCTCAAGTGCAAACACGCCTGCAACTTTCTGCAAATCTATTTAATTATAGTGATAAGCGTAGGACTCTTTTCTTACCTGCAGTAATTTACTATCTCATTCACTTTCCGTAGGTGTGAAAGAGATAGCATACGTAAGACCTCAAGGCTGGTAGGAATAATAAACAAAATACATACTTAATACGCAAAGAAATATACATTGAACCATCATAATTATAATTTCGCAGTTTACTTTCTATGTAGCTTCATTATAAAATTATCATCACCGTTTCGAAGGCTTCAAAAAATTCAAATCAATCCGACCATTGAAAAGAGGGGTGAAATTCATTTTACTATCTATATACATTGTACTACATATAATATGACGTATAATATGACCAAATAAATGCCATTTAACCTTGTTACCACTAACTCATGTATCTACAATTACATCAATTAGTCATGACACGGCAGAGTACTGATAACAATACTGTAGTGTAGTACAATAATAAGGCTTTATTGTTGTCACTATGACTCTCACCGCATTCTGCTTAATCCTAAATATCCTAATACAATAGAACGACCTTTAAACATTCGGTGCACTTGCGTTGTAGCGCGTGCCAGCGGAGCGCAGCGTTTCGATTTAAATACGCATGTTGCTTCGCCCGTGTAGGTATATTTATTATCTTCATGTTATTAGGTACTAGGAAGTGCAAATAATTGACTTCATACATGAAAGATA
Organism: Cydia amplana; assembly: GCF_948474715.1. NCBI lineage: Eukaryota > Metazoa > Arthropoda > Insecta > Lepidoptera > Tortricidae > Cydia > Cydia amplana. The sequence continues at coordinate 3,103,362 of NC_086073.1, read as the reverse complement.
TTTTGCAGATTTTGTTCAATAGTCACCTTCAACAACACGAGAGTAATCTAGAGCAGAGTTGGGCAAAAAATAACTTGAATAAGAATAAGAATAAAAACAGAAATTTCATTCTTATTCCAATCGATTTGAATAAGAATAATTCTTGCACTCGTTATTTTAGAATAAATAGAAAGTGAATAAATCATGACACTTTTATTTTAAATGAAAAAGACAAAACGGAATATTTATTCCAGATGTAGGATTATACTAAATAACGTTTTATTCAATTAGAATGTTATTCTGAATTAATTTAACTTTTGTAGTTACATACTACTACTTTTAATTTTGTAAGTTTCTAAAATAAATAAAACAAATAAAATAGATAAAATAAATGAAATAAATAAAAAAAAACAAATAAATTATATTATTGACATCTATTTTATTAGTATTGCATTTTAGTTTTTATATAATATTATAAGTATTAGTTTAATTTTTAAGTAGGTTTATTTTAATTTTAGTTTAGGTTTTAAATTTTTAATTTATAGATTTCATAGTTAGTTGTAATGTTTTTTTATTATTACCTTTTAAGTTAAATAAATGAACTTTATCCTAATAAAAAAAATAAGATAAATAAAATAAACAAAATAAATAAAATAAACAAAATAAATAAAATAAACAAAATAAACAAAATAAACAAAATAAATAAAATAAACAAAATAAACAAAATAAATAAAATAAATAAAATAAATAAAATAAATAAAATAAATAAAATAAATAAAACAAATAAAACAAATAAAACAAATAAAACAAATAAAACAAATAAAACAAATAAAACAAATAAAACAAATAAAACAAATAAAACAAATAAAACAAATAAAACAAATAAAACAAATAAAACAAATAAAACAAATAAAACAAATAAAACAAATAAAACAAATAAAACAAATAAAACAAATAAAACAAATAAAACAAATAAAACAAATAAAACAAATAAAACAAATAAAGCAAATAAAGCAAATAAAACAAATAAAACAAATAAAACAAATAAAACAAATAAAACAAATAAAACAAATAAAACAAATAAAACAAATAAAACAAATAAAACAAATAAAACAAATAAAACAAATAAAACAAATAAAACAAATAAAACAAATAAAACAAATAAAACAAATAAAACAAATAAAACAAATAAAACAAATAAAACAAATAAAATAAATAAAATAAATAAAATAAATAAAATAAATAAAATAAATAAAATAAATAAAATACATAAAATACATAAAATACATAAAATACATAAAATAAATAAAATAAATAAAATAAATAAAATAAATAAAATAAATAAAATAAATAAAATAAATAAAATAAATAAAATAAATAAAATAAATAAAATAAATAAAATAAATAAAATAAATAAAATAAATAAAATAAATAAAATAAATAAAGTAAATAAAGTAAATAAAGTAAATAAAGTAAATAAAGTAAATAAAGTAAATAAAGTAAATAAAGTAAATAAAGTAAATAAAGTAAATAAAGTAAATAAAGTAAATAAAGTAAATAAAGTAAATAAGGTAAATAAGGTAAATAAGGTAAATAAGGTAAATAAGGTAAATAAGGTATATAAGGTATATAAGGTAAATAAGGTAAATAAGGTAAATAAAGTATATATGGTATATAAGGTAAATAAGGTACATACAAATACATAAAATACATAAAATACATAAAATAAATAAAATAAATAAAGTAAATAAAGTAAATAAAGTAAATAAAGTAAATAAAGTAAATAAAGTAAATAAAGTAAATAAAGTAAATAAAGTAAATAAAGTAAATAAAGTAAATAAAGTAAATAAAGTAAATCAAATACATAAAATAAAAAATAAAAAAAAATAAACAAAATAAATAAAATAATCAAAATAATCAAAATAAATTATATAAATAAAATTAACAAAATTAATGACAAATAAAATAAATGAAATAAGTAAAATAAACAAAATAAAAAAATAGACAAAATAAGTAAAATAAACAAAAACATTAAAATAAACAAAAACATTAAAATATGCAAAATTAAAAAAAAATACAAAAATAACAAAATAAACTATTAGTTCTATTAATAAATTAACTTTTTCTTTTAGTAGGTATTTGACTGACGGCACATCACTAAATACGAATGTAGCAAACCAATAAGCAACCGATAATAAAGGTTACCATAACTGAATAAAAACCGGTTAAAAACCCCTAACAAAAACCCTAACGCGATGGGGTTTTGAGATTAACTCGGTTAAAGGTTAAGGTTACCGTTTCAATAAGCTTACCGTTACAATCAGGTAACAGTATGATAGGGTTACCGAATGATACGGTAACCGAATTGATTGGGTTACCGAATGGATAGGATTAAGCGTAAAGAGGGGTTTTCCGGTCCTTGGCTGCGCAAGATAGGCATGGCGTTCATAGGATTAATTCGGAGGTAAAATTGTATCATACTATAAAATCAAATCGATTCAGATGCAATATATAAAACCAAAGTATGCTTATTAGTAAAAAGAATTGAGAATTTAGAGATGACATATAGATTTGGGCTCATCATAGTGGACACGATGGACACCTACGTCCTAAAATATCCGACTGATTTACTGACTAATTAACGAATACCCTATAAACTACTGTTTGAAGCAAGAAAGTTGAAACTTACAAAAGTCATAACAAGTAGACTCATGCAACTTGCTGCATCGCATGACAGCCCTGAAATGTCAAGCGTCTAATTAATTAGACTTTGACGTTCGAAAATCGTTGATCAACACAAAACTGCTATTTAATTTAAAGCCTCTATTAACAGTGTTATTAACTCTCCATAGCCATCGCGTGCTGTGGACTCGGATAATTATCGCCTAATGTCTTGCGACCGCAGCCCCCGGATTAATCCGGTCACTAGGGTGCCCAATAAACCGGATATAGGCACTTAAACCCGGACAGAGTTAGTGCTCTGGTTTTAACTTACTGGATTAGAGGTTGTATTTAGTTCGACGGTAATGTTATTTTGGTCCGTACATATGTGGGGATACCTATTTAATATGGTTGCAAAACTTGCACAATGATGAACGTACTTACATTCATAATATAAACATACAGAATGAGACTTAATTTTTCGTTTACCGTATGAAACACAAAGTCACAACGGTAACTTAATAGAAATGGAAATAGAAATCATTTATTGTTTACCGTTTACAATAAGATGGAATACAATGTTATACACATACAGTCACAACGGCAACCCATATATTTATGTAATCAATGCAAATACCATATTATGTAATAAACTAACAGAGAGCAACTACAACTGTTACTCAATAAGTATCACTGAACCAATTAATATAAATAAATCATAATGTAACCATTGTTTAGCTAGCTCTAGCAAGTAGGTATTTTAATAGCTAAATCAGCAAATCTAAATTGATTAATTTCTTTAATATAACGGATAAACGAACGTAATTTATCTCAAAGAAAGTTACACATAAACCCTTTGCTCTTTTAATTTCAACATTTAATTTCCACGAACAATACTATGATTTAACCCACGGCATTTAAATTAAAAACAAAAGCCGGAAACGAATATCACGACACAAACAGAAATCGGGTTTTATAACCAGTTATGCCCGGGAATTACCGGAATAACCGGGATTAACCTGGACACCCTACACAGGTGGTGCGGGACGCAAATCCGTCATAAATAAATTTGATTTGACACTTGCAAACAGCTCCGTTAAACATTTTGGGGGAATAATTTGATAAATTTAAACTGTTTACGGTTTCTTGCGGTTTGTGGTCGGGATTTTATGAGTAAAGCATGAATTGAATACCTATCAATTGCGTGGTGTTGAAGAAAATAAATATTTGCAAGTATCTTTTATTGTTAATCACCAAATAATTACCTGTGTCGAAACATTTGTGTCCAGCAATTTCACAAATCAATACCCACGGGAATATTTGAAATAGTAGATTTTCACATGTGAAAATTTTTGTAAGATATGTTTTAATGGCTAAAATTGTCTTGTTTATTAAAAACTAGCGACCCGCCTCGGCTTTGCACAGGTTAACAAATTATACAAAAACCTTCCTCTTGAATGACTCTATCTATAAAAAAAATCAAAATTCGTTGCGTAGTTTTAAAGATCTAAGCATACATAGGGATAGAGACAGACAGACAGCGGGAAGCGACTTTGTTTTACACTATGTAGTGATTGTGAATTTTTCCATCATTTATGGGAATTTGAGTGTAAATGAGATACATAAATAAAACAACCGAGTCACTAGAGTCTGTGCGGAAAAAGAAGAGTTGTGGAATGTATGGGGCCCAATACATTCCACGACTCTTCTCTTTTCGAACAAACTCTAAAAAACTTGGTCGAATTGGAATATTGACAAAACAATTCCAAACCACACCAGCATATGCTAAATAATGTCTGCCTTCCAAATTCAAACCGGCCGTTCCAACAAATCATATCCATAGCCAGTCAATTTCTTTTTTCGACCACTGGCCAGTGACAAAAGTTTTCTTTTTCTGTCGGCCATAAGTTCGGCACGTCGACAATGGCTTGGCAGCCGGCCAGGCAATCGATATAGGATACACCGCAAAACCATAGCCAAATCTCACAGATCTGATCTGATTTAAGATAATGATTTGGGTTGTTTATTGTTCAATGGTGTTTGAAAAGTTAATATGATTGTTGAAAACTCGCGTATTGTTATCATTTTTTAACTTTATCCGCAAAAAATTTTATATGTTGGAAAGATTTTAGTTTTATAAGCTTAATATAGTTTTGTAGTAATATAACAACTATTATCTTTATGTTTTTTTGACGCTGCCTACAATATTAAATTTGAATAATGATGAAATAGATATTTCAATATTTATATAATAATACTTTTGTTCTGTGTTTTTGGCATTTTGATTTTATTCTAGAAACATTATGGGCTAGTATATTTTCACATTGTTTTAAATGGTTGACGTAATTATTATAAATAATAATCTTAAGACAATATATTTGTAAATTAATATTCAAATATGCTTGTTGCTAGACCGTTCTCGAATATCTCGAATTGAAATTTAAACTGAATAATAGAGTTATAGTATTTTATAAACTCAATGTCATTGCCACGAACAGTAGCCGCATACATTTATCTAATAACAATAGCTCTTAATATCTCATCAGCCTGAAGCATCACATAAACTCATGTCTTCAGACATCCTCAGAGACTAGCTAGTGCTTAGCCAAATTTCCAGGCTATTAGAGTGATGCCTGACGTTGCTAGCATGTCTGCTAATGTGTTGCTAATGCACCCCAAATGCATCCCGCGGGCAGGGCTTAAGTTATCGATGCACGCTGAATTACGGCTTGCTTAGAATTTGCTGTTAACTAAGTTCTAAGTTGTCTTTGGAACTGGTAGTGGTTTAGCTAAATTGGCTTGAGTAGTATTGTAGGTCGCATTATACCTAGTAAGTGCCTGGGTGAAAAATTCTGCACAAACAGATAACGAATTTTCCGGAATATACAATACAATAGAAATCAACTTCAATAAAACATTTACAGAGAGACACACATAATACATAAAGACAGAGCCATGTTTAGATTTTTATGGTTTTTTTTTTAGATTTTTGCTAGGTGGTGTTGGTGTATCTTTCATTAAAAATCTAGGTACTTACTTGCACTTTATTAATTTTCTTTCGGTCTCAAAACTCTCAGAATTTTAAAGCTTGTGTGATGATTTATTAGACACAACGACATGATAATTTATTTTTATTCTTTATAAGAAAAATCTCCAAATTGAAATAAGCATTATCTTGTCAGATAAAGTCTGACATCGCGAACGAAACTTTAATCTGTCATATCATGATTCAACTTATGTGGCCGACTTCTGGCAGATTTGTGTTAAATATCCATATTTTCTCAAGTTTGTGTGATTTCTTATTTACTCTGGTCTATTTGTTTATATTACCGTCGTCCATACTGTTAACGGACAATTCATATACCTTATTTCCAGGGCATAGCGTCCACAATGGGCAGTATAGTATAAGGCCAAGTGAGATTCAGTTAGGTTTAGAGTGTCTACATAACAAAAATATGCGAATTCTAATATCTCGGTTTAGGCCCTTTTTGATAAGGCAGGCATACTTTTGGCTGGAACACTTGTGTTCTGATGAACGGGATGGATGGGGGTCATCTGATGGACGGCGGGTCGTAACATTACTTATAAACTTCGATGATTTGCTAGTTATTTATTAGCACTTTACTTGTGTAGGCTTTGTGGGTCGAGTGAGTTAGTACGAGCGTTATTTGACTATTAATATTTAATGCTTTGAGGTCGAAGACGGGCTATTAGCTATGACTTGTAATGTTTTCTGAACTTACCTCATTTATACCTAAAATATATTCTCAAAGCAATTTAAATGAAAAAAAAAAACAAGCGTATCTTTTAATTATCAAATAAGGTACGGTACCAGAGGGCCTACCGCGAACCACGTTCGAAGTGTTACCTCCCTGTCACACTTACGTACGAATTTACAAGTGCGACAGAGAGGCAACACGTCGAACGTGGTTCGCGGTAGGCGCTCAGTACTACAAGTTCAACATGAAATTAAGTATCAATTACCGTTTTATTTTTGTTATTGCTTAAGTTATTTCTTGCATTTGTCAAAATATCTCTCAGAACTGCGAGATTCAAATAATATTTACACCTGAACGAAGATATTTAAGCAAATTTTCAGCCTTAGTTCTGTTTTTACTGTAAAAAATGGTTCCCTAAAATAATAGCGCTAAAAACATGTTCTTAAAAACGAGTTGGTTCTTCCATAATAAATAATCCATTTCTTTGTGGGCAAAGTACATCCCGTAAAATAAAGCTCGCTACTCACTGCGGCGCCCTAGATGGGGAAGTGGGCAAGTGGTAAAAAGGGGGAAGTTGCAGTTAAGTAGCCTCGATGGACGGGCAACGCCCACGCGACTCCGACACGCCTAACAACACTTTAGTTAATATGTAAGTCACACGAAGCTGGCCGCCGCCATACAATCGCAGGGATGATCTCATTTTAAAACGACATTTTTAATAACATAAAATTCAAGTAACATATTATATCTATGTCTGGCACTAGTTTACGTCGTTAAAATTTGTTATACGAAAAAATTAGAGCCGAGTAGAAGTATTACGTATAAAACATGCATCTAGTTGATCTGTCTTTGTACAGTTTTAGCAACGTAAACTAGTACCAGACATAGATATATGTTAGGTAAGAGTTAATGAAAAGATTCATGTAATTTAAGCATATTGTTTTAAAATGAGACAGCGTAACTTTCATTGTATGGAAGCGCCTTTTTGACGGCGGATTCGTATGCCTCTTAAAACGGGAGAAAAATACTACATACTATGAAAAATATAAGCTGGGGAAGTAATTCTAATCCGTAGCCGGAAGATACTGACTTTCTACAAAATAAATTGTGTAATTATGGTAATGTAAAACCAAAATAGGCAACGATGTTGTATTGTACATTTTTTTCCCAGTTAACAGTAATTATTATACAAGTACCTACCTATTATGCGTATTATAAAATCATTATATTTCAACCCTCTTAATCATAAAACTTTAAAAGCTTCAATTAGTTAATTTAAGTTTCACCCCTTTCTTACTAATACAGGCTGCTTCCTGTAACAGGAGCAATAAATTAAACTGTAGGCTGTACTCCTCAAAACTGACCAACATTTGTTCAGCAATTTTTGAAAATAACTCATGTTTTGATTTTTATAACACCTTAAAGTTTATTCTAAGACGCAATGTATTGCAAATTTTGTTATGTTTAAAGCGTGACAAGCAACGTCAAACACACCGATGTCAGCGTACATTGAAGGCAATATTTATTTTGTATGAAAATGAGGAAGCCTAAAGGATTCATAATTTTTAAAAGTTGCTGAACCAATGTTAGTCAGTTTGAGGAGTACAGCCTTTAGTTTAATTTATTGCTCCTGTTACAGGAAGCACCCTGTATATAGTTGTCAAAATGACAGATTAAGACTAGTTGATGCTACAAGCCTGAATAACGCCAATACTATTGGTATCTGTTTTACCAGCAGGCAATTTTGTATTGCTGTTAACTTTCAATCAATCGAATGCAATAATAAAATCAGGCACCTATCTCATGACTTATACCGACACTTCAAACTGAAGAATGCAATAACACTACAAACTACAAAGTACGCCAAGTAAACTGGCCATCCTTCACCATGGGCATTAACATCTCAAAGGCAGTCAAAACTTGATCCTCACGCACACCAACTAAAACTTAAGTTAACACTTCAAATTCCGGCAGACTATTATTTCGCCATAAATCAACCCTTCCTGCGTCCTATCATGGATACACGAGCCAATCTAGAGTGATTAATTGAATAATCAGGGGTTCTCGCAAGTAATTTTAATGATTTATCACTTTGCTAGTGGAGCCTTGTCAATGCCGCTGCTTTTGAAGACGGAGCGAATAAATTAATCATAGCTAAGGATGTTTAGTGACCTTATTAAGACGGTCAGAAGCATTTCAGTCTTTAATATTTAATGGCGTAAAATGAGTAGGCAAGTATAAATGTCAATAATCTACATAATTATTCTTTCGAAGCTACATGATTTACGTCTTAAAATAATATAAATTTCGTCATATTTAACTAATGTATCCTCTATGTCGAGATACTACGTTCAGGTGACATTTAACTTGGCTACTTGTTTTTCTTGCTTTGTAGGTAATAACGACGATGACAAAATATTACACATAAGAATAAGAATAAGAAACCATTTATTGCAACACAAAAAGCATACAGGTTACAAAACATAAGGATTGAAAAGATAAGAATAATTGTGCGGCAAAAGGAACGCATTATCATTATTAACCGTTGCCGTCTAAACAGTTTAAAATATTATGTCTCACGAAAGTTTAATCTCGATTAAGTATTACACATTAATAATTATACTATTTACCTAACACTACCTATATAAATATTCACATACGTATAACTGTTCTTTGCAAAGCCCATTTCGGCCTAAAATGGCGCCCAAACGATGGCCACAACCAATGTCAATAACAACGTTTACAAAGGCCTCCAATTCCGCGAATCAATTTCAAAACCTTTAATTGCCCACTTCGGCTTGAGTACTGAGAGGTAAGGCGATTGATTCCCAGGCTTTTTGATGTCTCTTCCTCCCCCTTAAGAAAATAATCACGAGAAAAGCACCACAAAAGAATTTAATTGATTCGAAGAAGGAATTCGAATGTCCCTTTGGAAGACATTTCCAAACGGTATTCTGCCTCTTTGTGTATTGGAATACTTCCTCGCTATTTTGTGAGTGCTCTTTTTTACTTGATTAGTTTTTTATTAAGGTTACAATCAGTTTGGGACTGCATCAGGGTTATTGCTGCTGCGACGTTACTGCTGCTGCAGCTGCGATGTCACTGTTAGTCTCATTGGATCTCATTGGTAAAACGAGTGACGCACTGAACGTTTTAATAGCAACAATGTCAACAATATTATAGCGACGAAATTTATCAAGAATATTAATTAACAGTGACATTCCGCCTCCAATGCTGCAGTAACATTGTAACAGAATGGTGTTGTGAATTTTACATAAGATAGTACAATTTAAACATATGTGTCATAAAAATGGGATTTCTCTGAACAGGACTCAAGTGTCTACAACAGACTTGGCCTCTAAAATGTTGAAAAGTATTAGTTTCAACTGAATTAACGAGTTAAGGCTCAAAGGAGGCAAGAGACTCAAAAGGATCGAGACTTAACCAACACTAGTATCGCTGCAGTCATCATTATAATGTCACCTTTATGTAAGGCCGTCGTTACGCCGCTGCATATACTGCAGCTAGTCTGTGGGTAGCGGACGCGACTAATGGAACAATTGCATTAGGATTGGTATAAATGATATGTTAATACGCATGTCCCGTTTGACGGCTTAATGCTGACTTATGAGCGTCCATTTCAATCCAATTTTGACAAGTCCTAGTCGAACTTGGAACATATGTAGTGAATAATCTCTATTGCATTTACCATCAGGAGTTCAGGACTGAATGCCCGACTAAGTGTCGGGGGCTATTGACATGTCTATGACAAAATTACATTTTATACTTTATTTTTTATTTTTGTTAAGTAACCTTTCCTTAACAAAAAGCATGTTGGATACTTTATTTGATAAGTGAGGAATGGAATGATTCACTTAGAACGTCGATTCTTATAAGCGAGGGGTCGCATGCATTTAACTCGCGATCTGTCCGAGCCCCGCTCATCCATTTAAAACTTCCAGTACGGCCAAGGAGACACGTTTAAAGCGTCCGTAATCAAATTTCACTCCAGTCTTTAAGGGTTACAGCCGACAACTTCGAGCCCCCTAATAAATTATATTGCTGACAAAACTGCTTCCGAGTGCGACACAGTTCGTTGGCTCATCTAATTGGTCCGAATTTGAGCCGTCCCGACTTATAATTGGGGCGAATTCGGGCCTTATTCGAGTAGAAATTAGCCGAAACTCCCCGGGATTAGGAGTGCCGAGACCGCAGCACTAATGTGCCTTTAGTCAAACATACGTAATAAGTCGGTCTCGTAAACTTAATGAAGATCCGTTTCGGAAGACGCAAACCAAATTTGGAAACAAGTTCCGGGGTTTTGACTTGAACTTGACGAAGGCGCCGTTTGAATACAGTAAATTCTTGCTTAATTAACGCGCCTACCGCGGAGCGCCTTTTCCACCCGAGGGCGTTAATGTAACTTCGTCTTATGTGCTTTTCCGCCCGTCAGCGAATTTCCCCTTCATTATACGTGTGTTTACCTGAGAACCAGCAAAAACTTAGCGGAACCGTCTACATAGTCGCCGTTTGTTCTACGAATTTCAGACGAAGCGAATTCCCCAAGATTCTCAATTAAAGCTGCGACACTCCGTCGAAGTTCGCCGCGAACTTCCAAATCTTGGCGCCGCTGAAAGAATTCCGCTCTAATTAGTACAAGTTTATGCATTCGGAGGTAACGAACTAACTTGAGGTAGTCGGCGCCAACTTTTAATTACTGGTACATCGGCGATGGCGTCAATCAGGTCGTTCGCGCGATAAATCCGCCCGGCCATTATTTCGGAATAATCTCGGGATTACCAGCGGCTGCCGGCCGGTACGTTTTTGCTTATCACTCCTTCCTCCGGTGAATTAATCGCAGCGTTTAATGCTCACCGCGAGCGGCGTTCGTGACTGCGCTCAGATGGAATCTTCATAAAGGAGCCACAACTCGTCGACCTTTTTAATAAGCAAAATCTCGCTCGCAGCCCGTCCCGTCGGGCCGTCTAAGAATTCCAATTGAGTTCCGTGACCGGCGGGAATAATAAAACAATTCGTAATGAAATGCGCTCGCGGATTCTCGTATTTGCTTAATATTTTGAAACGGCTCGCGCCGGCGGAATCGTGTCGGGGAGCTCATTTCATGTAAATCGCGATATCGCGTCGGCCGGTGCGGCGGCGACCGCGGTAATTCAGAGCGCGATAATAGGTCGCGGATCGCAAGTGTCGCAACCCTATCTGCGCGTAGTAAACCGTTCCGTTGCAGATATACTTAAGTTAAACCTGGGCGATTAAAAATGATTATCCCTCCAAAGGCGGGATGCATCCGTGAGATTGCGCCTCGCGGTGTACTTTCAAGTTTGTGATTGCAATTGCTTATTGAGCGCAGCTACTCACAACAGCATATATGTGCCTACTTAGGTAAAATGGGAAACCTTGTTCAGTATGATGATATTAATACATTTTTGACCTACGTACTTAAAATGTATGTGTATGTAGAGAGACTCTTACCTACTCGCAAATTGTAAAATAGAGCTTTGCAGGGATATGTTTAAGATTTTAGTTCTGTATTGTGTGTAAATAACCCAGCGCACTCCAATTATTGTAAAATATTTCTTACGAATATCGAAGGCACAGTTAGACTGGCTCGCCTAACAACGCGACTTGTTGCGCACGGTTACCTAGGAATATTCGCGCAGCTAGTTATTATATCGATTGCTAGATCCACGCTAGAATCCGGGTAAGTTTAAGCCTTTCGCAATATTCTCGGATTGGATCTTGGAGCAATTTGCCATAATTGTTGCTGAGAAGCAACAGGAAGGGTAAAAACGTAATTAACGTTCTACAGCTCTGGCTGCAATATTTACGCGTCGAAGCTGCTTATTAGAAAATGAAACTGATAATGGATAATGATTAACTTTTTTGTCCAGATTTGTACTCCCCTATTCATATAACTTAGGCACAAACGATTAACAACGATTTTTTAGTTTGTATTTAGTTTAATTGTAATTTTAAGTTGTTTTTATTTATTGTTTTTTTTTTGTCATGTTATTTATTAATTAAAACGATTTTATGAAAAAAAAACGATTTACGTTCGAGCGGTCCGGGTCCGGGCAGATGTGACCGACATTTCAGGTTTCTATAGAAAGAACTGTGGAATGTTCTTAATGTCAAAATTACCTGAATTTAAAATTCGTACGTTCAATAAAATAAAGCGTAGCTACCTGTTATGTAGGTATATATGTATCCTATTATCGAATAGGGGAGTTCCAGGAAAGTAGGTACACAGGGGAGCTTGGCAGTAGTAGACATAACAATGTAGTCACGGTGCGCACTAAGCACAATGCAGCGTATTCATTGTGACGAATAACTTCCGGAAATATTATACTAATAGACGGGGCCATAGATGTGCTGAGTATAGTATCGTACTTTCATCCCGATACTTATACAGGCAATATAATTTAGGATTATATGTAGCTACTAGGTATATTGATGATTGGTTATCTTTTATTTGTTGAAAACGATAAAGAAGAAAAATATATCAGTGGTGATAGAAACATCGATGAAATGATACTCGTATCTCTTATTATACTATTTTTGAAATTATTTATGCGAAAGAGAATACCCTCATAGGAGTTAGTATTTGTAACTATATGTGCGTCTCCTTTGAAGAATTCCCCAACACATATACGTTTTGTTACACTTGATATGTTCCTGCATCGGCCACATGTTTCTGTGTAGCCAAATCGTTGACTGGCAGAGAATGCCTTGAAGAATTTCCTTTGAAGCGAAGTTGAAGTCTTGTCTTAAAGAACAATCAAATCAGACGTATTGTAGGTACTTTCTTGTACTTTGCTCCTATAAAAAGGATGTTTTCCATATTTTTAGGCTCTTTTTTTCCATCGGATAATACGACGATTAATATAATGTCACAGAGAGTTGTTAATACTGTATACTCAGGATTATTTACATTTGATGTTACTCAAATTCTAACCGGCCTTTTCAAACCCAGCTCGAGTACTGATCCTGTTTGCAGATATCAACTGCCAATATCAGATATTGCTGATGCTGTCCGTTCTAAAGTGAACAGAATCAGGTCACGACAAGACCTGTCGGTGCGACGTGAGGACGTTTCTGAGCAGACTGAGGTATCGGGAAACAAACGTATCTGTTTTGAGCGAAATGGTAACTGATCTTCAGTTTTCGACTGAACTAGACCCGTCTATATATTCTATTTTGACTAAAATTGTACTTACCTACCTACAGATCTACACTTAAAGATAATTGAGGTGTACAAAAGGGAAGCAATCACGTATGGTATACCTAATATTTTTCAAATATTTCGTCGATATTGAAGAGTAACTATAATGCGTACTTTTGAAGTTATCAGGGAACAGATGAACATTCATACATACCCACATACATACCGGTCAAAATCATAACCCTCCTTTTGCTTTGCCGTAGTCGGGTGATAAAAACTCGCTCATTCGCAGACTTCGCGGTATCCACTTTCAGAAAAAATCCAACTGTGATCATGCATTTAATCCAATGAAATTTAATAACTGGCGCCGACACGCTCCAAGCTTTTAACTTCATCAGAACGCTCCACACTAAAACCGTTTTCATATACCACACAAAGCCAGGATAAACGGGTGGCGCATTAAAAAAACCGGTAAATCCTGAAGAAATATTGCCTATTTTTGCTGGTCGACAACTCGTAATCACATTTACTTTTGTTCGTTTCGGCCCTTTCATTCGCTTAATCGCGTTATTTGGGGCTGCGGCCGCGGAGCAATCTTCGAGATTGCGCACGAGTTGCGGGAGGAAGCGGAGGCGGTAGCGGGAGCGGGAAATAGAAACTGAAATCAGTGGTTATTTTATGTAATCTTATAATATATCACTCTCTTTCTCTCTGTCTCTCTCTCTTCTAGCCGATTGCGACCACAGCTTAAGCTGGTCCCGCTCGTGTGCCCTTGTGTGACTGCAGTAGCCGATCTTAGTCTGCAAGAGTCGTCCACACCGAGGGAAGGACAAGACTCTGTCTACGTAATGACAGGTTCTGTAGATGGTTGGGCCTTCCGAGCACCTAGCTTATGTCAATGGTTGCTGCTTTACTTTCTACCTCTCATGTTTAGTTTGAAATATCAGACATTAGATTAAGACGAAACAGGAGCTGAGATTTAAATATTTTAGGTAAATATACCCGTCTCGCTAACGGAAGCGGCTGCTAAAACTAGTGTGATAAGGACAAGGCGAAAAATCCTGCGTAAAAATCTCAAAAATCGAGGTTTCCTACTCAACTGTTTCCTCCTCCAAAACTTAACCAATCGTAACTAAATTTGGAAATCTAAATGATTATGAAATTATCTGTGTCGGACCGTTTTGCTTTTTTGGCTAATTGATATCAGTTTTGAATACCACGCCTCTCATTGCGGCATATTCAATTAGTTCATTTTGGCCATTTTTGAAGGGCTCTAGCGACTTAAAAAACAAAAATATCAAAGAAAGCAAAACGGTCCGACACAGATATTGACAATATTAATCTGTGTTAATAAAATCATTGCTCTAGCTTCAAAACCCATGAAGGAAACAGTCGAGTACGTTTGTATGGAGAAATGACCACTCCTGTTGGCTCTTAAGAAAGTTCCAATACACATATCGAATGTTTAAAAATATTATCCCCGACATTTTTTAACTTAAACCAAGCGCCTGCCACCGAACATGAAACAGACGGGGAAGGAAGGAAGTCGGCAAAGACGAGATAGTTATACCGTATGTATATATGTATGTCTGTACATGTAGTTTGAAACAGGTAATTCGTTCGTTAACACAGCTTCGTTTGGTCGCTATTGAGGTTCAGTTAGTCGTGTTTGGAAATAATATGGTTAGTTTTTGCTTGTGAGTTTCTTTCTAAAATCTGGTTTTTAGACACGGCGTTCAGTGTACTGTATAAAGGTTTATATGATAGGTACCCATAACAACTCTTATTGTGTGGTATTAGTTAAATGTATTCAAGGGTACTAAAGGATGACTTACGTTAGGTCAGGGTTACAGAACGGTCAGGGTTTGGGCCGAGCCGTCCAACACTTCGTTCTCTATAATTTCTATAGAAAGCATCATCACGCATAGAAAACGAAGTATCAGACGCCTCGGTTTGAATCAGACCGTTCTAACAAGAGTTTTACTTTAAACGAGACAAGTATTCGCCCATCATCACATACAATAATTATAGCAGTAAATTATTAAATTTATAGGTACTTAAAAAGATGTAAGATTTGTATGAACTACAACGTATGGTTCTAACGCGAAAGTGTTTAAAATGATTGTCCCTAGAACTGTACCCTGCGATACACCCCAGCACCCCACTTCGTGTAGGTACTTGTTGTATCTCCAAGATGAATCCTTTAGAGATGATAATTACACGAATGTCAACTCTATCGCTCAAACTTTAAAGTTCTTATGCTTGCTTATGCTTCTTGCTTATGCTTTCTATAAATGCGAATCCTGCGTACACGAACTTTTCTATTGTGAAGCTTACGTTGGTTTCGTTGGTTTCGCGATTATTTTCCAACTGCGAGCAACAACTTAATAATATGAATATTAGTTGAGGGAAGAAAGGGAATATTTCTAAACGAGTTTGTCTTCGTGCAATGCGATAAATACCATTGTTCAAGGATATGGATAAAGTATTTATTATTACAGAAGATTACAGCGTACAGGTTTTCTTTAACGAAGTCCTGTAATTCTGTGCGTATACATAGATCATAAAGCATTAATAATGTTAAAGTGAAATCCTATAGTACCTAATAAATTTATTTATTTCGGACAAACAAAAGTATCCATAGAATGTTAGTAATACAAGCAAATATCTTAATCTAGTGTTACACACAGACTGCTAAGGAGCTTCTACGGCTCAAAAGACACAAAACTTGCGCGGTGACTAGAATTTTGACTGGACACTGCAAGTTGAACAAACACATGTTCCAAATAGGGAAAAAACAAGATGCGACATGCAGGTTCTGCCAGGAGTCAGAGGAGACTGATATGCACATTCTCTGTTCCTGCGGACCACTAATGTCCAAAAGAAGTACCTACCTAGGGCGACACATACTGGAACCCTATGAGGTACAGAGCATTACGGCCCAAAGAATCTGGAATTTCCTGGATTCAACGGGCATTAGTAGTGAACTTTAAAGGGCCGTCACAATAGATCACATCTTGGTCGAAGTGGCATCCAAAGGCCCACAACACCCCAATAATAATACACACAGACATTTATGATCTGCTATAATTTATAATATGGACACCTACACTACTATAGCACAGCAGGTACGTATGTTACAAATTGCGCTACACTTTTAATTAGCTCGGTCCAAATGCTTTAGGATCAGCCAATCAAACCTATCAGCAAATTTCTGTTTTAGCGTAAATTTCCAGTTCTTTGGGTCTGTGATCAACTGGCGGCCTAGCCAATGTGACAATCGCTTGCGCTTCGCCATCGAATCGCTTTCTGTCTCTCTGTCACTCTTCCATATTAGTGCGACAGTGACAGTTGCGTTTCGATCGCTACGGAGCGTTAGCGATTGGAACGTAGGCTACGCGGCCTGTATCCTTCACTGGTTGGGGTTTGGGAAATTTTAAATCAACTCATAATTATGATGTTTTTCGCTCCGAATAGGATTTAATTTCTTATGTGTAAAGGTTATTCATTTATGTCCTTTTGCGTTATTATTAGTTTTGTTTCTATATCTGACGAGTGACCCGTATACACGTTTTCACATGAGCACGTATGCTTTACACTCTATACATATATTTATGCACGTATTAGATGTTTCTCAGTAGTCCAGCGTATTAGCGTGGCCGTAATGACGTCACAACCTTATCATGTTTACACTTACATACCTTGCATCCTGTAACGCAAGTGTACAGATTATGAACCACACATCTTTTATAACCCTTACTACAAAGGATTAAGGTAAAATTTTGGTTAAACAAATGTGACTCACAAGGTATAACTGGGTTAGTTAGATTGCAGGTAATTGAATGAAACTGAGACTTAGTCAGGTAATCTTAAATTGTATTTTACGCTCCAATAACATATATCTATGTATATGTAGGTATCTAAAGAACCTATCATATAAGTATGAGCAAACACCTTTAATACCTTGATTACTTACTTATATAAAATATGTGTCCCAATAGTTTTACTTTCATTCCGTTACTATTTTTCACAGACTTTTTATGACGGTAACGGAACGGAAGAAACGAAACATGTATGGAAATTTTAAGACACTTATTTTCTATCAGAATCGAAAATGTCCGAACTCTGAGTAGAAATAACATAGGTACATCTTAAATGAAAGTGTAGCGTACATGTTTATAAAAATGGTCCACCTATGAAAACAATGGCACAGATAAACTGATTACTGAAGTACGAACTTCAAGTAAATTCACGTACCCGCATTATAAGCAGAATACTGCACGTAAATGCCTGAATAGCCGAGAAAGGGAAGAAAGACATAACTAACATAGCAATAACAGAACTGTGAAACTACAGTAATTAGTTTCAAGAGCCTCATACAAAGTAAAATCTTGAACCTCATTCCGCTCTCGCAGTTTAATTAAACTACACACCTACATACACTAACATAAAGTACGACTCAATGAAATTAATTAACTGCGGTATAGATAAAAAATATTAAGTTAGCTACATGAACATGCTTTGTAATTAATTTAACTAACGTTATGCAATCAACGTTGAATAAATTAAAAACATGATTTGGACGTTACAAAGAATGCAACACGGAAGCCAATGTCTACTCGTACCATTATTGTTTGAAGAAAATATTAATTAATCCCGGCAGAACAGATATTATCAGCGCCCCATTGTCTAACATGAAATTTAAAAACAAAACATTCCAAACTTGAAAAGCAAACAATCGAACTGGCCGAATAAAAAACTTAAGTTTTAACTTAAATTCGAATGCTACGCCCACCTGCCGATGAGCTCATCGAATAGTGTTGCGCGCAATCGAAATCGATTATATGAATCAGATCGACTATTCGGTCTTAAATATAATAGTTTGCGACTTCGCGTGCTTGATCAACACAATTCATCGTGAATTATGGGACTTTGTCTCGTTGCGGTTTGTTTATAGGCGTTCGTGTTGGATACGACTGGGAATTATATTTTATCTATATTTGGTGTTGATGGTGTAGAGCTCCGTTATTTATGTTCACTGGTCACAGCATTTTGCATTGTCCGTGGGTTTAGGTTCGTTAAAAGAGTAAGCGTGATATTTTATCTTAATCGTTTTTCGTAAAGCTTCCGTTCGGATATTGCCCATTCAAGCAACATAAATAATTCAATTGGTATCTATAAAAACTGCTCTTATTGCTTCCTACATTCGAGTCATTTCGATGATAACTTAGTGGATGACATCATCGTCGTAGCGTCGATTTTTTGTCCTTCAACCGGCTCTGAGTTGTCATTATATTGCAATACAGCTGCTAAACACGTTAATCAAGAAGTACTCGATTAATATCTTTGATGTCTATTGCAAAAGGCTGAAATTGGAATAAACGTGCTTCGTCTCTAGATAAGGTAAGGAGTGTGACAACAAATCAAATGAGTATTAGCATTTTAGCACGGCGCTTCTGTTGACAGCTGCTTCGTTTTTCGTATCCTAACCGCTTTATTATAATGCAATAAAGCTGATTATTGAATAATTAACTGCAAGAGAATATTGTTAGATTTTCATTTAGCAGTTACGGCTTCGAGACCGGTTTTTGTAAACCCCTAATGACCATTTAAGTGTTGAAAAGCTTTGAGTTTTTGCGAACCGAAAACATGTTACGAGCAAATTCCGTAATGTGTATTTATTAATGAGCTAATGTAAACAATTAATAAGTTTCCGATAGCATTTTGACTTGAAATGAAATGTATCATCAGCCGTAAAAGTGCATGGTGGTACATTCAGTAGTAATTCATGGCTACTGCAGATATAAAATAGACATGTTTCTTCTACTCACTAGCTTAAACTAACGCATAAAAATCTTCGTATTACATTTTCATTAAGAAATAACAGTGTTATGTAACAAACTCGATTAAAAAATGGTTCCCATTTTTACCATGAAACACTGAAAATGCTAAAAGTATTATTTTAAACAAAATAGCAGCTCTTTAGAATGTAGATGAATGCAGAACCGCGTGCGTGGGCCAACACTAATGACGTTACAGCGGCCATTTTAATATTTTTCGCGGGAAAAACTAGTTTTAACAATTAACTTTAGCAACCTCATAACACGTTTATACACTTCACTAGATTTTCAACTTTAACATCCACGTTGTAAAGTTGTGATTTCTCTGAACTAGTTTGATAGATATGAGTCTGGTGTATTTTGCGTTTGTATATTCTTTGTTCCTATGGGGCTTGCATTATAAGCTTTTAAACAGCACTATGTTTTCTGAATATTTCTTTTAACGTGCGTTCCGTTTCACGTAAAAGCTGCTTTTAGAAATTATATCTGATTACTTTTTGTCCTTTGTTAAGAAATTTTATTGTTACCAGGATATTATAAAACATATTAAAGAGAAAGCTATCCATCATTCATCCATAAATCTTAAGCGTCCTTATAATAATAAATAAGTACATAATTAAATCAAAAATGAAAGTCAAAACCCCTTTTCACAAAGGTGAACCTAACCGTTATTAAAATTAATGGCCTAAGAACAAAGCCTTTCGCAGACTAATAATTAATCAAAGCCAAAAATATACACATTATTTACTTATCTACCAAGTCATCCACGAAATCCAAGCATTTTCCAAGTGCTGAGCAAAGGAAAACTACTCACAGCCCAATGATTATGATTAATTATAATCTTCAGAAGCATTTCACGTATCGAAAACGTGTTCATAGCGCGTTCTCGCTCTATCTAGAGCGTAGCCATATACGTGCGAGGGTAAAAGAGTGATGTGTTGAATTGGTATATTGATTATCGTTGCTGAGTTCGGTACCTGAGCGTTTATTAACGAGCAAGACATGTCGACAATAAAGGCTCTGATAAATCGGTGCTGACGTATGTCATTTGGAATGAATGATTCCTTGAGTTGAGATGTAGATATTTATCTATATCTACTTGATCACAAGAGACCGAAATATTGGTGTTAGTTTTGAAATATTATAGTGACTCATTTATCGATTTTGTACCTTACTCGATTCGTGTTAAATATCGATGAACGGAGTAATAAATAGGGTCGTGACATTATAACTAAACAATAAAAACAATTTACATACATTTTTGTTAATATTTTTTATGAATAAAAAAATATTGTGATTTATAAAATGTAGTACCTACGTCCTACAGTTATTATTTACAGTTTTAATCCGAACGGTACGTTAATTTAAATCCTATGTTATTAAATTGTACAACGGGACTTAATCCCGTATCTAAGTTTTAAGATTTACCTCCGACGTTTCGAGGACGGCATTTTGTCCCCGTGGTCTCGGAGAAGACTGGCTTAAGTTGACATGAGCATCTTCTAACCGCGCGAGTTTTTCGAACTACCCGCACTTGGTCATGTTTATCAGCTTGAACGTTTTGCGCACTAGGGATGTCACTCTGTCGACACACAACACTAACGATATTCGATTTATTGACTATCGATATTCGTTTACGCTTACATTTACTAACCACACACGTACGTGTACGTTAATTTAAATATGATTAAAAAGCACTAACAATAAAGACAATGCCATTCATTACGGGTCCCATTCCCAGGTCGCGACAGCGTTCTCTACTCAAGCGGCCGTGTAAACTGCATTTCGTGATACTTGGCGCAGTGGCATGGTTTAGAGTAGGTGTAAGGGTCACCCCACACTAGTGTCTTTTGAGCGTCTAGTTGCACTTTTAGTAACGCTTTAACGGATATGTAATCATTTTCGACCTAAAATAAGAAGTCCAGCAAATTAAGCTTAAAATAAATTTAAAAGTGGAATTTTACTGTCTTGGGTGAGACTTGAACTCACGGCCTCTGGATCGATACTCCAGCGCTCTGCCATCTGAGGCACCAAGACCTCATCCAAAGCCAGCAAATCTTTCCACCATATTATGGGTCTAGAGGGGACACAAGACGTTTCTGCTTGTTAAAAATGAAGTCCAGCAAATATAATTTATTTACTACAAGGATTTCTTTTTCGTCCTACTGATTCTTTCACCACTCCATAGTCCTAAAGTACAGTTGGCTCGATACTTGCCCGCAACTTCGCAGCCGGTGATATCGCGAAAGAAGTTCCCCGCACGTGTCCCGACTGTACAAGTACACTCGCCGCCATATTCACGTTGTTTGCAGACATTTTTCCTTTGAATTCCTTGGATTATCTTTTATTTACGTGGTTTGTTGAAAGAGTAATTCTGTTTTTGCGACGCCGGTAAGTACTCTAGACTCGGGCGATGCAATACAAGTATACGAGTATACTTGCATGACTGCTTAGTTTATTAAGTTGTATAAATAAAAAAAATATAATTTTTTCAGGAACCATAATTTTATATCCGCAACGAGGCTTCGGGCCCGATTCGGATTTTGAACTAGACATCTATTAGATATCTGTTAGACATCAGCAAGATACGACAACGATATTTTTAAAACCTAGCCTGTCAAATTTGACATTTCCGCGATTCTGGAGATACTCTTGAACGATTTCCACAATGTCTAAAACGACTCGTTATGTACCTATTTTTAGATCTTAAACCGATTTTGAAACGATCTTAATACGATAATTTAACGCAAAGGTGATATTAGTTGCCCGAATTGAGCTGCAAAAGATATCTAGTTGAAATCTAAACTACCAGGTATTTAGTACATATCGTATTGTTCTCTTCGGACGGATCTTGTTTTCCGAATACCGCGGTTCGTCAGGTGAATACGAACTCACAATCGGCTATAGGCTTCGTCACAAAACAATACAGCGCTAAAATCTGCAAATTACGTTTTAGGCTTACGTAGGCTTAATTACGTAGGCTTCGTCAAATTACGTTACAAAATAAGTATACCTTTCGTTTTATTCATTAATTGAACAACAATGGCGTACTTTTATAATGCTAAAAAAAATTTCAAACCGTGTAAACATTAAAAATAAATCTAATATGAAAATGTACCCCATAATCCGCAAATCATCATGGCGCTACATACTTCACAATCAACATATATAAAAAAGTCGTAAGTGCGTTGCTTTTCCTTACACATACGACGTTTTGTTTCCAAAACTTCGTAAATCGCGTGCACCGATAGCATCTCCGATAAGGGTCACGAAAGCCTACAGTTAATTACTTCACTATACCTAGTTCACCCTGTTTAGCTATTTTCTACCCTATAATAAAGCGAAAAAAGGTTTTAATTTTAATGATTACTAGTCAATAAAGCTGATTTTATGCAATTTCTAGCTAAAACTAATGATATTTTTACTTCATCGCTGTTTTTACTAACACAGAGTTGAATTTTGAATGAATGCCTATTTCCAGAATAATTGCAGTTCCTTTTATTTGTACAAGTAGTTTTCAACCTTGTTACCAGCAATAAAAAATAAAGTTTGATTGCAGTTTTTGTAAGAAAACATAGGTTTCCTGAGGAAGCCAACCAGTTTTACTACACGGATAAATTTCCGACCGTATACAGTTTAAAAACTGTTTTATTTCTAAATACCGGTGTTACCTATTTGTAACAAGCCTGGAAATAGGTAAATGTATATATTTCTTTGGTAATTTAAGTGAACGGGTTTTCAATCTTACGGTGTCTATGTATGTATAAATCTACGTATGTACTTGCAGCATAAAATCCCCCTGTAGTATATATCATTAAATTAATATGAACAACATCCATTTAGATCCCAACTATAGACAAATGAATAACAAATTGAATTGCAGTTTATCTCAGTACAGATACGCCACTAATAAAAAGAGCATAAATCTATTAGGATTTCAATTACACTTGCGCCCTTATGCGTTAGAATGAAGAGAATATGAATACAGGCCATAACTGCACATACGACCTTACGCTCGCAAATATTCGGTATAACATCGAAACATCACTCGATTAATGGGAACCGGCTTATCGGAATCGGATTGAATCGATTAACTTTTTACAAACTGAAAGTGAATGAACATGGGAGAAGAAATATTTACAACCGCTGAATAATGCAAAAGATAATAAATCGTGTACGATTGATTTTTTGCTCGGACATAACTCAATCGAGATGTAGTATATGTAGTGTTAAATGTAAGACACGGGACGCAGTTGCGTGGTGTAAATGATTTATTTAACAAGACACGGCTTTATATTTTAAAGATGGCAAGAGATGTTTCTTAGGATTAACATTTTTGTTACTATGTTTTTGCTAAAAGGTGGGTGGTGTTTTTTTAGTAAACTTTATCAAATGTTGAGAAACATACCTTAAAACATGGAACATACCTATACATATATTGTAAATGTATGTACTTAAGTTAAATGCTTGCCGAATCAGTACATAGTATAAAACAAAGTCGCTTCCCGCTGTCTGTCTGTCCCTATGCTAGCAGCTGCAGGCAAGCGTTGACGCATGTAATGGTCGCGTTCATAATTTTAGGTCTATTAAAAAAAAATTGTGTGTGTTTTTCTTTTCTTTTTGTTTTGTTTGCATTCTTAGTTCGTTTTCATGTATACATTTTTGTATTCTCTGTTTTCTTAATTACTTCTTCTGTGTATCTTTTGCAATGTTTTAATATGTATCTTTTTGTGTTATCTGTCGTGGCATCACCGAATGGGCCCTACGGAAGACCAGCGCTGGCTTTATACCTAGCATTATGCTGAGTTGGGTCCATTTCGTGATGCACACTTATTGTTCTCTTCTGCTCTTGCTGTTGTTGTCTGTACATGTTCGTACCTACATGTTTGTGATCGTCACGAATAAAAAATCTTTTATCTTTTATCTTATCTTTTATCCTATGTATGCTTAGATCTTTAAAACTACGCAATGGATTTTGATGCGGTTTTTTTAATAGATAGAGTGATTCAAGAGGAAGGTTAATGCATAATTTGTTAACCCCTGAGAAGCCGGTCGCAAGTCCGTAATAAAATGTACCATGGCGACCTATTAAAATTATTATTTACACACATTTAAAATTTCATGCAGCTTACACACAATATAACTTTGGTCTTTTTCAACAGTAGCATTTACCAACACATGTATAATATACCTCCCTTACACTGACTAGTTTTAGAGTAATAAGGTCGCATCTACACCGTGACGCTAAAGGACCGGACCATGTTATAAATAAAGTCGTATCTACACGTGGGGATTGGACCGAGTTCTCCCGAGGGATGGGGGGGAACCTTTTGCGCAGGAAAAGTTAACCTGTGTTTGATCAGTGTTGCAAGTAGTTAGAAGGCACATGTATTGTCATTGTCACCCTTGGTTTATTGCGGGGGTGAGTGAACGATCCATTTACAAGTTAAAGTCTATAAAAAGCAGTGTCCGACCGAAACCGGTTTTTGCGGAACCGAAGGTTTACACAACACAACAGAAAATGCAGTTTAGGCGCGGCCGAAAGGTTCGGCAGATTTTATTTATTTATTTAGAAATTTAATTCAGGCAACAAGGCCCATATTACAAATACCTTACAGACTAACATACATATGTATTTTATAAACTTAAAACTAAACACTAGTTATTTAGTCGATAAAACGGCGTGGCTCCGTTGCATCGGCTGCTCCTGTGTCGGATGTGTCCTGTGTATGGCCGAGACATCATTTTTATGCCGAAACCGAAGCTTCGGTCGTTACACTAATAAAAAGTAGGTCCCTGATGTTAAACAGCGGTTTACTACACGTAATCCTTCTTACTTCAAAACAACGTTACTTGAAACAACTTTGTGCATAACTTTATTAAATAAATAAATACACTAAAATCAAGCGATTATATACCTTATCACAACTCAGCAAGAACTCCAACGGGTGCATTGAAACGCCCTACTTAACCGTACTAAAATCCAGCTTACCCCAGTATTCAATCGCCTACTTAACTATTAAAGACGGCAAGTTCTTTCACGCTCACGGCTTGTTAGGACGCTTTGCAGGTAAGTATTGGCGCTAGTTTGGACTTGCTAGTCAACTGCTTTTACTACACGAAAAGTTGCTAAATTGTATGAATCTGACAAAAAAATTGCTAAAATTGCATGAATCTGGCAAAAAAGTTGCTAAATTTCGCAACTTAGAGGCAATATTTATAACGAGATGATCTATGTAAGTATTGGACAAAATCAAGTATAAAGGGTTTAAGATAATATTTACGTTTAAAAAACAACAAAAAAAAGATAATTTCATGCAGCAGACCCGTTTTGAGCCACAAGTGTAAATATGTCTGTACATGTAACTCGAGTCTTTGGTAACTTCTGAAAGGTATGTAGGCTATAGATAAAAGTGGGACCCCGAGTTCAAGTTAGCTTTAGTTACAGTAAAGTTCTCTTATAAAGTAAATGTATTAAACTCGACGTACAAACTGCACAAAGGCTACATTAGTTAACTTCTCGTCATAGCTGATACTCAATTCGCTCAATTTATTCTAAAACTCCCCGCATAGTTCCGTCTAGTAACCGACCATTTGAGCTCGAATTTCAACTAGAAACTATCTCCCTCTACCGGGCACACTTGGCATTCCATTTACGGTTTTTGGCGATCGCTGGATCTGTAAGCTGAAATACCTGGATTCTACGTTCTGTGTTGCATTTAAAAAGTAAAGTTTTTAAATTGCCAGCAGTCTTTTGTTTGTCCGAAAGACGAAATTTAGTTGTCCTTGTTTTCGCTCTCTCTAATTCAATAACATTCTGCCGTATTCGAACTTCAAGATATTCACAAGAGACGACACGTACTAGATCCATTCTAGATACGTTATAGTTTAGATTTCCACTAGTTCTCTTTTGCAGCTCAATTCGGGCAATCAATGTCACTTTTACGTTAGATAGTGTTAGATATCTATTAGACGTGAATTGGATCTTGTGGAAATCGTTCAAGAGTATCTCCAGAATCGCAGAAATATCAAATTTGACAGGTTAGATCTTAAACATATCGTTATCGTATCTTGGTGACGTCTAAAAGATATCTAGTAGATGTCTATTTCAAAATCCGAATCGTTTGAATCGTTTTAGATAGGCGTCTGTTGCATTAGATGGGCGAGGTGACCCTTTCAAACGTCTGGCTAGGGTTTTAGTGCTCTAATGGTGACCCTTTTTCTATTCGATTGGCAATTTGATGTAAAATATACGAGTATAAAATGGAACTGCTTAGGTTTTTATTTACGAACAAATGTTGCCGAATTATTTTACAAAATGGGTCTCGTTTTCGCAAGATCATTTATCATATACCTAATAGGTATGTAAATAGAAACTAGCTACTAGTTTCTGCCCGCGATTTTGTTTGCGTGGATGGAGGAGATTTGTAGATTGATAAATACTAACATATGTCCTTTGCCATACCACATTTAATCTAAATCGGTTCAACGGTTTAAGCGTGAAGAGGTAACAGACATACATAGTTACTTGTAATATTTAAAAAGGGTAAGATTGCGTCAAGGTATTTTAATAGTGGCATAACATTGCTTTATCGGGTGTTTTATAAAGTGATCTCACGGCGTGGGAACATAATGTCTTCTTATATGATACATTACAACATACATATGTGTCTATACATCCAGATCACTTGCACACTAGATGGAGCATAAATGCAGACTTGCCCGCTCGACGGAGCATATAAAATTAGTCGCAAGCACCAGGCAGCGCTGTAAAAAAATAGCGCTACCGCTCGATTGTCTATGTGTGGTTATTCTCTAAGGAGTTTAATTTTTAACAAGCAGAAACGTCTGCGAACGATGCTGTTAAGCTAATAATAAATTTAAAAGTGGAAAAATTACTGTCTTGCTTTGAGTGTTTTTCTTTAGGGAGTTATTCTCTAGTGGTTGTAAGACTTGTAAGACCGTCGATTAATAAAATTATTTATAACATATTTTATATTTGTGTAATAATGTTGACATGTAATTTAATAGTATGTACTATGTACTAATAATATGCATATAAGTTGTGTGCTCGTACTTAATACAACATTAACAACAAAAACTGATTTCTTTTCCAAGCATTACAAATTAAAGAGAAGATTTGCGACTTATCCGAGGATATGCTGGATCTACGGGCCGACATCTATGACACACAGTCATCTCATCTCCTTAACGAGGTAAGCAAGTATACCGCTTCCTGCTTCTATAAACCATAGACTAGTTATCAACTTATCAGTAATCTTTAATAACCGCTCGTGGGGAATTCGCACGTCCCACGGGAATCGAAGGATAGGGTAAGGTGGGGCAATTAGGGCGTAGGAGAAAAATAGAAATGTAGATGTTATCTAAGTATTTATGAACCCATAGTCCAAAATTTACCTTAGTTTGGTAAAAGTGAGAGGTAAGGGGCTTTAGAGGAGGGAGAGGTAGGGTGTAAGATTGTCCCCAAATATTTATTATTTATTTATTACATTTTAGAAATTTGAATTCATTCATTTCATTTCATTTATTCAGTCACAATTTACATTGTATATGAATATAAATCTAATCTTTGTAAATGGAAGAATAATATTTATTATGATACTTACTTGTAAAGCAAAGTAAGCGTATATGCTTATTATAAGTATAAGTTAAGATTAGGAAACATTTGTATACATTTGTACACATTGTACTGACAATCTTCATCGAGGTTTGACGACGACAATTCTAAATCATTTGTTTTGAAGTATCATCGTTATGTATATTGGATTTCGTGTAGATAATAATGTCCTTAATATTTTTAAATGCATTACGGTTTCGGTTAACTTTTTTTCCCAAATCCCTACTTAATATTAAAAATGCAAAAGTAACTGTCTGTCTGTTACCTCTTCACGCTTAAAGAAAACATTTGGTATGCATTATATTTTGAGGCCCGGGAAGGAGCAAACTGCAGTTTTGATCAATCGTCATCATTCATCATCAGCTCACGCAGTCGGCTAGTATTTTCTAAAAGTTGAACAACACAGTTAATTGAACAGTGTATAAACAAAGGCTGTCAAAAATCTGCGATGAATAAATTGCCTTTTAGCGTTCTGTTTCAGCGATATTTGTCAACGAGGGCTAAACGTCCCGTCCGGGGAGAGTGGGGACGATGGAGCTAGGTGCAAGGCTAGAGGGGAGTGCGAAGTTGATGATTGAATAGGTAGGTATTGGTTAGGTAGGTTATTAATTATTTTCAATTTTTCTTGGAGTACTATTATAGAATAAAAAATATTTATTATACTTATAATAAGAAAATTAACAAAACATTAATAGTAGTTTATGCAACAGTGATATAATATGCAATAGCCATGATGTTGGATATGAGCAAAGCATACGATAAAGTTTCACATGAAATTCTTAAACAAAAGCTTTATGGTATAGGTGTTCGTGGATTAGCTCTCAATTGGTTTTCCTCTTATTTGAAAAGTAGAGTACAATACGAAGAAATTTACCACCATGATTATAAAAATAAACGCATGATTAAAATTAGGTCTGAGAAACTGAATGTACAAAATTCCATCCCACAGGGCAGTGTTTTGGGCTGTATCCTATTCGTAATTTACATTAATGATTTGTCTAAAATCTTAAGTACAAAGGCCGTGCTATACGCCGACGACATCTCCGTAATATTAGAATGCAACGATATTGAGGACCTAAACAATAAACTACATTGTACTTTTAAATTAATATTAGATTGGCTGAATGATCATAATCTCCAATTGAATATTTCTAAAACTAAAATCATGCAGATAAAACCTTATCAGAAGCCAGCAATTGATATGAACCCTTGCTATAATAATGAATCATTGGCGGTTGTTGAGTCATGTTCTTTGCTAGGTGTCGAAATAGACTCCTGCATAAATTGGAAGGCACATGTTGATAAAATCTCGATAAAATTATCCAAATTTACATATGCCCTCTCCATGTTGAAGAAATGTACAGACTTAAAAGCTGCAACTAATGCCTATTATGCCTATGCCCATTCTTGGTTATCGTATGGTATCATTTTATGGGGGAATAGCACGAACGTAGAGTCGTTGTTCTTGCTACAAAAAAAGTGTATAAGAATACTAGCAAATATAAATGACATGGAGAGTTGCCTCCCTTATTTCAAAAAAATGAAAATATTAACGTTAACTTCACTGTACATTTTTGAATTGTGTAAATTAGTTAAAAAACAAAAACATTTATTTGAGCGAACAAGAGATAACTTTCCAAGGAATCAAAATCTGCGGAAAAGAAACAAATTAGCTAGCACTTTCACAAATCTAAAAATAGTGAATTCCGGTCCTTACCATATGGCAGTTACAGTATATAACAACATACCGTTAGAACTAAAACATATAGAGAAAGATTCAACATTCTTTAAAAAACTAAAAAAGTTCTTGGTTGAAAACTCATTTTACAATATAAAGGAGTATCTTAATTATAAGTCTTACTAATGTTAATTGCTAGTGTGTGCTAGTTTTATAAGTATTAGTTTTTAAGTCTTTATGTATATTGCTGTGCCCCAACGGGGTTTATGCTGGAACATGTAAATACTATAAAATCTTGTAAAACCCATAAAAGCAATAAATAAATTATTATTATTATTATTCTTCTCTTTATTTATTTTTGGTCTTAAGTTAGGTTATTTTATAATATGGATATAAAAATAAAATACAAAAACACTTACAAAAACAATACAAAATACTTATAAACATATTATAAAAAACCTAACCTAGGGTGCCGCCAGCAGCGGGGCAAGGCCCAAGCTGCCGGTGGTCAGGGCTGCAGAGAGAGGAACCGGCGGACTATCCGCGCCGTGTCCAAGATCACCGCCTTCTGCATCTGACCCTTGATCCAACCACCTAGCGAGAGTCTCTCAAGATGTTGGTCGAGACCTTCGCTATTAGACCGTTCACTGAAACGACTATCGGGACAATGATCGTCGAATCAACATCCCACATGGCGGTTATCTCGTGAGCCAAGTCTAGGTACTTGCTGGACTTGTCCTTCTCGGCTCTCACGAGATTCTCATCATGGGGGATGGTGATGTCAACGAGCACGGCCCGGCGTTGCGATCGATCTATTATCACAATGTCAGGCTTATTGGCTACAATAGTCCTGTCAGTGATGACAGATCGATCCCAATAGAGCGTGGCACGACCATTCTCGAGAACTGGCGCAGGTGAATACTTGTAGTACGGTACTTCGCGGTTCACAAGGCCGTATAGAAGAGCAAGCTGCTGGTGTATAATCCTGGCTACGAGATTATGTCTGTGCAAGTACTCGCCGTTCGCAAGATGAGAACAACCGGAAATGATATGCCTGAGTGACTCTCCAGGACGACGGCATGCCCGACAAATGTCGACCGTACCGTCCTTCAGGATATATTTCCGATAGTTGTTCGTCATCATTACTTCGTCCGCAATTGCACAGGCAAAACCCTCGGTTTCTCCGAAGAGGTCCCCGAATCGTAACCAGTTCACCGACGCGAGCAGGTCCACATCGGGTCCCGTGAGGGCCTTGTAGAACCGCCCGTGTAGCACCTTACTCTCCCATGCCGCCTTGCGATCCGCAGTACTTAGTACCACAGGTTTGCGCCAGTTCTCGTTTGCCAAGGAGAGCGGCGTGAGGTTCCTGTCTACTGCCACCACATCACGATGCATCCCACAGTCGTTGTTAAGGAAATAATTCCTGAGATTGTACACCTCGCGGTTGTGGAGATCCTTGGCGTTTAGGAAGCCTCGGCCTCCACATTTCCGTGGGATGTACAATCTCATAACTGACGAGCGTGGGTGTAGCATGCGATGCGCGGTGAGCAGTGATCGGACCCTCCGATCCAGGGCATCCAGCTCGGTCTGAGTCCACCTTAGTATGCCAAAGGAGTATATGAGCAGGGGCATTACCCAGGCGTTGAAGGCGCGCACTTTGTTGCCTCCTGACAAAAGACTGTTAAGGACTTTTGTGAGCCGACTGAAAAAGCGCTCCTTCACCGACCGTCTAATACCCTCGTCCTCAATACCCAACGACTGTGACATACCAAGGTATTTATAGGTTTCTGACTCAGAGATAGATCTGAAAGACATTGTCTCAGAAGGTTGTAAATTTGTTGAATTTACAACCCTCCCCCGCTGTACATGCATAACCGCACATTTATCGACACCAAACTCCATGTTGATGGCACTACTGAAGACGTCGGTGGTTTTCAGTAGCTCCAACAAGTCTCGGCTATTTGGTGCAAATAATTTGAGGTCATCCATGTACAGAAGGTGAGAAATGACTTCACCCCCACTCCGGAGCCGGCAACCTAGTCCCAAATCCTTCAGCAGGGTGCTGAGGGGATTCAAAGCTAGGCAGAACCACAGGGGACTCAGACTGTCGCCCTGAAAGATTCCTCGCTCAATCCTTATAAAATCCTGCGGGCCAGGGCGGTCATCTCCGCCTCCTGGTTGACGAAGGACTGTGGTCCACTGCCTCATACACGCGCTTAGGAAGGCTCTCAAAGCTGCATCAACTTTATAAAGCTCTAAGACCCTCCCCAGCCATGAATGAGGCACCGAATCATAGGCCTTCTTATAGTCAATCCAAGCGACTGAGAGGGCACCCCTGTTCCGCCGGACTTGTTGGCAGATGGTCATGTCTATGAGGAGGAGCTCTTTAGTACCACGGGACCCAACCCTACATCCATTTTGAGCGGAAGCCAGAATATTGTTTGCGACAATGTGCGCGTTGATTTTTGCTCTCAAAATGGATGTAAGGAGCTTGTATAGTGTAGGTAAGCATGTGATGGGTCTGTAGTTCTTCGCTTCCGTGGTACTACCGGACTTATAGAGCAGGAAGGTGACAGCAGTTGTTAAGGAAGGTGGGAGAGAACCAAGCTCGAGGGCTTGTTGAAATTGTGCTGCCAAGCGCGAGTGCGAGCATCGGAACCACTTTAGCCAGAAGTTGTGCAATCCATCCGGCCCAGGACTTTTCCAGTTCTGGGCCGTGCGGATGGCACAACTCACGTCATCGGGGCTGATGGTGACTGCCCCCATGGATTCGATGGACTCGCACTCACGCTCGACAACACTCATCCAACCCCCCTCGGTGTGTCCGACAGGCACCGACCAGATGCTACGCCAGAAGTCAATCATGGCAGTAGCATCCGGTGGCTGCGTGTCGGACGCACGAAGGTTGGTTTCCTCCCACTTTCGGTATACCTTCCTTTGGTCACTTTGAAAACGGCGATTCTGCTGGAATCGATCCACACGCTCTCTGTAGCGGCGAATACGGTTTGCCCATGCATAGACTTTCTGCTTTAGAAAGTCGATGCGCTCTGTGACATTGGCCATGTAGTCGCGGGGCCTGATATCCGTCCCCACGAACGCCTGGTTCACAAAGCGCATTACTCGGGGGCGATTGTTGCCCCCCCTGAAGCAGATCAGCTTTGCGATGAGAGTCCTAAACGAGCTGATACGTCGCTCAATCCGCGCTTGCCATGCAGGGACACCTCCGACGGTCCTAGGTGCACGTTCAGCGTCCGGAAACTTGACTCGAGCAACACGGCACGCCGCGATGGCTCCGCAGTACATGATTGAGTGCGTATCATCTAAATCTTTACTAGTCCGTAAATGTGGCTCTAGTAAAGCGTTTAGGGCTCCCATTAGCGCTAGATTATTATTATTATTATTATAAGGGTTCTTAAAATCCAAGGGTCGAAGTTACAAAACGAGACGTAGTCGAGTTTTGTAAAAAAAGACCCGAGAATTTTAAGAACCAATTATGAGCTGTTGCATACATTACTTTTTCTATGACAGCTGCAGAAAAAAAAAAAAAAAAAAGAGAGTTATTATTAAAAAAAAAAGAGTTATTATTAAAAAAAAAGAGTTATTATTTAAAAAAAATTGAGTTATTATTTAAAAAAAAAAGAGTTATTATTAAAAAAAAAGAGTTATTATTGTAAATGAAAACATACCTCTTTCAATCAAGATGATCGGAACTTGTATCTTTAAAAAAAATAAAGCAGTTGTATTATACTCATAAGATGACTGCTAGCAGTCATCTTATGAGCCTATAGACAAATCATTCAAATGACATTGCTTTAGATATCACTGTCAGTCATTTAATTGACACATTTAAGTGCTGGAGTAGAAAAAAATACATTAAAGTTAACTATAAACTAAATTAAAACTAAACTCAACAAGGCCATAACTCAGTCAAACAACTCGTCCCGCGCCCTTCCAGACGCAAAGGTGCCCATCACGCTCGCCGCATTGCTACGCTGAACCGCAATGGACAGCCTCTGCATCAGGAAAGACCCGGAACGAGGGTCATGACCTCTCTCCCTTAAACGCTGCCCCAATTCACCCAAGAAAATTTTGGCCTCAGCACACCTATAGAATTAGGGTTGTTTCATCATGATTAGTAGGCATTATAAGTGATTTACAGTTTGACTAATAGATATTTCGATTGTAATCGAAAATTCGAAAGTAAGTAGTACCCCAGAGGTCCAATGCATACACTGG
This sequence comes from Cydia amplana, assembly GCF_948474715.1. Lineage (NCBI taxonomy): Eukaryota > Metazoa > Arthropoda > Insecta > Lepidoptera > Tortricidae > Cydia > Cydia amplana. The sequence goes on along the minus strand of NC_086073.1, from coordinate 3,069,431 downwards.
TATGGAAATGTGAATATACAATTTCACCTCAGATCAATCTATGTAAATAACGCGTCTTTCCAGTAGACATCGCAAAGTTAAGAGAACCAAAAGCTAATTTTTACATTGCATTCTTACATGCGGCAAACATTTTTCATTACTCGAGACTAGAAAACGAAAAACGTGACACATATAATCTGTGCGGAAAGAGAAGAGTCGTGGAATGTATTGGGCCCAATATTTTCCACGACTATTCTCTTTCCAAACAGACTCTACCGGTCGTTAACTTTTACAGCTTTATCCACAGAACAGAAGTAACCTTTTTCTGAAATGTGTTAGCCCAATCATGTTATAATTAATAGTGTCGAAACACCGGCTCCGCTACAGCTCGTTACTTGTTGCCCTCAATTTTTAAGCCTGAATCAACCCATATCGGTCATCTCGTCAGTTCCCGCAATCGTCGCTTCCGTCGGGGCCCAAATAATACGGGTTCCGTAACCAGTTTGGGAAATCTAATAGTCATACAGAAAAATACAGGGTGGCTAAAAACACGTTGTAAGAAAAAAATGGTTTACTTTTCTTACTTACACGCCTTTTGACGCCGTTTACAAAATATAATTAAAAATTAATATAATGAAGACAATAGATATTATCTTCATAATACTATTTATTTATTTATTTAGGTTCGTCAACAGGTGCAATACAAAAAATACTTATAAATGACAAGTTATAAAATAAAATTGCTAGAGTATTCACCCAATTACAGGCAAACACGGCATGCATGTAACAGATGTTGCGTACATATTATGTTTTTAGTGTACCGGACAAACTTTGTTCGCGGTACACTTATGGGATCACATCGGTCTTGCAAATCAGTTAAATGTGTTTTTTTATCCTAAGTACCCAATATAAATCAAGGTTGCAGAATTATCCTTTGGATTTGATTTTATTAAAATGAAATACAAAGGTTTATTAAAACGAGGCTGATGATGAGTCATTTTTAAATTAACATGACACGAACATTGCTACGACAATGTCGAAATGTTTGAATAAACATCATATTTCAATTTATATTTATTTTTCAAATATAGAAACAAATGACGACTAAAAATGTTGCAATAAGTTAAACATTTATTAACTCATAATAGTGGATGAAATGTATCAGAACTCAATAATTTGTGATTGACAAACAACATACAATTTCACTTTATTGAGACTAGAAGCGTAGGTAGAATTTAAAGGCAGATAAGTAAGAATTTGTCGTAAAATAAGGATACATTTTGAGACCAATATTTGGAAAAATTTGACATGGATGAAATAAGCGCAGAAAATATTCTATTCCGTAGAAATAAGTATAGAAAAAGAGCACTATGATGAAGAAACGTGGGGGATTTGAGAGTTAACAATTGCTGCAACTGCATACGTATTTTCCAATTGAAAATGATTTTCTGATAAAACTTATTGGAACTGTCTGCTACAAATGTAATATTCTTATTTATATACATTGCATCTATTTACGTATGTACGTGTGTATTCGTTTTCTTACAAGTTTTGCCGAATATTGGTCAAACATTGTCCGATTACGAAAAGGGTACCTACTCATATAATTATTTTAGCAGTCTGTGTAGGTATGTATGTATGGTTGTGTCGTATATTCTACTCTAACATCGAAACTCTGCTGACTTTGGTGACCGAGGTGTCAGTCGATTCGTTTTTGTGACGCGAGTGACGCCGAGTCAAATAACATTTTATTTGACAGAGGAGGTGTCTTTACGAGTATTAAAACAAACCATCGCCGGGTGAGTTTTTCAAAAATTTTGCTTATATAAATTCTATTGCTATAATAATAGAACCGCTAAAATCTCAGACAATAAATTTACCACAACAGGATACAGAAAGGCATATTCCCCCAAATCTCTTAACATCGGCTTCCATAACGTTTCCTGTCGGCACGTGCCTTTGTTTTTGATATCTCGACCAGAAATTATTGAGTTTTTGTCATCGCTAAACGAATGAGGCCCGTCGTGGCCACCGTGCCACCGTGATCCGATATTAAATGTTGGGGCACAGTAAATGCATGACGGTCTTTTTTATTTCATTTTGTTTTGCCGACATATTTTTATAGCTGCAGGTAGTGCAGATGGTATACCATTATATTACATGTCTAGGAAAATGAAAGTTTTCCGAGTGGCGAAAGCTTGTTTAATAAACAAGGTTGTAAATGCTTAATTATTTCTAATTTAGGTATTCTAACAAGACTTATTTCAAAATTAGGATTTTATTCCAATGGAATATTAAAACCCACAAACAGTGATAATAAAAAAATATGTAGTTTAAAAAAATCTTCGTTTTACACAATTATTGTGTACCAAACATTGGTACCTAAACGTATTTAACGTATTTATTGCTTGATGTAGCTTTATGGAATTCGTAAATAACCTCGTGCCGCCCAATATAAAATAGGATGTACACTCTGTTTCGATGGAATGTCAACCTTAACTTAAAACAAAGTAGGTAGCATTTCATTTAACTCGTAAAATTTTCGAACAAATGAAATTCAACCCAATTGGTATTACAACAAGATTCAAACTTCCAGTTGGCCATAATTTTGTGTGGTGGGCAGCACGAGGATAAAAACCCCGCATATATTATAGCTTTGCCTTTATAATTTCGTGTCCTATTGCGTTATTTTCATATTCAAAACGCCGTATATAACGAATTTGGAATGTCTTTTAATCATCGCAAATACAATTTTGTTCGGCATCTGTGCCAATTTCATTTGTTTTTATTTCATTACAATTTTAAATTTTAATTTTAAAAATCCCTGCAGCAACATGAGAATGAATTTTATTTTTTGCAATTTATATTAGATATTTTAGCGGTTACTGGGAATACCCATAAAACTTTTTTAACTTGATGTTTTCAATACACAGACAAAATATACTCGTAGGTTTTTATTCTTTAAAGGCTTGAACTTCGGTACTAGCTTAACAAGATAATTTGTCTTAAAGAACACAAAATACCTATAGCAATTAATAAAGATTTTTGATGCATCAACAACTGTATAAAAGCAAAATTTTCGTGCTAACTTATCCAATCTTCTCTTTCACAATCAGTCCATTTTGCAATGCGAAGTCCAAAATAAAAAGCGAAGCGGGGGCTAACCGATACCGATCGCCTAATACGGCTAATGGAAGACGTTCGACTTTGGCGATTTTCCGAACGATTTGCGATAGCCCCCCGTTAAACGGGGTATTGAAGTTGTCTGTGAGTTTAACGTTATACTGTTTTAAATAAGGTTTATTTTTGTGTCAAGAGTTTAGGCTCACAACGCCTAATTATCTTAACACACAAAAATAAACCTTAAAGTCGATTTTATTGTTATGTTCAAACTTTCTGTATGCTACGAAATACGTATGTACCTATTAGATAATTATGTTAACGGCCGGCATCTATAGCCTGGTTGGTATCTAGTGACCCGTCTAAGAAGCTGAAGGTCCCGGGTTCGAATCCCGGTAAGGGCATTTATTTGTGTCTTGATCACGAAAATTCGTTCCTGAATTATGGATTTTTTCTATGTATATAAGATGTACACCTATATTATATATCATCATCTAGTATAACACAAGCCTTGTGGAACTAGATCGATTTGTGTAAGATTGGCCAATATTTATTCATTTATTTATGTACCTATGAAGTGTTTCTCTTAAAATAGCTTGAAAAGCTTACCAGGAAAGCTGTTTGTATGAAGATGTAACTGTCATCCTCTGGATCTGTAAAAAAAACATTAGAATGTGATGAGAAAAAAAGCGATTGTTGCTCGATGGATATTGTGCCAATTGATTTTTCCAAGTATCCACAACACAACTTTGGGAACAAATCAAATTATATTTATTAAAATATTTTGATTTGTGTTTTTTTTAAGTAGTAAAATACTTTATTGTACAAAAAGAAACATAAAATATGAAAGAACAGACATCATTAGTACAGAGACGAACTTATCCCTTTCAGGGATCTCTTCCAGTTAACCCTTGAGCAATTATATACATACATTATATTAGTAGTCACACTACCAGGTATATCAATACATTATAAACTGGAATAGATGTCATATATTAACCACTGGAGGGCTTCGTCACTTTTTCTTTAATATATGACATCATTATTTAAATAATCATGCACAATCTCTATTACGATTTACAGTTTCGGAAAATAATTGGAAATGTAATTGCATAGACTAGGAATCCTCTAGACCAGTGGTTCCTAACCTTTTCAGTCCGGTTACCCCTATGACTAACTAGGGAACCTGATTTTACCCCTCCTCCCAATGGCCAATGGTAATAAAAATTAAACGTGTACGTTTGTTGTATTGTTATATTAGGTTAGCTTATTACCCCCGTAAAATACCAGTTTTACCCCCACGGGGGTAATTACCCCCAAGTTAGGAACCACTGCTGTAGACTGAGTTTAGAGCAATTATTTCATGAAACCTATGCTGCCAAAAATACGGGGGTGCGGGGGGACGAGGTGAGCGAATCCCGTGCCGGCACGGCACGGGATTGACTCGAAGATGGAGTAAAACTACCGTATAAGTGACAGAGGGGGTAGCGTTACTATGCCCAGTCTATGTTTCAATGTAAATATTGATTTACATTTCAGGATAGAAATTATTTGATCGAAATATACATGGACTAAACATTAGACAAGGATAACATCAGGATCTGAATGTAGACAGGGAACTTCCAACTGACGCTATAATAGCCATCGAATCCCAATAGCGATGTCGAGGTCTAAAATAGACGTCCGAAGGCCTAGAACCGACGCTTGGACCCTTGAGACCCGCTGTCGTTGCGTTGTCACTTGCAAATTATAGACGCTTTTAATTGACTGCTCAACTCTATGCCATTTATACCTACACAGGCGATTGCCATTTGGGTGAAATTAGACAGATGGAGATGGATAGGTTTGGGAGAAAGAAAATTAATGTCGCCAAGTAAAAGTTTTGCCTCATTGTGGCAGTAACTAATTAAATATTCTGTATTGTGTCACAAAAGACATTTACAATGTAGACAAAGGTAACAACAGTCTTATCGCTGTAAGCGATCTCTTCCAGACAGGACTTCCATTAGGTAGCAGGAAATAATAACAAAAAGTTCTGCTGTACAAAACACAATAAAGTACAAAGTAAAATAGCTTGTGAAAGAAACGCATGTACAAATTAAAAATAGTTAAGTATGAGTTGAGTAGTCTCATTATTGGTTATATCCAGAGCAATTTACTATACGTATTTTGCAAATTGCAATTGTAAATTGCGAATTTAAATTAGCGACGAGGGTTACCAGTCCGCGGTAAATAATATCGATGCGAAAGGTATTAATTACCTACTCGTTTCGCAGAGAACAAAATAATATAAATTAGAAAATTAAGTGGCTTCTCGCGGCAGAAGTCAATTTAGGTTGGTATTATACCTAAAATCGAGATACCAGGGGTGCATACCAAAGCAGAGCTTAATCAAAGCGGATCCTGCGGGCTATTCGTCCCGGAACCGCGACATTAGTCTCTTGCTCGGTGCAGGGGAAAAATCGGTATGTTGGGTCTTATAAACCCCTGGTAGAGAATATATAGTCATGCTAGAAATTATACTCAAAAGTAATGAAAATTAACACTTTATACAGGGTGCTTCCTGTAACAGAAGCAATAAATTAAACTGTAGGCTGTACTCCTCAAACTGACCAACATTTGTTCAGCAACTTTTGAAAATAACTCATATTTTGATTTTTATTAGACTTTAAAGTTTATTCTAAGATGCAATGTATTGCAAATTTTGTTATGTTTAAAGCGTGACAAGCAACGTCAAACACACTGATGTCAACGTACATTGAAGGCAATATTTATTTTGTATGAAAAAGAGGAAGTCTAAAGGATTCATCATTTTAAAAAGTTGCTGAACAAATGTTGGTCAGTTTGAGGAGTACAGCCTTTAGTTTAATTTATTGCTCCTGTTACAGGAAGCACCCTGTATACATGTGTATGCAACATTGATCCGTATGAAATGTTAGTAAATAATACGATAAGGCTTCTAGAGAGTTCTGCCAAAATTCCTGATTATATTAAATAACGTGAACATGGCGCCGCACGCCATACGATAAGGTGGTAGAATTTAAGGAATCTCATTGAATTGATGTAATCTAAATACCACTGTAGACGGGCATTTTAGTTACAAGTATTAAAAAAACTTTTGAGCCTAAGCCAGACCAATCGTCAAAACCTCCGGACATTTTCGGATTCCAGTCGCAGTGCTCACAATCTGCCAAAATTTCCGGTAACCTTACATACGCTTGTCACAAGTGATACTGAACAAAATCCACACGCAACTGTAAACCAAAGACAAAGTAACTTTCAACCTTTGACACGGCGTTGCGGGCAAATGTACCAGGGCAAAACAAAGGAGAGTTAATCAGGGTGTCTGATCCGGCGGACTATTTGTCGCGCGGCCGCGGCATTAGTCCTGTGTCCACTTGCAAGTTGGACAGCTGATTAGTGTGCCTCAAAAATTGGTGCGGATCGTTTTTGCTGGGCAAGGGTGTTTGAACTAAAGTTGAGGTATTATACGTTTGAGTGAGTTCAAGACGCTAAAAAGGCGTGTAGAACAAACTTAATTGGAATATTAATTTGGAGGTTAAGCGCGTTAATATTTTTCTCTGTTTATCTTATATCTTCTATAGTCTTGCAGACTTCAAAAGCATTCTTTCAAATAGTCCATGTAGCCTACCTTGTACCATGTAGTTTACCTTATTATAGATTTGACCTCCCTAGAGCACCCCTCCAACTTTCTTCCAAATCGTTTGTCTCGTTCATTTGATTACCGCCCTCATATGCAATCCTGCCAAATACTTAAACACGTCACATATCTCGTCATTTTCTGTTGTACTCAACGTACCCAGTCCCCCAAGTTCTTTCGAAACGTCTATTGCTTAGTTGGATCACTTCACATAGGGTCGTAGTCGGAGTATGTTTAACTCCTATATTTAACCCCTAGCAGACTACAGTCAACATTCCCCCAACATTCTTCCGAATCGTCTGTTCCGCTGATTTGATTACCACCTTCAACATGCATACCTCCCTCAAAATTCTTACGAATTGTTACGCCTATTGTCTAAGTTGTCTCACTTCCAAAATATTTCCATAGTTTATACTTCACGCATACCGGTATATAACCTCTTTTTTACCTCTTTCGACATGTTGATGGTCATCCTCCAAAATATTTGTAATGTTATGCTTTACCCCACATTCCAAATCTCATGCTTTCTAAATTACTATTGCTAATACGTATGGGTGTTAAGTACGAGTATATAATCTATTATAACCCTCGCCAACATCCCCCAACATTCTTCCAAACCGTCAGTCCCGCTGATTTGATTATCGCGCTCAGGTGGCGAGGTACCTACTCTCCGAGCGCTCTCACGGGAGTTTTTCTAATTTCCTACCAGGCTTTCGCGGCTCATTTGGCTGATTTAATTTATTAATGAATCTGTTTGTACCGTCTGAAGTTTGATTGTGTTTATTCATCGGGTGTTTCATAATTAATTGTTTCTGGCTACATGTTCTTATACAATGATTTTGTAGGAAACGAAATTGATTTTATTTCGTAAGGTACTGAATTAGGTAAACTTTAAGGTGTCAAACCAGCGACCGAATGTCTCAATCATTTTTTATACACTCTCTTTCAGAATCACTTCGTTTCAACTGGATTTAAGCTCTTTTCCTCACTTATTTTCGTCATCAAACAGAAAATATCCGTCAGTAAATTATACCATCATAAAGTAACGCCGTCCCGTTATGACCTCATTATTAAATCCATTTCCACGGCACCAGGAGTTCATAACAAATGAGGTAACCTCCTATTCCTTTGCCGCGTCACGCGCGGTCATTGTTAATTTAAGAAAAAAGTTAGGGTTAAGCTAGCTGATGTAATAAGCGGTCAAGGAAATAAGTGGTATAATTACACACCTATGTATGAGTATGTAGTTACAGGCAAAGGAAAGTAGCATTTCGTCTATGTAGTATTCTGTATATAATACTTCCTAAGTATTTTGTACCTTCTATACCTGATATCTTTAAATTTTAATTCATAAAAATAATCGTTGTTCGCTACATATATACCTTAGAATAGAATAGCATAGGTTTTGTTTTTGCATTGTTACTGCTAAGACTGCTGTGGCGTTAAAAGTGGTACTTACCTAGTGTCACTATTAATATTCTTATTAAAATAAACGAAATTACAAAATGAACGTTCATTATAGCAACACGACTGCGACGTCAACATAATTCACAAGGAAATGAACAGCATGTCGCCATCCGAATGTAACTTTTATTCTGATAAAAGTGAAGTTCGTGTCAACTTCAGACTGCAAATAGCAGGCTATTTAAAAATATTCATAGAGCCTTAGTTTTACAGCTTTTTTTCAAAAAAGGTCGGAAACCCTTTAAAATAATTCCCTTATTAAAGCAAGCTACCAGGAGCTCAGAAGAGGCACGGAGCTTGCGGTGACACGCCCGCCGCGTCCTTGCATAACGTGGCTCGTTTGCATTCTGCAGTAATGACTAATATGAAATATGGCGCGTAATTACATGGGTTATGTATGTCATAAAATAATGGTTTGTTAAGTGCCTGCGGTAAATACTTGCCTATTGTAAATATTGAAGTTTGAGTTTTTAAAACGATAGCCCTTAAAAAGGAACGGATTTCTTAAACTAGTTTGTTTTGATAGGATTTATCCTACGTACTTAAATTCGATGTTGCCGCTTCCATATTGGGAATTACTGTATATTCTTTCCCTTGTATTCATAAAACTTAACAAAACTTTGTCAAATTCTGTTCCTCTCTGACAAACCCAAATTTCAAAATGACGGACAAGGGCAAACGATTATCACAGGCTTATCAGACATAGGCGGGCATTTATTAGTAACGCTATTTGTATCTATTACATATACGTATTAATCATTAAATCCTAAAACAAGGTTCTACCTAAGTTCTGAACCTGCTCTGCTAATGACATCATCAGACATCTCTAAAGGCCTTACACAAAGACCCTAACAGTCATAGCCTTTTGCAAAATCCATTAACCTTTTATGCAGTGTTATTTGGGACGATGACGATTGTTTACACGCGTTTGTTTAGATTTCTGATGCTTTTAGTTAACAGGGCGTACCGGTATGCGTCAATATTCAAACTTTTTGTACCTATGTGCAAACATGTAAAAAGTTAAAAGCTGCAGTTTTTTCATAATAGGTAGGACTTCCAAAAAGGAATTTGGAAGCCGATTAAAAATATACTGTTACCCAGGCCGGAAAAACGAATCGTGGGACACCTCACTCAACACAATCGGATTAGTACTTTTATATCTACGCTGGAAGACGCAAACATACTGCTAAAATGATCACGTGTGCGATTCCTACAGGTCGATTCCAATTTAACAATTTCTTATGGTTTTTAAACTGGTTTTGATACGACCTTGACGATCGTCTTGGTGATTGGCGCGCATATCACACGGCTTTCACTTAATTTCGCATGCACCAATCAGCGTGAGCGATCTTCAAGGTCGTATTAAAATAAGATCAAAACCGTAACATATTGATAAATCAGAATCAGGCTCCTAGTAGTTGAATAAAAAAGATGTGAACATGTTTTTAACTCTGATTTGCAAATTTTGCCCCGCTTTGATAAATAATCCAGGAACATCCGCTAAGTGGCCAGACGTGCTTTTTGCATAGCCCGGCTAAATTGGACAAATTGGCTAAAAGCAAGCTGGTTTACTTTAACCCTGGCTGTCCCTAACCCTACGGGTGCAAAAAAGGAGATAAATTTGGACGTACGGACGTTGCTAAATACCTATCATTTATAATTTTATAGGAAGAGCTACTGAATAAAAACAAGTATAATAGGGATGATGACACATGTTGAATTTTATAACAAAATCTAGTAAAATAGATAGCAAACGAGCAATTTATCACAATAATGTGGATATTAAAATAAAATATTGGAAAATTACAAAAATACAGGACCTGAAAGTTTCAAAATTTAAGTCTTTTTTAACTTACAAAAACGATAAAAGTAAGGGTACCATTCGATTCCTTACATTTCATCCAAAAAAATATTGTATAGCAACTATATACATAAACGCAATATTTCACCGACAAAAACGCAATTTTCTTGTTTTGTCCATACCTACTACAAGATGGGCGATGACGTCACGGCCCTTGGCCGTTTTGTATAGGGCGTTTCGCGAGTGAAGTGCGACTGTCGGCCTTTGACTACAATTTCTGACTTTTGTGTTACTTTAATGCAATGGGTCCCATATAGACATTTGATCCTAAAAACAAACCCGATCGATTGATACCATTAAAAAAATTAGTCATGTAGCCTATTACATATTATTTATTTTACAGAATTATTTATTTATTACACAGTAACTATTTCCATATAGAACACATTTATACATGGTTCTGAACGGTACCTACTGAATATTTTAAATTCATTTAAGTGACGATTCGACATTTGATAAAAAATTAGTCTGAAATTTTGCTTTTAGTATTACCTATGAATTACGACGACACAAATAGAGAAGCACATTTTATTTAAAATAAGTTTTTGGCAAAAATTTCATTCTTGACACAAGCTTTTATCGCTGACTGTACTTTTCTTACGACAGACAACTAATACTCATAGAGACAATTCTAAAAATTGCTAACACAATTAGGTTGCGTTGTTTCATCACAGAGGTCCTATGGCCACCTCCAGTCTCCATCATCAGATCAGCTGTATGGTACCATAATATTGCATTGTCACCCGACTTACATGTGTATGCAAAATTTCAGCTCAATCGGAAACCGGGAAGTGGATCAAATTTAACTTGCAAGATTCCATTACATAGTTACATACAGGTCGACCTAATAAAAGCGTGTTAAAAATGCTTTTATTTGCTTATAGGTATTAGCTGTATAGTTTTCTTTTTTTTTGTCTTATAGTCTTTCCGCAAGATAAGTTGTGGCACATATTTAATTTTAGGTACTGCAGACGTAACATAACAGTACCTACTAGTATTTTCATCTCACGACAAAGTTGATGGGATCAACGTAGGCCTGCAGGGCTACCACCACTTTGGCACTGACATAAACGCCATTGAGAACGTAATTTACTTTCTATGCATCTCGCTCGCATATTAGTGCAAACGAGATGTATAGAAAGTAAATTACGTTCTCGACAGCGTATATGTCAGTTTTGACACTGTCAGTGACTCGTGGTACGGGCTCTGGAGGCGTAACACGTAACACCGTTTCTCTTTCAATGAGTGCTTTTGTAATGTTGTTCAGAGTCAATAATTGTAATAGACACATTGATCGACCTACGCCTGATGCTGACAAAGATGCTGATTTATCTCGTGAAGCTGGGGAAAAGTGAGAGCTGTCGTGGATTAGAAATAATCACAGATCTACAACGTACAAGATTGCCTGTCAAATATCAAAAGCGTGACCAAAATCGGACTGACGTTAAAGTGGCCCACTGATTAACAGTCCGCCGGACGGTATCGGCCTGTCAGTTGATCGGAACTGACAAATTTTTGTTGTAACTAACAGGCCGATACCGACCGGCGGACTGTTAATCAGTGGACCCCTTAAGTGTCATTTTAGTATGTGTGTATTTAAGTATATGTGAGTACGTAAATTATTTGCTTTGATTGTTTTAATTAAATGATTGTAGATCTGTTTTTGGTGACACGTTGTAAAAAACTAGGTAAGTAAGAAAAATATTGTTACAAAATATTTTTATAGTATTTTATACAATCGTGATATAATGGAGAGCTTTTCAGTCGAGTACCGTGTTTAGGCAACGAAGCTTGCTGAGTTGCCTAAGTAAGGTACGAGACAGACAGTTGGGGTCCCATCGTGGAAAAAGTATGCGATTTCACTTTGGTATACGAAGTCTTAATTCAAGCATTGCAGTCGACGAGTAGAAAAACTTATTTTTAGGGCTACTTGTTGAGTAGTAGAGGGTATTATAACAGTGTAATGTTATTTATTAAATAACATCTAAGTAAATATAGAATACACTAGTACAGCGTTTTGACAAATAAGGGCAATCAAGGCAAATGGCTGAAAAAGTACGTCACGCCTTCTCTGCCAGGTAACCGTGATAATAGCACACCTTCACAAAGTCGTTCAAAAACAAACTGCATCAGAACTGAATGCACGTCAGAAAGGCGTGGGAACGGTGGTGTGCGTCAATGGAACGTAATGAAGGGCCATTCGTTTGTCATTCGCGAATGAAAGACCTGCGATAATAGTGGAGTAAGAACTACATATTCTTGTGGTCTTATTGCACGTAATGTACGTATTTAATCTTACCGCAAGTACAACTTGAAAAAGCTTCAGTTTCTGCATCTGGTTGATTGCAACGAATTCAATAAAAACCGGCCAAGTGCGAGTCGGACTCGCACACGAAGGGTTCCGTACTATTACGCAAAAAAACGGCCAAAAAATTACGTTTGTTGTATGGGAGACATATTTAATTTTATTTTTGGTAATAATATTTAATAAAATAATTTGATTTGTAGTTGAAAGTAAGATCTATTTCGCAAAGTGGCATTAAAACACGAGTTCAGCCTATTTTCAAATCTGCTAATAGTCTAAACTTACTACCTACGAATTTTTAGCCTTATTAGAGTTTATTGGTTAAGAGTAAGCATTGGTTTGAGATCTGTGGAGAAATGTGAGGGAGGCCTAAGCCCAACTAGAGCAATAGAACATAACAAGCTAATCCAAGTGTAACATTGTGTATTAGACATAGAAATAGACTTAGATATTTTTTAATTAACATCACAAACATCGCATTAATGGTACGTTTGACCATAAAATCCTAAAAACTACATTCGTACAAAACACGGATCAGCAGTCTCATAAACTGTGTCGACTGAGTCATTATGGCATAATCCGATACGGGCATTAAGCGCTCGAATTAAACCAATCGTTTTGTCGACCGATAGCAAATACCCCACTGATAGCGAATACCCCGCCGTAATAGGTACTGTAAAATTTTATGTCACTTAAAAGGACGATAAAATATAATGGCGGGGATAGAGGTGGATTTTTAAATTTAAGTTTTCTTTACTTTTACGTTCGTTTGAGGTTATATGCTTCGTCAACTGTACTGGGAGGAAAAGATATCAAAAGTAAACAGGGTAGTAAAATAGTACGCTTATCCTTATGAAAAATAATCAGTTCAGCGGAAACTAGCATTATATTTTATTATATATTAATAATATATGTAGGTATATAGCATAATAATAATTTAGTTCTTTCAGCATTTCAAATAAGCATTTTAGATAATTAATTCAACAAAGAAAGATAATCCAACCATTTAAATAATATAAATCGGACAGTAAGTGTGCCGTAATAGTTATTTTCGATACAAGTGCGAAAAAGAGGAAATTCGAAACGAGGGGCGATAAATTAAAACACGACCGAAGGGAGTGTTTTAAATCGACACGAGTTGCGAATTACCTATTCGCACGTGTATCGAACAACGTTTTACAGTACATATGGCACTTTAAAGTTTCGACATACGCACGAAAAGTGCTATTTTACGCACTAGTGCGGAAAAATAGTCCCATGTCTGTAAAAGTGCATTACCTACTTCAACAGAATCGACTTACAAAAACGTATCCCACACTCCATCCTTCATTCCTGTCTGGGAATCGAACCCAGGAAATCCGCCGGTACCGTTGCTAACTGTTCATACAATCCGGCTTCAATACTATTATGATTGTGTTACACACAATGGCAGCTTTTATGTTCTAAAATGTAACAAACATCTATGAAATCACTTGGCACATATTCCTTTTTGGAATTGTATTTAGGAGTGACATAACTACAAATTTTGTTCACTATCAAAAGCCTTGATGTTTGGACTTATGGTTTTATTTCGCTTGACTGAGTGTTTTGCTTATCTTGGTTGTTAGATGATCTAGAATTATAGGCCTCATGTGTTTAGAAAGTGGTGTGATTTGAAGGGTCTTTTAAGTGTGGACGTAATTGGGTGTATTAAGTTAAGAGTCATCAAGGTAGTCACGATCTGCCCTGGGCTGGAACATTTAAAAATATGGTGCGGCCTTAGGATTGTTTGTGGGAACTCTAATGGACACAGACACACATGTTTGAAAACTAGTCTATCAAATTGAACAATATCATGATCACCAGACATAGGAATCCGTGGGCAAATTTTCTTGACAGGTAGGGACTTCCTATATCGATAAACTCAATTATCGATGCTCGTTCTCTATACTAGTGATCGCCCCCAACATTGTGTTTTTTGTAACTATTGTTTTGAAGACAAGTATGAAATTCACACATAGCATATCTATATATATAAATGCAAGTGTCCTGACTGACTGACTGACTGACTGACTGACTGACTGATTCATCAACGCAGAGCCGAAACTACAAAAGCTAGAAAGTTGAAATTTGCACACTAGGTTGCATTTGTAAAGTGTACAAGAGATAAGAAGCGATTTTGAAAAATTCAACCCCTAAGGGGGTTAAAAAGGGGATGAAAGGTTGTATGGGGTTCAAGTTTTAGTTTAAGCTAGAAATTTGAAACTTTGTGAAAATGTATTATATTAAAAAACAAGAAAACTAATTTCAGCGTTTTCGAAAATTCATCCCCCAAGGTGGTGAAAAAGGGGTTGAAAGTTTGTATGGATATCAAATATTTTTGTGAGTGTGTGACTTTAAACTTTGTATATGGGTATACTATTATAAGACAGGAAAAGTAATTTCAGCGTTTTTGAAAATTCATCCCCTAACAGGGTTAAAAAGGGGTTGAAAGTTTGAATCCATTACAAATGCTTTGAAACTTCTTAGAAAGGCATAATAGCCGATTACAAAAAAAAGTAATTGCGACGTTTTAGGAAATTCAACCCCTAAGGGGGTAAAAAAGGGGATGAAACTTTGTCTTGGGGTGCAAATTTTATTTTAAGCTAGGACCTTGAAACTTTGCAAAAAGGTATTAAATTAAAAAACAAGAAAACTAATTTCAGCGTTTTTAAAATATCATCCCCCGAGGTGGTGAAAACGGGGTTGAAAGTTTGTACGGAGATCAAATATTATTGAGAGTGCGGGACTTGAGTCTTTGTATAAAGCCATATTATTAAAACTCAAGAAAATTAATTTCAGCGTTTTTAAAAATTCATCCCTTAAAAGGGTTAAAAAGGGGATGAAAGGTTGTATGGGGTTCAAGATTTATTTTAAGCTAGGAATTTGAAACTTTGTAAATGCAAGTGTCCTGACTGACTGACTGACTGACTGACTGACTGACTGATTCATCAACGCAGAGCCGAAACTACAAAAGCTAGAAAGTTGAAATTTGCACACTAGGTTGCATTTGTAAAGTGTACAAGAGATAAGAAGCGATTTTGAAAAATTCAACCCCTAAGGGGGTTAAAAAGGGGATGAAAGGTTGTATGGGGTTCAAGTTTTAGTTTAAGCTAGAAATTTGAAACTTTGTGAAAATGTATTATATTAAAAAACAAGAAAACTAATTTCAGCGTTTTCGAAAATTCATCCCCCAAGGTGGTGAAAAAGGGGTTGAAAGTTTGTATGGATATCAAATATTTTTGTGAGTGTGTGACTTTAAACTTTGTATATGGGTATACTATTATAAGACAGGAAAAGTAATTTCAGCGTTTTTGAAAATTCATCCCCTAACAGGGTTAAAAAGGGGTTGAAAGTTTGAATCCATTACAAATGCTTTGAAACTTCTTAGAAAGGCATAATAGCCGATTACAAAAAAAAGTAATTGCGACGTTTTAGGAAATTCAACCCCTAAGGGGGTAAAAAAGGGGATGAAACTTTGTCTTGGGGTGCAAATTTTATTTTAAGCTAGGACCTTGAAACTTTGCAAAAAGGTATTAAATTAAAAAACAAGAAAACTAATTTCAGCGTTTTTAAAATATCATCCCCCGAGGTGGTGAAAACGGGGTTGAAAGTTTGTACGGAGATCAAATATTATTGAGAGTGCGGGACTTGAGTCTTTGTATAAAGCCATATTATTAAAACTCAAGAAAATTAATTTCAGCGTTTTTAAAAATTCATCCCTTAAAAGGGTTAAAAAGGGGATGAAAGGTTGTATGGGGTTCAAGATTTATTTTAAGCTAGGAATTTGAAACTTTGTAAAAATGTATTATATTAAAAAATAAGAAAACTAATTTCAGCGTTTTCGAAAACTCATCCCCCAAGGTGGTGAAAAAGGGGTTGAAAGTTTGTATGGAGATCAAATATTTTTGTGAGTGTGGGACGTGAAACTTTGTATATGGGTATGTTATTATAAGACAGTAAAAGTAATTTCAGCGTTTTTGAAAATTCATCCCCTAACAGGGTTAAAAAGGGGTTAAAAGTTTGAATCCATTACAAATGCTTTGAAACTTTTTAGAAAGGCATAATAGCCGATTACAAAAAACAGTAATTGCGACGTTTTAGGAAATTCAACCCCTAAGGGGGTAAAAAAGGGGATGAAACTTTGTCTTGGGGTGCAAATTTTATTTTAAGCTAGGACCTTGAAACTTTGCAAAAAGGTATTAAATTAAAAAACGAGAAAACTAATTTCAGCGTTTTTAAAAATTCATCCCCCGAGGTGGTGAAAAAGGGGTTGAAAGTTTGTACGGAGATCAAATATTATTGAGAGTGCGGGACTTCAATCTTTGTATAAAGCCATATTAATAGATCTCAAGCAAAGTTATTTCAGCGTTTTTAAAAATTCATTCCTTAAAAGGGTTAAAAAGGGGATGAAAGGTTGTATGGGGTTCAAGATTTATTTTAAGCTAGGAATTTGAAACATTGTAAAAATGTATTAAATTAAATAATAAGGAAATTGAATTCAGCGTTTTCGAAAATTCATCCCCCAAGGTGGTGAAAAAAGGGTTGAAAGTTTGTATGGAGATTAAATATTTTTGTGAGTGTGGGACTTGAAACTTTGTATATGGGTATATTATTATAAGACAAGAAAAGTAATTTCAGCGTTTTTAAAAATTCATCCTCTAACAGGGTTAAAAAGAGGTTGAAAGTTTGAATCCATTACAAACGCTTTGAAACTTTTTAGAAAGGCATAATAGCCGATTGCAAAAAAAAGGAATTGCGACGTTTTAGGAAATTCAACTCCTAAGGGGGTAAAAAAGGTGATGAGACTTTGTCTTGGGGTGCAAATTTTATTTTAAGCTAGGACCTTGAAACTTCGCAAAAAGGTATAAAATTAAAAAATAAATAAAACTTATTTCAGTGTTTTTAAAAATTCATCCCCCGAGGTGGTGAAAAAGGGGTTGAAAGTTTGTACGGAGATCAAATATTTTTTAGAGTGCGGGACTTCAATCTTTGTATAAAGCCATATTATTAGATCTCAAGAAAAGTAATTTCAGCGTTTCCAAAAATTCATCCCTTAAAAGGGTTATAAGGGGTTGAAAGATTGTATGGGGTTCAAGTTTTAGTTTAAGCTAGGAATTTTAAACTTTGTGAAAATGTATTACATTAAAAAACAAGAAAACTAATTTCAGCGTTTTTGAAAATTCATCCCCCAAGGTGGTGAAAAAGGGGTTGAAAGTTTGTATGGAGATCAAATATTTTTGTGAGTGTGGGACTTGAAACTTTGTATATGAGTATATTATTATAAGACAGGAAAAGTAATTTCAGCGTTTTTGAAAATTCATCCCGTAACAGGGTTAAAAAGGGGTTAAAAGTTTGAATCCATTACAAATGCTTTGAAACTTTTTAGAAAGGCATAATAGCCGATTGCAAAGAAAAGGAATTGCGATGTTTTAAGAAATTCAACCCCTAAGGGGGTAAAAAAGGGGATGAAACTTTGTCTTGGGGTGCAAATTTTATTTTAAGCTAGGACCTTGAAACTTCGCAAAAAGGTATGAAATTAAAAACCAACAAAAATAATTTCAGTGTTTTTAAAAATTCATCCCCCGAGGTGGTGAAAAAGGGGTTGAAAGTTTGTACGGAGATCAAATATTTTTTAGAGTGCGGGACTTGAATCTTTGTATAAAGCCATATTATTAGATTTCAAGAAAAGTAATTTCAGCATTTTCAAAAATTCATCCCTTAAAAGGGTTAAAAGAGGGTTGAAAGATTGTACGGGGTTCAAGTTTTAGTTTAAGCTAGGAATTTGTAACTTCGTAAAAAGTTATTTCATTAAAAGAGAAGTTTTTAAAAATTCATCCCCTATAAGGATCCAAAAGGGGTTGAAAGTCTGTATAGGGTTTAAATTTTATTTAAAGCTAGGAACTTGAAACTTAGTAAAAAGGTATTTTATTAAAAAACAAAAAACCCTATTCAGCGATTTTAAAAATTCATCCCCCGAGGAGGTGAAAAAGGGGTTGAAAGTTTGTATGGAGATCAAATATTTTTGATAGTGCGGGACTTAAATCTTTGTATAAAGCCATATTATTAGAACACAAGAAAACTAATTTCAGCGTTTTTAAAAATTCATCCCATAACAGGGTTAAAAAGGGGTAGAAAGATTGTATAGGTTATAATTTTATTTAAAGCTAGGAACTTGAAGCTTTGTAAAAAGGTAAAGGTAAAGAAAACGAATTTCAGAGTCTTTGATAATTCATCTCCCAAGGTGGTGAAGGGGGTCAAAAATTTGTATGGAACCCAAATATTTATTTGAGTGCGGGACTTGAATCGTTGTATAAAGGCATATTATTACAATACAAGAAAAGTAATTTCAGCGTTTTTATAAATTCATCCCCTAAAAGTTTAAACAGGGGTTGAGAGTTGGTAGAGGGTTCAAATTTTATTTAAAGCTAGGAACTTCAAACTTCGTAAATAGGTAGTTAGGTAGTAGGTTTTATTAAATAGTGGACTTGAAAATCTTCTGCGGGTTGAGAGAGATTATATCGAGAACAATTTTATTCAGTTAGGGGCTTGAAACTTCGTAGCCAGGTTGTGAAAGACAAATCTCATGTGTTGTATAATAATTAACAAATGATTAACCGTCCCTACTGCTATCTTTTGCTGCATAATGTTCTAAAGCTAAACTAATGTAGAATGTATAACCACCAATATACAAATCCACGCGTACGAAGTCGCGGGCAACAGCTAGTATTAAATAATCGCTAGGTTATATAAAGGTAGGGCGTAATACTTATTGCACTATGAAATAGTCAATATTATTTCAACCTCTTTATTGATTGATTATCAATCAAAGCGAATTGAGTTATTATTTTATTTGATTTTTACACTTTTAATAAAAATATATTTTTACAAGCAAACCATTGAGTGATCTCTAGTATATAGAACGAGCATCGATAATTGAGTTTATCGATATAGGAAGTCCCTACCTGTCAAGAAAATTTGCCCCACGGATTCCTATGTCTGATGATCACTATTATAATCAGTTGGACTGTATGGATATTTCCCTATTTTGGTTGTAAGTCCTATTTTATTGTGCAAGAGGGCTTAGGCAATAGGGCCCTCGGTAGGTTAATACGGATTGGTCCATTTGAATTTGTTCGGACCTTTATGCAGGTGTTTTAGGATTTTCTTTCTTTCCTTATGTTCTTTCCCTTTCTTCACCAAAAATTAACTGGTAAATTATAAAATGAACATGTGCAAAAGTTAAAAAAAAAAACTTAATTCCAACTCTCGGCTTGGCTAGCAGTGATCATACATAATTCATTATCGTGTGTCGCTAATATATTTATTTATTTTATTTTATTTATATATATTAACCCTTTAACCGCCAGAGTCTGATATATAAGACGTTACATATCCAGTTCATTTCGCCACAGTCTGATAAATAAGACAAAGATCTGATTTGGTTTTTACAGCACATTTATAACTCCCGTAACTATGCCAACCTTACTCTGCGTGGTACAATTACTGTCGGTGGCGACACGAGCACGCTCGATCAAAAATTGCTGGCGGTTAAAAGGTTAATATACTCGTAGTTATCTTCCATTTCAGAATGCAATAAGTTTACAACTGACTAATAATTGTAATTAAACAAAACCTTTCTCAGAGAAAGGGATGTACAGTAATTATAAATGGGTATGTCCGCCATCATGAAACTGCAATCATTAGCATGCATCGTGATAGTTGATTTCGTGATAGAGCATTTGCGTGAAGACGTACCTTTATTTTGCATATTTGTTAGCTTTTAATGGTATTTCCTATATTGCAAAGTAATTACAGAGTTTCTCATAGAGGAGGAGATGTTTCGTTACGTCAAATTCGTGTGACGAAAAGAAATAGATGATTGGTTCTAAAAATAACTCGATAATAAGACAAGCCTTTACTACTTTAATGCTATAAATAGAATCGGGAATATTTTTTTAAGTATTTCATTCTGTAAGTTTTGCCTACTTTGCTCCTTGCTCCCCACTGGGTATTGCATGGGTAATTGTGATTCAACAGTTTTTATATATGAGAACTATATCACAACCTCATGTAATAAAAAATATTTGTTGAAATTTGAACTTTAATAGCTTTCCATAGAGTTGAATATCATATCCGCCATATATGGCTTCGTATGCGGCATTTGCGGCAAAGAGAAGTATTACAGCGTCATAGTAAAGTGTCAAACTATGGAACTTGCTACTACTACTGTTACTAGTAAATTCATCATTCAGAGACAATTTCAATATGGCGGTTTGTTTACATACTTAGCAAGTTCCATAAAATGACACTTTAGTGATGGTCTACCTACTTTAAATCGGAATATATATCGACATATCTACCATAATATAATAATTTTATTGTCGAATTTTCGAGTAAAATTTGTAGCTAATTGGGCACATTTTACGGTTACAAAATGTATCCGTTGTCATTACCTACTAAACTCGAAAGTACAATGAAGTAACAATATTTACTTCTTAGGTAATTTTAGCTTCCTAAAAGAAATAGGTACTCTAATTCCTTTGTTCTCATTAAATAAAGCAGGTAAAAGAGTTAAACCAGTGTCAAAGACGCAGCCTTTAATATTTTTATTAACCCAGGACATTAAACATTAATGACCAGGGATTTAAGGGTCTTAAAAAAGACAAACCCGCTCAGGTACTTGCTTTATTTTTTTAGGACTATCTTCTCTGATGATTTTATAACAATTCGCCCTTTGACCGGCTTCATAATTGCTGGATTTTCCTTGAACAATGTTGGAAAAATGTGTCAATTCTAGTAAAGGGCACAACCGGTTCGTATTTTCATTAAAAATGTCGTCTACTGAGCAAATTGACTTTGTAGCAGAAATTAATTTTAGAATCTCATTAATTAGTAAATAACTTTATTAAATAGGCTTTCTTGATTTTATTTTTGTGGAATATCCGCCCATATACAGGGTGCTTCCTGTAACAGGAGCAATAAATTAAACTGTAGGCTGTACTCCTCAAACTGACCAACATTTGTTCAGCAACTTTTAAAAATTATGAATCCTTTAGACTTCCTCTTTTTCATACAAAATAAATATTGCCTTCAATGTACACTGACATCAGTGTGTTTGACGTTGCTTGTCACGCTTTAAACATAACAAAATTTGTAATACATTGAGTCTTAGAATAAACTTTAAAGTGTAATAAAAATCAAAACCTGAGTTATTTTCAAAAGTTGCTGAACAAATGTTGGTCAGCTTTAGGAGTACAGCCTACAGTTTGATTTATTGCTCCTGTTACAGGAAGCACTCTGTATATAACTAGCTCCTTCCGATTTTGTTTTCGTTTTATCTGTTTTTTAATTAAATTTATTAAGTACAAAGCAACATTTTTACTCAAAACTGTCAAATGTTGCGGAAGGAAACGGAAGCTCTTATAATTTTTGGGCACAAAATTTAACAAAATTTACTCCACCGTCTTTTTGAATATTCAATAAAAACAAACTCAATTATACTTTTTTGGAAGGTACGGTAGCACAGCAGTAAAAAGCATATTTTTTGAATACTTGTATTATAATTAACTGACAATAATCTAATCAAACTTGTAGTCAAACTAGGGACCAAGAAAACGCATTTATTTTCATACCTTATACTACATTAAATCAATGAAGTGGTAAACTAACTAACTCCCTTAATTCAGTGACCAACTCTTCGATGCCTCCCTGGAGGACGATTCTGATTAAACAACTTTTTGGTTTTGATTCGACTCACAGTGCACCGATAACTCCGATAAGTGCGAACGAGATGCCGAATGACACGAGACTGATTGCACTTCCTGCGCACTAATCAGCGTGAGCGATCATCATAGTCGTATCGAAACCTGAACAAGTTGTTATATCAGAATACTCCTCTGGATTATGTCTAACCTATTTAACGCGAAGCCACCCGTAGGGTTGTATGCGTTTAGTTTCATCTCTATCAGATCTTGGACCGTAATGGATCACTCGTTTTTGCGTACTGCGTACAACCACAGTAGCGCCAACATAGTCAGTACCTCAAGCCAGTTTTTGCAATTTCGAATCATTATAAATATTAATTCAAAAGTGACTACCAGCTGTCAAAAATATTACCTATGAATGCTCAACGGTGCATAAAACTTATGTTGGTAAAACCAAGGGAACTTGAAATATTAAACATATTTGCTCCTAAACCATTTCAAGTTCGTGTCGGAAGTACAGTAGCGAACAATCATTTAAAGTTCTTCTGAAGACATGATAAGCAGTTTACCTGAAACAAGAAAAAATACACACATTATTAAATTGAAAAAATAACATGATTTTGGTTCTTACAAGAGGCTATAGGTACGCCCGTCAAATTAAATTAAAATGTAAGGTTCGACAGATTTTGCTTTAATTAGGAAGGTAAATCGAATAACTTGTATAACTTCAGCCTAGTCCACCACTCGAACCTCAATTTCAAAAATAGCTGTTCGTCGTTTTTTACGGATATTTGAATGACAATATCGAACGCTAGAAATTCTAAAATCGGCCCCCTGAACGCAGCGTTCGACTTTAACCGGAGACTAAGGGCTCATTTAGACGGCACGCGAACTCGTATACGATTTTAGTTACATTGCGAACCATTGAGGTTACATCAATTCAGCCGTCCGATCATATGACGCAATGTAACGAAACTCGCATGCGAGCAGCAGCAGCAGCAGCAGCATGCAGTTCTCGCACTGTCTAAATGAGCCCTAAGGCCCTGAAACTACTGTTCATGTAAGCAGCACTGTGCCATCCCTTACAGGTGGCAAACAGATCGCTGGTTCCCGGCATTAAGCAGATTGATGGGCCCCACTCACAGTGATTAAAACCTTTCAAGTTGTACACGGAATTTCGGTTTTCCGACACTAACTTTCCAATTTCAGCGTTGCTTTGGAGCACTGAAATATTTTGAAAGGGTGTTTTTAGTTATTTTTATATTTAAAATGTTGAAATACCTATGAAATGTAATTTAAATAAAATGTTTTCTGCGGAAAGAGTATTTCTATTTAGGCCAGGCCTGAGGTCTGACTGGCTTTGGTAAAGTAAATTAAGTATTTTCCTTTGACTGAATCCGAGATTAAACTAAGGTTCTTCTCACTAATATTAGGAAAAATTAGATTTATGATTGGTAAAATTTATAATCTAAATTAGGTATTAGGTATGTAATTCATAATAATTTGAAAACACTGAAGAATGTATAAGCAACTAAACTATTATATTTAAATTTTTAAATCTCGTTTTATTTAATTCGCCAAATATTTCTTTTGTCTAATTAGGTATTCGGTCGAACACGCCTAGTTCAATTTTAATTAATAACGTACAATGGTAGCTTAATTAAGGTACATAGGAGAAAACAAAACCCCCCGTCAAAATAAATAAAGTCATAAGATCAGATTATATCTGGTAACATCAAACTGTCTAGTCTAGCGCACAGCTTACCTAGGACGTAAAATAAATCCAGACTTTACACTACACCCCAGGCGATAGACCGCCCTTAAACCAAACTCTTGTTCGCGGTGAGAGCTGGGTTAAAATAACGAATGTCTCCGTACAGAGTTATTCTAATTTTATAGAAGTTTCAGTACCTACACTAATGAAACCGACCGGAGCTTTACTATGTTCGGTCATGTTTTTTACCGATTTATAAAATAAAAAGTGAATGCCAATTCTTTGGCTATAAGAAAATTGTTGTTTAACCCTCGTGCCTTGAAACCCTCGCAACGCTCAAGTTCCCATTTTCGAACCACTTTTGGAATATTTCGCTTGCTCGGGTAAAATTAACACGAGGGGTTAAACAACAACTAACAACTTTGCGTGCGTTTAAATTTAATTTTATAAGTATCAACAAAACTGATTTTAATTTAAAAAACACAAAGGATCGTATCAAATGGTCGCTATGGTAATTATTCGATTGGAAGTAATTATTCAAAGTGAATTGAATTAATACACCTACATAATTACAACGTTTATCCGGCTGCCAACCAGTAAAGAACAATCAAGCTTTTCACTAGTCATTCACTCATTCATTACATTCGTTCACGCACATTTTGACTCTGTCATCGTACTAACAGCCACAATCGCTGACCATCAGTGGATCTTAATACGTTGCAATAAGGGTTACCAATTGTCAGTTAATAATGTGGATTGACATTAATCTATTTATATGGTCACATCCCGTTACATCAAAATCGTGACACATGATGACAAAATGTCGGGCAGTTTAAGGTCGTTGACCTCTTAAGGCTGATTCTGATTTTATAATTTGTTAAGGTTCTCATATTGTTTTGACATGACCTTGAGTCGTGGCATTAGATATCTCACGCACACCAAAAAGTGCGTGTGAGTTCCCTAATAACACGACTGATTATTCGCGCTGATTGGTACTAAATTGTCACGCAAGTTTACCACGGCCGGCTTTGGGAACCCGTAGAAAATTACGGACAAATTATCAGAAAAGCAGACTTTTATGAATAACGCCGTAAGAAGTTAATAATCGGTGCACTTATTTATTACCATTAGGGCCGATACAGACGGACTGCAACCCGATTGCAATTGCAGGTTACAAGAATAAAGAAAGATGAATAGTTGATATGCGGGAAATGTTATCAGAGTCATCTCATTAGGCATCTCGCTCGCACTTGTTGGTGCGCATATGATGCCTAATCACATCAATAACAAATTCTTAAATCGGCATCGGCCTCCTTATTAGGTGTCATAATGGGGTAGAACGTAAATTACTCTGTAATGTCGTTAAGTGGACGCTTTGAAAGAAATTTAACCCAGATATTTAGGTGGACATTATAAAAATGGTTTCGGCCAGTTCAAAAAGTTTAAATGATTAATTTGGTAATTATCATACGTTACTTTTATGTAAAGTTTTTGTGTAAAGTTATGCTTTCTTCAGTCAGTTTGACTTTTAATAAATAAATAAAAATAAAATAAAAAGCATTTAATTCAGACGTAAAGTCCATCGGGGTTAGTATCATAATGATACTAACCCCGATGGACTTTAATGATACTAATGATACTATCATTATTACTAAACTTAAAATAAAATTAGGGTTAGTTAATCACTACATAGTATAAAACAAAGTCGCTTCCCGCTGTGTGTCTGTCCCTATGTATGCTTAGATATTTAAAACTACGCAACGGATTTTGATGCGGTTTTTAATAGATAGAGTGATTCAAGACAAAGGTTTATGTATAATTTGTGAACCCGTGCGAAGCCGGGGCGGGTCGCTAGAATTATAAAAAAACTAAAAAATTAAATAACAAAATAAAACAAAACTAACTTAACCTATGACCCGGTACATGAGGGACTGGCGCATGCAAGCAAAGCCAGTGCCTAGGGGGCTGTTCCACGCCTCTGATACAATGCCCAGGATTCTATTGGGGCTGTCCCGTATCCTGCTCAGGGTTGAAGCACACCTCTTTCGCATGATGGCATGGAATCCATCTATTCCGGCATTGGCAAACATCCCCGAGGCGCTACAGAAACGAGGCAACCCCATCAAAACCTTTTAGGCCAGTGGTTCCTAACCTTTTCAGTCCGGTCACCCCTATGATTAACTAGGGAACCTGATTTTCCCCTCCTCCCAATGGTAATAAAAAATAAAACGTGTACGTTTGTTGTATTGTTATATTAGGTTAGCTTATTACCCCCGTAAAATGCCAGTTTTACCCCCACGGGGGTAATTACCCCCAGGTTAGGAACCACTGTTTTAGGCATTGTTATATTGCACGGCATTGTTTTAATTTAGTATATACCTATTTTTTAGTTCTCCATTAGAAATTCCTAGTGCCTTTCTAATCTTTCAATTTTAGTTATTGCCATCCAAGGGTCAAAGACTTCACTGCCCGGTCAAAGGTTATAATAAAATACAAAAAATATGCCCATCATTTATCGCTTCCATGTCATATACGACTGTTTCATATAAAAAAGTATTCTTTCACTACCTAAAATCGGGAAGTATGTAGTTATAATTTATTAAGGCACAGTTGCAACTTTTCTCGCCTAAAATATCAAACTCAAGTCCCATTTCACCTTAACAAACGATCTAGGCGCTAAATTGTCATTAGTTGCGCGCGCACCGTGTAAATGCGTCTGCGCTGGACAAGACAATATGTGATCGCTGACTGTCAAAACGTCGTATCATTATACAAGCCTTATAATATTATACGACCTTTTAACGTTCAAAAGGCGGCAATACAAGTCACAGACAGTAACCGCTGAGTGTCAAAAAGTCGTATCATTATACAAGCCTCATAACAACATACGACCTTTTGACGTTTAAAAGGCGGCAGTAAAAGTCACAGACAATATGTTACCGATGACTGTCAAAAGGTCGTATCTTTATACAAGCGTCATAACAACATACGACCTTTTGACGTATTTTCGGCGGCAGTGAAAAGGTAATAAATTAAGTAGCGTCAAAAGGCGCTTACGCTTATTTTTAGTGATTTCTAATGCTGTTATAATGTGTAGTTACTAGTGAGCGTGGGATTTGAGTTTATTGTGTAAACGACCGTTTATAGGGACAATAGGTTTAAAATGATGCGTTAATATTTTAGAAGAATAACATCATGAATCATGATGCCATCATTGTAATAAAATGCGTGTATTAATGAACAAATAGGTACTTACTGAAATGTTTTAAGAACTGTGGAATGAACTGTCGCCCGCAAGTCGTTTTCGGGGACCTTCAAACCTTCAAGAAAATTGTCTAATAAATTAGAATCATTGTTCGAATCGGGCCGTATGATTCAAATATGATTCTAATGTCAGTGTACGTTCCAATTGGCATGCAAGACGCACGATGACTTTGGAATGAAATTGACATCATTCGGATATGATTCTGATATCAGTTGATTCGAATTGGCCCGATAATCCCAACATCGCAGTTTTAAACCCGATACGTCGACAATTAAAGGACGGATTAATTTACAGTTTGTTCCCAATCAAAAAATAATTACTTATCGCAACTTTGATTGGGAACCAAATAGTGTAAAAACTTTTCCCTTGGTTCATCTATGGATAAATAATTGGCTTTCAGATTATTTAAAAAATCCACGTTCACAATAATATATTTTTGCAGTTGCAATCAAAATTGCTACATATAATAATTCCGACGAATTCAGAACCTCCGTTTTTAAAGGCGGTTAAAATGGAAATTCACGTCAGCATTTGATGGCAATAACAATGAAAGAATAGGTACCTATGTGGTTCCATAAGTATTAGGGTCATGTGATATACAGTGGATCACTTTTTTGACATATTTTAGCCAAAAGTATCAGCGATATGTATTGTATATTTCTAATGGGCAATATCTGACCAAAAAATATTTCCTTTTCTAATAGTAGCTTGCAACAATAGCAAAAAGAAAGCGTCTTTGCCGATACGTCACGGTGGCCTCGGTTTGCGGTGTGCGGGGGATGTGGGCTTGCCCGCCTTCCTAGCATCGGCACATGGAGTTGGTGACCTTGTCTTTAAAATTTTATGTTGTCAGGAAGAAAGGGTTACCATTCCGTTTGTCGAGGATGCACTGTCGAGGTGGACGGCTCGTTACCCTACGGCGTCGCTGCCCGAGGCTCCGCGAGTACAGCGACTTTGGGACGAGGTGGGGGCTGGGGATGCTCTTGCACGGCTTATGGGGGAAGCCACGGGGGTGAATTTGGCCAGGTTGAAGTCGGTGTCAAATGCCGAAGCGGGAGCGTGGTTGCAAGCTTTGCCTGCTCCTCATCTGGGAACACTCCTGGACAACGACTCATTGCGGGTGGCAGTGGCTCTCCGCCTGGGCTGCGATGTTTGTGTACCTCATAAATGCATCTGCGGCTCCATGGTGGAGGCGACCGGCCATCACGCTTTGAGTTGTTGTCGTTGTTCAGGAAGGTTCCCGCGTCACCACGCTCTCAATGACATTGTAAGGAGGGCTTTAATATCCGCCAATATCCCCTGTGTCCTCGAGCCTCCGGGCCTCTGCCGCACCGATGGTAGAAGGCCGGACGGCTTGACTTTGGTGCCGTGGCAGAGGGGCAAGTGCCTGCTGTGGGACGCCACGTGCGTTAGCACTTTCGCGGCCTCACACCTCGGCCGAACTGTGCGGACGGCTGGTGCCGCTGCAGATTTTGCCGCGGTCAAGAAGCGGGATAAGTACGCGAACCTGGCAAGTAATTATTATTTTGTGCCCCTTGCGTTTGAGACTACTGGGTGCTGGGGGTCGGAGGCTATTGCCTTTATTAGGGAAGTGGGACGTCGTATTAGGGAGAGGGGGGCTGATGCCCGCGCGGGTTCATACCTGGTGCAAAGGTTGTCCATCGCCATTCAACGTGGTAACGCTGCTAGTGTGATGGGGTACCTTTGCGCCGGGGACAACCCGCGGGGGACTTTTTGACTAGGCTTAAGCTAGTCTTAAGTTGTTACTGTTTTTTGTATTTGTATTTTGACTTTTATTGAATAAATATATATTTGTTAAAAGAAAACGCAATATCCCATGCATCTAACGAGAAAATCAGGATGCGGAATGGATAAGCAAAAATAATTAATAAGCAGCATAAGCTAGCAATAAGTTATAACAATTAATCAGATATGCAATTAGTAGTCTAAGCCAACGTGTTCTTGGCGCAAAATAGAAGTTCTTACCAACACTTATCATACAATCCAGCATAAGTAGATCCCCACGTATTTAATACCTATACGTACACGGAGTTCAAGCTAAACTGGATCTTACGCGATAGGAATACGAGCGTCCCTAATCTATTAATTTATCATACTGGCAAAACAAATGAACGCTTGCAATAAGCGTTCTAATTTGGAATGTCTAGGAATATCGTTCGATTTTCGAATTGGACGCGGCCGTTGTCGGTGATATTGGCCACATGGCTTCGTTTAGCGAGCTATTTGCAAATTATGACTCAAAGCGGTGTTCGAATTTACCCGAGGGCATAGAGAAAAAAATACATAGAGTGCTCACTCCATACATCAGTTTTAGTACCAAAAAGACTATTAGCATCTAGCATCGAGTAGCGGAACTATCAGTACTGACAATAGATGTAGCAGTACTGATAGTTCCGCTACTTGATGCTAGATGTAGACACTGAAATTAATAGTCTGAACTGATGTATGGAGTGAGCACTCTTGTCTTGTTATATTTCTCTATGCCGGGGGCCACGGAACGCACGCTTTGAGCGTGCACGGTTGACGCTGACGCCGCGCGCCGACCGCCATTCATTTGTTTTAACCGACGTATCGTGGTCGGCGTCAGCATCAAACAAGCGTTTCCTGGCCAAGGAGTTAGATTTAGATTTGAATGATCGAGTAAACTCAAATTGTCTGGCGCCTATTTCTCTACGCTTACGATTTACACCTGACACTAACAATTTCCTTCACATTTCTGGGTCGACAGTACATAGCGTCAATATTTACTTATTGGACCAGCATTGCATGGTAAATCGTCAATGTCTGGCGACAATTGTGATGAAACAGGGGCCTGGCTGTGAGAATACTAACAGGAATTTATTGTTAAGTAAGCCACGTACCGCGTCGTACGTTGGTTATTTTGGTTTTCAGTCGTATTTTCGCGCAATGCACACACCTTGAGACAAATAGGAATTACCAACCTTGTGGTATTTAACCGGCTCGGTACGCTCGTCTATTATTAGACCGAGATCTCTAGAACTGTGTCGTATGCATAATTTTATTGTTCGATCGCAATTTGACTTCTGATCCTTGAAGGCCTGGCAATATCGAGCTCTTGAAGCCTAGCATCACCACTACAAAGATCAGAAGTCAAACGGTCTAATAATTTTATTAATACGACAGTTCTAGAGATCCTGACCAGCCATTATGGTCTCATTTTTATCACCTGTCATGCCATGCGTCACTTTCGCACTTACACATTTGTTAGAACGTGACAGCCATGGTGACAAATGATAAAGAGCCGGCCATCTTAGCCCTACTGGTCTATATTTATATTGCGATCGGCCGGTAATAGGGTTGGCAACTGTCAAAGGTTTGCATAGATGGCGCCATCGTAGCTTGCCCCTTTTTCTATGAGATTTGGCTTCAAGGGCTGGCATCCAGGGTATAAAATTCCATTAAAATACAACATTTTACACAATTTGAGGGATTGACAGGGCAAGCTATGCTGGCGCCATCTGCTAAATACTTCTACCGGCTAACCACATTACTGGCCTCTGTAGTACATTTTTTTTAACATGGAATTTAGAGTCGGCCGGACAAATCTGGCCCTATTTCTCATTCTGCCCTCCTAAGCTAAAAAGCGGTATTTTCATATAGTTTTCTTTGAAAATACGGCCTTTTACCTTAGGAGGGCAACATTGCCCTAAAAACAATATAATTTTTATAGCTAGCAAACCTAAACACTAAGCTTTTGTAAAAAACTTTTCAAATACCTTTCAGCAACCTGAGCTATACTTATTGACTATATTTACATACTAATTATAGATATAGTCTCATTATACCAACCCAATTATTTATCTCAAAGCCATCTGATGAGATTAGGAAATTGGAAAACAGATCTCATTCAACGAAACGAAAATGTCACAAGCCCATTATTGGGAAGAAACTCTTTGTAACCGATACCGAAAGGGTTGAAACAAAGGGTTCGATTAATCGGGGCCATAATTTCCTCCCAATGATCGATGGCTGCCGCTGCCAGCTAACTGGCTTGGTTAATGATGCGGAGTTTAACTTATGTTGTAACAAAAGCTGCTGAGCGGACGAAGTGTTCAAAATGATCATGGCAGAGCTTTATCCTTTTGTGGGGCAACACTGTGCAACGTGGCAACATAACCAATATAACAATACATACATACATACATACGTACATTAGGTGAGTGACATACTGTTACCGTGTTCTATATAATTATATTCGTATTCGTTGAATCACTAATCCTGAGGGCCTACCGCGAACCACGTTCGACGTGTTACCTCCCTGTCACACTTACGTACGAATTTACAAGTGCGACAGAAAGGAAACACGTCGAACGTGGTTCGCGGTAGGCGCTCTGGTACCTACCTCAAGATTTTCTTAGAATCGAATTCGGCAAGATTCGACCGAAATCGCATCAACAACTCGCAATCTCTCTGTTTACCGAACCCATCAGCTAACAAAGGGTGCAAACACTGAAAATGTTGCCAGCAATAATTGCGACGCGATGATTCGATTATTCAATTTGACGTTTCGCAATCAGCGGGCACAAACGAGCAAACAAGCGTAATCAAACATGCCTGAATCGATTATCAACCCGATTCCATCGCTATAACTGGACTGAATTAAATTTTATTTGGATGCCGGAATGAAAATGAGTTTCATGTTCTGATTCGATTTTCGAATTGTTGTAATAGTTCCGATTTTGCTTGTTAAACGGGAACGTTGGGAGTTTGGCTATGGCGATCGTCGAATTTGAGATGGTTTTTATTCACATGCCAAAGTGCGTTGCAATTTGTAGGTTTTAATGCATGTCTGAGGTTCTAACTCTAGTAGTGTACCTATATTATGACATCATCATCATCATAGCAGCCTTTTATCGCCCACTGCTGAGCATAATAGGCCTCTCTTCGAGTACGCCACTTATCCCGGTCCTGAGCCAATCTCATCCAGAAGTGACCCGCAATCTTCCGAATATCGTCCACCCGACGAGCCACAGGAAGCCAGGCACTCCTTCTGAAAGCGGCCACCACTTCGTTAACATTTTGGCCCACCTGCCATCACTCTGTCTGGCAACATGTCCCGCCTAGCTCCATTTAAGTTTGGTAATGACATATGACGAGTGACAATTCATCCTAAAAGTGTCTTTGTAAATAAGTGCGTTGCTCTAAAACACTTACCTATCACTCTGAAATTAACTGTATCCGAGTATCGTGTCAGAATGTGGCGAACATTTATATAAAACCCCGTTATTAACAACTCAATTGTCTAACTTATAATTCGCTCTAACTGCGCTCAAGCTCTTTGTTGTACTTAATATGTTGGATGTTATTACTTAGATTAGCAGGAAATTGGCAGTAAATTTCTGTATTGAACGATCTAATTAATCCATATCCCCATTCAAGCTAAAATTTTAATCAAAAAGTACATTGTACGAAACCCGATAATTCCACCCAAAATGGCATAGATTCGAACTGATTTAATGATACATTCGGCCTTTTTCGATAGGCTGCTAGGGTATTGACAATATGACGTAAATTTACAGTGGTTTAATAGCACTTTCGTCCTTTTCGATAGCTGTCCAAAAACTAGGGTATCGGCCCAATTCCGAGCCGCACAATCAAGCTGGTGTGGCATTTTCAACTTTTTTTGCCCGACACGGCAGCGATTTAAGCAAAACAACTGTTCAAGCCAATGGCCGCTTCAGTAAAACTGAAATACGGTTTCGATTTAATCGAAATAAACGATTTTGTAATGAGAGATAGCCTCTAACAGCCACATATTCGAACTTTAAGATACGTCAGATAATAGATATCTATTAGACGTCACCAAGATATGTCAGTGCCAAACAAGTGTCAAAAGTGATGTTTCTTCAAACAAAAACGTCACTTTTGACACTTGTTTGACACTGACATATCTTGGTCATGTCTAATAGATACATATCTAGTTCAAAATCCGAATCGGGCACTAATGCTATTTTTGAGTAGGTAAGCATACATTTTTGTGTGATTTATAACTACTGAAATAACGAACTACTAGCTAGGTACCTAATGAATATTAATGTGGATTTAGATATAAACACAGACCGTATCACGCGATGTGTAAACTAATTTTTGACATTTGTTATTCATAATCAAGTCTGTTATATCCATCTGATGTTTTTAGTCCTGTTCAAATAGTGCAAACATTTAAAAGCTAGATTTTTACCTAATTTAGTAGTGGCAGATAAATATAGCGCGCAACTTAATAAAATTTAAAACCAATGGTTGGTTACACCAGCATTGCTAATTCATTTGTCTAGCAACAACTCTAGCAAACACCTTAAGAGTACTACAGGGCCGAAATAAATACACTATACTCTAAAATTACACCGCTATCCCTACGAGAGTCATAGATCGGCAACATTTTATGGGACCATAGAATATTTTAAGTGCATTAAAACTGGAAGACGGGTCGGGCCCGGGGGAAGCTAGATTACCATCGCTGTCTCTGGCTTGTCTTTATATATGAGAGATTACTCTGGCTGGCTGCTTAATGGGTTTTGAGAAAGGTTAATCAGCCCTGAACGCGTGGGGGGGAACGATTGCGGATTTTGGGATGCAATTATTTCTATAAGAATTGGGATCTCAAGTTAGTCTTGTATCAACAATATACTGCAAATAACAGTTTTTAATTATTCACTAGACTTATATCGACCGGGATATGAACCAGGATTATCAGCCAGCCTATTATGGATAGCTTTATCCATCTTTATCCACGTGATAAAATAACTGTCACTGTAACACCGTGGGAAAGAAAGTGACGGACACCGTTTTATCACGCTGTCACGTAGACAAGAACGACCATCATATCCGTACAGATCTTTCGTATTGTTTTCGAGCTCCGTGAACAAGATGCATGTTTACTGCGTCGAAATAACGGGAGCTCGAAAACAATACAAAATGTAATCACGGTTTATATGCCGGTTGATCGGTTGATAAGTCTATAGTGATACTGCAATCTTACGCCGAAATTTTCAAGATAAAAAACCGGCCAAGTGCGAGTCAGACTCGCGCACGGAGGGTTCCGCACCATCTACAAAAAATAGAGCAAAACAAGCAAAAAAAACAAGCAAAAGAAACGGTCACCCATCCAAGTACTGACCCCGCCTGACGTTGCTTAACTTCGGTCAAAAATCACGTTTGTTGTATGGGAGCCCCACTTAAATCTTTCTTTTATTCTGTTTTTAGTATTTGTTGTTATAGCGGCAACAGAAATACATCATCTGTGAAAATTTCAACTGTCTAGCTATCACGGTTCGTGAGATACAGCCTGGTGACAGACGGACGGACGGACGGACGGACGGACGGACAGCGGAGTCTTAGTAATAGGGTGCCGTTTTTACCCTTTGGGTACGGAACCCTAAAAATGTTCGTTGTCTGTATATATCTACCTAATAGGTTTGAAAATTTATTTTCCTACTAATGTGGACTCAGCACTGAATTTGACGTGAACAAAGTATCGATAGTCAGCGTTAGCGTCAGATGCTTCATATTTAAATATAAATCGTGACACTTCCACAATTGTAGAGTGCAGAGTTAGCTTTAACCGACTCTACTACTACAGAGGGCGCTTTGGAGAAAAAGTCCCAAGTGACAGGTTATAACAGGGTTTTCGAATGGGGTTGGACGGAGGAAGTATTTTGAATTTGCCAGCATAGGTTTTACCTGTCAATCTTACGAATATTGTTAATGTTTTTGGATTTCTATGACCTTTAAGCCAAATTCCATTGAACAAAACTAGAAACAGGGCAAACCCATGCTGGTGCCATCTATAAAAACCTTCAACAGTTGCCAACCCATTTAGATAGATTAACACATTTGGGTGCCGGTGCTCTGCGAGTTCTCTGTTCGTAATGGATTTCTTCTACAATGCGGGAAAACGCTGGGATCGGCTACGAGCATAGCGCTACGAAAACGGTGGCAGTGAATGTGTTAAGCCATATTTTGTATAGAAATATCGAAATCGATCCGTCCGTAGCGCGTACCCAGCTTAATAAGTAAACATACGTACGTCGTTCAAACCCGCGCATCGCAGGAAGTTGCTCATGATTCTCGTGAACGAATTAACGCGTGCCCTAATGGGATAATATCACGGATTACTCAATTTAAACCTTATTGGATAGGGGATACGTTAATTGTGCACTTTGTCTTGAACATTGGTTCATTCTGGGTAGTTCCGCTGCAGATTACTCATACAATATGTAGGTACCATGTCTACGAAAGCGAAAGCATGATTTTTTGTCCGACATGAATGACAGCTTGCTATAGGTGTAGGCTATCGTACAGGAGA
Organism: Cydia amplana; assembly: GCF_948474715.1. Taxonomy (NCBI): domain Eukaryota; kingdom Metazoa; phylum Arthropoda; class Insecta; order Lepidoptera; family Tortricidae; genus Cydia; species Cydia amplana. The sequence continues at coordinate 3,033,990 of NC_086073.1, read as the reverse complement.
GTTTAGGTGAATGATTAGTGATTACACACACAGTACACAGCTACACAGAGTAATAATCGCAAAAACAGCATTGAATGAGATTAAGCTAAAAATAAATAAAAAATCTTGAATAAACTTTTTGGTCCATCTTGCAGATGGCGATGGCGGTTCAACTTGCTATCGGTACGAAAAAACAATAGGTCATTTCAAAACCTCGCTACATGATTTTGTTGTTGTGTTTATAACTTCAACTCAAAGACAATCTCTAAATGTTATTGACTTATTTTGAATTACTGTTAGTCAAATTAAGCATAAATCTCACAAATCTCACAATTACACTCATTCAAATTATTGACTCAACTCGCAATTTCCTCAAATTTTTAATACCAAAAATAAATTTTAAAATTCTCCACGCGCACGCACTAATTGCCGGATTTGCGTAAAACTTTAAACAGATCCGCAGCGAAAACCGAACTTTCGCGATTCAACTTCGGCATTAAATTGGCAACGTTACTTTTTCACTAGCACACACAAGATTCAACCCTAAAGCTTTACCAATAACGATTGTTGATGTTGTAAATGTAGCTGTGTAAAACGGGACCCTTGTTTTGACAACTCATTATCGGTATGGCCTAAATGGACAGGTCGCGGCGAGCGAATTCGGCGCGCAGTTTGTTTGCCTAAGATATTTTGGCGTTTGTAAGGCTGATTGCGAGCAGGTTTGGTATGTAAAATGGATTGATTGGGCAGCTGATTTATACGTTGACTGCCCTGGCATCGGTAATAGGGATTTGGTACCTAATGTTGGTCAGGATCGTAGCAAGTGGAAATCCGTGGTCTCTGCCTACCCCTCCGGGAAATAGGCGTGATTATATGTATGGATGTATGTATGGTACGTTCGGGATGACAAGAGAACAGTCAGAGAAGTCCGACAAGGTGGAACGATTATATGGCCAAGATCAGATAACCGCTGGATAAAAACAGATGAAACAGTTGTTGTGGAGATTCTTGGGAGAGGTCTATGCTCAGCAGTAAACGCTTTTCGGCTGATAGAATGGTCGTCATTTGTACATTGTTGTATATATTTTGTGCAATAAAGCTTAAATATATAAATGGCCCTGGACACTTAGCGCCACTTGCACCGTCCCACTAACCCAGGGTTAACCGGTTAAACCTTTAATGGCTCCTCTACACGAGGGGCCAACGCCGGCTACTCCAAGGGACGCAGCCATGCGGTAGAATGAGATAGCAATATCACTTGCTCCCTCTAATGCATAAATGCGTCCCTTGGAGTGGCCGGCGCTAGTCCATCGTGTAGAGGAGCCATAACCCAGTGTCAAATTGTACTGGTAACCATGGTAACACCAGGTTTAACCGGTTAATTCCGTGTTAATGGGTGCAAGTGGCCCTTAGACATAATTCCATAAGATAGGTAATGGTTATTATTTTCCAATTTTTAAAAAGCTCAAAGAGATTAACATAGTCCCACAGGAAAGTTATGTTGATCTAGGTACCTATTTATTGTATACTTGGTATTCACAAATTGGATGTGTAAGGTCATTTAATTTCAGCCTAATACCTATTGAATTAACATACCTAACAGTTGAAGTCCCCAAGTGGTTTTACCCATCAAACTTATCTAACTAGTAAAATATGTAGGTACTCGTATACACAGATTATTAATGACTTAAATGTGTATTTCAATAAATTAAATGTGTAAATGTATGACCTTACAGTGTTATTATTTTAGTATTAATTAGCTAGACAACCTTTTATCTCAACCTTTGTGGATGAGTACCTAAAGTACCTTCACAACTTTCTTACCAAGGGCCACCCTCTTGAGAGTTCATGTAACATTGTAAGGAACTTACCTGTAACAAAAAAAAACAATTATTATGACTTAAAAATTGAAAGATATATTATATCCCAAACGTGACATATCCAGTTCCCCTCAATTTAAAATTTTAAATTAAATATGATTTCACAATCTTAAATACACAACTCGACGCATTCGTATAGTAAAAATTCACGCCAACAATTTCCTCTACTAGTACTAGTAACGTGAAAATTGTTATTATAATACAACTGTTTGTAATATGTAGGTACATTTTAACCACAATTCCAGGATACATTTATACGATTCGTAAAGTCCTTTATTTATTTCAGCACATTTCCACGACGGAATCGTATTGTCATTTGCGTGCCGTTCAATCCGCATTTCAGGGCCACGGGGCACGGAAACGGCAGAGATGAACTTGTATGACAAGAACTCATTGAGGAAAGAAGAGAAAAAATAACGTAAGGAGAGAAGAATAGCGAAGGACAATAAGTATATGTCGGCGAAGGATGGTCCTAATTGCGGTGGGCGCGTGGGGGTAGTACCTAGATGTATTACTTCACAGCCAAAATAGTAGGTATACTACCAACGCATGAAATAAACATTCGGACTCATTAACCATACTAGTGCCTACTATTATTTCAGTACTAAATAATCAAAATAACTAAACGATCTTACGATGGAATCGGATTCAATAAAAATAAAAAGATCACATGAAATCGTTCAAATCTTTATTTAAGTCAAACTACACCGGCTCCAACCCTACACCTCTGACCCGAGAAGATTTACCCGGCAACAAACTCGGCGGGACACATCTTTTCAAAACAACACATAGTTTCTTATTTTACAAAAGTAAGCTTCTAATGGCACATAAGAAATCAAAATAACACTTGGAATAAAACACTTAGCTAAACGGTTAAACAACGTGAGAATCTATAAGCTTTCAGAATAATCCTTCAGGTGTAAGCCTTCAGGAACGTAGCGAATTAGGCACGAGCTTGGCTAACGTCCGATCTCTAGCGCGGTCCGACCAAGAAGAAGGAAGCCAGTTCCAGCGGCGGAGCCAACCGCTCCCGCCTCCAATTCAAGTTGGTAAACCTGCCTGACCAGTCTACCAACATAACGACAAAAATGCCCACTCGTGCCTACGTTCACTCAAGATACAACTCTTGACGTTCCAAAGCCTTCTACCTGTCATCTTAGTTCAACAATACGCCAATAGATGGTGGCGTTATTCACTACGCAACTTTATTATTTCGTTACAAGCAAATAATACGTAGCCAAACATTGCTAATCGACTTTATACAGGCGTCTAACTATGAACTGTAACGCTGCAATTCGTCCTTCTGGTGTCTCGCTCCGACATATAGATATTTTCTCACGATATAGCTAAATAGGTTAATCTACATTTCCTTGATATAAGTACGGGACATTCCAATTTAAGAGGCAATAGGCGGGTCACATTGATACTACATGTAATTAATTGATTATAGCAAGATGTAGCCTAGGCGAAAACTAACAACGTGCATTGACTAACTGGTCGGGATAGCTGAACATGCAGGCAGAATGAAGGCAGCGAATGCTCGGTTTAAAAAAAGTCGGTTTCGGGGAAATCATTTGTGTTTATTATTCATAATAGCTAATAAGTAGCCTTACGCTTTTTTACCATATATAAGATACACTGCCTACACTTATATAGGTACAAGATTGGCACTTACATAGAATCCTTTATACCTTGGCAAATTTTTATGAAAACATGCAAGAGGATCAAGGTAATACCCAATAGTAAAGCGTCTTGAAATCAAACCACAGTTACGAAGGCTAAATCGTAAGCTTGGAAACCTGCGAATGTCTAAGACCGATTTCATTATAGAGCCGAAAGAAAAAAAAATAGACTTAACGCAATGGTCTAGTGTCTCAATTCTCCCTTGAGGCCTAACGGCCTGGCCACGAACGACTGGCTTCGGCTAAGGCTACAACCATAGGTGGGAACGAAAGGTCCGATCGCTGTCTCTTGCTCACGCCTTAGTCGAAGTCAGTCGCGTAATGTCGTGGACAGGCCTAAATGTCTTCTCCTTCATTTTCTACCCTTCCTTGACACTCGTCTCTGGATAATGGATGTAAAGCGCTCGACGCCGCAGTCGGACGACCTTATTGCACTGTTTTTGCGTCATACTTGACCTGCTAGTTACATACATACAAATTATATAGGAGCGACCTTACATTTATATAATACAGGAGGCGTAGCTATACAGGAGAAGACATACTAATTATAATTTTTTAACAAGCAGTAAACGTCTGCGAAGTTGCGAACGATGCTTTATATGATTTGGAACTTCGGTAGCCATTTAAGAAGTGTAACGCTCTTACGGTAGATGTCGCTAGGGTCCCCTTGACCCATATGGTGGAAAGATTTGCCGGCTATGGATGAGGTCTTGGTTGCTCAGTTGGCAGAGCGCTGGAGCGATCCAGAGGCCGTTATATCAAGGCTTTTTGGGCATTTTTCCCCTTTTAATTTATTCTAAATTTATCAGCACATACGAAAGCAGATTGCCCGAGTGAATACCTTCGCTAACGCTTCGATCAATAATAAGAATTACACTGATTTAAACTTTCACGATTTTTACACATTATTAAAATGTACAACGGGACTTAATCATTAGTAAATGTAAGCGTAAACGAATATCGGCAGTCGATAAATCGAATATTGTTAGTGTTGTGTGTCGACAGAGTGACATCCCTAGTGCGCAAAACGTTCAAGCGGATAAACAAGACCAAGTGCGGGTAGTTCGAAAAACTCGCGCGGTTAGAAGATGCTGATGTCAACTTAAGCCAGTCTTCTCCGAGACCACGGGGACAACGCCGTCCTCGAAACGTCGCAGGTAAATCTTAAAAACTTAGATACGCGATTAAGTCCCGTTGTACAATTTAATAATAATAAGAATTGTCATTCAAGTCTACATCTTATAGATATATCACGCAATGTCCCTTTCTAGTATCGAAATAGGTATTTCCTAACGGTATCATTTCTGATCATGAATCGAACATATTACCTATAATTACATTGAATTGTTGATAGTAAGTCGACACGTGTAACGAACAAGTTAATGGAATATGGGAATTGGGTCTTTGATCTACTAACATGAGTAAATATAATAACATGAGTAGTTTATGTATCGCTTTCGGACGTATACCATTGTTATCAGATACCGCTTTACATAATACAGGCTAGTTGGGGGTTACAATTGGTTATTTAAATATTAATTTAAATAACCAATTGTAACAACTAGCCTTCGCCAGCGCCTTTGCCTGCGTTTTAGCACAGAATAAATAATAGTACCAGGTACAGAAGATTCCATCTCTAATAACAAAACGCGTCTATTACGACAGATACATTTGTGCAGTCGGCAGCATTACTGCAGGAAACGTCAAATTCAATACCAATTTTCTCGATTAAATGACCTTTTTTGACGTTTTTGCAGCAATTTTGTCGGCTGCATTACTGCAACAGTATTGCAGCGCGGACTTACTGCCGACTGCATTGCTGTCTTTTTTAATGGCATTTTGTAAAAAAAACGTGTAAGGAAGAAAAATGTTACTAAAAATTTTTGTCAACGTATTTTTGGGGCATCCTGTAAATAAAATTTTAGTGCGAATGTATGGTCAATCAAATAAATACACGTTTTATCTACATTAAATCGAGTGGGTATGAAAAACGAGTAGAGCAATAAATAAAAATAGTAACTGCCATCAACATTTATGTTCTCTCTTTAACCATTTTTAGGGTTCCGTACCCAAAGGGTAAAAACGGGACCCTATTACTAAGACTCCGCTCTCCGTCCATCCGTCCGTCCGTCCGTCTGTCACCAGGCTGTATCTCACGAACCGTGACAGCTAGACAGTTGAAATTTTCACAGATGATGTATTTCTGTTGCCGCTATAACAACAAATACTAAAAACAGAATAAAATAAAGATTTAAGTGGGGCTCCCATACAACAAACGTGATATTTGACCGAAGTTACGCAACGTCGGGCGGGGTCAGTACTTGGATGGGTGACCGTTTTTTTGCTTGTTTTGCTCTATTTTTTGTTGATGGTGCGGAACCCTCCGTGCGCGAGTCCGACTCGCACTTGGCCGGTTTTGTAGATATTGTGGTATGAAAGTTATGGTAAATTGAAACCAGTATTATAGCCACATTGAAAACAAAAAGATCTTTGTCATTAAAGTGCTACAATAACTCTACGTCAACTATCACAGACTCTAAGTCAACTCATTAAGAGCTATATTTGAATGGTTTCATATTACAAATGTGTGTCAACGTATCGCCTTTCAATTGTTTACACACAAACATTCGATTCCACTTGCTTACAGAGCGCAAATGTTGAATGCACTAAAGAAAAGACGCTTACCACGGAAGTTGACCCGTCTGTTCCTATCTCTATCGCACGCGCATAATTATATGGCTGTCCCGCACATGATGCCGGCGGACAATGACACTGTGCGAGCGGGACAGCAATATAATTATTCGCGTGCAATAGAGATAGGAACAGGCGAGTCAATGTACAAAATTCCTCGTGGAAAACGTCTTTTCTTTAGTGAACGATAATATTTCGAAATTGTCGTTTCTTGTTCTTCTAATTTACGCCATAAGATGGCAGTACCTACAACGCGCAAGGTACCATGCGGGAACTGTAGGGGGCAGCACCTGCTTTAACGTGAAGTGCCAATGTCCACTCTATGTCTCCGATTTAGGACTCAAGAACTCAGATCCTCCAATGCGCACAGTCCCTATTTTTTTACTGCATGTATGTGGATTTATATGATATGTAGTCGGGAGTTGAATTCGAGTTTCAGTGTCAAAAGTGACGTTTTTGGGTTGAAGAAAGGTCACTTTTGACACTGACAGATCAGTATTATATTGGAAACAGATCGAATAACTGAAACTCGAATTGGCCTACCTACTACACGTGCTGGTTCATAGATCAGTGTAACTCGCCTGAGCTCGTTAAGCGGTGAAAAGAAGTGAAGTTGCCCAACGTTTGTTATGGGGAAATAATAGATGTCGCTTCGCGCCTACGATACGTATGCGATATGAAATGTGACAAATAGTGTTGTTTTATATGATACGTGACACCACGTGTACCTTTAAACGCGGTTACATAATGTAGTGCCTACTTGTTGAAACAATTTATTGTTCATTTGGTTGCATTTTTTCTAATATATAGTTCATTTAGTTTTTAATTGTATTTATGTAAGTAATGTTATCTATGTGCAAGAAAACTGTAACTAGTATTTTTATCAGTTTCAGTTTTGAGTGTGATAATCAAAAAATGTGTCGTAAACAAAATGTTCAGTTTTGCTTATTTGTACACTTTTCTCGATGATTGTACATCGGTGCATGTCGTTTTTCTACTAGAGGCGTCTTCAGACTGACAAAAAGTGTGATACTGATTATTATTAATCTCATAGGCCTGAAATTAATTTCATATATTTTTAAATTTTTTATGCCCCTTCTACTCTATAAGCTATCACTATCACTACATAGTATAAAATAAAGTCGCTTCCCGCTGTCTGTTTGTCTGTCCGTATGCTTAGATCTTTAAAACTACGCAACGGATTTTGATGCGGTTTTTTTATATAGATAGAGTGATTCAAGAGGAAGGTTTATGTATAATTTGTTAACCCGTGCGAAGCCAGGGCGGGTCGCTAGTATACAATAATTGCCATCAAACATCGTGACATCACTAAAATTCCTCCCTACCCTCAATCTTCCATTTTTAATTTCCCTCTACGCTCTAATGCACGACTATACAATGTGCAAATAGCACATTGGCGCCGCACCGTCGCGCTATCAGACCTAGTTTCACGACTGGGACTGAGGGGTATTGGGCTTAATTGTTTGATGAAACTGGAGATGGAAAATCAATGCTGTAAATTGCTAAGGGATATTAATTGGCCGAGCGTTAGCGAAGGTCGCCGTTTCGGCTTGGGAAAAAATATTTGGATGTTCGAATATTATGATCTCTCTGCGGGTCGCATTTGTGAACCAATTCTCGTGAAATTTTGTGAGCCGGTTCGATAGGACGATAGTCGGTCATTCATAAACTATTACCTTCTATCTAGTAGTTACTTTGCTATTTTTATTTTAATCTTGCTCGTCCTTATAATTTGTTCACGTTAAGAATGCAGTAAAAACTAAAATCATCTTTGTCCGCCAGCCTAGCCACACCCGTAACCAATAAAATCATTCCTAATTAGAAAATCAATTTGACAGTGGCCAGTTGAAACCATACTTTCTAACTATAGTTTGTCAAAGGACTGTCTCATTTCAAACATAGACAGAGAGAATCATACTATATTTGTCTTACACTAGTACTAAAGAAAAGGATGAGTATAGTTTTCCTGGTTGTTACTGACTGACAAATTGGACTATAAGAACGATATGATTGGTTACGAGCATCGTTAGGCCGGAGGACAATGATGATTTTACTACTGCAATCTTAATGCGAACGACCTATAGGAATATACGCACGAGATATACAACGAAGTAAATGTAAATCAAATTAAGATTTTAAAATTGCGAATAGCAGCGCAGTCCTTGTCCCTTGTCAACCCAGTCTCCATTGTTCAACGATCGGGTTTCACCGCAGATTCGTCGGGTCGGGTTACCACCGTCGGGTTTGCGGGTCGGGTGCGCTTAAACGTACGAGAGCGGAAAAGTGGTATTGCGATGACATTGAAAGAAGGTTGGGTTTTTGCGAGGTAAGATTTTGTAAGGTTTTCTAGCTAAAAATGTCGACGGCTCGAATGAAGAATGAATTATTGAATGAATGAATTATTTTTTGGTCAACGAACATTTATACACTGGCAAACCCACTTTGTCAGTAGAAAAAACGCAAAATTTAAATTTTGTATGGGACATGTAGGACAACATTTTGCGCCCAAATTTTTTAAATTTTCTGTCTTTTTCTACTGACGGAAATGGCTTGCCAATTTATAATAAAAGAGTCATAGATAAGCCAGAAATAAGTATGTTAATTTTCTCAACGATAAATCGCCGATGATCGTAAGAGGACTCTGAATTCTATAAAAAAAAGCAATTTATATTACACCAGAATAGCTAAGCCCTAATAATACCCTTATCTTTTTTTAACAAGAGATTAAACTTTTGGAGGCCAAGGCCTCTAAAAGTTTATGAAAATCCATTTATGGCTACCCGCTTGGAGATTTAAGAGTATATGGATTGTGATAACTTTGATATACAGGATGGCTCAAAAACACGTTGAATAAGATTTTTTAGGAATAGTTTTCTTACCTTACAATATGTCATTAAAAATTGAAACTACAATCATATACTAAAGCAAAACGTAGGTATTATCTTCTAATTAAATGTCCTTTAGCTTTGATACACAAACGTAAACATTTGTAAAAAATTTCAACAATATGTAGATTGTAGCATTAAAAAATTTTTTTTTTGGACCAACCTGTAGTAGCAGGGAATGAATTTATTTTTGATATGAAGGACAATATTCACAATCACAAGTCAAGGATAGGGAGAAGTGGAAGAGAAAGATACGGAAAGCTGACCCCATCACCATGTGGGGTGGGATTTATAGCTTGGAAGAGAGAGAGAGAGGGAAAGACAATATTCACCCATATCCGATCCTATTCACCAAGCTCAAATCGAATACCGCTAAAAGCATAAATTACGCCTTTTAGGATCCTCGCAATCAAGAGATGTACGGAATTAATAATTGATGAGGGCAACTCTTTCAGATAACTCGGCGGTTATTCGGTAAACGTCGTTAGGCGTTGTGCGTGAGGCGACTACAGATGGGAATATCCCCCCGATATCCTTTACCATGAGTTTGAGATGGCCATATTTGATATTTGCTAGTGACTGTATAAACTCACTCACAGTAGTATCACACATACTGTTTTTTTACCCTTAGCCAAGCTTTGCGAAGGAAATATAATAGGTCATACTGAGCAACTTTTGCTATAGGACCAACTGAGGAATCGCGAAAAAAATTGGTTGTTTTATACATTTTGGTTGATCAAATGTCAATGTTTTCTATAGGAGAGCAACAATTGTTCATGATTTTGATGTTGCCCCATCGTAAAAGTGGATCAGTAGGTATGACATATACGTACTACCTAGCAAAATTATTACAGTTAAAATAACACGTATTGGTGGGAGCGAGTAAAGAGACTGAGTTGACGTAGTCGCTAGCTTTTAAGTCCACTGTAAACTCATGGTAAGGGTACATATATCGAATGTGCGATATTAGGGCTCGCGCGTTAGGGCATAAAGGGTACTGTCGGTTCACTTACAACGTTTTGGGCTCATATACTTTATTTTTATTACGGCCTTATTAGACTACTGTTGATGCTGCAGTTACTTTGTTACTGTTCTGACTGATACAGTAGTATTGGTGAAAGATGAATAAGTAAACTACTACGAATAAAATGAGTTTTGAACTGCTACGGTTTGAGGGATATAGCGTATCAAAGGCAAACATACCGCCTTTTTCAATTCGTATTAGGAGCATTCTACGTGTTCCGTAAGTGTGTATGGGATTTTATTGAAGATTAGCAAGTACCGTAAAATGGGGTGAGTAGGGTCAAAACTGACATTCAAACCTCGATAACATTTTATTTTTACATATGCAAACTGAATGGTGTATATAATAAGTGTTCCGGACGTTTGTATTTAGTTTTTATTTTATTTTGGGTAGTTCCATTTCATAATTTTGACGATAAACAGGAAATCCCACCTCACCCCGTAGTCCCTCGTAATTGGGGTGAGATGGGATTTCATACAAAGGTGATTTTGGAAGATTTTTGGATCTTTTTTTTTTATTATGAGTATTACTATAGCTCCATTTTAAATTGGAATACATTATTTTTGTAGCAGTAGCCTTAAAATTCCATCTCACCCCCCTTTCATCCCTTCTCTCCCCATTCATAACCCAACTCTCACCGCGAACTCTACTCACCCCATTTTACGGTAATAGGAGTTTGTGTCACAATGGATGTGAAAAAATGCTCGGTAAAATAGTCATCAACTTGAAACGTTGAAGAATGTACGCAATATCACTAATTCACTACATAGTATAAAACCACAGTATAAAACTAAGTCGCTTCCCGCTGTGTGTCTGCATGCACATATGCTTAGATCTTTAAAATTACGCAACGGATTTTGATGCGGTTTTTTTAATAGATAGAGTGATTCAAGAGGAAAGTTCATCTATAATTTTTTAACCCGTGCGAAGCCGAAGCGGGTCGCCAGTACGAAATAAAATGCGTTTGTATGGGACATCTCGTGGAATACCCCATTAGTAGGTAGATGCTTGCTTTCTTTTTATACAGTCAGCTGCAGAGTTTAGTGACTCCCCCCTGCAAACAAATTATAAGGGGGGGGGGGTCATATAACTCTGCAGCTTACTCTACATTTCCCCTGAAACTGATTGACGCCTTTTGTCTTCATTCAGACAAAACAAGACTTCTTAATCTTATTTAATTACTATTCTTTATTTTTAGAATTCTACTAATCTACAGGTTCGTTTTCAAAACCGAAGCCTATTTCGTAATTCCCAATGGATATTGATAATACCCATATTATATTATCTCGATAAATACCCGGTAAATGCCTCGACAACGGCCGTTTAAGTAAAGACGCGATAAAAAGTATCGCTTTGTCGATAATGCGTTAAATTTATCGCGTAGTAAAGATAAAATTAACGGCGTTGTAAGAGGATAGGCATTGCTGGTGAGTTTCTCTAATTAGTTTTTAAGGTTAAATCGGATTGTGAAAGGTTTGTTCTTTAGTTGGTAAAACTTGGCTATAAAGTGTCATTCTATGGAACTTTCTAACTATGTAAACAAACCGCCATATTGAAATTGTCTCTGAATGATGAATTTACTAGTGACTTTTGCTTACATAGTTAGCAAGTTCCATAGAATGACACTTTAGATATCTATTATACGAGTACAATTAATTAATTATTATAGTAGTAGTATATTTCTTAGTTTTAAGTATTTTTGATGATTTTGTCTATTTATTGTGTGTACCTACTTTAATGATAAGTATTTCTAAATTTATAATGTACTTTGTATTAAATAATAAACGTAATATTAGATACGAGTACAATATAATATATTTACCTACACTATATATATATATTATTCTTGCTCTCAAAATTGTAAAAAATAGGGTCCCTCCCTTACACGTCAATTCGGTATGAAATTTTTATATCTCTCCAACCCCATGTGGTGTGGGGTGTGTGGGGTGCCATAGGATAGGTCTTAGGGCCAGTTGCTCCAGCCATTGACGGACTGATCAACGTCAATCAGCAGTCAAATATATAATTAACCATACAATAAAATTGTGCTGTAGTGCCCCAGACCCTAACACAAAAAAAAATAGCCGAACTGATTGCGAGATTAAAAAAATAACTGTATGTACTCAAGTAATAAAGACATAATTTTTTATTAATATCCTAAAACCGATTTTGTTGTTACGAACCAACCAGTTGGCCAGTGTAATAAGCAAGTCCCTGTTTTTGGATAAGTTATAAAGTATTTTGTTATAAACATTTCTTTCAGTGTAGCGTAGATAGACCGTTTGATGGGCGGGTTGTGTTTTCGATGGTTAAGATATTAAATAATTTTGAACAATTACTGTGGTATTACAGCCACTAACACCTCACTGAGCATGGCCCGACATGCTTTTGACCGCTTCCAAAAAAATCATCAACACAATAGAATATTCTCTAATATAATCTCTTCAGTCACTATGAAAACCATAATTTATGTCTAGATAATTTGTGTCGCCTGTCGCCCCCATAGCATGATTACCGTTAAACATTAACAATGCCTTACCGGTTATAAACACCATGCTAGACTATAAATAAATACTTCTTATAACAAGCGCCACCTAGTTATGTCGATATAAATAATAACGTAAATAGCAACATGATTTCTATTCCAGGTAGCTGCGCGTGGGCAAATTTATTCATTCAATCGATTACTTATTATTCAGCCGACGTAGATGAATAAGATATTTATGCATGGTTAGATTAATCAAATTATTGTGGAATGGTGTCTTTGGGTTAGTTGTGCCTATAATATAATCTTGTCAAACATCTTTTGTAATATTAATTAATGTCTGTTAGATTAGAGTTTGGGTTTGGAAACTTATTTTATAAAATAAACCATTTTAAGAAATTTGCTGATTGTTAATCAACATAATGAATCATTATCATCTTTATCAAATTACGTTTGTTTTAGATGTTTCTCCGAAACTAACATATACAACTTATTATAAGGCACACTACAATCTTTTAAATCTAGCTAAAGTCAGATCTGCCCCACCCAACTAGACAACAAAGTGAGAGAGAGAGTGAGGTGTCACCATGAACGTCAAATTCCTATAAAAATATGACGTTAATAGTATCACTTCCATACTTTCTTCCCTGTAAATCTGGTCCTCTACATTTATGTACCGCCCGGTATCGAATTTACTACAATCCAAGAAATAGCCCTTAACTTAACGCTCACAATTACCTGATCTTTTTACACACTCAACGGGTACGCACCTTAATCAAGCAGGCCTATAACGCATAAGTATCCATTGTTCTCCAACATACAATCATCATAAACGATAGGCTGTTCCCATTTCTACCTACCGACCGTGTTTATACTTAACTTATTTTATATTTGATCCGAACTCAACTGTAAGCTTGGAGGATATAATCAAACGGAGACGCCATGTCTGTAATTTTCTGTACAAATCAGTCTGCCGATTTTTGCGGGGGAGGGGAACGTCAAATGTATGCGTAACGTAAAAATAGCCATGTCAGATAAACGTCAGTCCATACATTGTGTATGACCGTTGGCCGCCTATTTTCGACAGAGGGGAAAGCCTGTTAATGGCTACTCCGTTTAGTTGTATCCTCCAAGACTGTAAGTCACTCTTATTTTGGTTTGTCTCCTCTGGGTTTTTTCTATTCGTTTTGTCGATGTACGATTTCAGTTATCATCTTGGGGGCTACCTGGCATAGAATAGTTATTTACGATACAAGTGCGGAAAATAGGAAATTCAAAACGAGTGGCGAAAGATTAAAACACGACCCAAGGGAGTGTTTTAAATCGACACGCATTGCGAATTACCTATTCGCACGTGTATCGTACAACGTTTTACAACATATGGCACTTTAAACTTTCGACATACGCACGGAAAGTGCTCTTTCCCGCACTAGTTCGAGAAAGTAGCACCATCTTCTTCTTCCTCGCGTTGTCCCGGCATTTTACCACGGCTCATGGAAGCCTGGGGTCCGCTTGGCAACTAATCCCAGGAATTGGCGTGGCCACTAGTTTTTACGAAATCGACTGCCATCTGACCTTCCAACCCAGAGAGGAAACTAGGCCTTATTGGCTTAGGCACCATATGTACTGTATTAAAACATTATTTTACAGTTCGTACCTACCGTTTAAACATTATAAACATTCGCCAGCCAGCCAGTATATCTCAATGCCCTAACAACCAGTTCCGTTGCGTTTTGCGCGGACATGCCAAGTCGTTATAGCGACTTATTGCCATCGTTCCTTCTCATTTTTACTTTTACGAGAATGCACTGCCGTCTATTCTTACTGGTCTTTTTCAACCAATATAAAGAGACCTGGATATTCGTGGAAACCCCTTAATCTGAGAGCGCTTCTATACTGGATTCACTAGTCGGTTCTCGCGGTAGAAATGCCTTGTTTCTATGCACATAGTACACTTTATAAACGTGTTATCAAAGAAATATGACGGCATTATTCATTTTGAGACCTAAATGTGCATTGTCCTAAAATATAGGTATCGTACCGTGAGGAGAGGCGATACACAAACTACACAAAGCACTACAAAAGTACAAATAAGTGATGTATTGTGGAAATGTCAGCTGAATTTCAACATTCAAATTTATTTGTTCTTTGTAGGAGTGTGTAATTTTATTTTCACCTCAGCAGCTCGAACAAGGGTACTTTGATTCTTAAAAACAGTGAGCAAAATGCGATTTTGCTCACTGAGTGAGACAAAATGACATTCAAGTGACCTTTATAGTCAAATGTCATTTCAACATGCGGGGTCTAATAAAAGTTCGAAATACTTGGGTTCTATTATCTCTGTCCCTTTCACACTGTTAGCAAAAAGAAACAGACAAAAAAAAGTTAAAACGACATTCAACAGTATATTCACGGTTTATAATAGACCCCCGAAAAACTTCAGACCGCATCGTTCCAAACCACGTACGAGTATGAATTCTTAATAATTAATAAATAAAAGTAAAGTTTAAGATTTCATAAAAACTGATAAAATACTATATTTTAGGTATTTTATTGTACAATTAAAATAACGAACTCAAAAAATACACAGATCATCACGCAAAATTAATTATCTTACTTTTAAGAATTTCTACCATAGTTGACAAATAGTACGTATCCGCAATTCGGACCGTATCTTACAAAGATTTTTTTTGTTGTCAAAGTTGGCGATTGAAGTGTCAGTTAATGTTTGTTATTTCTATATTATTTTACTGGAATTTATTATTACGTTTTGTTTTTGTGTTCCATTGCGGTAATTAAACTAAATTGTTTGTATATCTTAAGAAAACATGAGTGCAGGTATTAAGTGATGAAGAAGGATTAAATTTTTCAAGTTGTCTAATAGGTATGTTCTCACTGCGCTGAGGTGAAAAATGTTGTGTACTACACGAGATCAAAGTTATTTACATCTCGTGCGCTTTTGAGTCCCTTACTACGCTCAAGATTCTAAATTAGATTCACTCGCTACGCTCGTGAATCTATTATAGAATCTTTCGCTTGCACGGGACTCAAAATAAGCACTCGAAGAAATATCAAACTTTGATCACTTGTTGTACAAATAACTATTTTCTTTAACACATTTGCGTTTGTAATGTAGGACCTATTTTTAAAGCAAAATATTATTTATTAAAAATGTTGTCCTGTTATTGGACATTCGCTTTGTAAGTATAAGTTAAATATATAATTAGTTAAATAGACCCTTAAGTTGCCAGTAAGTGGGTAACATGTTTATTACATATTATATTTGTAAAAATAAGGCGTTTACCGACATCCAGTAAGTAGGGACTTAATATTCCTGGCTTCCTTAGCAGCTTCTACGTATAAAATAGTTATTTGTACAACAAGTGATCAAAGTTTGATATTTCTTCGAGTGCTTATTTTGAGTCCCGTGCAAGCGAAAGATTCTATAATAGATTCACGAGCGTAGCGAGTGAATCTAATTTAGAATCTTGAGCGTAGTAAGGGACTCAAAAGCGCACGATATGTAAATAACTTTGATCTCGTGTTTTTCGATCGTTTTGTCGATCAACATTTTTCACCTCAGCGCAGTGAGAACTAGATATGAGCGCCGCGCCGGCGCGCCGCCGCCGCCGACAAAATTTTCGCGCCGCCGCCGCCGACGCTGCGCTATCGGCGTGGCATCGGCGTGACCTTGGTAGTTACTACTACTTTCGGAATCAGATAATATATTTTTAATCGAGTTTAGATCATTAACGGCGCCATTTCGAATAGTTTATAGGCATTTAAAAGGTATTTTAGGCCCATATAATTCAAAAATATTGAAGGCAAATGCAAACTTATCTGTCTAGTAACCGCGCTACTAGTCTTGGGGAAACGAAATTATTTAATATCAATTTTAACATCAATATGCTTGTAATCAAATACTGCTTTTCTTCCATTTTTATTGTGGAACGTTCCACATTACAATTTATAGATTGTATATATACACTAGACATATGTCAATCACAATGAAAAAATTAACTGTGATCAACTCTGGCTAACGTGAGACTCGAACCCACATCTTTGGATTACCGATCCAATGCATAACTAATTTTGTTAGCTAGCCATCCGTCATGTACCGCGAATTTAACCATTGCAAGCATGGTTAAACGTCTTTAAAAGGTATAAAATGGGGTTAAAGTTGAGATATTAAGCGTTTCCACGTCCAAATGTCCGGCCGTTGGCTTCGCACGGAAGGGCGTCGGAATCGGGTCTCAATTAAACTTGGCCACTGTTTAAATTTCAATCTTTGCTCTCTCGCAGCTCAATCTTTGGCCTTGCATCGCTCGCATGGAATTAAGCCGCTATCTGAACCTGCAAGTTTTTGGCCCTGTTTGGAGCTCAACTTTCGGCCTATTTTAAAACGCTTGAGCATTGGTCCTTATCCGATCTTAGCTCCATTGCAGCTCGGCCTTTGGCGTCCGCACGAATGCGCCCGCAGGAAAGCACCAGAGCGTCTACCGCGAACCACGTTCGAAGTGTTTTCTCTCTGTCGCACATGTAAATTCGTACGTAAGTGTGACAGGGAGGTAACACGTCGAACGTGGTTCGCGGTAGGCCCTCAGATCTTTAACTCTATGGCTTCAGTCTTTATCGGCCTGCGCCCTCGCTCTGCTCTCTTGCAGCTCGGCCTCGCACAGAAGCGCGCCGCAATCGGCGCTCCAGGCGTCCGACCATCAGCCAAGCTTACACTTGGCGTTCGATTCTTAGCTGTATGCTTACCTGCAGCTCATCCTCTGGCCTCGCATTGGGAGGCGTCGAAATCAAGTCTTCGGTGTTACATGGAGCTCGGCGTTGGGCCTCACTTTTTGACATACTTAAATCGGTTTTGTTGAATCGATATTGGTTAATGACAGAGCTCGATTTTCTTTGGACTGTCGACAAGATTTTTCCCTGATACAGTCAATCCGCAATTTTTAACTTAGCACAAAAGATAAGGGCCTCGCTAAGATCTTCCGGCCAGAGCCTCGCCAAGATTAAGACCGCCTCTGATGCCGCGCGATACCGCTTATCCACAGTTTATACGATATCAATTTTTTTCGTACCATTATTCAATAAATTATCCTTGAAAATAAAAAATGCATTTATTTCATAACTTTCTAACAGCAAAGACATGTTTTTTCGGTAAAATTTTGGTTTGAATTCTTTTTCCATTAATCGAAGGTGTTTCAAGGCCACGCCGCCGATTCGCCGCCGCCGCCGACCAATTATGACCGGCGCGCCGCCGCCGGCTAAATGCCTATCGGCGCTCATATCTAGTGAGAACATACCTATTAGACAACTTGAAAAATGTAATCCTTCTTCATCACTTAATACCTGCACTCATGTTTTCTTAAGATATACAAACAATTAAGTTTAATTACCGCAATGGAACACAAAAACAAAACGTAATAATAAATTCAATTAAAATAATATAGAAATAACAAACATTAACTGACACTTCAATCGATAACTTAAAAAAAAAATCTTTGTAAGATACGGTCCGAATTGCGCATAGTACTATTTGTCAACTATGGTAGAAATTCTTAAAAGTAAAATAATTAATTTTGCGTGATGATCTGTGTATTTTTTGAGTTCGTTATTTTAATTGTACTTACAATAAAATACCTAAAATATAGTATTTTATCAGTTTTTATCAAATCTTAAACTTTATTTTTATTTATTAATTATTAAGAATTCATACTCGTACGTGGTTTGGAACGATGCGGTCTGAACTTTTTCGGGGGTCTATTATAAACCGTGAATATACTGTTGAATGTCGTTTTAACTTTTTTTGTCTGTTTCTTTTTGCTAACAGTGTGAAAGGGACAGAGATAATAGAACCCAAGTATTTCGAACTTTTATTAGACCCCGCATGTTGAAATGACATTTGACTATAAAGGTCACTTGAATGTCATTTTGCTCACTGTTTTTAAGAATCAAAGTACCCTTGTTCGAGCTGCTGAGGTGAAAAAGTAATTGCAAAATTATACTTAACATTATTTTTACAGCATTCTCAATACCGTTAATACACAAAGTTTATCATTAAAAAAATGTTTCATTCCTTTTACCTCTGTTTTATTTTGTGTTATTTTTGTAAAATGAGCGTTCAATCAAATTGACATCTACTGACAGACGTCATTATGCCTTTGATGTGTGTTCCAACCACAAAAAGCCGTGAGCCGGCACAGTAAGTGCAATAACGACTTTGCTCCCTTGTGACAAAAATAGTACATGTTACCCCACAGCTTTCTCACAATGTGGTTGGAATAAAAAACTATTCGGCGGCACTTTCAAAGCGTTATCGATGAGATAAAGAAAGGCATACAGCGTAAGACAGGATATTATTAGTTCGAGTGCAAAAAAGACGTATGAAGATATGATCACGGTCTAGTAGACTCTAGACTATGACGGTTTATGTTTGGATGGGCGTAGTAAATAGTAAGGTAAATTACTGGTGCTCGACGCGGCCCGGCCCCAGGACTTGTCATCTTGAAACTTAAGTCATTGTCAATAGAGGTAACAGCAGGGTACCATCTATTGGTCATTAGCACGCCGAGCACTAGCACTTAGTGCTTTCTTATAGTTCGTTTTATTAGCATTAGAAATAAGGTAAACAATCTTGATGTGTCTTTTAATAGAAAAACACATTTTAAAAATAAGTTACGGTAAATATGTAACAATTATGAATCTAATGCGATCTTTTATAGTCTTCTGCTTTCATAAGTAATAGTTATTGATTTTTAAAAAGTGTTTTTCAATTAAAAGACTTGTCAAAATCGCTTACCTTCTTTCAAGTTCTTTCTAATGCTAAAAAAACGAACTATATAGATTTTGGAATCTTGGGATCTACTTTACGTATCAATTAGGAACTTTGGTCTACAACATATTTAAGTAGGTACATATTTGTTAATTTCCGCTATCAATATGTGATGGGGTCACGTTCGCCGGGGCGGGCGTGGCCTCATACAACTCCCCAGTTCCAGACAGGAACCAGGGTTTCCTAGTTAGCTCAGAGGAGAGAGGGGTACAGGGTAGCTAATAGAAACACAGATGCAAAATGATAATCGACGGGCTTTTATGCCGGTTCATTGAATCTAAACTATTTAGGGCTTAAGTCTAGGTATCCTAGGCTAAGACGGCGCGGGGTGACTCCGTTAGTCACTACGGTACGCGATCCCTACGCTACACGCGATTTGGGATACTCGGGATCCCCAAAGGGTAAGGGGGATGAAGACGGATAGGTATACAGGACGATCCTGGATCTAGGGTGCCTACGCGGAAACCCCAGGCCGGCACAACCGAGACGCAGGACCGGGATAGGCGGGAAGCGGATCGGGTGCCTACGCGGAAACCCCAGGCCGGCACAACCGAAACGCGGGAACGGGATAGGGGGGAAGCAAAGGAACGGGTGCCTACGCGGTAACCCCAGGCCGGCACAACCGTGGGAGAGCCGTGCTCACAGCAGAAGGCGGCGAGGACGACTGCCGACGGACGGACGCGCGCTCGCGCTTTTATAGTGGCTCGCGGGGTGCGGTGCGCGGCGCGGCGGGTGGCCGATCGTCGTGGGTGGTCTGCGCGGCGGTGAAGCGCGATGGCTCGGTGCGTCGCGTGGCGGTGAAGCGGGATGTTGTGTGCGCGCTGTTACAGCGCCATCACAAATACGTAGTCTGGAAGACATCGCTTTTTGGAGATAAGATCACATGGTTTTTACCTCTACTTGTGTTGCTGTTTTCTTTCTGTATTATTTTCTTCTATTGAGGTGTGCAATAAAGAATAACGGCGTTATTCATAACCGTCTGTCAAGTTAATCAGCTGTTGATCGTCGTTTGTCCCTCTCTATAGCATAACGACAGATAGAGACAAACGACGATCAGTAACTGATTAAGTTAGCAGCCGTTTATGAATAACGCCATAAATATATTGTAGCGCCTAAGTACCTACCTAACCGTAGCGCATACCCATCGATGCTGTAAGTCGTTTTCCTTATTAATAAGTCATGCAAAACTCGTCTTACCTGTAACAAAAAAATATTAATATTATTACACATACCAGAACAACAGTCAGGCTAGCACATGATTGACGCGACAGTATCTCGTGGCGAGATAGACTACCCGTCCCTCTTTTATTAACACAGTTA
Organism: Cydia amplana; assembly: GCF_948474715.1. Taxonomy (NCBI): domain Eukaryota; kingdom Metazoa; phylum Arthropoda; class Insecta; order Lepidoptera; family Tortricidae; genus Cydia; species Cydia amplana. The sequence goes on along the minus strand of NC_086073.1, from coordinate 3,013,185 downwards.
GAAAAAGACGGGTAGTGTATCTCACCGCGAGATACTGTCACGCCAATCATGTGCTAGGAGTGCAGAAGCGGAATATAGCCCCTAGCGGCCCACCATACAAGGAAAATTGGCAATCAAATTTGAATCATTGGTATTAGAAAATAGAGTTGTTTTTTTCTGTTTAAAATTGAACGAAACAAAACAAAAGCAACCCTATTCCATTGAACTAAGATTAAAATTTCATTGGAGGTAATTTGTACTAGTATTAGGACACTGAACCCTAAGGATAGGGTAAATAGCGTGAATAGTGTATGAGTGAACATAGGTGGCAGCCTGGCGCCTTCACTACGCTGACATTTTAAACCAGACACTGACATTAATTTTGCGTACATTTCTGCAGCGTCAATATAGGTATTACTTGTTGAAAGAGCATGCATGTAAACTGTACAAAATGATCTTGACGCGACTTTATTGCTAAGAGAATAAGATCATGTCAAGGTAATTTTGAACACCTCGCTCGCTTAGCAACTTCTGCTGTTAACTGTACAGCGAACTGTAATTTGTGACAATTGTAACAATTGTGAAACCAAAGTCTGTTTATCAATTCTATTACTACTAATCTATCTAATAATAATAATAATAATTTCAGGGTGATAGTCTGAGTCCCCTATGGTTCTGCCTAGCTCTGAATCCCCTCAGCACCCTGCTGAAGGATTTGGGACTAGGTTGTCGGCTTCGGAGAGAGGGTGAAGTCATTTCTCACCTTCTGTACATGGATGACCTCAAATTATTTGCACCAAATAACCAAGATTTGAAGGAGCTACTGAAAACCACCGAAGTCTTCAGTAGTGCCATCAACATGGAGTTTGGTGTCGATAAATGTGCGGTTATGCATGTACAGCGGGGGAAGGTTGTAAATTCAACAAATTTACAACCTTCTGAGACAATGTCTTTCAGATCTATCTCTGAATCAGAAACCTATAAATACCTTGGTATGTCACAGTCGTTGGGTATTGAGGACGAGGGTATTAGACGGTCGGTGAAGGAGCGCTTTTTCAGTCGGCTCACAAAAGTTCTTAACAGTCTTTTGTCAGGAGGCAACAAAGTGCGCGCCTTCAACGCCTGGGTAATGTCCCTACTCACATACTCCTTTGGCATACTAAGGTGGACACAGACCGAGCTGGACGCCCTGGATCGGAGGGTCCGATCACTGCTCACCGCACATCGCATGCTACACCCACGCTCGTCAGTTATGAGATTGTACATCCCACGGAAATGTGGAGGCCGAGGCTTCCTAAACGCCAAGGATCTCCACAACCGCGAGGTGTACAATCTCAGGAATTATTTCCTTAACAACGAGTGTGGGATGCATCGTGATGTGGTGGCAGTAGACAGGAACCTCACGCCTCTCTCCTTGGCAAACGAGAACTGGCGCAAACCTGTGGTACTAAGTACTGCGGATCGCAAGGCGGCATGGGAGAGTAAGGTGCTACACGGGCGGTTTTACAAGGCCCTCACGGGACCCGATGTAGACCTGCTCGCGTCGGTGAACTGGTTACGATTCGGGGACCTCTTCGGAGAAACCGAGGGTTTTGCCTGTGCAATTGCGGACGAAGTAATGATGACGAACAACTATCGGAAATATATCCTGAAGGACGGTACGGTCGACATTTGTCGGGCATGCCGCCGTCCCGGAGAGTCACTCAGGCATATCATTTCCGGTTGCTCTCATCTTGCTAACGGCGAGTACTTGCACAGACATAACCTCGTAGCCAGGATTATTCACCAGCAGCTTGCTCTTCTATACGGCCTTGTGGCCCGCGAAGTACCGTACTACAAGTATTCACCTGCGCCAATTCTCGAGAATGGTCGTGCCACGCTCTATTGGGATCGATCTATCATCACTGACAGGACTATTGTAGCCAATAAGCCTGACATTGTGATAATAGATCGAGCGCAACGCCAGGCCGTGCTCGTTGACATCACCATCCCCCATGATGAGAATCTCGTGAAAGCCGAGAAGGACAAGTCCAGTAAGTACCTAGACTTGGCTCACGAGATAACCGCCATGTGGGATGTTGATTCGACGATCATTGTCCCGATAGTTGTATCAGCGAACGGTCTAATAGCGAAGAGTCTCGACCAACATCTTGAGAGACTCTCGCTAGGTGGTTGGATCAAGGGTCAGATGCAGAAGGCGGTGATCTTGGACACGGCGCGGATAGTCCGTCGGTTCCTCTCTCTGCAGCCCTGACCACCGGCAGCTTGGGCCTTGCCCCGCTGCTGGCGGCACCCTAGGTTAGGTTTTTTTATAATATGTTTATAAGTATTTTGTATTGTTTTTGTAAGTGTTTTTGTATTTTATTTTTATATCCATATTATAAATTAACCTAACTTAAGATGATAAATAAATAAAGATAATAATAATACCTTTAAGGGGACGGTATATGACGTTTTCGATTTAGAGCTCACTTTGTGCAATCAATTTGTTCAAGAAATGTTTAATAACTGCATTAAATTATACGTAAATTTGTTCACGAAGAAGCCGTGTACCGGCTCTTCACGGCATAATATTTTTTATTTGCTGTAATTCTCTACAAATCGACACTAAAAGTATCCAAAAATCAAAATATGGAGTTCCGTTTGAGCAACACGCATTACAGTTTTGCCTTTAACAGTAATTGAGTTGTTGTGTGATTTTGAAAGCTAGATAACTAAATTAGCAAATTATTATCTACTTATATTTTTACTCACAAATACAACACAGAAATTCAATCCCAAATGTAAACTTTCGTACAATTTCCATACATTGACGACATCAACCAAAATTCTTCTTCGAGTCAGATGGCCGCTGGCCTTGGATCGAAGCAGACGTGTACGTCGTCGTAGCTCGTTTTTGACATTATTTAGACATTTCATCATATACGCATACGAAAATGTATACCAGTAGATAAATTGTATTTCAAAAAACAGGGTAAATAAATTTATTTAAAATTTGATTTGTTGTTATTTACAGGTCGTAACGATCGAAAACAGCAGTAAACTATCCTAAAACAATACGATTACAATTGAATTTAAGTAACTTGTTCCTTCAAAACCCGCTTAAAATGAAAAAAGTTTAAAGACTCGTTTTACTGATTGGGATTGATTTTTATTATGCTGGTATCAATTTTGCGTCATTAAAAAAAAGTATATGACTTCTGTACGTCAATGACATTTGATGTCAATTGTAATCTTGTATTTACGTTAGAGAATATTATATATTCATTTAAATATTACTTACCTATTAATACGAAGCGTAATTCGTTTAATACCTGAAAGTCTTAGTGTCTACACCTACTTTGTTGCCGTTCGTTCCGTCTATATGTGTGCGATTACGTGCTGTTCTCAATAATCAAGAAACAAGCCATAATCTTCAAGAATAAAATAACAGCAAGACCAGCATTTAGTACTAACTAGTTTTTGCGGATTTGGAGACAAGAGATGAAGCTTACAGGCTAATACCGCTGCGGTCTGGTTATTGTTATGTGTATATATCGAGTATTATATAAATTTACTATAAAATAACAATGTTTTATTTCAATGACATTATGTGCGTAGTAGATATGAGCGCCGCGCCGGCGCGCCGCCGCCGCCGACAAAATTTTCGCGCCGCCGCCGCCGACGCTGCGCTATCGGCGTGGCATCGGCGTGACCTTGGTAGTTACTACTACTTTCGGAATCAGATAATATATTTTTAATCGAGTTTAGATCATTAACGGCGCCATTTCGAATAGTTTATAGGCATTTAAAAGGTATTTTAGGCCCATATAATTCAAAAATATTGAAGGCAAATGCAAACTTATCTGTCTAGTAACCGCGCTACTAGTCTTGGGGAAACGAAATTATTTAATATCAATTTTAACATCAATATGCTTGTAATCAAATACTGCTTTTCTTCCATTTTTATTGTGGAACGTTCCACATTACAATTTATAGATTGTATATATACACTAGACATATGTCAATCACAATGAAAAAATTAACTGTGATCAACTCTGGCTAACGTGAGACTCGAACCCACATCTTTGGATTACCGATCCAATGCATAACTAATTTTGTTAGCTAGCCATCCGTCATGTACCGCGAATTTAACCATTGCAAGCATGGTTAAACGTCTTTAAAAGGTATAAAATGGGGTTAAAGTTGAGATATTAAGCGTTTCCACGTCCAAATGTCCGGCCGTTGGCTTCGCACGGAAGGGCGTCGGAATCGGGTCTCAATTAAACTTGGCCACTGTTTAAATTTCAATCTTTGCTCTCTCGCAGCTCAATCTTTGGCCTTGCATCGCTCGCATGGAATTAAGCCGCTATCTGAACCTGCAAGTTTTTGGCCCTGTTTGGAGCTCAACTTTCGGCCTATTTTAAAACGCTTGAGCATTGGTCCTTATCCGATCTTAGCTCCATTGCAGCTCGGCCTTTGGCGTCCGCACGAATGCGCCCGCAGGAAAGCACCAGAGCGTCTACCGCGAACCACGTTCGAAGTGTTTTCTCTCTGTCGCACATGTAAATTCGTACGTAAGTGTGACAGGGAGGTAACACGTCGAACGTGGTTCGCGGTAGGCCCTCAGATCTTTAACTCTATGGCTTCAGTCTTTATCGGCCTGCGCCCTCGCTCTGCTCTCTTGCAGCTCGGCCTCGCACAGAAGCGCGCCGCAATCGGCGCTCCAGGCGTCCGACCATCAGCCAAGCTTACACTTGGCGTTCGATTCTTAGCTGTATGCTTACCTGCAGCTCATCCTCTGGCCTCGCATTGGGAGGCGTCGAAATCAAGTCTTCGGTGTTACATGGAGCTCGGCGTTGGGCCTCACTTTTTGACATACTTAAATCGGTTTTGTTGAATCGATATTGGTTAATGACAGAGCTCGATTTTCTTTGGACTGTCGACAAGATTTTTCCCTGATACAGTCAATCCGCAATTTTTAACTTAGCACAAAAGATAAGGGCCTCGCTAAGATCTTCCGGCCAGAGCCTCGCCAAGATTAAGACCGCCTCTGATGCCGCGCGATACCGCTTATCCACAGTTTATACGATATCAATTTTTTTCGTACCATTATTCAATAAATTATCCTTGAAAATAAAAAATGCATTTATTTCATAACTTTCTAACAGCAAAGACATGTTTTTTCGGTAAAATTTTGGTTTGAATTCTTTTTCCATTAATCGAAGGTGTTTCAAGGCCACGCCGCCGATTCGCCGCCGCCGCCGACCAATTATGACCGGCGCGCCGCCGCCGGCTAAATGCCTATCGGCGCTCATATCTAGTGCGTAGGTATGTATGTTTCGGTGATTATAAGAATTTTGTCCACACAATAATTGTGCAAAGCAGAGACTGCATCATGCTTTCTTTACGGTATAAGCGGTATGGTACCGTTATTATTTATCAATACCGGTTCGTTTTGAAGGTAAAACTATACCGGTTGAAATACAAAGTACGGTACCGGTATAAAATTACAGCAGGGACAACCATTTTTATAGGTGTACAGTCAGCTGCAGAGAAAAGGTACGACCAGATAGATAATTGTATGCAGGGGTGGTACCTTTTCTCTGCAGCTAGCTGTACCTAAACCATCATTGACCGAGCGTTGGCGAAGGTCTCCGTTTCAACTTGGGCAAAAATGCTTTCGTATGTCCGAATTCTTCTCCTTTGCATATCACATTTCTCAACTGATTCTCGTGAGAATTCGGTAGTCCGATATAATTATTCGGTTTCTTTTTTTTTTGAACAATTTAAAATAGGCAGAAATTGTCATAAAGGACTTAAGCGCCAGTAGGGTCTGTGACACTTAAGACCACTGCGATTATTAGGTACTTGCTGGCCCCTATTTCACTACGACCACGGTGACAGGTGCGACAGTTGTCGACATCACTGTTGCTGACGTCACAGGCCTCCATAGGCTACGGTAACCGCTTACCATCGGACGGGCGATGTGCTTGTTTGCCACCAACATTTTAATAAATAAATAAACTCCATTATATTGCCACTAAAAAATTCTTATTTTGCGAAGCTAATGACAATTGTCACAAGAAACACGGCAACTGTATCGAAATTGCGACACAGAACTCATTTCCTGTCAAGACTTACCGAAAATTCTTTGAAAAATCTTGTGACAATTGTCACAAGATTTTTTCGCGAGAGAAATGTCTGTTTTATCCGATATAATAAAGTTTTTTTTTTAATAATAGGTACAATGACGGTGGCAAACACGAATACGGCCCGCCCGATGGTAAGCGGTAACTGTATTATTAAATTGTACAACGGGACTTAATCGCGTATCTAAGTTTTAAGATTTACCTCCGACGTTTCGAGGACGGCGTTGTCCCCGTGGTCTCGGAGAAGACTGGCTTAAGTTGATATCAGCATCTTCTAACCGCGCGAGTTTTTCGAACTACCCGCACTTGGTCTTGTTTATCCGCTTGAACGTTTTGCGGTTCCGTTGTACAATTTAATAATGTGTAAAAATCGTGAAAGTTTAAATCAGTGTTAGCGGTAACTGTAGTCCATGGATGCCTATGGCGTCAATAACAGTGATGTTTTTGTCGTACCTGTCACCGTGGTGAAATAGGGGCCAGATTACGCCGCGCCGCGTGGAACGTGAGGTGCATTGGGGTAAATGCATACCATTCACTCAAGGAAAATAGTCTCCCTTATAAGATCACTCGTGTGTCTGCCATTTTGTTAAAGCCAATTTTCACCGTAACTACTGGACTAGTTCAATTGAAATTTAGTACACATATGTCAAGTAAGGAAGTAGTAAGTCGGTGATCCGAAGATGAGTAACGTAAATAAATGAACTTTTAACTTTGCGGCGATTTTTGGTATCAGGTTTGGTATCTCACATATCAGATATAATACATAACTATAAGTAGGTGAGCAAAAATGTACCATAACCTAACTCAGAATTGTATTACATAAATACATATACAAAAAATAGTTCAACGCCAAAAGATTAATGGAAGACCTATGTCCTATAATAGGTGAGTTGGTCTTAAACAAAAAATATGCAATAAAAATGTGTAACTGTGGAACCCATAGTGAATCCTACTCGTACATGATCGGTTTTTATATTATGTACCTATAAGATATTTTCTACTTTATACTTTATAAGTGTACCTACATAATATTTACTTATAAGCAGTTGTCACGTAAAATATTTGTAGATTTTTTTGGAAGTATGTATCACATCATCATCATCTTCCTCGCGTTGTCCCGGCATTTTGACACGGCTCATGGGAGCCTGGGGTCCGCTTGGCAATTAATCCCATAAATTGGCGTCGGCACTAATTTTTATGAAAGCGACTGCCATCTGACCTTCCAACCCATAGGGGGTAAACTAGGCTCTTATTGGGATTAGTCCGGTTTTCTCACGATGTTTTCCTTCACCGAAAAGCAACTGGTAAATATCAAATGATATTTCGTACATAAGTTCCGAAAAACTCATTGGTACGAGCCGGAATTGCAATTCGCACGCTCTTACCGCTAGGCCTCCAGCGATTTTTTTGAAGTATGTATAGCACAAAAAAATATATTTAGAAATGTAACATTTAAGGTAGGTAATTAAAATACGGTATAAACATTATTGGAGAAGACTTGGAGGAAGTGTCATAGGGATCTACATTCGATGCGTGGAAAACAAGTTCTTTTGTCTAATTATAATCCATCGGCAATCACGCGAGCGCATAAAACGAAAATCATTTCTTTTTCACTCCCTAAAACTCCCTTAACCTAATAACAGTAAAACAAAAAATAAAATATAGAGGGTTACCAACCAGCCAAAGAATTATAAGTAGATATATGCACTTATCCCAACGCACCTCACGTTCTACTCTGCACGGGGTTCATTGCCGCTCCTACCGCCGTAAGTAACTATCAACACCTACATTATCAAGGCTACGATCGAAGATAATCGCTTCAGCACTGAAATAATACCGGTGGAATACCGGTATAATATTTTTTATTTTAATTGTATTAATTTAATAGTAAGTAGTGTAAGATATTAGGGGTACATTAGCCAACACTGTTTCCATATATTTTCAAATTTTATTTTGTCCGCCTTAATTAAATTTTGCACCCTGCCGGAACTTTATTTATTTAAATTCTCATTTAATTGATTTTGAGCCTTATGAAAAGTCGTATAGAGTAGTAAATAAAATTTTACATCTGACTTAATGACATCTGGTTTTATTCGGTTTAACTTTAGAAAACGCGTATCTCGACAAAGCCATAATGTAGAAAATTGTCAACAACCAAATGAATTATTAGAATTTAAATACGTCACGTGTGACATGAACAGACAAGGAAAGCAAGATTAAATGTATTGTTTCTCTTTCTTCTTTCAATGGAACGCTTTTCCTAAAAGGAGGCCACTAAACTCAAAACGCTATCTTAAAAAAAACTTGATGGGTCAGTGACCTGTCCCAGTAAAGTGAGGTAGTGTGCGTGAAGTGCGCTTGTGTGTGAAATGGGGTAAATTGACAGAATCTGAAAATTTACCCACCTCTACCGTCACCTTAAACGAGCAATTCTTGTTTATTTATATATATATTTCGGTTCTAACGATTTCGATGAATTTTGCTATATGGGGGTTTTCGGGGGCGAAAAATCGATCTAGCTAGGTCTTATCTCTGGGAAAACACGCATTTTCGAGTTTTTATATGTTTTCCGAGCGAAGCTCGGTCACCCAGATATTTAATATTGAAGCTAGCAATACTAGGCCAGTGTCTACTTGGAAAAGTACGTTTTCTTCATCAATAATATATTCACATAAGCTGGCCGCCCCGTATCGCGGTAGCATCGCCCACACTGTTAACTGTACATAGGTAGACCTTATGCCTGTTGTAATAAGGTCCACTGATGTACAGTTAGGAGTGTTGCTGTTTGCACGATAGGTAAAAGACCGATAACCTGTCGATAAGCCGTGATACAGCTCGCAAACAAGGCGTTGCGAAACGTTTACGTGTTATCTCATGAGTCATAAGTATTTATGGAAATTATGTAGGCTAAATCGCCTAGCATGATTTAGACATGTGATACGGAGGGATGAAAGTCATGTGCCAATAAATGTATGTATTAGGAACTGTGGAAGAACCTTAGAGGAAGTTAAAACCAAGGAACAAGTTTGAACTGTATGAGAGAAGATACGAAAATGTAGGATCTGAATACAGTTAAATCTCAATAATCCGGCACTTCGATAACCCGATACCTACATCCAGTGATCTGGCACTAAAATAGGGGTGCAAGTGATCATTTTATGTCCAAATTTACTATGTCTGCTTACTTTATCACTCTTAAATCTCTTTATAAATGCCGTAAATATAGATAACTCTAGAATTTAATTTGAGTATTGCTTCGACATACAAAAAACACTCAAAATAATATGCACATTGCTCTAACTTCCAGTAATCCGAATATATATAACCGGCACTCTTGTGTATTGGTGCCGGATTGGTGAGACTGAGATGGTACTGTAATGAGATGACAAACGACAGAGACGTAGCGTATACATTTTGAAGATGAATTTTATGTTATTACGCTAACGATAAACAAATGATGAGAGAAGCTTTCAAACCTTCACTATTCCTTTCAAGTCTATTTTGTACACACGCTCATTTACGTAAGCTTACCGATAGGTGGGTTATAAATACCATAAACGCGAAAGTCATCAATTAGACAATAAAATATTCAACGACGAAGCCACTGAAGCCTTTATAACAACACCATATTGGCAATGCAGGCATTATAGGCCTGCAGGTAATCCAACGCTTACTGCACTAGGTCTGCAAGGCGACGATAAAACGCCGATAATGCATGCATTGTGCATGTGGGACAAGATCCACGCTTCGCAGGAAAATACATTCTCGGCGCGTTATTGTGTTTCGTTGCATGATGTTCTTTGTTTTACTTTCATGTTAAATGTGTCAAGTTTGTAAGAAATCGAAGCGGTGGCGTATTTAAACTTAAGTTTTAAAAGGTTTTCTAGAGTGTAAATTAGGTCTACATCAATTTTCAACTACATTTTTGATTTAATTGGCGAGTTAATTGTGAATGTGATTTCGCCATCGCCAACTAAAATACTTTGAAAGTCCGAAACATGTCGCTATAAAGTGTAATCAAAACAGATATCTACCTAGTGAAATTACTTACGAATTTAAATATAAAAAAAACAGGTCAATCAATAAAATGCCACCTTAATAACCTCTTTGATCTTATAATTCAAAACAGGAAACTAACAGCCACATTGTAATCGCTAAGCTTACATCCAAAGCGCCGCCACTCAGTATTGAAATGTATGCATTTATGGGTGCATTACAATCAATTGACTTGCAAGCGGCCATTTGCAAAGGTAATGCCATTTGATTCAAGGTCTTTTGACAACGCTCAGATTTGCAGGCAGGTGGCTTTTGTCTCGGAGTAGGTTTTCATTAGAAGCCTTTGGCTGGTTTTAGAGCGATTTCGCACTACGTCCGATGCGAATCCGATCCGAATCCGTGAAAATATGGTCCGAAGTAGCCGTAGAACTATTTCTATGACAATTTACGCACTATACTACGCGGTCTGATTTCTTTCCGAAATTCTCATACAATTTGACGGTGCGGAGCGATCGTGCGGACGGTCCGCGTGACACTAAAACCAGCCTTTGATATTGACATTCGGCCTGATTCGAACTTTAAGATATGTAGAAAATTTGCTAAAGATGCGATATGGATCGGACAGTGACGTATCCGATCCATGTCGTATCTTTATCAAATTTTTCCGTATCTTAAAGTTCGAATCAGGCCGATTGAGTCAACGTTAGATTCAGTTTACGCTAAAAAAGGGGTATTGATCGTTTGAGTCGTTTGACGATATCTGTCTGTCTGTCTGTGAGCCTGTCTATGGCATCGTAGCTCTCAAACGGATGGACGGTTTTTTTGCAGTGGTTTTTAGATTTGTTTGATGAAAATCGATGCAGCAGTTTGAAGAGTATCAGCTCTTTTCCAAAATTATTTAAGTCATTTTTGGGATAAAATGGTTTAAAATCTTATGATTAGCGTAGGGACTTTTTAGTATGCAAATAAAGATCTCTATCTCTATCTATCTCAATTTTTTTATTGGAATATGATTCAGATTTAACAACTGTGAAAATGAAAATTATGGTACGGAATCCTTCATTTGTGATTATGGAGTACTTACTTGGTCGGGTTTTTATTTAGAAACATGATAATTTTATTTTAGCACAGCTCAATAGGCACAAAAAGTATTCAAATTAGAATTATTTCAGCGTCGGCTGTTTCTCTTTGTTGTCAAACAAATTATTTGCTAGAAATATATTCAGCATTTTATAAAAAAAATTTTCTTACTTTCAAAAAGTTCTCGATCATTTGAAGTGTTTTATACAGTCTGATTAAGTAGGACATCAAAAAGTTTTATAACTTATTTGACTAGTTAATAGTTTTTTTGCACGTCAGCAGCTCGAACAAGGGTACTTTGCTACTTAAAAACAGTGAGCAAAATCGCATTTTGCTCACTGCGTGAGACAAAATGAGCAAAATGCGATTTTGCTCACTCAGTGAGTAAAATGTGATTTTGTTCAATGTTTTTAAGTAGCAAAGTACCCTTGTTCGAGCTTCTGAGGTGAAAACTTAATTGTTGGTATATCTTAAGAAAACATGAGTGAATAGGTAAGTGATGAAGAAGGAATACATTTTTCGGGTTATCTAATATGTTCTCACTGCTGAGGTGAAAAGTTTTGTGAACTACACGAGATCAAAGTTATTTACATCTCGTGCGCTTTTGAGTCCCTTACTACGCTCAAGATTCTAAATTAGATTCACGAGCGTAGCGAGTATAGAATCTTTCACTTGCACGGGACTCAAAATACGCACTCGAAGAAATATCAAACTTTGATCTCTTGTTGTACAAATAACTATTATTCTCATAATTAATACCTACATTTTAATGTAAAATAAAATACAGCTTAATTCTCTGCGTAATATAATTTATTTTCAAATGTGTATTTCTTAAATGTAGCTCAAAGCTAACTCTCAACTAATGTATTCATCTGTTTTGATTTGAATTGATGAAAAAACAAGCACTTACGACGACACAGAAGCGTGCATTGCTTTCAAAAGTTCCTATATTCAAATGACAATATCAAAAGCGACTTAAAGTTCATCTATATAAGGTGGAGATTACAACAAAATAGATCAATGGTGCTTTATTATATTATGAATGTCAGCTGTTTGTTTGGATAGTTTTTACGAGCCGGGAATACCTCGTTGCATTTTTTGCCCCTTTCGGGTTGCGTAGGTATTGGTGGAATTTCATCGTTTTATTATTTTATTAGTCTAGTAAAAAGCTCTGGATGTTTTTTCTACGTCGTTTTTGAAATTGTTTTTGTTAGTAAAATAACTGTGTTATTATTTCGGTTGTTCAAGTTTTTGTAAATGTTTTAACTTTAAATTTTAAGGGCAATTATTAGGAGCCGCATGGATCTGTTTGCAAAAATAAGTTTGACCTTTGTGCCTCTTTCAACTTGACGAGCAATTTAAAAATTACGGAATAATAACATCCTTAATAGATACGTCCTACGTATTTTAAATTTCTTGAATCCGGGACTGGCGATCGACGGCGGTGTTGCTGTCAAAACGTCGGAGGTAATTTTCAAGCTTAGTTCTACGTGATTATGGCCCGTTTAAGTTTATCAGTGAATAATATCCTCGCAGAGTGGAAATTAACAAACAATTATCTAATTTTCGCAGTTTTTGATTTCACATTTGTCAACTGACAATTACCTAATACGGATGTACCGACTAGTCGCCGACTAGTCGGGAAAGCCGACTATCCGGCCTCATTTGTAGTCGGCGATTAATCGGCGACTAGTCGGCAAAAATGGCCGATTAGTCGGCACTTTATATGTGATATAAAAACAGGTCAAAAAGAAACAGCAAATATTTTCCATAAGCTTTTCACCTGTTTTACCCAAATACTTATTTACGGTGCTTACAAAAACTTTTGTTCGAATTATTGACCGTGTGGTATGTCCGATTGTCCGGTTGTCGTATGAAATGTAGCCTTTGGATTTTTTTTATTTTTTAGCGTTACTATAATTAGATGAATAGCGCGACGAAATGGTTAAAACGATTGTTTTTTAAGTCCATCCGAACCGAACTTAGACGAAACTAATGATCTGGCCGACTAGTCGGCCGACTAATCGGCCATCCTAGCGCCGATTAGTCGGTTAGTCGGCCAAATCAATAGTCGGTACATCACTATTACCTAACTGTGTCCTGTAGCCGCCAGGTGGGCGCCACTGTAAAATAAAAGGATATAAAAAAGCGGCCAAGTGCGAGTCGGACTCGCCCATGAAGGGTTCCGTAATTTATGACGTATTAAAAAAAACTACTTACTAGATCTCGTTCAAACCAATGTTCGGTGGAAGATTGCATGGTAATGTACTAAAATATATGATGTACATCATATATTTTTTTTTAGTTCTCTTATTTTAGAAGTTACAGGGGGGGAGGGACACACATTTTACAAAGTTATTTTTTTTTTCTATTTTTGTGTGAAAATCTCAATGCGGTTCACAGAATATATCTACTTACTAAGTTTAAACAGTATAGTTCTTATAGTTTCGGAAAAAAGTGGCTGTGACATACGGATGGACAGACAGACAGACATGACGAATCCATAAGAGTTCCGTTTTTTGCCATTTGGCTACGGAACCCTAAAAACACGATTAAGAATCAAATCTCAGTCAAAGCCATAAACGCATTGTCATATTTAAACCATTGAACATATTTTTTGAGACATAAAAAAACTCTAAGATACTTATTTTTTAAATCAATTCTTTACCTGTTCGACAAGGGATGCGAGGTTTTTGAGACGCCGCCTATACTCTCCGCAAAGCAAACTGACGACCGGAGTCCTAGAACTTCTCATTCACTCTCGCGTGGTATTAGGTAGAGTGAGAGAGATAGTGATATGAGCCGGTTGTTCAGTTTGGTTTGCAGCTACTATAGTAATTTCATCCAGGTAGTTAAAGCCGGTATTATTTAACTCGGGTTGAGAGGAACAAATATTCTTAACGTGTAATCTACGGTTACTTGGTCAGACTGTTATGGATTAAATGGTTGCTTTTTGGTAGATAATGGATAATGAAATGTGGGTTAATTGTTCTTTCTAAATCAATCTTCCTAAATTATTAATTCCTTACTATGAAAAAAAAAATAGAAAAGACCTAGAGATTAATAAATCCCTAATATGTTATCCCTAGTATATTAAATTAAAATAACAATTATATTCACGTATATCTCAGTCACATAAGCAACGTGTAACATAAACAAATGCACACTTGAAAGTATGTTGTTCAGTTCCGAGAATAAAGACGAATACAGTGTATTTAGCAGACGCAACTGTTTCAAATCTCTTTTATATCATACCCAGTTTAAGTTAAGTTGCACATGCAATGCAGCCCTGTGTCAGATATATGTTAGTTCCCATTGTAAAGAGACAGGGAAACATGTATGTATATCTTTTGCAATAATAGTAATTTACAGACTTTTAAACAAGCTTTCTGAGGATTTGCTACATTCTACATTTTTGATAACATGCTAAATTTAAACTTAAGTCGTCTGTATGGCTAAGATGGTCGATTTTTTATCATCTGTCATCATGCCTGTCACGTGGCGCATGCCATGACAAGTGATAAAAATGCAGCCGTGATACCGCTGAACAAGCTAAAATAATAAATAAATCGTACTCGTTGTATATCTTTAAAAATATATATTTTCTCTCTTATTGTCTTAAATATTATCCTCTCGTAAAACGTAGAATAAAGTGTGAGACTAACTTACTCCTGGCACCTAGAGTACCTAGACTACCTAGATCCGAGCAACGGCGTAAATTCCTAGGTCCACTTTAGTGTATTTATTCGCTCTAAGCCCGCTCTTGTTTATATCTTTATACTCTTGGCGGTTGTGAGTATAAAACTACTGGTTTATGGAGTAAAGAAAAACAACAAATACGTGACCAAATTGTGGTATCGGAATATAACGTAATCAACTAAAATTCTCGATATTAACGGAACTGAGTCTTTTGACGGACTCCACAAAGCAGGAAGTCTCGGGTTCGAATCCTGGTAAGGGCATTTCTTTTTGTGTTTATAAACACATCATATCAACACTCAGAAACAAATATGTATTTATTATAACAAAATTGAATTGAATAACAAAATAACGAAATTGAAAAAATAATAATATTGAAAAAACCATAGCAACAATAATGAACAACATCCACCTCCATATTTACATTTTCAACGACAAATCCTTCTATATAATTTTCAGCGTCCGTTTGTATTCTTAGCTGGGTTGAATCCTATTACCTAGGTATTTACTTAACATTATTTCTAGTCCAAACACTATTTTTGAAAAGCACCGACTTTGTTGCCAAATAATAAAAGCAACCAACATTCAGAAAATGCAGTCCCGAACTCAAAAAACAGAGAACAAACTATTCCCCGCAAACCCGGGCTGCATTTGTCCTATATTTGCGCACGCATTGTCACCCTACTGCATAAAGGAAGTACATTTATCCCGCGTTTTGTTTCAGCTTAGCCGATAAAGTATAGTGACAACACGCACGGCCTTTCGGGGACTCATCTCTTTTTTGCCTGTCGGCACTATGTTATTGTGAGCATGAATATTATTTAAATATAGGATGTGTTGTTTTACATATTTACGGACGTGTTTTGCGTAGGTGGATGCTCAAGGTGATATATTGTTTATCTCAGGGTTTGACGTGAATTTTACAAAGTTGAAGACAGGAGATGATAAAGAGAAGGAGTAAGTTTTTTGCTTTGTAAATCCTCAAAAAAGATTATTTTTAGCTAAAATTATGTAAATTGAATGCTTGTGTATCCGCAAACGAAAACAAATAAGAATATAATTTCAATCATACATTTGTGTTTTGCCGAGTAAAACATAACAAAAATAAGACAAGGCAACTTTTTCAGTTATCTGTCTCCTACTCTCTTTTTTACTTATCTGTCTTAGTAATCTGTCTCGTTAAATACGTAATTGTGACTATTTGTAAACACAAACCCACACTTTACTATGTTTACAAACAGAAACCCGCACAACGTAAAACTCGGTCACAATTAACCGGCACTGCGTGACGGCCGATATTGGCAAAGAGATTTACGGCCTATAACCGGTAGTGGACCGGTTGTAACCGCTTTCGACCCGGTTATGATCGGTTACGCGCCGAACGGGGTTAAAGAGCATTGTTGCCTAGTTTTAGAGGTACTAATTCAGATGTTGCTTTTTTCATAACGTGAGGGTCAGCGGAGTTTTGTGGACTCGTTTATTATATAGACAGTTTCATTTGTCTATAAATTGGTCGATATAATAGATTGCGCGTGATGATTTCTGTATGCGGTAAAGGCATACTAGTGAAACTCATTATATGGCATGTGATTTGGAAATGTCCCGCATCCCGCTTGCGGGTTCTTTCGACCAATGAAACTAAGCCTTATACCATTGTGTGGTTTGATTTGAGAGCTTCTACAGGTTGAAAGCATAAGTATCTAGATTATTTTATTAGGAACACACGATTTGCGATTGCCTATAAATATTAAGTTGATTGTTTTGTATTTATCAAAAATTAAACGTGCCGGTTTCACCTCTAATTAAATACAAAAGTGTTGATGGATTTGTAAGATGTCTATACTTGGTCAACCAGATCTTGACAGTAGAAAAAGGCGGCAAATTTGAAAAATGTAGGCGCGAAGGGATATCGTCCCATAGAAAATTTGAATTTCGCGTCTTTTTTTACTGACAAGATTTAGTTGACAAGCTATAAACTGATTTAGCAGTATCAACGAATGCCACTATAAGCGTAGGAAATTATAACTTTGTACAGGCATTCGAATTTCCAAGAAAAATAGACTCTACAAAGAAAGCCTAAAAGACTTATTTTAAAATAGAACAGTTTACAACAGCGATAACTTCCTGATACGCTTTCCTACTCCTAATACACATAGCCAGATAACCGTTCCCACTGCAATACCCATAAACATGTTACCTGACTACAATAATATAAGTGCACGCTCGCGGTGGCTTTATAACTTTTATAACCTATTGTTGCGGGTCGTGCAGGGTCTGCTAGTTGCGCAAACAATGCGAGGCGATCGACACGGTTAATATAATGGTTAATAATGGAAAACTCTCGTGAGACTCGAACATATTAAAAATATTTAGAAGTGAGTCACTCACGAACTCACGCAGTACATACTGCTCCTAGATAGTCCTGATCTGATCACAGTGATCACTCATATAAATGTTTTTAAATACTTTTTTTTGTAAGGTATGTTCCCATAATGACTTAACGAGTTATTCGCGAATAATGGCTTAACTAAATAGTTATTCGGGTTGTAATTCATCACAATTATGATTAATGAATTAGAAATAAAAGCGAAATAATTGTAATTGCTACTCAGAAAGAAGTACGTTTGAATCGAAGAATCGATTATTTCGATGATAATAAATAAGACATATTATGATTTTCATAGGTGGTGGTGCCGTGACCAGGATATCTATGTAGTTATTTTGTTTATTTTAAGCAGGGATGTTGCGGATGCCGATTTTTTCCGCGTCCGCGGATGTCAAGATAGTACCTTAAAAAACGTCAAATATTACATTTTAGTAATTTTTATTTCAAAAAACCGGCCAAGTGCGAGTCGGACTCGCGTTCCAAGGGTTCCGTACATTTAGTCCCACTCACGCTTGACTGCTCATTTCTAATAGGTTTTTTTTGGTTAATGACTAAATTACCTAGCAGTCTAGCACTTACGCCGATGCTAAGACGTTCCTGTACCAACCTGTTCCACATCCGCATCCGCATTAAATCCGCATCGATTTTATGCGGATGCGGATGCGGATGTTGAAAATAATGCGGATGTTCCGCGGATGCGGATGCGGATATTCGCAACATCCCTGATTTTAAGCATGATCTAAGATAAGGTCATTGCGCATGATTAAAAATTAAAATAAATTTGTTTAGGAAGTGAAGCTTCAAAATTAAAAAAAAAAATTACTAGACCAACCACAAAATCTGGAACATTCAGTATGTTGAGTCAAATGAACATAATTTCTGTTTGAGTGAGTAGTTTCTGGTGGCTTTCAGTCATTTAAAATTAATTTCGATTATCATATAACCACAGCACTATTAATATTGGAGGCATCTGTTATAATTATTGTTTATTTGATTCAACGCAATTCAAACAAGCGCTAATGTACATTAAACATATTAACGTTAATTGAAACAGTAATAATTATAATTACAATTATGCATAATTATAATCCATAATTAATTGAGTTCTCGTGAGATTACTTTGTTACATTATATGGTATTTAACCTTTTCCACGCCGTGTCAAACACAAAAGCTGTCACTCAGACGCCACATCATTGAAGTGTCAAAACTGAAGTTGAACTTTATGTATATGCACGTAGGTCGATGTTGCTCTGGGGTCTGTGACCGATTAATCGGTCTTTGGCGTTGAACCTACGGTGCGGATATATCGGTCATTGGCGTCCAAAAGGTTAAATGAAAGTATTTTATGGTGGTCATTATAATTGTTGCCCCTTTTTTATTAGCCTCTTTTAGTGTCCCATTGTTGAGCAAAAGCCTTGCATATTTTCTCCATTCGATCTAAGTACTCTCATTATAAACGTCATATTTTCATATAAAGTCATTAACAGACTTTGTTAATGCAAATGCCATGCAGAGTTACCTTCGTCCGCCTCTATGTAACCGTTAGTAATGACACGCTCATCGGGCCCCTATTCTCGATCGATCGACAGATGGCCCGACCAATCATTAGTAATGAGATACGCGCATTGTTAGCGTGTGCTCATCGACAAATGTCGATTTATGGCAGTTTATGATTACTTGATTAAGGACTGTGCAGTGTACTCGTGTGACTCGTAGGGGGCATATTGATTTGTGAAATTTACTGTACAAAATCATTATAAGCGGTTGTATTTGATTTCTGGGATTTTTTATTAAAACATTACTAATATTCGCAATTTATTTTATGTTGATTACTGTAAATGTAAATGTTGTATTGACTTTGAAGTTTTAATAGAGCCCTTGAACCCTACTTGCAGAATATTTTTTTTTAATTTTGTAATTAATAATTAAAAATAAGTACGTACATGTCATTTACGAAAGAAAAAGTGACGACCGGCCGGTACACATCAGGGCTATAACCGCGAAAATCGAATTTCGCAAATTGCGGGCATTTTTCTCTGTCACTCTAATTAGGCCTGCATTGGAGTAAAAGAGACAGATCCCAGCAATTTGCGAATTTCGGTTTTCGCGGTAGCCCCTCAGGGTCTTTTTCTTGTATATATGGACTTCATTTCTGTCTATAATCAATTTAAATGGTCTGGAAAACTTACAATTTCGGAGTCCTTGTAACGAAGGTATTCGTTTTGCATAAGGTATTCGTATTTGTGGCTTACCTGTAAAAAAAGACTTATTAAGATATGCAAAAACACGAACAATATAGCTTAATTAAAAGTAAATCTTAAAACTTTAGTTATACCTTTTTGTCATCAACTAATCAAAATATTGTTCATGTATGTCGTCTGAAATGTGTATAATGTTTAATTAACATTAGCCTAGCATAATTTATGCTAAGTGCTATTGTAATTAAATCAAATTAGCTGACATTATGAATACATATATGCTATGTAAAGAGCTCTTAATATTATATTATGGAGTATTAAGGTGACATTTGGATGGCAACTGCAGCTGCATTACTGTTGCGAAATTACTGCTCACACTGCTGACGCGGGCGACGTCACTGTCAATTTCCTTGATAAGTAAAAGTGACGTTTACCGCTTCATTACCGCCGCGATTATGACGTTTAATCCGTGATTTCTATAATCAAGGAAATTGCATTGACGGCGCCCGCTTCAAGGCCGCTGCAGTGATGCAGCAACAGTAATGCAGCTGCGGTCGCCATCATAATGTCACCTTTATATCTTAGATTTCTTAAATAGGTTATGAGTTATGACGAATAATTGCCACATTTTTTATGTAAGTAAACAAAATAAAACGTTTTTCTAACGCTTTATTTGACATCGTTTATGTTTTTCTTCTAATCGTTGTAGTAGCAAATTGTTTTGACCTCTTGTTTAATATATCAAGGTAGGTAATTACTACCCAAACAAAAATATTCTGGTTTCAATAAGACAGAAGAAAAGTAAGAACGGTAAATTTAAGTGGTTCTAATAAATGGCTGTTTCATATAGAGTTATTTTATGGTGTCCGAACTTTTAACAGCTTAATAAAATCTGATAACCTGAAACAATTGTAAGACAAGTAATCTAACGACCACACTTCTGTATGTTTAAATTTTATTGAAATATAATTTTTCATCTTTATAACCTATTATTTTTGGTCTTTATACATATATCCTGCTACCCTAAGGTTGTCTGGAAGAGGTAGCTTACAGCGATAAGACCTTCTGTTGCTACCTTTATTAACATTGTAAATCTGTTTTTGAATTTGTTTTCTTTGTGATATTATAAAGAACATTGACATACTTTTTCCGCACTACATTGCCCTATCAACAAGCGATAGAACATTTTACATAAAACCCTGATACCTCGTAACCAGGGATCCCTAGCGCCATTTTACCGCCCTTTTCACCGGTCACTGGGCCGGCAGCCATTTTTAGGGTTCCGTAGCCAAATGGCAAAAAACGGAACCCTTATAGATTCGTCATGTCTGTCTGTCTGTCTGTCTGTCTGTCTGTCCGTCTGTCCGTCTGTCTGTCCGTCCGTATGTCACAGCCACTTTTCTCCGAAACTATAAGAACTATACTGTTGAAACTTGGTAAGTAGATGTATTCTGTGAACCGCATTAAGATTTTCACACAAAAATAGAAAAAAAAAACAATAAATTTTTGGGGTTCCCCATACTTCGAACTGAAACTCAAAAAATTTTTTTTCATCAAACCCATACGTGTGTGGTATCTATGGATAGGTCTTCAAAAATGATATTGAGGTTTCTAATATCATTTTTTTCTAAACTGAATAGTTTGCGCGAGAGACACTTCCAAAGTGGTAAAATCTGTCCCCCCCCCCCCTGTAACTTCTAAAATAAGAGAATGATAAAACTAAAAAAAATATATGTGACGTTATCTATAAAAAGGGACCTTATTGTCGATGGCGGTTACGCCATTATTAACGATGCTCCGATATAAATACAACGCCGCGCGACGCTGTGCGGCGTAAGCGCCATCGACAATAAGGTCCCTTTTCATAGATAATGCCCCATATGATGTACATTACCATGTAAACTTCCACCGAAAATTGGTTTGAACGAGATCTAGTAAGTAGATTTTTTTATACGTCATAAATCGCCTAAATACGGAACCCTTCATGGGCGAGTCCGACTCGCACTTGGCCGCTTTTTTAGCACCGTTTGATAGACGCCGATCGGCGCGCCGCTTGATAAACGCCGATCGGCGTTCGGCGTAATTGGCCTTTGTCCGCCGCGGACGGGCCGGCAATATTTGCACGGTTAATGTGTTTGAAGTCTTTTTACTGCGTGTTGTATGTGTTATCAAAGGGCATGTCATAGTCACGTTTTTAAAATAGGTACTAGGTGAAATTTTGAACGCTAAAAAAATGTGTTACTTGGCCAGCAGTAAGAATATTGCAAAAAATAATGAATGAATACCTACTTATATCATTTAACGACAGTTTCTTTTACGGATCACACACATGTGTAAAAATACGTATTTTTTTAAACTGACATATATACGTAATTACGTACCTACGTGCGCTATTTTTTTTTTCATAAGAAGAAACACAATTATATACTTAATTTTTTTTTTATTAAGTACCTACCTAATTAAAAAAAATTAAGTACCTATATTACCTAATTGTTTCTTCTTATGAAAAAAAAATATAGACGTTAGAAATACCCTATGTACCACAAATCCCTAAGAATCGTCCTTGAGCCCATAGGTAATCGTTCAACAGAAACATTACGCATAACTCTATTTGCGCGCAGAACGAATCGTGCGCATAGTGTAAACAACGCATTAGTCATCGTAGTCAATCACTACTGGTCATTAGGTCTTGGCATTATGCCTGTAGGTAAACAGTTAGTACCTGACCGTGAGAATCTTTGTTCTATTTATTTAAACTTTATTGAACAAATAAAGAAAATTTTATGCCAAATTTTTTTTGCATAAAAAGAACTGTACAGAGCAAAGTATGAAGATTTTCAACCACCGACGCAAAAATAGAGGTGTTATAAGATTGACCTCTATTGTGTGTTTGTATGTGATACTGTAGCTCTTAAACGTGGAAACTGAGGTAGAAGGAAATTTAAATGATACCTAGCCTAGTCACAATTTGAGATGTATAACCAGGTGCATGTTAAGTTTCCCCATCGGCACACAAACCTCCTCAACTCTCAAGGTTTTGCCAACGATGGGTCTTGTAATAATATGTATTAGCATGCCTGTAACTTGTTATTATTCAATCATTAAAAAAAAAAAGTAAGCCTAGTCATACGACCTGACCTGATTCATTGTAAATTACATAATTTGCACCAATTTTGAAATGTGAACACTTTGTATGGTACTTTGAATTTTAGCACTATCGAGTAAAAGTAATATTTTATAATTTTAAAATGCCTACACTAATGCAATTAATGATTGACTTCTTGATTGACTTGAATCACAAACTTCTTGGCGCCCACAGCTATAGAGTCTGTGCGGAAAGAGAAGAGTTGCGGATTGTATTGGGCCCCATACATTCCACGACTTTTCTCTTTCCGCACAGACTCTAGGTATAACTGTAGAATTAACTGCCGCGTGAAAATGAGTCACGTTTCGCGTGACACTGTGTGGAAATTAGTCATTAAAACATTAAGGTCGTGAAAGACCTAAACTGCCAAATGCGTAATCAAATATAATCCATACGTTAATTAACTTGAAAGCTGCCAACCCTAAGAACGCCATAACTTTAGCCAGGGTCATCACAAGTTAGATTGGCCGGCCAAATTTCTTCAACTCGTTAAAACTACTTTAAAACTCTTATAAAGGAAATGACAATAAAAAGTTTCGCATTTCAATGCGATGAAGGCGACGATGGCAGCTACACGGAATGGTAGATTCGTGAATTTGTGGAAAATAATAATATTATGTAGTACAGCGGTACAAGTTACCTATACTTATAGTCAAAAGTTTTGTTGAAAACTCGATAGATGAGAACTTATTAGGTACTTCGATGAGAGCATATAACCCACTTTAGTACTTTTGTTTGACGATATTGATTTGACTTTAAGCCTTTATAAGGCAGAGGGAATATTTCCCACCTGATTTTGAACTTTAATTCAAAGTGATGGGGTTGTATTTCGCATTATTTCTTATGCCTAGGCTCTTGACTTTGACCTAAACGTACTCGACTGTTTCCTCCGTGAGTTTTGAATGATTGAGTGAGTTTCCTAGAGCAATGATTTTTTCAACACAGATTAATATTATCAATATCTGTGTCGGACCGTTTGGTTTTTTTTGTATTTTTGTTTTTTAAGGCGCTAGAGCTCTTCAAAAATGGCCAAAATGGCCTAATTGACTATGCCGCAATGAGAGGCGTGGTATTCAAAACTGATATCAATTAGCCAAAAAAGCAAAACGGTCCGACACAGATAATTTTATAATCATTTAGATTTCCAAATTTGGTTACGATTGGTTAAGTTTTGGAGGAGGAAACAGTCGAGTACGAAACCTCGATTTTTGAGATTTTTACGCAGGATTTTTCGCCTTGTCCTTATCGCACTAGTTTTAGGAACCGCTTCCGTTAGCGAGACGGGTATATTTACCTAAAATATTTAAATCTCAGCTCCTGTTTCGTCTTAACAAAGTTATGTCCCTTAGGCTTCATCGTTGTTACTTATACATTAATGCAAAAAAAAATGTCAAGTGAATTTAAAATATTATTCAAAATACACGATTGAAATATCACGCATGACGAATTCAGTATTCTCTTTTAAAAGCTGTATCGGATATCAATGGCATTTTACTATTACATGTCACATTATTATATTGCATATCAATTTATAGCCCCAAGTCAAACAAAAGCAACATACCTTTTAAAAAGTTAGATAAAAAAACTCTACCTAAATTGGCACAGTTATAACCACAATTCGCGACAACCCTCCGATTTTTTGCCACTAGGGCTGTCACCCTCCGCCAAATTTTACAATAACAATTCACACAATGAGATAAGTAAAAATACGAGCTTGTTAAACCGTAAAAAGTAATTATGGGGAGCAGAGTCAACAGTGGCAGACACCACGAAATTATGCACGGCCTGTTATAATATACGGTTTTTCGCACATGACATTTTTAGCCATCATAAACGTAATTACAATAGCACTTAGGATCTTTTTAGAGCAAACTAGTAAATTGTCAGAGTCCACTTCGTTCACCCTAATTTTTAATAATAATTCTTGACTCTTGCATTGATCAAAATACAAATCCGTTTTGCCAGCCCTAGGATAGGGTTGTTGAAAAAATGAAATATTGTTATTGCTAATTATAGTCGCGCAATAATTTTTATGAAGGTTATTTTTACAAATGAGCGGTTCTTGCGAAATAAATTACCAAGATAGATTTGGATTAACGTATTTAATATGAAATATTTTTAAAATAAATGTGGAATAACTACACTAATTTCGTCGATATTCTAGAAAAAAAAGTGTGTTTTTGCGCGCATCAAACCACTACAGGTTAATAAATAATAAATACGTATTAATCAATATTTTTCATTACAAAATACTTTTTCAGAGATTTTTGAATTTTCATTCGTTCATCTTTAGCAACGATAGCAAGTGAGGGTAACATAATTATTACAAAAAGAAGTTAAAAGGTGCTTATACCTTTCAACAAAAATGTGTGTGTGACTGTGTGTTTAATTGGGTATGTCAAAAAGCGGCCAAGTGCGAGTCGGACTCGCCCATGAAGGGTTCCGTATTTAGGCGATTTAAGACGTATAAAAAAAAAACTACTTACTAGATCTCGTTAAAACCAATTTTCGGTGGAAGTTTACATGGTAATGTACATCATATATTTTTTTTTAGTTTTATCATTCTCTTATTTTAAAAGTTACGGGGGGGGGACACACATTTTACCACTTTGGAAGTGTCTCTCGCGCAAACTATTCAGTTTAGAAAAAAATGATATTAGAAACCTCAATAGCATTTTTGAAGACCTATCCATAGATACCCCACACGTATGGGTTTGATGAAAAAAAAATTTTTGAGTTTCAGTTCGAAGTATGGGGGAACCCCAAAAATTTATTGTTATTTTTTCTATTTTTGTGTGAAAATCTTAATGCGGTTCACAGAATACATCTACTTACCAAGTTTCAACAGTATAGTTCTTATAGTTTCGGAGAAAAGTGGCTGTGACATACGGACGGACAGACAGACATGACGAATCTATAAGGGTTCCGTTTTTTGCCATTTGGCTACGGAACCCTAAAAACAAACGAAGAACGAGCAGCAACCCTATTCAAATAATGATAATGTCTTCAACTGTCCAAGTTGCCAACTTAACGGTCTCAAGTCAAAACAGTCCAATGAAATGTTTGAATTCTTTGACGCGCCGCTTATTGACCGAACTTCATTATTTCATCACGCTCAAGATGTTTGCGTGAAGCGTAAACACTTGCCCAACCAATTCCTCGGAACGTCACGTATGAGCTAGACTTTAATTACAATAGCCTACAACAAACTGCTAATAAGATAAACCAGCCTAAGGCGGACCCTAAAATCTGTAATAACTATGCGTATTTGGAGCAAAAACTTTAAACTGGTTATCTTTAGAAAACACGTATAGGCGATAGGAATAACCAAACGTTCGACGACCTATTCAAAACTAAACCGCATCAAGTTCAAGTTCAAAGACGTTCGAAATTAAATTTTAATACCACGTGATTAGGCTTAAATTGGCAAATGTTTGCTCAAGAGCTCCGTGCTCTTTTATTTTAAATTCTGAGTGTTCTAAATTCAAATTCAATTAAATATTCGATTGCGCTCGGTAGTTGGGCGATTCATTCCAATTTTGAACTGAAGGGTGTGAAATAAAATAAAACGGTTTTTACCGAGCTAAAGGGACTTTGGATTTCATGAATGTACTTAGTGGAAAAATATCATCATTTACTTTATGTGTATGGTACTTTGAATTAATACGCAATTACGCATCCCACGTCTAGCTAATGGTTTCATTATAGCTAGCGTAGGAGTCAATATTACATTCGTTTGTTAAAATAAAGATACCAAATTGCTAAACGACTACATGACAAACCCTCTATTTTATAAATAGAGAAGAAAAGTCGATGTCAGCGAGTTACTTTTTATATATGTACATAGGTATTATTGGCGTTTAATTATTTTAGTACATTAAAAAATATTTTTTACTCAAATACTTATTACTTATTGGTACGGGTTAATAAATCATTCGTCAATTTCAGCATAGACAATCAATCAAATACTTTTAAAAGTATAACCGCAATTTTCTCTCCGCTGTAACCGCTAATCCAAATCTAAGGTTACTTACGAGCTACGCTCCAAGTACAATACTTAATTCTCAAGGAGCACCAGTATACAATGATCTCCGACAAGAAACAACTGTAACACATTGGTAGGTCTCAATAAACTGGTTCATGAAAGGCGTTAGTTAAAGTGAATGAAGGTCCAGTGCAGTGAGTCCGCAGCCATCAAACGCAACGCAACCCATCATTATAGACCGAGGCAATAATTATGAATACGAACGCAAGTTACGGATTGGGAATAGAACGGCTGTGCTGTGGATAGTCAAAACGTGGTAACTGATATTTAGAAGCCCAAACAGTTGATGTGCTGTGCCTAAACTTACTGGTTTTACCTGCGTTTTTATTACTTTTGTAGAGAAAATATATTACTAGTGTCGTAATCACAGATTTTAAAATTCAATATTCAAATAATTTCACAAATCAAAATTCAAAAAACAAATCTAAGTTATGCTGATGCAAGCTACTATTTAACATTTGTGAATATTTATCCCTTAGATGTACAAATCAATTTCTTAGTTTATAAGTCGATATTTAAGGTATATTATATCTGTAAAAATGTGTTAAATAAAAAATGTCTATTATGCCTATATCTATTTCAAGAAATAAAAACCAATTTTGCACTGACACTTCACAAAAACGTATGCAAACATTTATCTTCATTTATTTCCTTTCAAAGTTATGTTCCGTTAAAAAGTATGAATACCTTTCTCTTGCTAGCAAAAAGTACTTGTAATTACAACATTTCAACTAAGTGAACGTTCCCACGAAATACGATTAAATCACCACGTATGCATAATAATTATAAAATAACCAAGAATGTTATTACAGTACAATCAGCAAGGGTCAGGTTCACACTCGTGTTAAATTACCATTAGTAGATATAGGTTTAATCTACCCACTGTTTGTTTAGGACAAAATGGTCAAATCTTATAAGCCGATTTAACCACTATCCGATTAGCTTAGCATTTACTTACGTTATAAAACAAAATCGCATTTAAAAATTACATTCACTACAACAGAATTACCTACGTCCTCTTTAATTTTTGACAATACATATATTGTTGTTCGGAAAATAATTTATGGCCAACATGGCGATTTTCTCTACAAGTTTTTTGTACCGACTGTACCTTTCTTTAAATATCGAGACGATCCTAAAGCGCACTCGATAAGGTCGTATGGGGCTCCATCATTAGACAATTTCGATTGTATAATAAGTTTGCAGTGTCCCCGAAGTTACGTATTTACCAATGCCAAAATTTCCTCTCGTTCAATTGATTCGATTCTATAATTAGTTGACAATGTTCTACAAATTGAAAAACTACATAGGTACTTACATTTATTAAATTGTTAACTAGCGACCCGCCCAAGCTTCGCACGGGTTAACAAATATACATAAAACTTCCTCTTGAATCACTCTATCTATTAAAAAAAAATAAAAGCGGCCAAGTGCGAGTCGGACTCGCCCATGAAGGGTTCCGTATTTAGGCGATTTAAGACGTATAAAAAAAAAACTACTTACTAGATCTCGTACAAACCAATTTTCGGTGGAAGTTTACATGGTAATGTACATCATATATTTTTTTTAGTTTTATCATTCTCTTATTTTAGAAGTTACGGGGGGGGGGGGACACATTTTACCACTTTGGAAGTGTCTCTCGCGCAAACTATTCAGTTTAGAAAAAAATGATATTAGAAACCTCAATATCATTTTTGAAGACCTATCCATAGATACCCCACACGTATGGGTTTGATGAAAAAAAAAAATTTGAGTTTCAGTTCGAAGTATGGGGAACCCCAAAAATTTATTGTTTTTTTTCTATTTTTGTGTGAAAATCTTAATGCGGTTCACAGAATACATCTACTTACCAAGTTTCAACAGTATAGTTCTTATAGTTTCGGAGAAAAGTGGCTGTGACATATGGACGGACAGACAGACGGACAGACAGACAGACATGACGAATCTATAAGGGTTCCGTTTTTTGCCATTTGGCTACGGAACCCTAAAAACCGCATCGGAATCCGTTGCGTAGTTTTAAAGATCTAAGCATACATACAGACAGACAGCAGGAAGCGAATTTGTTTTATACTAACTATGTACATGTAGTGATTCAATATCGTAATATCACTTACTAGGTTTTGATCTAGCGCAACTAGATATCAGAGGCGTGTCGTGCCCGTTTGAATGGCAGCTCTCTTTGTTCGACGTGAATTCGAATTAAGAATGTAACGTAACGGATTCGGAGCGTTCCGTTCCTTATTTGATTTAACGATACAAAAAGTGCTTGTAATGGGAAACTAATTATTTTCTCTTTTCAAATATGTATTCTGTAACAGCTAACTAGAATTGTTAGTACTTTTTATAATATATAGGTCTTATTATCTCGAGAGTTATCTACTATATTTGTTATAGTCGTTCTTAAAAATATTATGTATCTCTGTATCAAAGAAACTGACAGCAATAATGCAGGGACGCGTAACCCTTTTTAATTAGCTCAAAGCATTTTTAAGTGTAATCCTTATCACTAAAGTATGAATAAATGAATAGGTATACGTGAGAGCGCATTAACAAACGTCATTTCCATATCTCTTTACTATAAAATGATAGAAATGACTCGTGGAAAGAACAGTTTCGAAGCAGGATATTGCCCAACTTAAATTGAGCTCCGGTTACTTGTAGTTGTAACTAATGTAGGGGTCACATTTAAACTGGTTTTTGGTGATATTGCCTGTAAGGGTTCAAGTTACGTAACGAATGGGTCGTGATAAACGCAATCAAATACGATTGGGGAGATATAATTAAGGCGTCTAATGGTAGTGATAAAACTATAAAAAATAATAATATGCTAATTAATGGTATATTCGGGCTGTAGTTATTACGTATCAGTTTTTGTTATTTC
The DNA here is from genome assembly GCF_948474715.1 of Cydia amplana. Classification (NCBI taxonomy): domain Eukaryota; kingdom Metazoa; phylum Arthropoda; class Insecta; order Lepidoptera; family Tortricidae; genus Cydia; species Cydia amplana. Next base: position 2,983,644 of record NC_086073.1, on the reverse strand, counting down.
CTTCTGCTCACCAGGCGAAGCGAATTAATAAATTATTATAAAAGTGTTATAAAATAATAAAGTTATCGTTAGAAACCTGGGAAATAACATTCTTTCACCTCATATTTCTTCTGCAGAGTTAAGTGACCCCCCTATGAACAAATTTATATGCTGGGGGATCACTTAACTCTGCAGCTTTACTGTAAATATGTACTTACATTAAATAGCGTGGAATATTTTCTATAAATGCTATATATGTATAATAACCAGAGAGAAAAATGGGGACTATACATTTGTATGGAGAAGCGGTCACGTGACGTCTTCCTCTTTCTTCTTACATGCCATTTCTGAATTTTATTGTAAAGACATTAAGGTTCAACAATGGTCAGTGTCACTGTTATTCCTGGAACATGTTGCTCCGGGCCAATTTGAGTGAGTAAGACGGATGGTGTGCGAGGGAGTCAAAGTTTAATTGACTGTGGCATTAACAAACGAAGCGGTTCCCTGCAGAGCTGTGGGATTACGGTTAAGAGGTTACAACTACTGATTTATTGAGTTGTTTAACTGTTTTATTAAATTAAATAAAGAAAAGTGGCCAAGTGCGAGGACTCGCGCTCCGAGGGTTCCGTGCATACTTACTCATCACATTTTTTTATATAGGTAATTAGGTACCTGTTTTTGTTATTTGATTGTTTATTAAGGAAGATTACTAACTACTAAGTACTTTATACATAAGTACATATAAATATTTCAGATTCGAATTATAACGTATTGGTCGAACGATATTCGGAAGATTGCGGGTCACTTCTGGATGAAATTGGCTCAGGACCGGGATAAGTGGCGTACTCGAAGAGAGGCCTATGCTCAGCAGTGGGCGATAAAAGGCTGATATGATGATGATGATGATGAAGAAGATTAGATACAGAAAATACAAAATTTAATTTCTTTGAAAAAAATAAGATTTTCTTAGTTACGAAAACAAAAGCTTGCCCAAACAACATTACATTATAAATGTATATTTCGTTGTAAGAAACATCTCGACAAACTTCTGAAAACCAAAGGAAACAGTTGGACTCCTGAATCTTTCATAAGTTGCTTTGTATAATGATCACAAACCTATTTACAAGCTAACTCCCAAAATGGCCGTAAGTGTACTTTACGTAACGTTGTATCTGTCTTATATTATCATTTGAAAACCAACTCTATACACTTCAAATTAAGGTGCATTCGAAAGACAGAAGGGAGGGAGATATGAGGTGTAAAAGCAAATATTCGAAGTGGGCCAACATTTACATAAGGACCGTGTTCTATTAATATTCATTACATAAGTTGTGAAGAAGTTGGGATAATTAAAGGAATATGAAATTAAAAAATTATACCACCTTTGATTAATGTCTGTCGAGGTTTTATGAAGAATTTACATACGTGAGACCGAACTGTATTTACAAGGAACATTAACATCAAAGCGAATATGATAAAGGTATTTTGATTATAAATAAACTAGTACAGTCAGCGTCAAAGTATCTGATGCCTCCCTGGCATACTGTTCCAAACATAAATCTATATAAAACTCTACAGTTCGCATATCGCATTACTAAATAGATAAAACAAAGTCGCTTCCCGCTGTCTGTCCCTATGTATGCTTCGATCTTTAACCTTTTAACCGCCATAGAATACGTAGGGGGTACGAATACGAAGTCACTTTTGTCTTATTTATCAGACAGCGGCGAAATGAGCCCGATTTTGTATGTCTTATATATCAGTCTACGGCGGTTAAAAGGTTAAAGCTACGCAACGGATTATGATGCGTTTTTTAATAGATGGAGCGATTCAAGAGGAAGGTTTATGTTTAATTTGTTAACCCGTGCGAAGCCGGGGCGGGTCGCTAGTGTTACATATACGAGTAGAGACAATATCTCTTTTTGTTAAGCTGTGAATGTATGTCTTTTTGTATTGTGAATGGTAGATACTTTTGACACGTAGTCTGATCCGCTACTTTTGGTGCTGACTGTACAGTATATTACCAGTGTCGGAGTCCATATAGACTTCGATTCCCATCGACTTGCCTACCTTTCAGCTAGTTGAATACTTTTGTTAACGCTCATAAAGAAAAGGAGAGCTAAATTTGTTGCCTTTTTCTATTATGGTGCATTGGGGTAACTTCGAAAGCGGGGTATTTCAAAATGTCCTACGTACTTGTACAGTACAACTACAAATTCAATTCGAGTTTAGAACTCTTATATAAAAGAAACGCAAAATTCCGAATTGCCCTTGGAATTACCAGGATATTTGAGAAATTTCGGCTTCTAGGTATATTTTCCATTCGTTTCTTTCCAACTCGGCTTTAGTACATCACCAGCAATGAAATTTAAAGACACACGGCAAGACTATACGTCTAATCTTCGAATGCAAACGATGCACGTGCCTCCCACTTATCAGAGGGACGTGATACGCGTGCCAACGCCATGCTGATTGTTGTACTTGCTAAAAAAGGTGGAACTTATGTGAAAAACAAGGAGTTTGAGGCGTTTTATGTGCTTTGAGGGCTGTATAGCGCCAGCAGCGCTTCTAGAATTCTATAATCTTGACGCAATAGGGTTGTTGACGCATGTTGAATTTTATGTCTTCCATTTTACCAACTTCTGACTTACATTTTAATATTATATAGCAACAATATACATAAACGCAATATTTCACCGACAAAATCGCAATTTCCTTGTTTTCATACCTCAAAACGGCTTCTAACGTTACATAGTGACGTAACGATGTATTGCCACTTTGTACGAAGCGTTTCGTCAGTAAGGGCCACCCCACATCTAGCGTCTTTCAAGCGTCGGCGTCTACAACTCTATGGCCGAACGTCGACGCAACGTCATTTTCCATAGCGCTGACCAGACGCCGACGCTCGAAAGACGCTAGATGTGGCCGTAAAGTGCGAGTACTAATAGACTTTGACCATCATTTGTGGCTTTTGTATTGCTTTAAGACAATGGGATCCCATACAGACATTTGATCCTCAAAACAAACCTGATCGACTGATACCATTCATAAAAAAAACAACGTGTTGCACTCCGGGAGTGCCGACAGAAGTGAAAACTCAATGATTAGTCCAAAATGTCTGCAGCTCTATTTATAATTGACCGTTCCTCCTTTCTATTGAAAAACTTTAGTTCCGAAATTGCTGGTCAGTGAGCTTGTTTAAAATTCGAAATTCGTAGCGTTAATTGTTTAAAATTAGAATAGAACTTGTAATGTTACCTTGCAGACTTCGCATCTAAATTTGGTCATGATATTTTGAGTTTTATTCACCAGTACTAGAGTTCACCTTTATTAGCGATTTCATCAAGATGTAGCTTTATTGAATTATATTTGAGTGATATAAAGTTAGAATGTAACTGTGAGATCCTTGTATTTCAGCTTCAGCCCGTACAAGATTAGAAAATTGAGCTTTATTGCTTAATATAAAAGTCCAGTTTTAAATAAATGACCTGAATATGATACGTTATGACTATAAAGTTCTTTGGTGAATAAAAACGAAACAGCAGGCTCAGGCATACATTTTCGACGCGCGGTAGAAAGAGAGGGTTACGCCTTATGCCTTACGCCTTACGCTGTCTCGAGTTTGTCATTTTTTCCCCACGTCAAAAAGTGCACAGCGCCGCTAAAGAAGTTTTCACTTCAAAAAAATTTATAATACCCTATTTAGTAAGGTAAGTATGCACTCATAAGTACTTTCACTAAACAAAGTTTACATTGTTTACATGTCCAACGCTTTACTTTTGATTTGTAAAACGCATTTATTCTGGTACACGTAAGCAACGACTTTCTTATGCGTTGGAATAACATCGAATTTCGTAAGTTACGTATTGTGGTTTTTGATTTTTGAAATGGGCGTGCGAAACGCGTGTTCTCGTGCCCTTTCGTATTTGACATTTCGCGTAACCGGTGACATTCATTATGGCCATTGGATTGACAGAGCAAAATGCAATCATGTTACAATGTAAGTAGTTGACTTTATGTAGGTATTCGTCGGTTTTCGTCTTACAGTCCCAACGGAATCCTATTCTACCTACATATAGTATTGTTTATAAATACTGAAATAGAAATATAATACGTATGTACATATCTGTTAATCTATGACTTAACCGCAGTCCAGTTTCTATCGTTTCGTCAAAAATTATAAAGGCTGCCTTTCCACTGCGGCGGAGATGAGGAGACATTCGGGAATCAATCAATAGCATTAGTTGTAATCCAGCGGAGTGGAAAATAGAACCAATGCTATTGGTTGATGCCCTCCTCAGTGGAAAGACTTGTGCCGTCCAGCGTAAATAATTTTGACGCTAGGTAGTTTAAAATCCTTGTGCCTACGATATGCAGTTGACTGTTTGTTCCATCCCTTAGTACAAAAAATGCTTACATAACCATTTTAAGTTGGGACTTGAACGTATGCAGTCTTTGTGTTGAAAGTTTTAATTGCTAGCCGAGATTAATGTTGGCTGTAGATCGATCACTTCATTAAATTTTAACTGGGTTTGACGGTGGAGTTGTCACGTAACTATGTCAATTATCAATTTAACCGTTTCGGTGCGGATGGCACGACAGGCGTGTCAATCGTGTCATCAATGTTTTTAACGTGTGGCGTACCTAGGACACGATAGACGTGCCATCATATTCTATGGCGTAAGGCACGCCTGTCGTGTCATGAAATAATTGTTCGCCGCCACAGCCATAAGTTTTCGAAAATGGAACACACAATGAAGCGGTTAATAATTAGGGCGTCCGCTGGTTGGAGCGGTCGCGCGGAAGCGTCCGGCGGATTCTATCTACAAGGCGGATCTAAATATACCTACCTACAATGGCAACCGTTCGTGCGTCCCCTCCGTGGACCCGCGCTAGCTAGCGGACGCCCTAACAAACCTCTGTCAAATTTTGTCTCTTTCTAAAACACAGAAATAACAATACATTGGATATGGACCAACGATTATCGACGGACAGTTAGATTTGAAAAGAAAATAAGCACGAAAATACAATGTTAATTTATTTCAATATCTACTGAAAGTGCGAATTAGTCATCAATATCATACACGGTTCAGTCATCAGTGATTGTACCTAATCATAATTAATATTTATACCTAAATACCTAATATAATGTGAAAACGTACCTACAAGGTACTAAAAGCAAAACTTTACCAAAATTACCTACTTATACAATTTTAAAATGTAGGTAACTACAAATTCTATGTACTTATAAAGAAATAGAAATTGCTATACCTACTGCAAATTGAAACTAGCTATTTCGAACATCGTCGCCAATAAAATGACTATTTCGACCTAATTACATCAACTTACTCAGCACGCTAAACCAACTCGCAAAATCAAAAAGTCGTATATTTATTACCAAACTCACACACAGATACGGCGTTTTGAATTTAACTTTATTTCACGTTAACATCCAAACGTCGTATGTTTCTAACTTACAGGTCATCAGATGCGACTTTTTAAAATTATATTCATCAATACTATTACTATAAGAAGTAAGCTATTGCAGCGCTTTCGTAATGTTTCCCATCTAGTAATGTGAAGTGGTGTAAAGCGCTGTAAAGCGACGTGTTAATTGGTTTTCGCGATTTGACCCACTAACCCGCGCTTAGGTGGCTACTTTCTTTACGTTACACTACTGGTTTGGTCTATGCAGTTTTAATAGTCGGTTTAGAAGTAGATAATAGTTGATTAATGGACGAATGAATGATTAATGTTGATTTCTACTACAAATAAGTAATGAAACTGACTAGTTGACTACATATAAAATATGTAGTTTGTAATTTTATTGCGTTGTAATGTTTTTTTTTCTGGTGTAGTTTTGGTGTTAATAATTATTACAGCATACGTTTGGATACTTTGGATTAAAATTAAAATATTAACGAAAAGGTCTGAATTTTTGACATGCAGAAGCTTATTATGGTAAATAAGCTTGTGGATTTTCGTTTAATGTTATCTATTACCTATTTATCTTTTATACAATGACCAGAAAAGTCGTAATTGTTGTTTTCTTCACTTAACACCTTGCAGCATAATACCTTGTTATCTTTCAACAGAACGTTATAAGTGACTATATTTACTATAGTCACATAAGACTTTATTTCACTAAACATTTGTGTAGACACCTAGTTCCAAGAATTAGCCAACGTTCGCTAAGTCTGCAGAAAACCATCACAAAAATGCATTCACTAACACTCTTACTACCATAGAAATACAGATCGATTTTGTAATATCTATGTGTAAAAGAACTGTAATAAAATTCTAAGCACGACTCAGGCCTTTGAAGGCTACAGTGTTGTGAACCTATTTAGTGTTGATATACTATTTCTAGACTACAGGTAGGTATGTGAATATGGCTAAATAGCAACAGTATCGATTTAGGTATTGCATAATTTTGTCTAGACTGTCAGAATTGGAAGCGTGTATAAATGTAGTAAAATTATTTTTGGATTATATATATATATACCTACCTAACTTAAGAGTGGCACTGTTAAACAAAATATAATTAGATGTATATTGATATTATTATGAATACCAAAATTTTATTGTCACACTGAGATACTAAAAGACGAAAAAACATAATTAAGACTAAAACGCTCACAAAAGGTCTCATCTGATGATAAAATCACAACGACTTCGAGGTTACACAATAAAAGATTTGGAAACAAAAACCTTAACAGCAAACCATCTTCATTTCACTTTTATTATTAGGTACGGCATAAACAAACTTTCGTTTTACACTTAAACCGAAAAAGGGTATCATCTATCATTTGTTTTTAAATTTTAATTAAAAGTTTAAAAACCGACCTCGGCCAACCGACAGATTCATAAACGTAATAAAAACGAAATGTTTGTTTTAAATTTAGAACTGATATCGCCTTGACAGCTGTCGACCGCCATTACGCGAAGCCTGGGAGCGAATGAACCGTTAAATTCCGTGTATTACATACTCCATAACGCGTTCGTGTAATTTTTCGGTGGCCATTTAGTCACGGCCTATTAGATTTGGAATACAGTTTTTGTTCGCTCGGTTCGGAAACAAAGCGTGACATATGGTATGTTTATTTACAATGTTTACATGGTAGCACGTGATGCTGTAAAAACAAAAAGTCGATTATTACTTTTTTACCCGCTTTTTTTTCATATTAGTTTAAAGTGCCGCCATCATTGCCGGCAAACCGCGCACACCTGCTCTCAGACTGCTACAAGTCAAAATATCGATAAAAACCTCGGTAAAAACCCAGTTTAAGTTGAAACCTATTAACGTAAACATTGAAAAACGGGCTAAATAAGTAAAACACCGGAGATTTTACGACTCATTTTATGCCGCTATTAGGATATTAAGAAATTATTTTCGGGTGCTTTTAGTGGGCGTGGATAAATTACTTGGATGATTATCTGTGTAATTGCTGGATGTTTGTACGGAAACAAAAGGCTAACATGATTAAATTCGATTAAAATCAATAGCGGCGAGGAATTAGCATAGTTTATTCATAAGTCGACCCCGATATGGCTCAAGCGCGCGGTCGTAGCGTTTACGCCAGCGGTGTCAAGTTCACATACACTGAGCACGATGTGAATAATCCGATGGAATTACTTACGATAATCATGTTATTTACGAATGTTTAAATATACGTTAATAAATATTGATATTGATTTAAAGTACATTCACGAGTTTCACATAAAATTTAAATTATTCGGCAATTTATAATATAATATGCTTAAATATACTTTACACATAACAGTTACATATTTACAGATATGTATATGAAACAATAAACGGCATCAGATCTATAATTGAGCGAAGACTTTTCAATCTATTTAAATCGTTAAACTATAGACCCATTAGCTTACGATTACGCGCCTAAAACAAAAACAGTTAGAAGTTAGATTTCATAGCTTTATATAGTCTCAATGGTTTTAAAAGTTTCACAATTTGCGATCGCAATCTCAGCCGTTTGAAACTTAATCCATCCGGTCACATTAGAATCATTCGATGATGACTTTACTACGACTAAGCACTGCTTCAAGTATTTTTCTGTTGACGCACCGTCAAATCATTATTTTAAATAAACAAAGACGCTCTTCAATGCGTCAGTTGTCACGCGCCTATTTCATAACTCAACTTTCAAGAATTAAGCAATAAAAGCTATCTCGGAATAACATCGTCGCGGATAATTGGGTACACGGAATACAAACAAATAATTAAGTGTACGTTTCCCAACTGCACGGGCTCGGCTTGCATATTTTAGCGAGCTCGCCACGGAAACCTTCAGAGAAACTTAAGCTTAACCTACTGCCTCTTAAAAGCAACGGTTATTAATATTTCGTTTCGAAATTCTTATTTCGAATTTCACAGTTGCGTTTTACGTTTTACAGTGCTTTTTAATTCATAATTCATATATTTATTGCATCCATGGTAAGTACACAGGTGTTACATAGGTAATAGTTGTTTCACATGGGCCCTGGTAGGACACGGCAATATTCTTAAATCTATTGAGTTTACAGGTTTCATTATAAATTAATAGAAATATTATATTTATTTATTTATTTATTTATTGATCAAATAAGTAACACAGCATTACAGTATAAAACCAAGGCACTGTGAAACTACAAAATATAAAAGAAAAGACACAAAGAAAAACAATATACATAAAAATGAAATTAACTAAATATTAGATATATATGATTATTACTATCATCAAATAACAAATTAACAAATTATATGTCACAAAAAAAGAAAAAAAAAAGAAAACATGCTTAAAAAAATCATGCTTAAAAAATTGTTACAGTTTATGTCAAAAATATCAATAGGTATATAATGTTAATTTAATCTAATTTTTAAAATTCAAATTCAAAGTTGATTCATATATGTCCAATAAATGATGCTTTGATGACTCCAATATCTCGAGTAGGTACTTTTAAGTATGACCGCGTACATTTTAGGTCCATTTACGAATATAAGCCAGCAAAGAGATTGAATCAGAATTCAAAGGAACGTTTTTGCTCTATATTTATATGAATGGTTTTCGTAACAGAAGCTCCAGCGATTCCACTAAGCGAAGCGTAATGTTTTGCTTCGCCGACGGAATATTTAAAGGTAAATCTCCGTCACTGGGTCATATGTCACGACCCTGCTGCGCTCTGAAAAGGCTCCGCTATAAACATAATTTGTATCCCCGAATAATGCTCTCAGGAAATTAATTCCCACGACGTTTCTTATAAATTAAATGGGTGTTGAGATTAGCGGCCGTTTTTAAATAAGGATATTGCTCGAAGTAAATATCAAAGTTAATCTTTATACAGCATCTTAGAAAGCAGAATTTAATGAGGTTTCAGGAATTTTCGCTGCAGAAAGTAATGGAATATTCGGAGCGGAGTATAATGCTTTTTAGAAATTAACACATTCTGCTGAGAGCGGAATATATTTTACATTAAAGCGCGATCCCTTGCGTCCAGAAGATAAATCTGCGAAAGTAGAAAATGTAATTATTTTTATTTAGGCAGGATATAATTTGAAAGTGCAGGTATTATGGTGAGCACGTAAATTACACATACAGCAGTTGGTTTAAGATAAATTGCTGTTGGAAGTGGATGCCTAAGATGGATATCTCTCTAATTGGATTCGAGAGAAGATCCTAGGCTAGATCCGATGTATTTACTTTGATGTAATTATGTTTGGAGAACTTTATAGCTTGTTTATTGCTTTGGATGTATCATTTACCAAAACATAATTTGCTTCGATGAATACTTAAGAGAATTTAGTTCATAATCAACGGGATATCTAAACTATCCATATACCTACTCAAAAGTATATTAGTTAATCAAATTATTTTAGTTTAAAATTTTAAGTCTTATGTTAAGTCGTATGGTGACAGCAAAACGAGGTTTGTTTTTGACGTAACGAAGATGTATCTATAAGGAAAACGTCGAATAAGGATTAGATTTTTCAATTCAACATGAATTTTGGTTCAGCATGATTAAGCTTAATTAAAAAAAGATTCAACCTAATTTTAAGTAATCAGCCTTTTAAAATCTTCAAAATTTACTTGTATTCAAAACAGTTGCGACCAAGTTCAGTACCGTCGTTATCACATTTTCAAACTTATTAATCTTGCCAAGGCTTCGCAGAACTTTAAAACAACAAACCTTTACAGGACAAAGTCTATTGTGGACTTTTCCGATAGATTCAAGGTAGTCGATACCGAGAAGAGTATTGTCGTGAGAAAAGCAAAACATAAACTTGATTAAACGTTGTCTTTCAAAGAAGAAAAATATTAAGGACTTCCACGAACCCGAAACTTGAAATAGGCTCCAATTGGTTTCCAAATAATATAAACACAAGTTTAAGACACAACGGCAAAGGAGATTGAACGAGAACAGAAACATAAATCTAATCGTAATTAAGCTCTTTGAAAACAGTTTCAAAACAGAACAGAAGCCTTTAAGACGTTGAATGAATCGTATTTCTTTAATTAATCGATTGATTCTGTTCGAGATTCATATTGACCCAGGTATCTGAATGGGACTGATAATATAAACCGGAGCACAAGCCACCTCTATCAGAACAATCGTCTCAAGTCGCAGCGTTTACAATAACTGTTTACAAATACTGATAACCTTGCCGCACCTTAGAAATTCTCCGCTTAAGTAGGTAATTGATGCTAATGAGAAACTAGAAACCTTGTAAAATAACTCTAAGAAAAAACTTCACACGACATAACGCAATTCGATAATAAAATAACGCTTATAAATGAATACACAACTATCTACAGCTTTCAAATTTACGATGACGGCCATAAACGTTTTACTACCTAAATAAGAATCATTTTCCTCGTATAAATATATTTGCGGATAGAATATTGGGTATTATTAAAATTCTCTTGGACATAAATAACATTTTAGAAATGTATGTCTTCTAGATACCGATGAGTAAATTGCCTGGGACGAATACTTTATCCGCTTTATGGGACTTAGTTCAGCACTTTTACTGTCCCGTTAATCTAATGCGATGAACCCTTAAACGTAATAAATACTAGGGTATATTGCTAGGAATGGTCGAATTAAGATGGAAGGATGCTGTGGTCGGCCGCAAATGTTTGGATTGGAGCCAAAATAATCAAGTAACGGAAGGACCAGCAATGTTTCTGTATTAATTTTATATTCCAACAGTTTATTGACTGTTTCGATGAGATTTGCAATCCAATCGACCTTCGATCGGAAAGTGGATCAAATCGTGATTCCGGTTAAAAAGATGTCTGTTTAATTGTTCGAGTTCTTCTTGGCGCTTTTATTCAGCGTCTTTTTAATTCTCGTCTGTTATTGTATCTTCATCGATATATTTTTCTCGTAGACTGGTCATTTTTGTATTGCTATAAAACTTTCTATAAATCAACGAACTTCTTAAATTATTCACCTGCTTATATGGATGTTTGTTTGATTCATCATATCTGTTATCTGCCTACACGTTGCTTAACACGAAGCGATTATGTTGATTCATAGCTTCAGCCTCTACATACTTGAGTTCATTTGCGTTTAATACTCGTATAAATTAGTATCGCTCAGCGAATTCATCAGTTTCATCACTGATATAGGATCCTTGCTTAGGAAGTAAATTCTAATTTCAAAATTCGTATTCACGTCGCGGATCGGCTTCACTATCGTTACATTCGTTACCTTGACGGGTTCTCACGTACTCTACATTCGCAAACATTCATTCAATCTTATCACCATATAACACAAACTACGTATCGTTCCATGAAAATTAAATTTTTTACCAACCTCAGAGAAAAATCCGGCTGCGAAGGATCAAAAAGATTAACGTTTTCAATTCAAAAGCACATTACATCCATTGAGTTCACTTTGGGCTAACGTTACACAGGACGGTACGCTCGTTGAACACACATAACATCACATTTTGCACTAAAGAAAAACAATGGCAGTGAATAAACAGGAGATCCAGTTAGCAGGAACCGGGAACCAGGCACGTGAACACGGAAACCAGTTTATTTTAACAATTAAAAATATGTTCGTCGGAGACTACGAACGGGGGTAATCTGCGAGAGACATAGGTCCGCCTGCGGCGTTAGCTGGCGAGCGACTGAGGGGGCCGCGCGAATAGGCAGCGGGAGAGAACGAATAGGCGCATCGGGCCATGCGTGAGGTTCGCGGACCCTCAGCTTGAAATAAGTATTATTATTACGAACATTACCTCAGCTTACGCTGTCGGCCGGTGCGGTGTCGCCGTGTACACTTGCATGTGCTTGCATTTCATTCCGTGTATACAATGTAATTAGCGTTGCGCTCGACGTGCTCTCACGAAATAGCTGCGTCATTTTCATTAAGAGTAATGTTTCTACTGCCTTCTGACTTAACTGAATTTACTCGAGCGTTAACTAAAATATCATCTGTTGCAACTTTGAAGAAGCTTATGAACATTATAATGGAAACGATTAAAATTTTAATATCTTTGATATATTTTCTACCTGCTGTATTTAGGCATTATCCGAGGATCGAAGATGACTTTAGATATTGAAAGAGGGTATTGTAGTGTTGACATCACAATGGCCGGAGAGGATCGGGATCGGATCGAATGCAGGCAGATGTTTGGAAACCTCGCACCGATCGAGGCAGGGAAATAAGGTTATCCAGACTCTACTACATATTGGATATCTGTATATGTATTAAATTATGGATTATAAAGCTTATCTACTATAATTGTATTACTGCTGTTCACATTAAATTAAAGAAATAAAACAGTAATCAACAAAACTGATATTACCTAAAAACAACATTGAGCTTTACTCTTTTACATTAAATAGGTACTTAATTGAAAATTGCGGTGGTCAAATATTGGAAACGAATGTTTCTCAAAAGTGTAAAAAGTAATCTTAAGAGTTAAAACTAATCTTTCACAAAACAGTTTTTAAAGATTAAACTTTACACTTAGTTAATAGTAATCAGAATCACTATAAAATGCCGAATCAACATAACATTGGTAGGTTATTAATAAACTTCACATTTATTCCTAAAACCAAGAATAATGATCTTATTGCCGAATAAAATAAAACCGCCACAGACGAGCACACCAAAGCAATAGAGGTAATAAATCAAGTGAATCTGGACACAATAATCGCAGCCGGAAGACGGGGGAAGTTACCGACAAATTTCAAACCGAACTAACGCCATTGTGTTCGAAATTCGAATCAGATGTAAAACTGTTCGCTCATACGACACAGCTTTGTGTAGGGAAATAGCTGATGCCAGTTGGCTTGACAGCCAATTTGGTTTCAGTTTGTGGGAGTATTTAGCGAGTTTATTGGACTTAATTTTCATATGACATATCTTTAGTCATTAGTTAGTAGGGGAATAGAAATAGAGGAATTTGTGAAATGGCATACTGAACTAAGAGGCATACCCTTTCCTATCGATAATTACCTAATACATAATAATAAGGAGTTATGGATGGAGTCAAAATTTGTACATTGAAGATATCCGGTAAAAACTACTTCAGGAAATATTATTATTTAGAAGCGTTTTTGTTACGATAATCGTTTTTACCTCAGAGTTAAATTGTATTATTCCGTATAGGTGATATTTTTTTTATAACAGTAAGTTTCATGAGTGATCACAGATGGCGCTAGCTGCTATAGGTACCTAACAATTCTGAGCGGACGAAAAGGGCAAAGTTTAAATAACAATAAATTGTTTTTCTGTACAGAAGGGGACGTTAAGGGTGGTTAGCGCGTGTAATTGATATAAAATTAACATGGGTATTGCTGATTATACCTAACCAACAAAAGGCTCTTATTTATATTGAAGAACCACCTAGAAAACCATCTTCATATACAAAAATGATTTCCTGAGTGTTTTTAGGGTTCCGTAGCCAAATGGCAAAAAACGGAACCCTTATGGATTCGTCATGTCTGTCTGTCTGTCTGTCTGTCTGTCGTCTGTCTGTCTCTCTGTCCGTCTGTCCGTCCGTATGTCACAGCCACTTTTGTCCGAAACTATAAGAACTATACTGTTGAAACTTGGTAAGTAGATGTATTCTGTGAACCGCATTAAAATTTTCACACAAAAATAGAAAAAAAAACAATAAATTTTGGGGGTTCCCCGTAGGTACTTAGAATTGAAACTCAAAAAAAAATTTTTCATCAAACCCATACGTGTGGGGTATCTATGGATAGGTCTTCAAAAATGATATTGAGGTTTCTAATATCATTTTTTTCTAAACTGAATAGTTTGTGCGAGAGACACTTCCAAAGTGCTAAAATGTGTCCCCCCCCCCCCCGTAACTTCTAAAATAAGAGAATGATAAAACTAAAAAAAAGTGCAAACTTCCACCGAAAATTGGTTTGAACGAGATCTATAGTTTTTTTTTTAATACGTCATAAATCCCCTAAATACGGAACCCTTCATGGGCGAGTCCGACTCGCATTTGGCCGCTTTGTTTAAACCGTATTGTTACTAAGTATCTCATAAGTATTTATTCGTTTACTGTATGTTGCGTATACCTACTACTTTTATTTTTTTTTGTGTCCCACTACTCAGCAAAGGCGTCCCCCTTTCTCCATTTAGTGTCTATTGTTTATTTCAACCATTTTGCGCAAAACGAACACATATGTAACTTGAACGCTGCAAAATTGTATGTCGAAAGATAGACAGTTTAGATGGGATTTTAATACCATTTTTAGTGTTCCATACAAAACTTTGTTCAGGGAACACTATGGGATCACTTCGACTAATTTAAAACCAGAAATCAAAGTTATACCAAAAGGCCAAGGCTAATTAATTTAAAATCAATGAAACGTGAAATTATTAGGTATTTCCAATGAAGCTTACTTAAAGTTAATAATTTCTTAACTTCCCTCTTATTGAGCTTAGCTTTTGACCTAAAAATATATACTCAATTAACGGGCAAAAGTATTCATTTCCTGCCAAAACAACAACAACTGTTAATTACAACTGTTAATTAATTTAAAATTTAAACCTTTAACTTAGATACTTCAATATTGACAGTACCATCGTCGATGTTGAGAGATCAGTTTACTAAAGTTAATTATTAGAAGGTCTATTTACTTGTGTATTATAGTTTGTCAACAGTTAGTGGAGTATAGGCAGAGATGTATACTGTCTATTTCATATGCTGGTATTATAACCCCAAAAAAGGGATGAGTATAGTTTTATTCTACTGTATTGACAAAACTTGTTTGCTAGACTATCCCCCTTATTCACAAAACTTAGACTAAGAGATTGCTATTACAAACCTCTGTTAAATTTTGTCTCTTTCTAACAAACAGTAATGTAAAATTGACGGATAGGGAAAAATTATTATCAACGGTTTATTAGATTTGACAAACGTTTAAGAATAACTCCGTATAAACCTATTCAGTTTTATTTTTAGAATATTTTAATCCAGAAACGATATCGGATTTAGCACTTTGTTTTATAGTTCAAAGATAGGAACCTAATTCATTGTACAGAAATAGAAACCTTTTGTATAAATCAAGCGTAACAATCCAAATACCACAAACAAAACTTTATTCGCGTTGGTTTCACGATTAATTGCTTTCTATGTAGTGATAACAAAAACAACTTTTATTTTTAACCAAATTTACTCTAAACCACGCAGTCGGAACGAATTAATCTCTTTTAAAGCTAATATATCGCCCGTATACAGCCGAACGATGTTTTAGGGCATATTACAAAAGCCCCAAATTCCGATCATTGTACTGATAGGATGATGTCCAATATTTGTTTCGTATGATTTCAATAAACTCCCCTAGAGCATAAATAATGCATGTCGAATCGTACAGATAGCAACACTCCATTATAATAAAAGATATGAACCTTATAACGAAAAAGATAAGGTTGAAGATGGTGTCAAAAACTGTGTCGAAGATTGTAAGGAAGAGATAAAGATCGATAATAATACAACGGTCAAACGTAGTTTTACGTATACCGCGCTTTCTCGTTGATAATGTCAACATCTGCAAAAAAATACGTTCAAATATAAACCGTATCCAAGAGTCATAAAAGCTAAAATACAATAAAACTAGTCCATATGCTTTTAATAACCTGAGTCTGTCTGCATCTATGTTGCTCTATTTGGCAACGCTTTGTGAATAATCTTTTCTCAACTGGAATCAGAAAGTCAAGTGTGTTATCGGATTTCTTGATTTCTTTTGTTGATACAACTTTAAATCTTGTTTTACAGCAAAAAGTTATTCAATTCGAAAAACTTTCACCTTCATTGAATCCCAAACGTGGAATTCGTTTTACACATGTTCCACTATCAAGATTAAGCAGTAGTATTTAAAGACCGTGGTGTATTTTTATTTTTTTATTAAAACCACGCAGGCTATTTTAACGAAATTGCTGCCTTCGAGTATAATTTGAGGGCAATTTTTTGCGGTTCCGAACAACCTAACCACAAAATGACAGTCCTTTTTATGAGTGACAGTGAAAAAAGCGACTTAAGTGAAACAAATGAGGCAAAACGAATCGCACAATAGTGAACGCGTTATCATCTCAAAACAAAGAGAAATGATAAAATCAGCGGTAGAAAATATAACAGCGGCGTTGATATTAATCTCCTGACGGACCTGACGTGTGTTGGGAATTTCATTCTTATTGCCATTCGGCGTTTCAGTCGATTCCGTTCACGTGTGCCGGATGTAGATGAAAGGGACAAAAGTTGAACAACCATTCAGCCCTTTTGAGTTAAACTCGCGGTTTAATGCCAAAACAAGACTTATTGTATGTACAACTTCGGAACAAAAATGCCACGGGAACGCAGCCATTATTCAGAGGGGTATAAAGCTCGAATTTTAACGAGGGATAATTTTCGTCCGCAGATATTTTCTGGTCAATTTAAAAGCAGGTAGGTCTCATTGACGGCGTGCTTCTGTCTCGGACGCGGCTCGTAAAATCGAAACGGAACAGCGATATAAAAGAGGCAGATGAATATCGAGATGAGAAAACCGCTATTATGCAAGTGACATACGGAACGGGCGATTATCATACGGCTTATGCACTTTACAGCATTATTCCAGCATTTTTTATTTGTTTGCTTTATTTCTTCTTCCTTGATTCCTCATGACTGAGGGTCAGACCACATGAGGTCGTTATTTCGTGCACCAAGGCTCTCCATTCTGCACGGTTTTCCGCCTTCCTAATAATAGGCCCCTGTGTAGATCTCTGGCAGGCCTTCTTTACAGTGTCCATATCCAAAAAAATACAATTGTGTTTTTAGTCCAATCAAACTACGAAGTCTAAATTACTTTACAGTTTTGTACCTCAGGTAAAGAGTAGATTTTAGATACCACTTTTTGCTCATCTATTCAAACAAAAACTTCGCCAAAATAGTGCAAAATATTTAGTAAAAGCGGTCAATTTACCGTTACATCAGATAAAATGTGTAGCGGCGTGATCAATTACGGTGAAGATGACTGGCGAAATCCTTTTGTCGCTAAACTAAATCATTCCAACATTGCTCACACAAAATGTCTAAGCTTTCGGTTGTTAAATTTAGTAAATCGTAGAAATATGTATTTATTTGTGAATAAATATGTAGCAACATTTTTGTAGATTAAGCTGAAAAATAACTGAATATACATTAATGTATTTCTTGGCTTCTACTAGGTAAGAGTATAGAGTCGTGTTCGATATTACTGAGCACCTTTATTTGCTCCGATATACTTATGGAAATTTGTAGAATAAATAAATAAAGCTTTTTCTTATATTAAATAGGTACGAAAACTCGGAAACCCAACAAAAAGTTATTTCTTTGAACATTTTATACGGATCAAGAGTATTTTCAACAATTTGTAAGTCGCCAAATAAACCCAGCCGTGTGTCGCGACAAAAGAGCAAATGAAACAACCATTTTATTCTCCCGGAAAAAAGAAACGCTCGATTCCATTTTGTTCCCGCTTCCCCTGCGAAAATTCCATTCAATCGTGGGTACCTATGTTAATTATTCCTTAGTTGGCCAACTTGGAGAAAGGATTCGAGTTTCAGCACATCTTTAGTGCTATTAATCTGTCTTTTATGGGACGGGGCTTGGAGACGAGAAGTTGGCGGGAAGTACGATTTCCTAGACATGCGCGGGGGGTTTCAGACAATGAGCGCCGTTGGCGAAGTTTTATGATTTTTTGTTTAGTTTCGAAATAATGATCACTGCAATTCGTAAAAGTTTTATGCCTTGGATTTTACTGTACTTTTCCGGTACTAACAGTAAATCAGTTTTATCAAAGAACAAGGTGTCATAAACTAACAAGATGAAAAGGAAAATAGAGAGAATAAGAAGCATACGATCGAGCAATACGCCGCAAAGTAGATTACGCGCGCACCTAACGAACACAACTTGCAACAACACCTGAACTAGGTACGAACAATGTGCGAAGTCGCTCGCTGACTCGTTATCGGGGAAGAGAATGTTTGTTTTTGTTCATGTGGCTCCGGCATAATTGTCGGCTCGCAGTTTACGGGGATGTTCGTGAGAATAATGTATTGCAAACGAGATTGTAACTATAGCTATTTCAGGTTTGTATAAAAGTGTAGTTTGGAACTATTCGCATAATGAGATAGCTGATAAATATATGTGATGCCGTTGCATTTAGTTGCAATCAAAAGTTTTGCGGTTTTGGTAAGTGGTGAAGCTTGACTTGGGGTCCGAGCGTTCTGGGAAGTGGTTAATAACGACGAGGACTAGAATGAAATTTATTTAAAATAATACATACAATGCTTACACAATGGAATTTAAAAATAAGGTACTTGGCTCCAGTTAGCCGCTAAAACAAGTATGTATATTAAATATGAAGTAAAAGTATTTCGTTTGATGTCTAGGTTTCTGTTTAAAATAACTGATGGCTAAAAAAAGATAATAAGTATCATGTTTAAATAGGCGTAGAGGTTTTTTTTGACACGATAGTAGCTTATTTCATATAGATTTTATCATTACAATACCTTTTCCTTTACCGCAAATTATACCTAAATTATCCCGAACACGGTTTGTAGAAACGTGTTTCTGCGAAACAAACGAAGATTTTTTTTTTAACCTAACATCAACCAGTCGAAAATCGCTCAAGTAAAGTCAGCCCCAGAGTTATCTGACCCCCTCGTACATGCAATTTTTCATGTGGTACTACACATTAACAAAAAAGCGGCCAAGTGCGAGTCGGACTCGCCCATGAAGGGTTCCGTATTTAGGCGATTTATGACGTATTAAAAAAAACTACTTACTAGATCTCGTTCAAACCAATTTTCCGTGGAAGTTTAAATGGTAATGTACATCATATATTTTTTTTAGTTTTATCATTCTGTTATTTTATAAGTGACAGGGGGGGGGGACACACATTTTATAAACCTCAATATCATTTTTGAAGACCTATCCATAGATACCCCACACGTATGGGTTTGATGAAAAAAAAATGTTGAGTTTCAGTTCTAAGTATGTGGAACCCCAAAAATTTATTGTTTTTTTTTTTCTATTATTGTATGAAAATCTTAATGCGGTTCACAGAATACATCTACTTACCAAGTTTCAACAGTATAGTTCTTATAGTTTCGGAGAAAAGTGACTGTGACATACGGACGGACAGACGGACAGACAGACAGACAGACAGACATGACGAATCTATAAGGGTTCCGTTTTTTGCCATTTGGCTACGGAACCCTAAAAATTAGCTAAGACGGGGCCACCCAAACAGCCATGGTCATTTAAAAATAACAAACTTAGATTATTTCCTGTGTAATTTCACACTTTACCTTATCAGCAAAGCAGATAACAAATAACTTATCACTTGCTAAAATTTATTTCGAGAACGAACTACAAACGTCTTTTCTTTAGAAAACGACGTCTCTTACGTTCTTTTGATACATAATAGAGCAGGTAGCCGAGCCCTTAATTTAGCCTTTTCAAAGAAAAGTTCCGTGGGTTTTTTACGCAATAGGAAGATGCTTTGTTACCTTAATGACAAGACTTTTTTGGGATATTTTTGCCAAAAGCATATTGTTAGGTTATAATAAAATAATGGTTACGTAGGTATGGTTTTTTTTATTTTCTATCTAGGTAGGCTTGTAACTCTGTGCTTAAATAAAACAAGATTGCCAGAGATTTCATTATTTGGATTATAAAGTATTTATTAAAAGTGTAACAAATTTGCGAGACGAGCATTTCATACGTTTGTGTTTTATACTACCTGGTCTACGTTTTTATTGGAAAACCACTGAAAACTTACTTTTTTTTAATATTCATTAACAATAGCATACTTAATTACGTTTTAACCGTTATATAAAGTATAAATATAATTAACCGGTGCCAGGCAGGTACTAACAATAAGTGGGTCGCGCATACCGGAAGTGCCGGCGAGCGGCCCGCGGCTTGGTTTCCCATTTGCAAGACATTAGCCCATTCCGATATTGCTCGTGATAATACAGTTAGCAGGTGGAATTTTATTAGCTTGTTGTTATTATATAATTTAATAATCTGCTATCGCGGCAGCTGTAACGATATTCGTGGCGTTCAACTACATATAGATATTTGTTTATTGTTTTATTTTTTACTATATATTTGCCTGAAGGGTTGCCATATTATGTAAACATAGTATTTAACACAGTTAATACCATTTTTTTTTTTATTTCGTCTGTAAGTCTTGCTGTTCCAAAAACGAATTTAATGTTATGAATATAGGGATGATCAGTGATAAAATCATGCAAAGGTTAAATCCACTAGGTACTATTTTAACCGTGTGTGTAGTCATTTTATAGGTACATTCACTAGCGAGTAGCTTCGCACGGCGCACGGGTTAACAATTTATACATAAATCTTCCTCTTGAATCACTCTATCTACTAAAAAAAATCGCATCAAAATCCGTTGCGTAGTTTTAAAGATATAAACATACATACAGACAGACAGACAGCGGGAAGCGACTTTGTTTTATACTATGATTATTCATTTTATTACCTTCTCAAAATGCGGGGCCTATTAGTAGATATACATTTTATAAATTACCTGATGTATTTATTCTACAGTAAATATTGTTAATATAGTTTCACAATAACCCAAACCCAAATACCCATTAAGTTAAAGTTTCTCAAAGCGCCGATCCTCCCGACACTTAGCAAAATGTCTCTTCCATTCAGAATTAATTCCCAACATCTATCTAGGATCTATTGTTCTGAATCAATTTCGCTCCAGAGGATTTTCTTTGTGTCCACAAAGAGCTTCTTTGACAATAAGGGCGCAAATTATTTGCAACAATAAAGGCTACGGGGGAAAGGCTATATCCTGGTTTAGAGTGCGGAAGAAGTGTGAAGACTGAAGGTGATTAGCGAAGATTTTTACAAGGATTTGTAGTATTTTTAAGAACACTTGAACTAATCTTTAAAATTTGCATAAAATAGTATTTTCTAGCATAGATAAATAAGTAAAGCTACCATACGTCATCAAGAACCCCTAGTGTAAATTTCATTCGATAGCGTGATGAGCGTTCGCGTTTGCGTTATGTCTAGTTTTGTATGGGATTTTGAACAGCACGCCAAGCAGGGACGTTTTGGAATCTCAAAATCCCATACAAAATGACGCTTAGGTAACGCAACCGTCACGTCTATCGAATGAATTAATGAACAATTAATATATTAAGCTTAGAGAAGATTAAGCTATAATCAGTTCTTAGTTTGTTCAGTTTCTATTTTAGATTATTCTTCCGACACACCTTTCGCACGCTTCAATGTCGTAAGCAAGTCAGTACCTGAAACAAACAACAAAATAAGTAATTAATATTTTATTTAACTAACATTTAGATTTATAAAGTAGAAGTATAAAGTAGGGCATCTTACATTGCAGTCAGAATTCTGAATAACAACAATTGATTTTGAATGCACGAAAGCATGAATATCTCACACTGTCCTAACTTGGTGGCTAATTTCATTCCGTCACTCATTTCATCAAGATATTTTATAGATACAGCAGCGATAACAACGAAGCCGCAGCAATAATACAGCGAATGTCACCTTCGCGTCGGCGTCTAGTCAGCGCTATTGAAAATGGCGTCGCTGCGCAGTTGCGCCAACGTTGCGTCGAGCAGCAGCCATAGAGTTGACTAGATGCCGACGCTCGGAGACGCTAGTGTGGGGTGGCCCTTAGTGTAAGGCCTGAGTGGACGCTCGAGTTGGGCGTGCAGCGGGGCGGGGCGTGCGGCGTGCATGTTAAACAAATGCAAGCGTATAGGAGCGGCCTTAGTGCACGCTGCTCAAATCACTTGTGAGCCCGACGCCACGCTGCACGCCCCGCCGAACGCTCCGCTTCGAGCGTCCACTCAGGCCTTACACTTATAAGCTTATAACTACGGTTTTCTATCAGTTGCAACTTGCTTCAGATACATGATCTATCACAGCCTTAAGGCTGATAACGTCGTTGTGACGGACTCGACTCGTGGTATCGTGCTCGTGAGATTGCAGGTTCGATTCCATAGTTACGTTATTTATATTATGTAAATATTATAATTTTGTAGTTATACTGTAGGTTCAGGGTGGACTTGGATGCTTTTTTGAATATTTTTTTTATAATATGTCAAAGAGTTAGTTAGTCAGCCTAACCAGATAGCGCTGTATCATCTTATGGTTTGTGCTCACTTAATTGTCAAACGTCAACTGTTGACAATCAAAGTTACTCTTACACACAATCAATAGATCTTTGATAATATTGTGCAATTTTGCAATGCAATTCTAATATTCCAATGTGTAAGTAAACCAATCGAACAATCTGTTGCAACTGTAAACTTATTTTTTAGCGTATTCGGGTAATTTCAACCAGTTTTGTATAAAATAATATAGAAAACATGGTCACAGTTGATCGAAAAACCAGTTATTTCCGACATATTCCATTTGACAACTCGGAAACAATTTATCGTGACACTTTAGGCTCGCGTTGCCGTCGCGTTAGTCCATCAGATCAAACCTGCCGACATCGCACTAGCCATCAAAGTTCGCATTACGAATTACAAATTATGGCAGTATCGCGTCGTGAGGCAGAGTTGAGATAGGCGTTATTGGCCGGCCACGAGCGCCGCGGGCTGGGAGAGGTGATCTTTGCCGGCCGGGGGCCCATTGTTGGACGGTATCCGAGAAATAACGTGTAAGACCGACAGACAGACAGACAGACAAGCGGACAGACATACATATAGACCGACGGATGGACAGACAAACGGACGGACGGATGACAGTATCGCGTCATGAGGCAGAGTAGAGTTGGACGGCGTCTGAGAAATATCGTGTAAGACTGACAGACAGACAGACGGACTTACGGACAGACGGACGGGTCGATATACAAATTATGGTAGTATCGCAGCACAAGGAGCACGGGGACGTTTGTATGGAAAGGCGGTTTCGTGGCGGTCATCCACTTTCATCTTGTCACTTATGAGATAGTCAGAAACGTAACACACTTGCTTGCTTGCTTGTTTTACATATGGGTAAAACAGACAGCCCGTGCAGAGCGTGCATGGAAGAAGTGGAAACAACAAAACACATTCTCCTAGACTGCAAACAGGTAGTATACAGGAGCAAATATCTAGGGACTTCGTGCGCACTAAAAGAGGCATTTAGCAACCTAAAAACATTGCTAGACTTCATGGAGGAGCTGGGGTGGTTAGAGTAGCGCTACCTCGTTTCACGCAAATTAGGCACAGTGGTTGTCGATTTGCGGAAAATGCCCAGAAGCACTAACTAACTAACCAACACACTTGCCCTCACGTGTCTCTCAAAATTATCAAAGCCCAGAATAAATGTATACAATGGAACCACACTTCCAGTCCATATAGGGTAGCGTTGCAGCCTCCGGGCGTCCCGTTAAGTCCCAACACGCCCGCTCTATGCAAATATGTGACCCTCTGATCATCCTCCGCGGACGGCCGAATATTTTGCGAACACAATGCTTTATAAATAAACATCTATAAGGTCCGGTGGTTTATCGTGCGAAAGCAATTCCCTGTGGCTTCCTGGATCCTTGAATGTGGACGAATGTAGCATGAGTAAAAATGGACAAAAAAGAGATTAGATGGAGTGGTCAGTCGCTCGCGGTACTTCCGGATACGACCTTCGAACCTTCAAGAAATGAGCTTACTCCCATATTACTTATGCATATTAGTTATGCTTAATTTGTATATCATGTTCTTTGTCATATTGGTGAGCAATAAAGAATATTTGTATTGTATTGTACTTAAACCTTCTGATGTTGCATGGGCGACGGTAATGCTACGAGGGGCGTTCAAAATATTCTCGGTATTGATATCTTACGACCTCTTCTAAAATTTCTTTCGTTACTGGCCGCTAAGGTTTATTCATTGACATTAAAAAAAAGTATAATTCGAACCGAGATAGTCTTTTGTTTTTCTGCAATTGCTGAACAAACATGAACATCATGTGCGAATTGACAATGTTAACTAAATTAGAACATCGATGCGTGATAAAATTCTTGACAAAACAGGGTAAAAATCAAAAAACCATAAAAGAGGAAATGGATTGTGTTTACCGTGAGTCTGCTCCTTCTTTATCTACCATTCAAAAGTGGTCAAGCGAGTTTAAACGCGGAAGGGAGAGTATTGAAGATGACCCTAGACCTGGCCGGCCTGTAGTAGCTACTTCACAAGAAAATATTGATAAAGTGGAAAAACTTATATTGGAAGATGGTCGAGTGAAGGTAAAATCTATAGCACAAGTAACCAATCTCTCTATTGGTACCGTACATGATATTATACATGACCATCTTAATATGTCAGAAGTAAGTGCAAGATGGGTTCCGCGAATGCTGACTCGGCTTCAAAAAGACATGCGTGTAGCTTGTTGTTCCGATTTTATTGACCTGTGCGGTGAAAATCCTGATGAGGTGCTGCAAAGAATAGTTACTGGAGATGAAACCTGGGTTCATCATTATGACCCAGAGAGTAAACAAGAGTCCATGCAGTGGCACATTAAGGGTTCAGCTCATCCCAAGAAGTTCAAGGTCATCCCTTCAGCTGGCAAGGTCATGGCCACGATATTTTGGGATTGTGAAGGAGTATTACTAATCGATTATAAAGAAAAAGGTGTAATTATCACAGGACAGTACTACGCTAACATTCTACGTCAATTAAAGGATGTAATTAAAGAAAAGAGGCGAGGAAAGTTAACCAAAGGTATTCTGCTTCTGCATGACAACGCCCCCGTCCATACTGCTCATATTGCCAAGGCAGCTATTGTTGAATGTGGGTTTAAAACTGTTACTCACCCACCGTATAGTCCGGACTTAGCCCCCAGCGACTTCTTTTTGCTCCCCAATCTTAAAAAGGATCTGCGTGGAAATAAATTTTCTGACGATGAAGCATTGAAGGCGGCAGTGGAGGAGCATTTTTACACGAAAGATAAAAAATATTTTTACGAGGGATTAAAAAAAATAATTGATCGATCTTTTAAGTGTATGAACATAGGGGGGGAGTATATTGAAAAATAAAAATATCAAACTTTTCGTACTTGTTTGTTTTCATTCTCATACCGAGAATATTTTGAACACCCCTCGTATATATGACATATAAACGTCGTATTTTAAATAACAAAAATAAGCTTTTAGCAAAAGAACTAAGATTATTTTCTTATAGTTTTATTTTCCAAATCAAACCCAAGCCCAAGAAAATAGGTGGCAGCACTGCCAGCCTTTGTAAACTAAAAATGTTAACTGTAGTCCTAGTCATATGCCAGAGTTAGAATTTAGAAACTTTTTCCTTCTAAACGCTGTATTATTTTTATTTTTTATTCAGGTAATTAGCTACAACATCTAAGCTTAATTACAAAAGTATCGGTAAACCAGTAAAGGTTTGTCTCGATACTCCATCCGCGGTAGATTGTATACAACAATAGAATCTTTTTTTTCTTTTTTCTTTTCGAGTGCAGTAAAAATGCATTTTCCAAATGCAAATATGTATTTAAATTTCTGAACAAATGATGAGTATTTTTTGCAGTATTGATGATTTAATATTTGCTCATCTACATATAAAACATATTTCATTTATCAACTATGGACTATTAGTAATATAATCTTAGAGACGAAACGCAGCTTTGATTCGATATTCCGTTTCTGTCTGGCCATGCGTACCAATCGCTAAACCCATTCATCGATACCTCATACTGCACTCAACATACGTACAACAATCATAAGCCGTTTGAAATTGAATTATTGCAATCCGCAAAGTTGCTTTTAAGTTCTAATATTACCTGAATCGGATTTTATTTTTGTTTGCGCCACGTATTAAATACTTAACCTATGAATTCTGACCTCCTTGTCGGGTTTTCAATATAGACGGCAAGGCGATAATAAAAAGAGAAAAAAATGTCACATGTCACATCAATACATGTAAAATAAAACTCGATTCAATATTGTGTGTTGAACAAAATGAAACCAAAGGGATCCCTATAATTAAGTATACATACAACAAAATAAAGTGCCGCCGAATCAGTGGAGACTGGAGACTCTATAAGGAGGAAAACGCAGAACCAGTGCATGTAAGTTTTTCCGCATCCCCATTTTTTGGTCCTTCGAACCGGATTCCAAATTTACCTTTAAAAATATTACATAATAACCTTGTTGCTCACTGAATCGCGTAGGTACAAAATATAATTTCGGATTTCCTTTCGGTTTCTTAATTTTCAAAAAATGTTCCCGTCATAATTCTATTTCAAAGTACGGTCAGTAAACTAATTTATTTTTATTGTCTGTTATTTTATTTAATATTTCATTTACGCGTAGCGTGTGGGATTATTCATCACGCTACCTTATAAATGCGTTACAAATAAATTTCGTATTTTATAACTGTCATATTGTGACATAATTTTCACGGAACATTTTCTGCATGCCATTTTCGTTATATAATTTCAGTGTATTTTAAGTTACTAAATACACTCTACTAAACTGAAAGCTACGGGTAAATTATTCCTAAAAGCCTCAGTTTTTAATAAACTGTAATTAACCTATTGCGAAGGTTACACTTGTATTAAGGTATTATACAAGCGGAACGTTCGTATTTACTTCATTTTCCTTCGACTTGCATTAAGGTATTATACAAGTTGAATATAATTTATAATTATTTGTGCATCTTAGCACAAATTGTTCATATTTTTTCGTGCTGTCATAGTAATAACTAGGTAACCATGGCAACGCGACTTAAGCTCGCGGAAGCAAAACGTGCTCAATATTTCATGCGTTTACAAAATATTTATGACATGATTCCAAAGTTAAGCAGTGACAAGAAGGCTTTCTCGCAGTTCATCGCGCAAGCTCGATTGGTCGATCAACTGAGAAAAGAATTTATAGAGTTGATGGATGAAGTCAATCTTCTGAACTTGGAGTTAGACCCGGAGTACATCGTCAACTACAACGCAATGAATGCGTTTGAAGATCTCTACTGCGTAATCAAATGTCAAATTTCAAAAATTGATGCACCTGCTCCGAGCCCTTCGACATCCAGGGATTCGAGCCATTCATGTAAGGACGACTCCATTAAAATCCCTCGGATTGAACTTCCTTCTTTCGATGGAGATATTCAAAACTTCCCATTCTTTTATGAAACATTTAAGCGTGTCATACATGAGAATAAAAAACTTACGGATTCTGAGCGTGTTCATTATTTGTTTAGTCATTTGACAGGAAAGGCAAAGTCGATCTGTGCGGGAGTTATACCTGCCGCAGAAAATTACAACACAGTTTGGGAAGCATTGATCGCGAAATATGATGATAAACGCGCATTAGCTACGTCATATTTAAACCAGCTGTTTTCGATGAAACCTGTCAACATCAACGGTCCTTCGGCATCTAATTTAGAAAAAATAATTGATTCGTTTGCTGCTACTATTTCAGCAATAAGACAACTCAAGCTCGAAAACTTAAGTGACTTTATTTTCATTCACCTGGGTCTTAAGTTATTAGATTCAGATACCACAAAGAATTTCGAGATGTCTATTCGGAATTCTTCTACAATGCCTACATATGACGAATTCATTCGTTTCGTTAGGGAACAAGTGAAGATTTTATATCGGACATCGCAACGAACGCCAACTAAGGCTGAAAGCGGCTCCGCTGCCAACACTAGCAGCGTGCGAGCTCCCCTCCCTCGCACGCCCCAAGCGTATGTTAGCACGCAAGGGCATGACAACGGAAGTTCATGTGCTATGTGCAAGAGTAATGATCACTCGCAACTTTATAATTGCAATAATTTCATGAAACTCACGCCTAACGAAAAATTTAATTTCGTTAAGGAAACTCACGCGTGCACTAATTGTCTGAACACGCATCATACTGCATCGAAATGTTCCTCGAAGAAAACTTGTCGTAAATGTAAAGGCAAACATCATACAACGTTACACTTCGAAAACTCAAAACCTGCAATGAGTAACAACGAGTCCAAGTCTTCATCTAAGGATGATAGTGAAGCTAGCACAAGTTCATCCGTAAAGGACAACGGTGCCTCTGTATGTACTCATTCGGCATCGGGACAGACTACATCACCCTTGACGGAAATTCTCGCCACTGCTCAGGTATTCGCTAGTGGGCGTAACGGCAAGGACAAGGTTTTGAGATGTCTGCTGGATCCAGGATCACAGAAACATTACGTTACATTGAAGTGCTGCAAGAATTTAGGTCTTCCTGTACACAGCAGCCCAGTGACGTCAATAAATGGATTAGGTGGAACAACGATAACACAACCCATCCGAGGAAATGTCAACTTAACATTTAGGTCAAGATATGATCCTAAACATCAATATACTATCGAAGCGCTTGTTTTAGATGAGATCACGCCTGATTTACCGACCTGTCATATTGATCAATCTGCAACTGATCTGTTTGATAATTTACATCTAGCAGATGACTCTTGGGCGATTCCAGGTGAAATTGACGTACTTCTTGGTGTTAAGTTATTCACCAAATTGTTAATGTCAGATAAAATTGAAAACGAGCCTGGTTTGCCTGACGCTTTAGAAACTACACTGGGGTACATCATACTAGGCGATGCTCCCGCAGTTAACGCTTCCTACTCAGCAGCTGGGTATTTTACTTCGGTTGATGTCGGAAATTTAATGCAAAAATTCTGGGAAATTGAAGATTTGGATGGAGGAGTGATTCATAGTCCAGACGAGAAAAAAGCTGAAGATATTTTCAAGAATACAATCAATCGTTTGGAAGACGGACGTTATGAAGTAGCACTTCCGTTTAAATTGGACCCAAGCAATTTAGGCGATTCTTACAAGACTGCTGAACGCAGATTTTTAGCGCTTGAAAGAAAATTCGTCAAGCAACCTGAATTAAAACCAGCTTATGATGAAGTTATCCGTGAACATATTGATAAAAAATATTTATCTGAGGTTCCAAATGATAAGTCAAATGATGCTTATCACATACCCCACCACGCAATTGTCAAAATTGACAGAATAACCACAAAGGTTAGAATTGTGCTGGACGCTAGTGCACAGACCACAAGCGGTTTATCGTTAAATGACATACTTCACGCAGGACCAAGTCTTCAAGCTGACTTGTTCTGCATTCTCCTAAACTTACGATTGTTTGGTATTGCTATCACGTCTGATGTACGTCAAATGTATCTGTGTATTGACGTACGGGGGGAGGATCGTCCTTATCAACGTATACTTTATAGGTTTAATCCTGAAGAAACTATAAAGGTATTTCAGTATAATAGGGTAGCCTTCGGTCTACGTAGCAGTCCTTTTCTGGCTCTGCGAACTGTCAAACAGTTAGTAGCTGATGAAGGTGATAAATACCCACTCGCAAAGGAAATTGCATCTCGTGATATTTATATGGATGATGTAGCCAGTTCCGTTATTGATGAAGACCAAGCTGTGCAAGCGACTAAACAACTGCTGGATTTGTTCTTGAAAGGTGGATTCCAACTGGCAAAGTGGTCGTCAAATTCTGCAGCTGTTCTGAAAGAAATACCGAAAGGACTACATTTATCCCAAAGTGTCACCTTCGACGATGATACAACGTTGAAGATTTTAGGTCTGCGTTGGTATCCTGGTGAAGATGTATTCAAGTTCCAGGTTAGTCCCGACGATCGACCGTGTAGTAAAAGAAATATTCTTTCATCGGTAGCTCGACTATTCG
This sequence comes from Cydia amplana, assembly GCF_948474715.1. Classification (NCBI taxonomy): domain Eukaryota; kingdom Metazoa; phylum Arthropoda; class Insecta; order Lepidoptera; family Tortricidae; genus Cydia; species Cydia amplana. The sequence goes on along the minus strand of NC_086073.1, from coordinate 2,953,474 downwards.
ATGTTCTGGGCCTAGTTGCCCCTGTAATTGTGTTCGCTAAGCTTCTAATAAAGGAGTTATGGCTTTTGAAAATTGATTGGGACGAATTGCCGCCTGATCATATTGTACGCCAATGGCAACAGTTCCAAGGTGAACTACCGCTACTATCTAACATTAGCATTCCCAGACATATTGGTGTCATTGAAAACTGTTCATTAACTATAGTCGGCTTTTCAGATGCTAGTGAAAGAGCTTATGGTGGAGTGGTTTATGCCTACGTCACTTTTCCTAATGATGACCGAGGTGTCATTAATTTAATTTGCGCTAAATCTAAGATAGCGCCCGTGAAGGTTGTCAGCCTAGCAAGACTGGAATTATGCGCAGCATTGCTATTGTCACAACTTATAAAAAGGGTGGTTGATACCTACTCAACCAGATACCCAATCGACTCTGTGTTGGCCTTCTCCGATTCAACAGTGACATTCTGTTGGATTCATTCGTCGCCTCATCGATGGCAAACTTTTGTGGCCAATCGAATTACCAAGATTCAAGATAACTTATCAAGCGATCATTTTTATCATATTAAGGGAACAGAAAATCCAAGCGACTGCCTGTCTAGAGGCTTAACTCCAGCTCAACTGGTGATCCATCCTCTATGGCTATCAGGCCCTCCATGGATGAAACTCCCGAAAAACGAATGGCCGATTCAGGCGTTTATACCAGACGAAGTCAACGTTCCTGAAGAAAAAACGGTTTCTTTAGTGACTTGTGACAATTCGAACGACAACTTAATTTATGATTTGTCTAAACGGTTCTCGTCATGGGTTAAATATGTACGCACAGTTGCCTATATCTTAAAATTTATAAAACGATTACCTAAAGGCCCTATTAATGCTGATGACTTAACAGCAGCCGAATTAGAAATCGTACGAGCTCTACAAAGAGTTTATTTCAGTCGACATATTTTAGATATGACCCTGAAAAAAGGGTTTACAAAAGCTTTAGCAAGCCTGAAGCCATTTATTCAAGATGGAATCCTTCGCGTCGGAGGACGTCTCAGTAATTCTGATGAAGATTACGATTATAAACATCCTTTGTTATTGCCACGTCGTGATCACATCATTAACCTACTGGTCGATTATTATCATCGACACCATTTACATGCAGGACCTGAAACTCTTATATCTATTATACGACATCGATTCTGGATCATAGCAGCTCGATGTATTATTCGTCATCGCATTCATTTATGCAATTACTGCTTCCGGGCCAAGCCAAAGGCTAACTCCCCAATGATGGCAGATTTACCAGCGTGCAGGGTAAATCAAGTTGAGAAAGCCTTTATACATACTGGCTGTGATTACGCTGGTCCGTTGTATTGTACACCTGTTCGACGAAGAGGCGTGAAGAGTCAAAGGGTTTATTTGTGCTTATTCACATGTCTCACAACGCGAGCAATTCATTTAGAACTTGCAACTGACTTAAGTACAGCAAGCTTTATGTCAGCATTTAAGCGGTTTTTATCCAGACGTGGTCCTGTAAAATATATGTACAGCGATAACGCAACCAACTTCCAGGGAGCCAATACATATTTGCAAGAACTTCATAATTTCCTTGCGAATGAGTATCGAGACGCTTGGGAAACTGAACTATCAGCCAATAAAATAATTTGGCGATTTATTCCCCCCAGTGCTCCACATTTTGGAGGATGTTGGGAAAGTAACGTTAAATGCGTCAAATCACATTTGTTTCGTACGATAGGTAAACAAATCTTGTCATTTCAGGAATTAATGACAATTCTATGTGAAATTGAGGCTTTATTAAATTCTAGACCGCTATCCGTGTTAAGCTCTGATCCAGCTGAACCTTCCGCATTGACGCCAGCTCATTTTCTTAATGTTACTCCATTGAAATATCTTCCAGCTGCGTCTGTTGCGGAGGTAACATCTGATCATCTTTTGCAAAGATATCAATTATTAGATCGCTTAACGCAATCATTTTGGAAGAGGTGGCGCGATGAGTATTTGCACACGTTGCAAACCAGACAAAAATGGAATACTCCTTCTCAGCCTATTAAGGAAGGAACTGTTGTAATCATCCTTCAAGATAATGTTATGCCTCTACATTGGCCGTTAGGTCTTATAACTCAACTCTTTCCAGGCAAGGACGGTATTGCCAGAGTTGCTTTGGTTAAAACAAAATCAGGCACACTTAAAAGACCTTTGGTCAAATTATGTCCTTTGCCTTCTCAATAATATAATTTCATATTTCTATTAGTATTTAGTTATCTCTCTCAAGTTATGGAGGCTTCAATGTTTATGTCAATTTAGTTTTCTCTGAGCAATAAGGATGCTATTATGTAGTAAATGATTTATTTTAAATAACTTTTTGAAAGCTATTCCTTTCAAGGCCGGGGGAATGTTTGCGCCACGTATTAAATACTTAACCTATGAATTCTGACCTCCTTGTCGGGTTTTCAATATAGACGGCAAGGCGATAATAAAAAGAGAAAAAATGTCACATGTCACATCAATACATGTAAAATAAAACTCGATTCAATATTGTGTGTTGAAGAAAATGAAACCAAAGGGATCCCTATAATTAAGTATACATACAACAAAATAAAGTGCCGCCGAATCAGTGGAGACTGGAGACTCTATAAGGAGGAAAACGCAGAACCAGTGCATGTGCTACGGGGGGAGCATTTTTTGGTCCTTCGAACCGGATGAATACCTACCTATCCTACTTATTTCTTTATTATAAAAAAAACATTTTAAGCTTTGCTCGGTAAATAGCAGTTTAGCGTTAGCAGCTCTTATTTATTATTAGAAATAAATAAGCAGTTTTGACTTATTAATAATGTTACTGGTTGTAATTGCTATAACTGTTCCAAATTTTAGCTATCTACGTCAAACGGTCTCTGAGAAAAACACATTTAAGTAACCGATTTGCAAGACCGAAGTGATAAGTAAGTGTTCCGTGAGCAAAGTTTTGTAGGTACGGACACAAAAAAAGTGATGTGTGTGTGGCCTATAGAATAGGCATTATAATTTGATCATCTAATTATGCAACCATAATTTCTTCACGACGGCCTTATTATATTTGAAAACTAAGGACTCAGAAGTAATTTTAGACATTGAGGTGCTTCTGTCTAAATATAGCTCTTGTTTTTTTGCTTATAAAGTTCAAAATATACCAAATCTGTTCACACAGATATAACCTTCTAACTCCATCAGGCATTTGTGTTCAACCTTACCGGAAATGCTGACTCTATTAGCAGAACTGACACATTATCTAACCAAACCAAGTTAACCTATTCCCTTCCAAGACAGTCCGAATTACACAAGCCTGAGGCCGATTCTGCAGTAACGATTTGATATAGTTTTCATTATATTTTGACTTGACTCATGTCAATGGATATCTCCACAAATAACTGCGAGCGTATACATACGTTACAATTACAATACTTAGCGCCACTTGCACCAACCCATTAACCCGGGGTTAACCGGTTAAACCGTTAACCCAGTGTGTAATTGTACTGGTAACCATGATAACTCCAGTTTTAACCGGATAACCTCGAGTTAGTAAATGGTGCAAGTGGTCCTTATAAGTTAGGTCCCCATTGAAAACCATAATTGCTAATAGCTGGTAATCCTATTTTAGCGTCTATTAATGATTTGTATGTCTCCGTTTTCTTTGTATGTTGTGGCGTTATATAAATGTATTTTCGTTGTTATTAGAAAGAGGACTCATGATTGCATTTTCTGGTCACCAATGAGCCTGATCATAGCTGAACCGCGCTGCATGATGACACGACTCAAGGTTGTATCAAAATGAGATAAAAACCAAATCAAAATTTAAAAACAGAATCCTTCCGAAACCAACGTCCGAATTGACATTCGATTCCATAACTAAACAGTCGTGGCGATAGGGTAAATGTACCATTCTCAACCAAAAGGGTACTTATTGTCAGTTATCAATAAGACGCTATTTCCATATAGCTTCAACTTGAAATCAACCTTATCGACAAGCGACAATGTAGTACCTTTTGGTTGAAAACATCAAAAATGTTCTTGGCTTGAATTGGGCGCTTCGCATTTGTAACTTGTTGATTCAGAAAACTTGGGACACTGGCTACATTTGTGTAATTCACATGTTATCGAATTGGTTGTTAGGTAATACCTACATACCTACCTAATTATTAGGTATTCATTTACTCGCAACGGGACGCTCGTTGTCATGGTCTTAAAAATCGAGACGGACAAAGTGCCAAAAATATGTATACAATACCTTAATGTATCGGCAATTAGGTCGTATACCTACCTATACATACATATTTTTAGCACTTTGTGTTGTAAATTATTTGAAAAATAATCTTTTAGCAATACTGGTAGTTAACATCTTAGCTGAGTCTTAAACCATTTTAATAATGTTCATAGATAAAGGGTGTAGCAGTATAAGCCTTCAAAAATTGCCCCCAAAGCTTTGAGTTCAAAACTACTACCAGTTGATGCCCCGTCAAATGAAAATAATCCACACCAATTTTTAACCCTCTACTGCCGCCTGGAACCCCGTGACATTCATTTAACCCTAAAAAGTTTTTATTTTTTTTCTCAAAAAGTATAAAATGGACAATTATGAAATTTTTCATAAATGTTGATGTCATCTATACAAACTATCAAAAAAAAAAACTAACTCTCTACTTACTTATTTTCCTAGAAAAAAACCTAAATAAAAAAATAAAACACCCTGTATATCAGTTCAAGCTCGTCGTACTATCACCATTTTTGTACTAATTATTAACCAACTACCTATCTACATAATATATAAGTTTCATGTAAATAACAAAGGTGGAACAGTGTGAAAATATAAGTATTGTTCAGTACGTACCATGTATGTAACACGCTTACCAAACGTTGACGACACTAGTAAAAGATATCGGCCCGCCAACCGGGAAGCCATCCGTAATCATTTTTTTTTTTGTTAATTACGAAAAAAATATTTGAAAATCGAACACGGCCAGCATCACGGCCGAGGGCCATTTTTAGGGTTCCGTAGCCAAATGGCAAAAAACGGAACCCTTATAGATTCGTCATGTCTGTCTGTCTGTCCGTCTGTCTGTCCGTCTGTCTGTCCGTCTGTCTGTCCGTCCGTATGTCACAGCCACTTTTCTCCGAAACTATAAGAACTATACTGTTGAAACTTGGTAAGTAGATGTATTCTGTGAACCGCATTAAGATTTTCACACAAAAATAGAAAAAAAACAATAAATTTTTGGGGTTCCCCATACTTCGAACTGAAACTCAAAATTTTTTTTTTCATCAAACCCATACGTGTGGGGTATCTATGGATAGGTCTTCAAAAATGATATTGAGGTTTCTAATATCACTTTTTTCTAAACTGAATAGTTTGCGCGAGAGACACTTCCAAAATGGTAAAATGTGTGTCCCCCCCCCCTAACTTCTAAAATAAGAGAATGATAAAACTAAAAAAAATATATGATGTACATTACCATGTAAACTTCCACCGAAAATTGGTTTGAACGAGATCTAGCAAGTAGTTTTTTTTAATACGTCATAAATCGCCTAAATACGGAACCCTTCATGGGCGAGTCCGACTCGCACTTGGCCGCTTTTTTTTTAATTTATTTCGCTTGCAGGACTCAAGAACTTAATACATAAAATGCTAAGTAACTCAATTACGTAGTACCTTTTTACAAAACAATAAAGTAAAATAAACAGAAACACTTGTTCGAATAAGTATTAATGAGTTTCATTTGTCCTCCATTTCAAATTAACAAAAAAAAAATGATTACGGATGGCTTCCCGGTTGGCGGGCCGATATCTTTTACTAGTGTCGTCAACGTTTGGTAAGCGTGTTACATACATGGTACGTACTGAACAATACTTATATTTTCACACTGTTCCACCTTTGTTATTTACATGAAACTTATATATTATGTAGATAGGTAGTTGGTTAATAATTAGTACAAAAATGGTGATAGTACGACGAGCTTGAACTGATATACAGGGTGTTTTATTTTTTTATTTAGGTTTTTTTCTAGGAAAATAAGTAAGTAGAGAGTTAGTTTTTTTTTTGATAGTTTGTATAGATGACATCAACATTTATGAAAAATTTCATAATTGTCCGTTTTATACTTTTTGAGAAAAAAAATAAAAACTTTTTAGGGTTAAATGAATGTCACGGGGTTCCAGGCGGCAGTAGAGGGTTAAAAATTGGTGTGGATTATTTTCATTTGACGGGGCATCAACTGGTAGTAGTTTTGAACTCAAAGCTTTGGGGGCAATTTTTGAAGGCTTATCCTGCTACACCCTTTTAGCTGATTTTCAAGTTAGATGCATATAGTATCCGAACTCGAAAAGATTCTATCAAATATTTATATGACCTAACTCATTACCCTAATGTCAACTACTGGTACCTTAAACCAATTTCATTAAGTTATAAGGATTCCGTTTTCAATTTGTGCAAACCGTTGACAGCCAGCTTCATTACCAATGCAATCAGAGCGGGTGAAAATTTCCGATTTAGATGAGAGCGTGCTCCGAGACGCGTTACTTTAGAGTACAGTCGGCGGAGGGTGAAGACGTGTGGAAGAAATTCATCATTCGCTTGCCCTTGTTCCGCCCTTGTTGCGGCGCAGCATATCTTTTTCTTCCATACTTCTCTGTCACCCGTCATCTCATCGTTCACTTGCGTTCGCTTCATATCATCTCTCACACAGTCCATCCACCTTTTCCTCGATTTTCCTCTCCACATACTTCCCTCCGCATTCGTTCGTAATACCTTTCTCGTCACATGACTTTCATCTCTCCGCATCACATGCCCGTACCACGCTAGGCGATTTGCCCTTACTTTTTCTGTTGTGGGTGCAAGAAATTATGGAAGAAAGTAGGAAACCCACGATTGTGGACAGAATACAACTTTTTCATCACTTTTTGAAGAACAGGTTAATTATAAGTCACATTTATATCTAGCCTATCTGAGTGTCCCACTGCTGGGCAAAAGCCTCTCCCCTTGATTTCCACGACTCCCGATTTGGTGTTTCCTCTGACCAGTTGTTCAGCAGGCTGTCCAGGTCATCCCGTCATCTCCGTTTGGGCCTGCGTTCACGTCCCATTTATTTATTTATAGGGCACTTTGCATGATACACCATTAATCTCTAATATATTTTCGGCTGTTTATTAGCTAACTGAGCTGGCCAGCTCCTCTAATGTGTCCAATATTGTTGAGCTTACAAAAAAAATTTTATGACCCACATAAAAATCTCGTGGGCCGAATGACTTGTGGGCCAAGATAACCACGGAGTGGTTGCCCTACGAGTCAAACCGGGGAATCGGCAGACCTCGTCGGCGATGGCGGGATAACTTGGACTCCTTTTTGAGAGATTGGCCAGATGTATCTCAACACCGGGATGAATGGAAGAAGATGGGGGAGGCCTTTGCCCAGCAGTGGGACACAATAGGCTCACAATAATAATACAATAAACACGGAATAAGAGCGGAAGAGAACGCATTGCAACTGTACACTGTTTGATAGTAAAATCGTTGATCTTTACGACATTATTTAGCATAAAGCCAGCTGACTGTACTTGGCGACGTGGCGTGGATACGACCTCGTATCCGCGAGGTGCTTGGATTTTATTACATGCAGTGTATATTTTAAACTGTTAAGATCTACTTCAAATATCCGATGACGGATAAATTAAAATGCTGAGAGGATAGTATTCTTCAGGGTTACAGACAGCTGGGCAGTCAGCTGAGGAAATTGCTAAGCAGTCCAAATTGTTGATAATATATGTTATGGTTTTAGTTTTTAAAATTATTTTCATTCCATATTTCGTTCTGGCGAGTTAGACTTTTAATATGGAACAGCGGATAAATGTTGTTCAATGTCGAAGTCGGTTCTATGTCATATCAAAATAATATCAAAACCATGACAAAATATTGTCTTCGGTAACCGCGATATTTACTCATGAAATAAAACTATTAAAACGGATTATATCGCGTACGTATATTGAATTTATAATACATCCCAACATTTCGAACCCTTTACAGCGTTCGTGGTCAACGGGTGACTGAGGAAAAACTACACTGTGCAAAACTACCCACTTTTGCACACTTAGACTTTACAACTTGCTTTTTCCCTTTCTCCGCAACTCAATTCAGCAGGACCTACCAAAAGAATAATGTCAATAAAACCTATTATATACCAGTCATAAAATAAACAACCGTATATCATGAACATGATAAAGGCGCTAGTAACTTAAATCCTCCAGTAAGATTATCCTTTTTCCATAGATTCAATTTTACCTAGGCGATTAGGAGATAATAAGGGTTTACTTTTCATTCCAAGTGCGGGGATATGCAAGCTTAGTTATGCGCAGATTATGGGATATAGATCCATGCATAGTTATGCGCAGGGATAGGGTTGTCACACGTTTGGAATTTAGTCTACATGTCGAGGATTTTAGTTAGTAGACTCTGGAATACGGAATTTCCAATGACTCGTTGAAAATTTGAAGATATATCAAGATATATGTAATGAATGAAAAATCTGTTTTAAATACCGCATGTAGAAAAAAAATTAAGCACATTTCGTCCTTCATAGGTTGTCTCAGAATGTTTGTTAAGTAACAATGTAGGTAAGTAAAAACATTAAACTTGTGACTTGAGCTCTGCTGGTGGTAGTTCACATTATCGACCATTTTAATTAATTATCATGTAAAGTTAGTAAGCCCCATACGAACTTCACAAATATCAGGATTGTCACAATAAACAAAAAACCCAAGAGTTACTCATAAACGTTTGTCAAATCTTACAAGACATGTGTTTGTTAGAAAGAGACAAAATTTTAAAAAGGTTTGCTAAGCTTTATGAATAAGGGGGATAATCTCTTTCTAATTTTTTTACTGAATACAACCATTCAATCATAATAATTTTATGGTGAATATTTCGTTGAAACCAGTACGTGGCAACCCTAATCACACGTGCGGGGCTCAAGATTGAGCAAGTTGGGAATGGATCTCGCGTATTTTGCAAGTTTTCCATGCAAAGGTGTGTCGGAACTAAGTTCTGCAGGTGACGGCTCGTGGTAATTTCGAGTTTATTTAGCTGCAGTTTAAACTCGGCTCTTTACTTTAGCTAACTTGACTTTTGAAAACAAGAGTGTCGGGGAGGTTTATCGGGCGTCAATCGGTACTGATAAGGTCACGTTTGGATGTCTGCAGTTGGATTACTGTTGCGGCATCGTTGTTGCCGCCGCTCTCTGTCAATTACCTAAAATGAGTTACGTTCAATGCGTCACTTATTTTATCAAGGAAATTAACAGATATAGTGCCCGCGTCAAAGCCGCAGCAGTATGGGAATACATTTCGGATCCGGATTGCAAACCCTACGCAGCCGTAATGTCGCAACAGTAATGCAGCTACAATTGACATCCGAACGTCACCTTTAGAAAGTTTTATCGGAAAATATTATTTTTATTCGCTAATATAAAATCACCTAGTACAGGGTGTTGTGGACAGCTTAGAATATCGTGATATGACAATCATTTCATGAAATGATCGGTTAGCCACATCATGAAAAAGTCAAAACTAACATAACTATATCATGAAGTGATCAATTCTAAAATGGAATTTCACAAATTATCAAGTTCTTTGATCTAGGCACAACAGGCGGTCTAGCATGAGTTGCGTTCTCGCGCGCGACTCCATACTTGAAGTCGCGCAAGATGTATGGAGTCGCGCTAGCTAACTCATGCTAGACCGCCTGGTGGTAGGTAGGTAGTATACCCACTTCGTCGTCGACTAAAAAGATACCCCAAATATAGCCAAAGAGTTAGTTTAGATTCCGCACGAATATTTCATATTCCCATACCCCATCCGCGGACGGTCCCGCGTCCCGATGTTAACCGACTATTTTATAAAGTAGGAAAACTTCCCTGGAGTATAAATCTGGCTGTCATATCCGGAACCGGTACGTTTCAAACGCTTCACGAGCTTTGGGTGTCGAAAATTAATTTTACGACAATTTTTAGACAAAGAGAAATACGTATTGATACACATATCATAAATTATCTATGATGCGTTCAAAAACCACAAATTACGGCCAGCATAATCATAATCTGTTAAAATGTTAGTATTGTGCAATAAAATGTCAGCCGAGAGTGATCATGATCAAATACCGCAATGGCCGTCGTAACAAATGTGGTCCCTGAATACATCATAGAGAGTTTATAATATGCGTGTAGACAATTCAGTGTATTGTATGTAACTGTATTAAAACAGTCGGCATTAAAACACTCGTGTGATGTTTTCATAAAACTCGCTTTTCTCGTGTCATAAACCCAACCCGTATTTTAATGCCTTTCATTATGTAGCAGTCACATAAACTACTCTTTCATTGGTTCGCTTGAGCTTTTAACTCTTTAATACTATTAGCAAATGGAATATCACATACAGCCTGAAGTTTTCCTTCCAAATTCCGTATTGATAGGCTCAACCCTTAAGAACTCGCCTAAAATGTTCGCAGTTGTTCTCAACTTTAAATTAACATTTCGATATGTTCGTGTTAGTTTAAATATAAATTAATGACTGTTGGAATGCAACTTCGCTGTGGAAGTTTGAATAGTTAGTGATAAGATAAAGCATTGTTTGTACTTTTGCATTAATATTACCTAGGTGATAATATATGTATAATAATATATTATGTAACACTGATTTAAACTTTCACGATTTTTACACATTATTAAATTGTACAATGGGACGTCGTTGTCCCCGTGGTCTCGAGTCTTCTCCGAGACCACGGGGACAACGCCGTCCTCGAAACGTCGGAGGCAAATCTTAAAAACTTAGATACGCGATTAAGTTGTACAATTTAATAATATATTATGTAAGCTGAAATGGAGTTGGTCGGGACATGTTGCCAGGCAGAGTTATGGCAGATGGACCAAAATGTTGACGGATTGATGGCGGCTTTAGGATGAAAGAAGTGCCTGGCGTCCGTTGCATTGTTGGGTGGATGACGTTCGAAAAATCGCGGGGCACCTTTGGATGAGTCTAGCCCAGAACAGGGATAAGTGGCGTAAGGTGACTGAAGGCTGAAATTAAATGAATTGAAGGCTGAACTAGTGTTAGTGGTGTTAGTGTTTAGTCGTCAAACTTATTGCTATATAATGAGGTTTGAAAGTAAAGCCTGGCATCCGTTAGCTCGTTGTGTGGACGAAATTCAGAAGATCGAGGCACATCACAGACAGCACTTCCAGAAGAGAGTAGCCCAGGATAATGCTTAAATTAATTATATGCACTTTACATGTTTTAACAGTTATTCAATTAGCACTCATAGGACTCATATAAATATATTTCCTTTGAATAGTAATATGTTTTACTATTCAAAGGAAATATATACGATTAGAAAACATCTAAATTGACTGCCACAAATACCTCTACTTCAGTGGAGTTCGCTCAAAGAATAAGTAAGCCTATGATGTTCATGGGTCTATTGTTTCCCAAAAAATACATTATGGCTTAAAACTTTATGAAAAACAAGGGATCCACCCCGCTGTTCATTCATTCATTCATTCGCTTAGCAGCAGGCATAAGCTTGAACACCATCATCCACGTATAAAAAAGTACAAAACCAGAAACGGAAAAGTGAAATAAACCAAGATGGCCGAATTATCCGAGCGCGCTTCGAACTCCAAACCCCGCAACTCCAAAGCAGGCTTAACTAAATTCCTCGAACCGATACATTATAAACTTCGCAACTGCATCCTGGAGCTGATCTAACAATTTTCATCTTAGGACACAGTAGTTTTAGCTTCACAAAGATAAAGGTAACAGGCAATTTAAGTTTTTCTTTGCGAAGTTGGTCTCCGTTGCGTTTGAGTCCGCGTTCCGGCACGATTGTTAGAGGTTTCTGTGAACGCGGTCGAAGTTGAAAAGCATTTTGTTATATCTTTAGAAATATTTTATTGATAAAAAATACTTGTCACTTAAACATTACCTATTTATTATATAATAATATTACACCGCCGCCATCAGACATATCGGAGCGGCCGAGGTAATCAAAAATATCTGAACACGCACTCACCACATGCCTTGTTATATACCTTGGCCCCTCACTCACTAAATTACATATCAATTATGTAGACGGGTCCAGTGCCTTGTAGCGGCTAACGAATTCGTCAATACTATAGCACGCCATGCATGTATGTATGTATGTAGTTATGTATAGGATTATTTTAGTCGTATGTTCTACATACTGCAGAGTACAAAGCCGATTTTGATGAATAATTAACGATTTGATTTCCTCGACTGACTGAAATTAACTACATTTTGACTGACTCTCGGTTTTATACGAAAAAACGATCGATTTTCAATGTTAAAAATCCCGGTATATACATTCGCGTATTATCTGATACTTTATTATGTTATCTGAATAAAATTCAAAATGAATTCGCCGAACAAACTAGAATGCAACCAACTGGGTTGACGTTACAAAACAACTTTTTAAAATAAACAAAGACTGCTATTTGCCTAATTGATTTCCATTCAATACAGGTTTTACAGCAATATGTTTGTAGCTTTGTGATTGCTATTCTATTTGCGTTCTACGCTCTATTACTTTTGAAAAGATAAATAGTTTTTCACGCAATTATTGGTCATTTGAGTTAAGGTACCATTTTAATTCAGTTCGAATGTCTCGCCGCATAATGCTGGTGTAGCCAGAATTCAGAAAGTTAAGTAAGGTGTTTGACAAATTTAAAACGGCATTGGTCAAAAGGTTCGTAGTCACTGGTAAAGACTGCAAAAATTGTACCTTATGAAACGGAAGAACTATAAAATTGACATGAGATGCCGAAAAACCTCACGAGAATTCTGGTTGCGTCGAAAGCCGAAAACGCTGCAAACATTTTCGTGGAAACAGTAATCTCTATATTTGCCCAGTCGTATGTTAAGTCCAAAATGACATTCCCATTTTGAACATTATTTATAAACCCTACGTTATTGACAAATACATTTACTCGTTCAACATCAGCTTTCACATTTATTCAGGGAGATTTACCCAACTGAAAACTTTACCGCTGACTGACATTTAACCTTTTTGCGGCCGATTGCATAATTAATAAATTGCATGCGGCCAGTAATAGAATCAGTGGTACTTTCGCAATTATAACGATTTAAATGTCTCCCCGTCGCAAACCGCAGAGGTAACTTTTGAAAACTCGTATCAGTACTGAGCTTTGTAGTAAAAGCAAACTTTTATGGTTAGTAATATGGTTGAGATTGGGATGAAGGAATTAATCAATGCGGTTAATGAAATAATAAATTGTCAACTACATAGCTGGGTAGTAAAAATAAAATAAAGCAGTAAAGTAGGAATATCGAAAAGCTAGATTTTTTGTTGAAGTTGTGATCATATTAATTTATTCATAAAGTATATAAAATGAACAAATATAGGATTCATATGAATGTTATCAGTAGATGCCTAAGTTTAAGTTACATATCAACTACCTAGCTTGCATAAACATAAAGGAGCCTCGTCTGCCAACAAACCACTCTGTGGTATGGCAGAAGAATATTATGTAATTAGTTGTAAGCAAGATTTCTGAATAAACGTTTAATTTTTTTTCTTTTTTTTTTAATCTGTTTATTTAATTTTACCACGTCCGTTTTTTGAATTCCAGTCAGTTTTTTTCAATCCAATTAAATTAAATCTTTTAGAGTGTAAAACTCAACCGACGCGTTTCTTTTTGTTTATTTTAATTGAATCTTTATTGCACAAATATTACAAATTAGAAAAAAAAATTGTGTCTAAAAAACAGTAGATACGTAAAATTTAAATCATATTTATTATTATTTTTGCGTCACCCTAGTAGGTACCGTCACGCTACACGAGGAGAAAATTTCACTTCCTGGCCAAGGCAAGACATAAAACTTTAGACAAACCACGGGCGGTAATTCGTAAAGCCCCAGATCGCATATTTATGGCCAGACATAGGAATCCGTGGGGCAAATTTTCTTGACAGGTACCTAGGGACTTCCTATATCGATAAACTCAATTATCGATGCTCGTTCTATCGAGTTTATCGATGTAGGAAGTCCCTACCTGTCAAGAAAATTTTCCCCACGGATTCCTATGTCTGTTTATGGCGCTCAACTTCAGTTCGGGCCACAAACACCTGCGATCTAGAGCATTCACGAATTCACCTCCCTAGGTATGTAATGTACTATATTCCTCATATAAGGGCTTTTCCAGTTGCATTGTAAAGTAGCCCTGTAGGCCTACACAACCTATATTTTGATGTCAAAATTATGTCTGATTATTATCATTCGCCCGTGCGTCTCGCTCGAGCCAATACATGTACATTTTGATAACAAAATGTAAGCTGGAATTGGTCTCCAGGGTTCGCTGTAGCATCATATATAGTATCTTTTTCCTAATCGTGCTTAAAAAAATATTTCAGACTCACATTTTCCTTTAAGATTTACAGTTTCTTTTATAACACAACTTTTTTACTGCAAAAAGCACAAACACTGGAACGAACCGGTGCCAGTTAATCGTTAATAAGTTTTTATTCAACGAAGATTGAATCCGCCCGGAAACACTTGTACGAAATAAAGGGAAAATGGGAACGCGTGAAGTGGAATAAAACAGGAGGGTTCCGCCGTTTTGGCTATTTTTTGCATGATAATTATCACATCATAGATCGGTCATCGAAATGCCTACATCTGCTGCGAATGCAGAGGATACTGGTTCGTTTCGAGCCACTGGAGGCCTTGGTCTCTTTTTCTTTCGTATATGACATGTATTCCAGAAATCATCAAAGTTCGCAAATTGCGGGCATTTTTCTCTGTCACTCTAATTACGCCTCCATTGGAGTAAAAAAAAAGATCCCCGCAATTTGCGAATTTCGGTTTTCGCGGTAGCCCCTCACTTTGTCAGAATTATTGTAGGATACAATACAGAAAATTATAAGGAAGGCGAATTTGGAATTCGTGGGACTACTATACTAGACAAGTAACATAAATATATAACTATTTAAATGGAATATGGATACCTACTAACTACGTAGATATCTAACATTGTATGTATATGTAACACACATAACAAGCATTGAAGACCGGTCTGGCCTAGTGAGTAGTGACCCTGCCTATGAAGCCGATGGTCCCGGGTTCGAATCCTGGTAAGGGCATTTATTTGTATGATGATACAGATATTTGTTCCTGAGTCATGGTTGTTTTCTATGTATTTATGTATTTGTATATTATATATATCGTTGTCTGAGTACCCACAACACAAGCCTTCTTGAGCTTACCGTGGGGCTTAGTCAATTTGTGTAAGAATGTCTCTATAATATTTATTTATTTATTTATATATTTATTTATTTTATTTATTGCAATATTATAGGTATAAAACGCAATTTCAATTTCGAACATTGCAAGTTATATAGATAGAAGTTACGATTTATATACTTACATGTATCCATTTTCCCCTTGCCTATTACTTTTTCAATTTCAATGATGACATAGAACGGAACCCTAACTGAAAATATAGCAGGCGTCAAATAAAAACGAAATCGCAATGAAATCGCTGTCGCTACGAATTGTTTATCCGAACGTCTTTTAGGGGTCCGTAAAAACGGCGGACATTTCGTAAAAAAGACTTAAGTGTAGTCGGCTTGTTATTATCGTCGCCTCCAGAAATAACCAGCATATATGTGATCTCTAGTCACGTACAGTTTATAAGGCAGCCGAAGCCATAATTATTCTGGTTTTTGTGTTAAGCAATGGAAATACAGGTTTTGACTTATAAGATGTTTTGAAATAGGAACGGAGGGACAGTTTAAGCTGAAGTCATGAGAGCGTGCGTGTTTCAATCTCGAAGAATGATTCAGAAGATTCCAATGGAATGCTTCACTTGGCCTTGTTAAAATAAATCTATGCTTTTACTTTGTAGAATTTTGAGAGACAACATATACAGTTATACAAGTACATACTCTGTAAGTTGGGGACGGCTGGCAACAAAGTAACAATGGATTGCTAGCTAGCAAAGCATCGTGTATATGCTATAGAGGGGTCATTCTCTCATTTCGTGCAAATCGGTGAGATTCTCTCGATTTGTAATTTTTCTTTTAAATGGTAAACTTTTGAGTTTCGTCAATTTGTGGATTCATTTATTAACATTTTTCTGCTAAAGGCACCTTTGTAACGTTATTACTTTTCATTTAATAAGGCTACTGGTAATGAACTACGCGCTGGTAATGAATTCGGCCGAGATGGTAATTTTATCAGTGGACGGTAATGAAACAAACTTATGAAATCGAACATAAAAAAACTGTATTTCAAGAAAATTAACACCAATTAAAATCAACAATATTAAAAACATGTGTCTTAAGCACTGCGGAGATGATCAAACCGACTTGACATACACTTGGAGTTGACAATCTCAACTTATAATGTTCAAGCTAGATGGTACATTTAACATTTACTTATCATCATTATAAGTCGAGATTGTTAACCCCAAGTGTTTGTTAAGTCGGTTTGATCATCTGCGCACCATATCACATAAAACATAGTTTTCAAATTTTCAAAAATTACCATAGACAAAATATATTTAAATCATTCGCGTTTTGTACCTATGTAATTTTTTTTTATCGTTTTAACCCTATAGTGTGGGGTGTCGTTGGATAGGTCTTTAAAAATAAATAGGAGTTTGCAAACAACATTTTTTGATAAAGTGAATCATTTCGGAAATAATAATTTAGAAAGAATAAAAAACGGTTATTCCTTCTAACTTTTGAAAAATCGATTCAAAAAATATGAAAAAAATCATAAAAATAGTACCTAATAAACTCATTCAAACAAAATTAAAGCAAACTTGATAAGTTAAGCCGTTTATGAGTTATCGCTAAAAGTCTTCCCTTCTTATTTTATTTAAAAGCCTGGCAACCCTTATTTGTGACCGGATTTTCGCAAGCAACCCTATAACCACATAATAGTGACCAGAAAAAGATAGGCAACCTAGTTGATTTATATTGTACAAGTTGTATACTTTCCATTGGAACTTATTTCGTTTGTCAGACAGATCGGTGAAATTTGAAGAAAAAATGTTTTTTTTTTCAAAAAATAATTAAAAATAGTCTTTACCATATTTCTTTAAGCAACCCTATTTATATATGTTCAGGAACATATTTTCTTTCATAATATGTAAGTTTCATCCGTCAGACCAACCAAGAAGGTCGACCATCTTAGACTACAAAGGCTCCCCGGTTGGGCTCCCCTATTATCATATACAGTTTTAAATGTTTATAACAACGTAATATTTATAATAACTAAGCCTCTTTCCATTAAATGCACTGCCTCGAATATATTATCATTACCTTCTTAAGTCATTCATTACCTTCCCCAGTAAAATTGGAAGGAAAAGAAGTGAATGAAACCGATATGAATAAAGTTTTGGAAGTTTTTGTCGCCTACATCAGTTGGCATCAGATCTTAATTTTGCAGAATAAACCATCTGAAAGGCGACACTAAAACACTTCATTACGTATAATTATAATAATGTACACTTGCTACTTACTGTATAAATCATGCGATGGCGATGAAGACTAACGAGAACCACACTCCTTCCCGACCCGAGAGATCGTATATATTTTCGCTAACAGCGGCACACGGGCGTCCGCTACGAGATCACGCGGCCAACTGACTGACAAACAATGTGTTGCATCGGCGGTAGGCGCTATATACCCTCGCTATATAGCAAAATATAGCTAATCTATTTCTCGCGTCGGTAATGAAGAAATTACTTGAACCATACACTTATAAGGCTGTATAGTTTTTATTATTTATTTCTAGCTTCTAATATTATACGATTTAAAACATAACTAAATAAGTCATTTATTGAACAAACAACGAATTTTCTATTTGTAGTATCTTAAGGTTAAAATGTAGGTCAAAGTTATATCTTCACGCGTTACATGTAGAGATGAATGAAAAAATTGGGTGTTAATTGTACATATAAAGAAAATACATACCTTTTTAGAATTGTTCATTGGAGAGACATATACTTTAGGCCCTATGTTACAACCTTGCATTAACAGATATTTGAAAACGCCACCACATTTTTGGTAAATTTCCGAAAACACCGATTTGCACGAAATGCGAGAACGACCCAGAGACGTAACTTACACCAAAGTTCACTTACAATTAGTACCGCAAGGTGTAAGTAAGTTTTGAATTTATTTCAGAATATGCGGATAAGGTGCGGAGGAGTGCGTACAAACAGCTATACTCTTAATTAACTAACAGAGGGAGCGATGGTCACAGCCAAGGTCGACATTTAGAAATTGTGATTTTCGGGAAAATAAATCCACATTAATGTTCTTTTCATACAAATTAATAGTTTTAGTTTAGGTTTATCTGTTTTAATTTTGAAATCGGAAATCTGCTGCTGTAGCATTTTGGAAATTTCTCATATTTTTGTATGGGAATCAAAATGTTCCATTTAATAAATGAAAGTTTCCTTTGTTTTCTGAGATATTTTCGACAACTTTTCCAACTTTTTGGAAAATTCCTTGTACATCTCTTAACAGGAGTGACAAAGTTTTTTTAAATCCGTGTTTGATCCAGGTACCAAAATCTATTAAAGAATTGCCCCAAACAACCATTGCGAATATGTCCAGCTTCTAGTAAATACAGCAATGAATAACACAAGCACAATCCGAACCTTGCTATAAATCGAAGAATGCATGCAAAGTAAGACCGATGGCAAAAAAGGAAACTTTGCTGGCGATTTGGCTATATATCGCCGTTTTGCTGTCGCCATCATTTTTACGCTCATCTTGAAAACACAGTAGAATCAGTAAGCTGACTTCAAACATTGGTAACGGTAAACACAGCTAGCAAAGATTTTGAAAAATCGTACCGCTTTTTAGATCATAATACGGCTGCCAAAAAATATGACTAGCAATCTTAAGACCTTTCTCTAGTAACTTTATGGATTTGAAACTTGATAAAACAACTTTTGCTCTGTAGAAAAAAATCACGATCTAAAACGCACCTCGAATTTGTTTTTACTATTTTTGTACATAAGCTGTTACCGTGAAAATTTATACTTCTACAGAGTTCAATATCAGTGAAAAGTAAATGTTTGAGCTTACCGAACATTCTAGTACTCATTATAAGTATGGAGGTAACAATATTTCCTTTCAAAAATGTCGTACTCCCTTCAGCTTTCACTGTGTCCAAAACCCCAACCGTCTACGCATACAAAAATACCCCAACGCCCTTGAAAGACTTTAACTGCAGAAACAATACTAAAAGTATACACTCTTCCTTGCCATATCCATAATGCCGGGCGCGGAGTGTAATTCATCGGTTATTGGCCGTATTTCCGATATTATTCCGGAATATTTTCGGGTTTTTTCGTTCTATACGCTTCGGACGCTCGTAAAAACCGGGATGATCCCCGGCCATCGATGCTTCACGGCGATATGAGAGATTCCGCCGTTAGCTTTTCAATGGATTGTAAGACATAGGAGGGAGGCGGAATAGCTATTATCAAAGAGCGTCCAGCAGGCGTGTCATGGATGGCTTTATCCACGTGATAAAAGAACTGTCACTTTTTAACACCGCGGGATAGAAAGTGACGGACACCGTTTTATCACGCTGTCATGTAGACAAGACTGACCATCATATCCGTACTGTTTGTGACAGCGATGTCTAGTTTTTAGGGTAACAAAATAGATCTCTATTTTGTTACCCGAGTACGGCTTGGCAATCTCACAATCAGCGTATGTATGCTGTCTTCAAGTTCAAAGCATAATCTGGAGAAATTCGGTTTAAGTCTTGGCTAATCCTGTAAAGAAAGTAGCTGTATTGTCCGGTATAGACAGTCTCTGGCCACATATAACATTTTTGGAAATGCGGAGTGATTGAGAAAGTCGTTGATAATCAATAAAAATCCTATGCGTAGCTTTTTTTGCTGGATCGCTCGCTTTCTGTTTATATCTTGCACCAAGTCGCAGTGCGCTGAGCTTACCGATATTTCCAATTTTTAAAGTTCAGCCTTGTTACGATGGATGAGGCTGAGACGTTGATTGAAAGTCATATGTTTCGGAATTTAATCAGTCGCTAAACCCTCCACCGCGCACGCGAATTTCGCTTTTATTACCAGGGCAAGTGACTCGGAAAGGGATGATAATATTTTGACGACGGAGAGAAAGGCTTTTGAGGAATCTAGGAGATTTTTCATAATATTCATGTGGAATATCAAAAGTTTGAAGTTTTGTCCAAGTAGGTATGAGCAGAGATTATATTTAACCCTTTAATGCTCAAAAATTTTTTTTATTTTTTTTCTGGTTTCGAGCTCTTAAATGAGTTCTAAGGGGTAATATAAACTACAGAAAAATAATAAAAAAAAAAATTTTGTATATGATGTTCTAGAAAACATATGCTAAGAATACTTGACATTGCCCAACTTTCAACATTTGACCATTGGCAATCAATGTCCAGTATTCTTCACATTGCGCATGGCTTAGAGAAAATAAATTAATAACAAATTTTTAGTTTTTATATAAAAAGTTTTTATTGACCAACGTCAAAAGAGTAGAAACATTTTATTATTGCTACTAGGTAAGGCATTCATCTCAATTTGCATTGATGAGCACTCCATGTTCATGTTTCCTTTTTTTGAAATACCTACATCGTCCGTATGAGGTGTAGGTATAACACTGGCAAGTGTCATGTTATTATACTGAACTACAGGAGGAGGTCTTGGAACTACTGTTGCTTTTCTGGCCACCAACATATCAGCTAAATTAACACCTCCCAATAAGAGCGTTGTATAATGTTTTACGGTCTGAGGGTAGTCGACGTTGATCCGGGCTCTTTCAACTTGTGAAGTCCCACGCGAAGCCTTATAGCTTGTTCTACGAAAATCTGGATATCCAAAGAAGTTCGTAAACCTCATTCGTCAATTTCACGATTGTATGAAAGCGTAGGTTCAACATGAAAACGAACTTTCTGAGGAGATCCAGGTTACAAGCGGAGTGAAGCAGGAATGTGTCACAGCACCCACACTCTTTGCCATATACTTCTCAGTGGTGATGAGAGAAGCTTCAGTGTTGTGGCAATCAAAAAACCACTAAATGTGAGGACTGAGAATGGTGTCTCTGACATATCAAGGTTCAAGGCGAAGTCTAAAGTGTGACGAGTCTCCATATTAGAGATACTGTACCTGCGCTGACGACGTATGCCTTCTTGCGTGCTTCCAATACGCAAATCCTCAAACAACCACCCCGGGGAGTTGAATCTGATTCAACACCACTTCAACACCGCTGAATTTAGATGGGAAACCAATAGATGAAGTCTGTCATTATAAATATCTTGGGAGCACTATACGACATGACAATACTCTGGCTTCAGAAATACCATCTCGCATTGCCAACGCTACTGCCAGTTTCGGGCGACTCACTGATCGTGTGTGGTGGTCCCATGATATCAAGCTTGAGACTAAAGGGGCACAGATTACCAGTTCGCCGGACGATATCAGCCTGTCAGTTAAACGCAAAAGGTTCCGAACGTTGTCAGTTAGGCTGATATCGTCCGACGAACTAGTAATCTGTGGGCCCCTTTGGATAAACGTCCATAAGGCCCTAATAATCCCAGTCCATCTGTATGGCGCAGAGAGATGGTGCCTGTGCAAGCCAGATATCAAAAGACTAGACACCTAAGATTTATACTTAGGATTAAATGGCAGGATCGTATTCCAAACTCCGCGTTCCGCGGTTCTGCGTCGTTCCGGGATGGAGGCACTATTGATGCAGCGTCTGCTCAGGTGGTGTGGGCATGTTCTCCGAATGGACAATCGATGCTTGCCTAAAGCTATATTCTACTCATAATTAGCAGAGGGTAAGCACGGCGGCCAATACCTCCGATATGGACGTGCTCAAGCGTCACCTAAAGTCATGTGCTATCGATCCTGCACGTTTGGGAAGAGCTCGCTGCGAAACGGTCATCTTGGTGGTCTACCACCTTTGAATCCATCAAGTCGTGTATGTTGCATATTTTCTCATATTATACTTTATCTTCGCAATTTCAAAAATACTTAACAGCCCAACAAGAATGTACTTTATTCAGAGCGGCGCAATGCTAAGAATGCTTAACATGCGTTACACTAAGTATATTTCTAAGAATCTCGCGAAGCTAAGCATTCTTAACACGCATAATGGTAGCCCAGTCCTGTGTTAGTTAGGCTTCCATTTTATTAGAAAAACATGAAAACACAAAGCACACACCCTCAAGAACACATTGTAATAGTATTTCAATGAATATTATAGGTATAAATATTTTTAAATATTTTATAATTACCTTACGTCCTACGGTCGATTGCTGTCGCGGCACCATCTTGCCCCTAATTGTCAAAATACGTACCCCTGAGCAATGCCCTCACTTGTCGAAGATAAGTTAGGTTTCAAACTATCATTATATTTAAAAAAGAATTGAATTTAAGTGAAAATTACGCTACAATATTTTTTTGATTCTGGTGTAAAGTATTCTTGGTATTGGGTTAAATGATTGGAATATATAAAATGCTCGGAGTTATTGAGTAAGGTATACAATATTAACCGAATTTCGCAAATTGGGGGCATTTTTCTCTCTCACTCTAATTACGCCTTAATTGGAGTAAAAGAGAAAGTTCCCCGCAATCCGCAATTTGCGAAATTCGGTTTTCGCGGTAGCCCCTCAGTTGACCAGTATCAACTTACTCATTCATTGCCATTTTGACATTTGTGTTGGCTGGGAAAAGACAAAATTTAACAATAGTTTGCTAAGTTTATGAATGAGGGAGTAAGAGTTTATAACACGCTTAAAAAAAAGAAGCGCTGGTGGCCTAGCGGTAAGAGCGTGCGAGTTTCAATCCGCAGGTCGCGGTGTCAAGACTTTCAAGCCCAGGCCTGTACCAATGAGTTATTTTATTAGGATCATAAGTACGAAATATCATTTGATATTTACCAGTCGCTATTCTGCGAAGGAAAACATCAAGAGGAAACCGGACTAAGAGCAACAAGGCTTAGTTTCCCCTCTGGGTTGGAAGGTCAGATGGCAGTCGCTTTCGTAAAAACTAGTGCCTGCGCCAATCTCGGGATTAGTTGCCAAGCGGACCCCAGGCTCCTATGAGCTGTGGCAAAACGGGATAACGAGAGGAAGATGCTCACTTTCATAACACGCTTACACCTATATGAATTATGATATAATTTAAACTAAACAATCTACCTCACACCGACGAATCCGGAACGTGACCTGACCCGTCCAAAATCCGGATCCGATGCTCCGGATAAGCGAAAATAATTCGTTTATCCCACCAAAATTACTTATCCGGCCAAGAAATTAGCTTTCCATACAAGTCGATGTTTCTTAGCAAGACTGCCGTATTCGAACTTCAAGATATTCACAAGAGACGACACGTACTAGATCTATTCTAGATATGTTATAGTTTAGATTTAAACTAGTTCTCTTTTGCAGCGCAAATCGGGGCAACCAATGTCACATTTACGTTAGATAGAATATTATATTATAATTTTTTTAATGTTCCATGTGTATTTGTGTGTATTAATAAATTTTACATGTCATCCATGAAAAAGATAGAATTAGATATCTAATAGATGTGAATTGGATCTCTAAGCCATATCATGTGGAAATCGTTCAAGAGTATCTGCAGAATTGCGCAAATGTCAAATTTGACAGGTTAGATCTTAAACATATCGTTATCGTATCTTGGTGATGTCTAAAAGATATCTTATAGATGTCTATTTCAAAATCCGAATCGGGCCCAGAGCCTCAACTTGGGAAATTAGTTCGGGGCACGTGACCCATAATACGTCGAGGCTTGTCTAAGTTGTGTGTGGTTTATGAACAGTATGCGTTAATATGCAACACGGTAAAGTTTACGTTACATAAAGTTATGACGAATTTGAAGTTGTGACGACTGGTCTGGCCTAGTGGGTAGTGACCCTGCCTGTGAAGCCGCGGTCCTGGGTTCGAATCCCAGTAAGG
Source organism: Cydia amplana (assembly GCF_948474715.1). Lineage (NCBI taxonomy): Eukaryota > Metazoa > Arthropoda > Insecta > Lepidoptera > Tortricidae > Cydia > Cydia amplana. The sequence goes on along the minus strand of NC_086073.1, from coordinate 2,929,416 downwards.
GTATTTATTTGTGTGATGAGCACAGATATTTGTCTTGGTTGTTTTCTATGTATTTATGTATTTGTATATTATAATATCGTTGTCTGAGTACCCACAACACAAGCCTTCGAGCTTACTGTGGGACTTAGTCAATTTGTGTAAGAATGTCCTATAATATTTATTTATTTATTTTATTTATTTATTTGTTTCCCATTGTCGTCTTGGGTGGAATTAAAAAAACTGGATTTTAAAATATATGGTCATTACGTGTGAGTTTAGGGTAAGTTTTCGTTATCCAAGAGTGCAGATTTCTGGACTGTGTAGGTACCTACCTTAAATAAGTTTTCATTTTTTTTATTTAAATAATCGATAGCGTAATAGATGTATTTATATAAATTAGTGGGTTAATTGAAAATTGTGTTATTATTTACTACTTACATATGTAAACTTATCTACCCATTTGGCAGGAATCTCAAATATAACTGAAAATATTTTAGAACTGTTTTAGGACCCAAACCACAACCAAAACTACTTAAATACATAAATTGTTTGAGATAACAATCTTGAATATATTGTGTAGAAATGGTAAAAATAAATTATTTCCCCCAATCTTTTCTCTATAATTCCAACATTATTTTCGAACAAGAAAATACAACACGGTTTGAGTAAACTTACATCTTTGAGAATATTTTCTAAAAATATTTTTGAAACTCTACGGTACAAATGGTTTCTTTAAAACAGACAATTTCAGTGCAACATTTAGTCTCTCCAGCAGCACGATTCAGCTTACAAAACTTGTTACGGTTTTGTTCTTATTTTGATATGACCTTGAAGATCGCTCACGCTGATTGGTGCATGCGAAATGAAGTGAAAGTCGTGCGTGAGATGCGCGCCAATCACCAAGACAATCGTCAAAACTATAACAAACTATTAAATTAGAATTGACCTCAAATGTCCTACTCTCAATTAATCAACCAAAGAAAATACTGTTTTAGTCGAAAAGTTGTCTGAATTTTAAAGTGGAGATAAAACCACAGTTAACGGGTGATTTATTGTTCAATATAAAAAGTCCATTTAAGACTGGTGACTTTTATAAGTATTAATTAAGGTTTTTTTTTTAAATCTTTTGGAGGCGTAAACTGTAGCCTAAAAATATTATACGAAAGGTATCCTTATACCTAATCAACAGTGATCGTTAATTTTCCAGCAATTTTGGTGCAGCATAGTAAAAATAAAGGATTTTCTTCAATTTTATTCATTCCACCTATAGAGTAGGGCATACAGATGCTTTTAACCAACAATGCTGCACCAAAATTGCTGGAAAATTAACGATCACTGCTAATCAAAATGTCTAGTGCCACCCATTCAGAAATTCATAGACCCATGACTCAGGAACAAATATCTGAATTCATCACACAAATAAAAGCCCTTACCGGGATTCAAACCCAGGACCATAAGCTTCATAAGCAGGTCACTACCGACTAAATAACCTACAGGTCGTCGAAATTTTAACTTTTATTCTTCCGAAAAATCTGCAATTCAACTCACACTGAAATTAATATTTCACACGTTCCCTGAACAAGTATAACGCTGTTACACCGGTGTTATAACTCATTAGGTACGCTACAGTCGCATGCCGTAACAAAAGTTGTAGCACGTACCGGTTTGATAGTGGCACCCCCTGGGGGCCCGACGGGGAACTTCGGATTTTACAAGTTGGTACCGTATTTTTGGCTGCGGTACGTAATGGGTAGTACGAGGCTTGTAACTAGTTAAAGTATGGTTGTGAATATGAAATCTTAATTTTGAGGAATTCTTATTTCAAAGTAAGACAATGGATGTGAAACGATGCACTAAATTTAAGTACGGAAAATTTTAAACACACTGATTTAACTCGTGGTTGCTGAGGTGAGGTGTGGAGTACATGGACGTGGTAATGGTAGACGGGGACAACCCAGTCCTCGAAACGTCGGAGGTAATTTTAAAACTAAATAGACATTATTCTCGCTTCTTTAGCATAAACCTGTAAAATTTAAAATTTCAGCATTTTTTTCATAAACCTGAAGCCACGTATGTGCAAAAATGTTCCAGGGGAAACTTGAGAAGTTGGAAAACCGCGTGTTTCAGCGCCAGGGGAATAATGCGCAGTTTTAAGACGAGCTTGTTCTACTGCCACATAGTGTTAAACAAAATGAGATGTGCTACGTGAATGCATACTACGTAGTATCTAAAGCAAAAGTTGGCGCTATTCAATTCAATTTAATTCATTATATTTATTTTATTTATTAACTCACATTTATAGACGGGTCTATCGGTCAGTATTAGCCGCGACCACGACCAGTGGAACCTGTGTCGAAACGTTGGTAAATAAAGGTAATAAAATAAATTTCGCGATAGACCCGTCTATATCTATAGAACACAAGAGGATAGGACTTATCCGCCAACAAACTGTTCTCAGTTTGGCTGAATCTAAAGATATAAATACCATGTAAGTTTGTAAGTTTATTAGTGATAAATAAATTAAATAAAGGTGAGTTAAAATGTGTTTATTATATTTATTTTATAAACATATTTAGGTTACACGAAAGATGGTAGATACGTTATACGTTATATAACTATGTTTTACCCACTATGCAGGTATACAAAATTGTCTGGTGCGTGGTTGTCAAATAAACGCATGATACATTTTTGGTGATTTTGAAGATAGTATTTTAAATTATTTTATCAGATCATTTACATAGTTATCGCACTTAACCTTGGAGGATATAATCAAACGGAGAAGCCATGTCTGTAATTTTCTGTACAAAACAGTCTGCCGATTTTTGCGGGGGAGGGGAACGTCAAATGTATGCGTAACGTAAAAATAGCCATGTCAGATAAACGTCAGTCCATACTTTGTGTATGACCGTTGGCCGCCTATTTTCGACAGAGGGGAAAGCCTGTTAATGGCTACTCCGTTTAGTTGTATCCTCCAAGCACTTAACCCACTATCACCATATCGAAAAATCTAATAGCAAGTCCAAACCCCCATATTCTGAGGCACTATGTCACGTATCATGTCACGAAAAACATTTCATCCTAGAACACTAAAGCTAATTTTACACGTATTTCCTTTCCCGTCCGTCGGCGACGTTTCAACGAGCCGAGTAATAAGTTGATGTTCGGTTGTTTTTGTCGTGTATTCTCTTTGATTATGCGAGTTCGAGCGAAGGGCCTTATTGTATCTTTCACTCTAGCTATAGAGAAGTGACAGAGATGGAAATCGTTGTTCCAGTGGAGGAGCTTCGAAAGAAAGGAGAGGTACCCATTCACTGATTCAATGCGATCAAGCGTTTGTACCTATTAGGTATATTATAACATTTATAACCAGAACTGTTGCCCCTTCGTTTCGTCGTTATGTCAAAAAATATTAATATCCAGAGAGGAAAATGAGGACTATAAACTGAAATAGATACCATATACTAAAGAAAAAGTGACCAAGTCCACCGGTGACCGAGTCGGCAATCGAACACGCGTCTTCAGCTTATGCGGCTAACGTCCTGACCACTAGATCACCCGGCTACGGCGATACCCGTCCCAAATTCTCTGGTGTATACTATCTTTTGAAAGGCTAGGCGCCTTTGACCAACTCTAAGGGCGAGCAGTACGTGCTTGCACCTCCTATACGAATCATTTACTGGGTTACGGCAGGTTACGGTATAGCGGTTGCGGAAGAGTACTTTGGCGTTCCTGGGACCTCGCCGTACAGCAGCGAGACGGCAACAGAGGGGTTTTAGTGGGTAAACCTGGGGTATCATTAGCCCACAACAGGGAGTCCCATATAACCATCCCGGCCCGTCCCCGCGCCGGGTGGTATGCCTAAAGCATTTCCCCTCTTAAAAAAAAAGGTTACGGTATAGCGAGGGAGATGATGGTGCCATCTATTCAATATTTCATAAAATAATTAGATTTTTTCCCTAGTTGAAAATGAGGACGTTTGTATGGAGAATAGCGGTATTCCCCTTTTCTATTAATCTGATCACTTCGAGTTGTATCAAATTGAGATCAAATTGGCTAACGATGCTCTTTAAGTATTTAAGCAGTTAGAACAACACGCCTATTCCTGTTCATGGTTGTGGAAGCGTCCAATTCGTCGAGGCTATTTTGGATTCATTCCACGTAAGGAGAAAAAGCATCAAAAGAATTCTTATTAAATTATGGGCCGCATGAGTGCATTTTATCAAGTTGGTATTAAAATTTGACAATTTAATTATTCTCAAAGTAGAAGGAAAATGCTTGAGCATATTATGTTTAACGTTTTTTGCATGTAATTAGGTTTGTCCTTGTAAAGCTTTACTTGAATATCTATTAGTATTCAAATGTGTATCTTTATGTAGGAACTGTATATAGAATATATTGATTAGGTACAATACATTTTCTTATAAAGAAAACAGTTCTTGAGAATATGGTCTGATAATAAACGTATTTTTATATAGGTATTTATTAAAAAAAAATGTTTTCACGCAAAAAAGTAACTTCTCCGACAAAGAAGATCATCTCAAACATGGTTTTAAATAATTAACGAAAATTAATATTCCAATATGGATGAAAACAATATTTATTTAATAAATAGAAATCCTGTTTATAACTTTTGAACAATATGTTCAACAATTCCAATTATTCGCCAAATTAAATCTCCCAACGATAGTACTAATTGGAATATTTCATTGCCTATTTTGAGTACTAACATACATCACTAATTACAAATTTCACGCAGTGGTACGTTTTTATTATTAGTCGATAAATTTTATAGTACTTGGTGCCCAACAACAAAAACAAGTTAAAAATAAAGACAGGTAAACGGCGAACGGTGCCTCTGCACGCGTATCATGATACAGGCATAGGTACGGGCAGCATCCGCTTAGTGTACCTTACCCTTAGATTTATTTAATTGTCGAAGGTATTACTACGTCTACATTTTGGCTCGGCTTCGCAAGCACCTGCCAAAAAGGCCAATTCGAACGTGCCTACACTGGCATCAGAATGACATTAGATAGGTAATCTCTATAAAATTATGTTTCTCATCACTCTGGCTCTAGCGCCTGATAGGGTGACTGCTATAGTTATTGGCCACTAGAATCTGTGCGGAAAGAGAAGAGTCGTGGAATGTATGGGGCCCAATACATTCCACGACTCTTCTCTTTCCGAACAGACTCTACATAGTAATTGGCCTTTCCTAACAAATTAGAAAGAAGCCAATTGAGACCTTTTTGTTAAGAGTGCAATATAGCAGTCACCACCCCATTTACGACAATGACGAGGTAACAAATAAATAAATATTAGTTTAGACTAACCAGTCTTACTTATTTACTCGTCCCTGTCGATAGCGAATACTTACTGCCTTTTTATACCCATTGCCTCTTTGCGACTGCCACTACCAAGTAATTATAGGGCTTGGCAACCCCACTCTACTTACGTAAGGTCTTAACTGCCATGATTTTGTAGGGTCAACAATATCCACATCTTTTGAGTCTTATTACCATGGGATAAGGTGCAAAATATATACTTTTTAGTTCGAGATTTTCTTTTTGAGGTACATTTTTGGTTAGTGTGGAATTAAAGCGTTGGGCTGGAAGGTATAATTAAGAATTGTACATCAATTCAATGGAATGCGGAAAGGGATTAATTATTGAATATAGGATTAAAGCGAATTTAAAAATGACTACTTTGTTACTTCTGTGGGAAGCAATTAAGGTATAATTACCTGGTAAAGTGCGTCACTTATAAAAAAAATTGTTTGGGGTTGCTTATTAAGTATCTAGTTAGTAATTTTCCAGCGAGGAAATGCTGCCAGTATCTTTGGCACTATCCCCCTAGGGGCCCTCTTTAGATATAGATTTTTAGTTTTTTTAAGTAGTTTTAGTTTTGTAGGTAGTTTTAATTATAGGTTACATTTTATTGTTAGTATACTTATACTTATGTGGTTGTTCTATATTAAATTAATTTATAATAAATATTTATAGTATCTACTTATTTATAGTATATAGAAGTGGCATTTGGGGCTTTATTTAGGAGGGTTTAACCAATTTTGCCCCCGAGTGAAACACAAAAAATTTCACCACACCAACGCGAAGAAAATAATTAACTGTAAGATATCAAACTAAATCAAACCAAATCAAATCTAAATGAGTGCCATTACATATTTATCATTCAAAATGATCATTTAAAAGTAAATTCTACCAGCTAACTTAAGGAAACAACTCAAAATTTGCATCTGATTACTTTGCCCCACATGTGGATAAAATGCAACATTCTCATCAGATTTTGAACAATCAAGAAAGCATTTAACAGCTGGTATGAAAAATATTTAATATTAGGTATTGGGCTGCGTGTATACCTAATATAAAAATATACATAATGTCACTTAAAACATTATTTGGGTAAAACATAAATTATAACCCAACCTAATCCAACCTGTCTATATATCATATTTCATTATGAATCCAATATCAAAATAATGAAACCCTAAAAAATCCCTAATATGAACCTGAGTGAAGCTTCCCCCTAAAAAGGTTATTTTTCTTAATAACCACCACCATAACTTGACACCCAATATCCGCCATCCCCTATTCAATACAAGCTCTAACTTTACCGGTCTTATTTTCTATACAGTAACATCCAAGATGATCCTTCATTTACACGTGGCGCTATAGTTTATAAGGTTCTTTATAAACTGGGTAGCGAAGAAAAAACATTGTGAAGGGAAACTAGAGTGTTTATGACTGGGAACGTAGCACCTGCGACCCTAAATAGGTATAAATGAATAAGAAGACGCTACTCAGCAAATTAGTTTATTGTATTAACATAGGCAAGGGATTGCGTTACGTGTGGGAGAGAAAAACAGGCTGAGTGTTTGCAGGTTATTTGTGGTAGAAAAACGTGTTTTAGTTGATATTAAATTGACAGCCTAGTCGATAGTAACCAGGAGCAGGTGTGGCTCACTCCGCGATTTCGTCGCTTTGCTACAGGTAGCTAAAAGTACATGCGTTCCACCCCAATTTTGGGGAAAGCCATAAGCCGCGCGTGGCGCTGTCGCCACCTAGCGGCCATATCTGTGCTGATCGTAACAGACGCGTTTTGTTAGAGAGTGAGTCTTCTGTACCTAGTACTATTGTTTATTCTGTGCCAGGAGGAGCTGTGCGCGTAGACAACATTTCAATCGCTAACGCTCCGTAGCGATCGAAACGCAACTGTCACAGTCACACCAATATGGAAGAGTAATAGAGAGACACAAAGCGATTCGATGGAGAAGCGCAAGCGATCGTCACCTTGGCTAGGCCGCCAGGAGGTAGTGCTTCAATTTTTTAAAATGTCAATTTGGAAACTTTTTTGGTGAATAAACGATTTGTATTTTGTAAAAGTATCTCCCACCCTCAATACTTTTGCAATAAAGAGATAGGTATTAGGTATAATAATATACGTATATCTAGGTACAATTCGCGTTCGTAGGTATGTCACTGTCTAATTCTTGACTTTAAATATACACACATATGTATTTTTGTTATGTTACTATAGAACGAGCTACTTTTGATGCTGACTGTACAACCTAGCTAGCAAGACTTTTTAGACGCCTCCTTGACAAGATATAAAATACAACTCATAGTACTTCAAAGAAATATAAAGGTTTCATGTACTTCAGCCAACTCTCAACATTAAAAGACAGAATTTTAAATATAATGCTTAATTAAGAAAGTTTCTGAATAAAAACTCGGTCAATTAAATGGTGAATGTGCGTCGCTTTACGAGCTAGCGGGTATAAAGCGGTTAAAAAAGCGGTGCAAGTTGCTGGGACACTTGTAAACGTTTATAGTAGCTGCAGGTAAATTGAAACATTCTGAGGTTAAATGTTTTGCAGCTTAAGAAACTCAAATTATATTTGTTAAATATTTCGATATGTGTTTTTAAGTAGTCACACTATTAACACTGATTTAAACTTTCACGATTTCTACACATTATTAAATTGTACAACGGGACTTAATCGCATATCTAAGTTTTAAGATTTACCTCCGACGTTTCGAGGACGGCGTTGTCCCGAGATCTCGGAGAAGACTCCGTAAACTGTTGTACAATTTAGTCACACTATTATTATACAAATACAATAATATATATGTTGTACTGATTACTAGTCTTCAAGGATTCTTTAAAAATCTGTACAGTTTTTTGAAGAACTTCGTTCCGTCTCTTAGAAGTCTGTTATAAAACTTTCTCCCGACCTAAGCAAAAAGCCTCCGTAAACCGTAACCTAACTCATGCATTGTAAGGCACAAATTATGCAACAAACTTGTATTTTTCTCCCGAAGGCGTTGTAATAAATTAGCAACTTTATTGGGAGCTCTTTGTGAAAGGGTTCCGTCGTGCATTTTGCGAAAACTTGGGACTTTGTGTTTATGAGTTGTTTTTACATTTGTATTACTCTCGGAGTTTGTTTAGAGTGCTTAGACATTAACATGGTAATGTTTACGAGAAATCTGTTGTGCTTTTTAGCCGACTTCGAGAAAAGAAGGATCAAATCGACCTTTTTTACTGTTTGATACCTCAGAATCCTCATATTATGTGAATTGTTAACTGGTTTTGAAAATTCTTGTTCGTCCCATTTTTGTCAAATCCTGTTCTGGTGATGGAATCCATGAGGAATTGAGGGAACTCCACAAATCTTAAAATAACGATTTTTGTATTTTCACTACCTATACAATCATTTGCATTAAAAAAGTGCTTTTTTGAAGTAGAACTGCTGAACTGCCAGAACGGAACTCTTTAACGACGCGTATTTTCTCGTTTGGCGATTTGTCTTCTTCGTCAAGCTTGGTAAGCAAATAAGAGAATAAAAAAGATTTTAGTCAAAATCCAGTTCTGATGACGAGTTTCCTGAGGAATTGAGGGAACTCTTTGAGGAGTTAGATCAAGACCTAAAAACGTAAAACTTTTTAGTGACATGACTGTTTGTCCCGCAAAACTTAAAACTAATAAATGATTTATTCCTTCATTTATATTCACACCTATTCACTAACCTAAAAAAAACCCGACTTAACTGTTTAAGTACAAATATCAACTGTTGTAACTTATAAAGATAATCATAATTTAACATGATTACAGCACAAAGGCTGTGAACCGTATCTATTACCAACAATGGCGTTCTTATTAATAGGTCAAACGCATAACCTACTTTTACTACAGGCTATAATCCCTGCTAATACTCACCCCTATCCTATTTACAGAGCTTATACTCACAATGCTTACAAAATGAAAGTAAGGCAACTCAGGCAAACTAGTCTACTATTACTATGAGCTCTAAACAAGTTACAGAGAGTTTCACAGTTTGTGAGATCTCCCTTCCTTTCTACCGGATTCAGACAGATACGACAAATACTAATAGACTAGACTAGAGGACAAACACTACCCATTCACTGGTACACCCATTCATCTTTATACCCAAATACCTAAATATCCATTGACCCAAACACTAATTTTTAGTACTATTACGCATTACCTACAAGCATTTATCCAAAGACCTATCCACCAATCAAATTGTTATTAATTACCTACACTCCACATTCTGAAAAGCTTTGTCTCACTCAGTGACCAAAACAATTTTGCTCAGTTTTTAAGCATCAAAGCACCCTTGTTCGAGTTGCTGAGGTGAAAAGTTTATTTAACCATTCATAAGGTCAGATTAACCCGAACACGTGCATACAATGGGAATACAGAGGCGTTTTCAATAATGGCCAAGGTCGTTCTAAGTAGCTTCATGACCTAACGAAAGCTTTTTGCGAAAAGCTTTGTTGTTAGATACACCTGGTTGAGCAAGTTTGTAATTTACATCCTTTTGGGAGTGTTGTTAGATTTTTGGGAAGATGGAGAGTATTTTTTTTATGACATTGTATTGTGATTATAAAATTAATATGTATTTTTGTAGCTTTTTGGTGAGGTATTGGGACTACCTATACTGGACTGACCCCGTAATGACCCGCGTTCTACACATAGTATAGGCCCCAAATTTTTTTTGAGTCTGTCAAATTAAGCTAGCAAATTTTGAAACCAGGTCAGGAGGCTAATCAAAATGGCAGTTGCTTCCGTAAAAGTAAAAAGTTTCGCTAAATAAAAGTAAAACCTAAATTTAAATAACAATGTGACAAAAATTACATTTCAAACTCCACGTTTACGAATTATACAACCTCAACGTTGAATTTGAAATCACTTTATCATCCAGGCCATCACGAAAACTTATTCATCAAACATTAGGAAACGCATACAAATCTTGATAATGTGCCAAACAGACGTAACGGCGTTTCTTATCTAACCTGACCCTACTTTATTGTGATTTAACCAAATAGTTGATGTGTCAACTTATGAATGCTATCTGTTGTGGAACGCTGGCTATAAAGTTCATCGGTTTCGTAATATTTTAAAGTATCTGTGACTTTTAAGATGTTTTTATTAGGTCAGTGTTTGGTTTTTAATGCGAACATTGTAATTGTTTTTATGGAGCAAAGTTTGGAATTTTTTGAGTTTCTTGGTTTTGTCGATTTCGTCGGGTTGGTACGATTTTTTACTGGATAACTTTTAGTACCCGTTTAAAATTTTACAAAACATTGTTATTCGAGTAAAAATACAACACAAAATTGTTCACGATTTCGCCATTGATCCCATATTAAAAGTTGTTCAGTATGACCTACAAAGTCACTACGCAGAGTATGGCTGGTGGTTAAAATTTTACCCTGTATAGGTACTACGCACGCTGATAATACTAATTGCCTAGGTACCTAAGTAAATTATCTTATTCACTGAGCACTATTAGCTAGCCTAGCTAGATTTCGGACTACACGTCGACTACAGAGCCAGGATATATATCCGATATAGCGCTTCGTATTGTGTTTAGTCATTTGATTTCAGATGTCTAAATGTTATCCAATCCAGGTGAATCGATGATGTTGCAATTGTTGTATTATTGAACCAACAGCTTTAAGCTTACAATAGGACATCAAGATTAACACAGTATGTGAATTACAGGAACATACAGGTAGTTAAAATTTATTAATATACCCACATATAACCATAACTGAAGAAATTAATTATAAAATCACAATCTACTTTTAAGACCTTTTTAATTGTACAGTCCGTTAAATCCTAACCCTTCCCGCTCAATATTCAATCAGCATTCAATTTGACTTAATGCCTGAGTCTATCCGCTTAGCCAGGCATTTCCGCGGCCACTCATTAAGCGTGGATTCCTTAAAGTGGCCACGCCGTCGGCAGGATATTGTCTTGCATAAGCCTTGTGTAATTAATGTTCGCAGTAACCATAACTTTAGTACAGTCAAAGAATTTTCCGAGCCATTTCGTACCTTGTCACAGTGACAATTCATATGAAAGTAAGAGACTTCTTACTATTTTCATTGTGACAAAGTACCAAAAGGGTAAGCAATTAAATTCTTTGACTGTATGTTTTAGTAAAATACAGGCAAACTAAGGGCGCCAGTGACGTACAGTGTCTAACATACAGTAACTTGTCAAATAAAGTTTCAATCAGATTGGAACTTGAGGCAACGTACATAATCATATTGTGTTATAAAGTTATCCTTCATGCTTTAGTTTACGCAGTATCATTATCATAAGTATTATTCGCCTTTGCTCTGAAATACCGCGTAAAATAAGCTTAACACATTATTTAATCACTAACTTCGTGTTAGATTGTGAGTATTTCATAGCGTTAAGACCGTATACAGTTTTCTTAAACACTTATCCCGTAATAACGTAAAAGCATAGCGCCCCTAGCTAAGACTACCTCAAGCAGAGCCCTTTGAGCACACCGCGCGAATGCACGGAATACCCCTTAAAATGCTTTAGTCCGAAACTGTGCACAGAATACCATCTGTAAGTAATAAAGTGCCCAAGTTGCCAGCTATCTCTACAACGTGGAGCGGTCCGTCTTTCTATCTTTTTACTCGACTGGAGGAACTGAAATGGTTCTAGACGGATTTTAAGTAAGAGATATGAGAAGTAGATAAATTGTCTTCATTATTTTGCAAGATAAGAGTTCTGCTAGTCAAATAGTAATATGTACTACCGGTAGTACCGCTGGAGGCGGGTCGTCATCATCATGTATTTAAAAGCAAGGTTCTTCTCTTCTTCAGTCGGTTCCTCAATACTGAGGACATGACATCATATGTCCTTTTGTTGAAGACCATATGTTCTTATGATTTCTATTAACTCTCCCGACGGAAGACCAGCGTTAGCCCCACCAGGCTAACACTATGCTTAGTCGAGACCGTTTCGTGGCTTATAACGTGTTGGTTGTTATGTTATGTTATTAGGTAATGTGTTGTTAGTTTCCTTTTCATCTTTTTGCCTGTTTTTACTACTTTCATACGTTTTTTGGCATGAACCAATTATTCTTTTCTACTCTTTTCTTTTATTTTGGTCATTGGATTTGTTCTTATCCCCACTCTCATCTTCCTCGCTTCCACTTTTCTTTTTTAACTGGTCTTAAAGTTATCGCCATGTCATAAAAGGTATCCCAACTTCTTTCATTTTCAACGGTACCTATTTAAAAGGCGTTCATTACGAAACCAAAAATCTTTAAATAAGTTCACACCTTCCACCCGAGGAACCAACTCAAAAGCACTTGATTTTGCGTTAGGTAAAAAAGGTTAAAAATGGCCGAATCTAAAACCGTCAACCGTGACTTTAAATATCGAACGCACCAATCAAACTCCGATCCAACCGTGACATTAACGGAGATTACCCTCATAAGCGGGATTTACAAGTTTGATGACGTCATTTTTCGTCACCGGTTCGTCTGCTTTATCGTCCAGTCTAACGCACCCAATTACCATGGAATTGCTTAGACTTTGACTTTAATACGAAATGTTGTAGCCGTTTTCGAGAATGTGTGCCAACGTTTATGAAAAAAGTGACTAGGTACCTAGTTATAAAATGAGAGGAAGACACGTTACAAAACAGACAAAAAATTTCGGGAATCATTTACTTTTGACACGGAAACTTTAAAATGGATAAACTTTACAACAGTTTTACCTACTTTGCCATTGAGTTTATTATCATTTTATTAAGGTTTTAATTTTTATAGAAAAAGTTTTTTTAGCATCGTTGATACATTTCCACTACATAAACTTTTTAATTTTTTTTCTACTCCCGTACTTTTATTTGTCATTTAAAGGGTCATGCACACATCTTTAAAACCCTATCTTAAAGTTGTCAAGACAAGTCTTTAGTCTATTCCCTAAAAAAGCATTTGTGCATACACACAGTATCTTTTTGGCTCTTTTACAATACTTCGTGTAATGGTCACTTAAAAATACATTGTTGCCAACCTTATAGTCATAACACACTGTCGCACCGCAACGCGACCTTGGTTCGTCGCACCCATAAGTGAGAGCGAGAAAGAAATATATCTTTCTCGCTCTCGCTTATGGGTGTGAATGTCATATCTGACAAATAAGTGAACCATAGACATGTTTTTTTTTAATTTCATTCATTCTTTTCCTGCTCGTACCCTCCATTCTTTGCCACTTCTTGAATATTGTGAATCTTGAATATGAATACTATTGTGCCTGTCGAATGAAAACTTAACTTTTGTGTTAAAAACAGTGTATCTTTCAAGTTAAAATAGATGAAGACAAAAACTTAGTGTCTACGCCTGAAGAAATATCAGTAATAGCAACAACAAGAATCACAAAAAACAGGTAGATACCGTAGGTAGAAGTCCACTAGATGACATGAAAAATATGTATTTGTTAAATTTACAATTTTATTTCAAAGTAAGTGTTTGGTCGTAGAAAAAGTATTGTATGCAACGTTCTTTAACTGAGTCAAAAAATACTCGTGGCGTCTTTATTAACAATTTTCGGCTTCGCCTCAAATTGTTACACACGCCACTCGCCTTTTTTGACCCCTCTTAAACAACGGTTGCATAAAATACTTTTAATGCCCTAGGGGAACAGAATATGGGCAGAACATCTCAGATCACCAAGTTGCTCCCAAAAGTAATGGTTAGGTACCGACAACGCGTACCTATACTAAGTCGTCGAGTTTCAAAAAGAATTATAATACTGTAACGTTAGCAAAAACGCAGTTCTACGTCGTGATTGAAAGTATCTCCAGAAAGCGTCCTGAAGGCCAATTCAAACGCATTTTAACAAGTATCTAAATTATGTAATTCTGTTATCATTTGCGCGTTCATTTTGCTCGTACTTCTCTGTTCCTGTATTAGCGCGAGCGAGACGCAAAAAGACATTATTTTGATGTCAAAAGGAAAGTTGGGTCAAAAACAATACTGTGTTCACGTCTTTCCTGTTGACATACACAAGAGTTAAGGGCTAAAATACACAGTTCGCGCGAATACACTAGTTTTCTCTCCTGTGGGAAATAGTTAACAGCTTGTGGGCATGTAAGTAATGATTTTATCATAGTTCTCTAAATAAAAGGAGGACCTTTTCACGTGGATAAGGATTAAATAATAAAATTAACCTTTATAGCCCTTAACTCTTGTGTATGTCAACAGGAAAGACGTGAACACAGTATTGTTTTTGACCCAGTTCGTTTTGTCCTCCAGGAAGAACGTTTGATAAAATTCGTTCCATCGCTCCGTTCGGTTGTACAACTTGTGATTGCACGGACCTTAAGGGTCCCCGGCAAGCTCGGTACTCCATACAAACGTAGTTACCTCTCATTTTTAAAGAGATAGTAGCTAGTTTGCTCTGAAAATTTATACTAACAATAGGATAAGGTATATGTGTCTGTAATTAGTTAATGTAGCTTCAGATACCATAGTTAAAAAACAGCGAATTTAAGTTTTTCATACAAAACTTGTTTTTGCTGTTTCGTTTGTTTTATAAACTGGAGCTATATAAACTAATTACAGACCTAGATATAGCTCATGTTATTATATGTGCAAAGTTTCATTACAATCCAACACGTAGTTTTAAAATGAGAGGGTCAATTTTCAAATAGGCATTTTTTGCTGTCCCACGGCTAAAACTCGAAGTCCATAGGACTTAAAGACTAGATATGTATATATTTTCATTCAGTGTATTATAAACTTTAAAAATAATGTACAACTGTACCTTCAATATTATTTGTTTCTGACAAAATCGCATTTGAAGGTCCAAAAACGGCGAAATTTGCCGTTTTTCGCGTGTCCCAGTGGCGGCATTGCCCAATTTAAAAAATCATAACTTTGGATGTAGACAACGTATTATGAATAGCTTTATATTTTTATAAAGAGCATTTTCTAGAGAATGTATTTAGTCATTTCGATAATTTAATGCGTTATTTAATAAAACAAGAGAAGCCTTTTTATCGTTGTTCCGCTTGGCACTTGTTTTGTTATGACTTAAAGATACCCCCCAAAATTGTCTATTGAATATACGATTAAATTAACTTTACGACGCAATAATGCGGTTAGTTGGGCGTCTTTCACCATTAAGTATGCATGCGGAAACAGTTTTATTTATGTAATAATCTCTTTCGACATATTTTGGTACGATTATAATGACATTTGTATGGACGCTTCATATGTTGGTACGTAGTCGAAATAAAAATGTGTATTTCATAATAATAGTTGCAAATATAGTGTTAAAATATATAGTAAAATAAATAAGTGAATCGGTTAATATGGTGTAAGAAATTTCGCCAAAAAATATTATTGGCGACATTTGTATGGCGACATTTGTACGGCTATTTTGACCGTACAGATGTCGATTGTGGCATACAAATGTCGACATAGTGCTATACAAATGTCGAAAAGGCGTCATACAAATGTTGTCAGGGTCTTACAAATGTCACAAAATTAATAAATAGTGACATAAACATTTTGCTACTGCCATACAATGTCGAAAAAATGCCATATACATGTCTAAAGCGCCTTAAACATTGTTAAATAGTGCCATACAAATGTCGATCTTCAGACATCCATATCTAGCAAACTATAAAAAGTAGAGTGGTGCCTCGTACAGTATATTTTTTGTTGTTAAGAATCCTTCCTAAATCGATGATTATAAATCAAATTTTCAAAAAATAAAAAATTGGCATACTAATGTCGAAAAAACACTCTCTTTAAAAAATTTACCCGAGAACGAAACTCCCTTTGTATGGGAAGGTGAAATTCGGCCGAACTTGCTGCGGACTCTTAAGGGGCCCACTGATGATCAGTCTTGTTCGGAGCTGTCGGAACCTTTTGCGTTTAATTAACAGGCCGATATCGTCCGGCGGACTGATCATCAGTGGGCCCCTTATAGAACGGGCCATGGCTTCGGTTATAAATTGGAAATGAACGTGATGTCATATCGTGAAGAATATTCGTTTAGAATCGTCGTTTTATAATATAATTTATTCTAAATTAGACTGGATGTGCGAAATAAAGTTTAGTTTTAATTAAATACATAAAACCAACTGGGAATATTCAAATTACACTATTAAACTATGTATTTTAAAAACGATAGCGAATTTGCACTTATGTTTTCTGATTTCACTGATACTTAGATAGGTATTAAAATACTGATGAATGAAAATAGAATCTTATGTACCTATTTAGGTAGGTACTAACATTGGCTCAATACTTTGTAAAAAAATAGAATTGTTACTTATGTAGGTAGAGTAAGCTGCAGAGATACCAGACTCCCCTGCATAGAAATTCTTTGCAGCTGACTGTACATCACATTAAAAAAAGTAGGTACGTAAGAAACCTGGAAAAAGGACATTTTACATCTCAATTATCGTGTCAATTTGTTACTAGGGTCTTTGTGAAGGACAGGTGCGATTCGGGTGTAAATCTGTTTTGTTGAACAATTATTTTATAAAAGGTCTCATATTGTCCCAAAAAAGTATTCATTTGAAGAGACCGTAAAATGACTGACAAAACGTTAGGCACCTTTTTACACTTTTACTCGTCAATTATATCGACGAAGTAGAGTGAAAGTGGTTTAGTTACATTATCAATAGAATCAGTAATGAAAATAACGTTAATTAAATTATTCGGATTAATCCCTGCCGTTTCATTTCTTTCCGCCACCTATCGCTCTACACGACAAGATTTCCATCTTCACCGCTTAAATAGTCTTCAACTGTGCGTTTCTCCAGAAACTTGCTGCCTTGCATAACTAAACTGTGAAGTGAACTGTCAGTTGCGGTGTTTTCGGACCGATGCGATTTTCAAACCTTTGCTCCATGCTCCATGTGTCCATGGGCCACGGTAATTGCTTTGCTTACCATTTGGCGATCCATCTGCAAGTTTCCCTCCTATATAAAAATAGTTAGACAGTTTGATAATTGTTTAGTTAGTTAGAACCGCTCAGGAAACTACTTAAGCAAAATTACATACATTTTATAACATAAACTGGTTATAAAGCAGATAGAAGGTATTAGTTTAAAAGCTTCTGAACAAAGCCATTCAGTATCAGTTACGTAGTCGAGACAAACAACTGCCGACAGTAGCCGGGCTGAGGAAATGTATTCTTTACAAACACTAACAAAACAAATTCAAATTATGTCACTAGTGTTGCTAATGGTTTAGATGCCGTTATGTATTATTTGCTGAATAATTTGAATTGCAGGCTAAGTGTGTTGAAATAATATGTAGGTAATTAAAATACGGTAGTTTAGTTACCCATCTATTTTACAAAACAATTTGGCTCGCAAAGATGTTCTTCACATGCTAGGGTGCTGATTTGAACAATAAGTATGACATTCCGCTGTCAAACATCGGTTTTGACAGCAAATACTATCCCTAGGTACTACCCCTATATTATTGTTAACATAATAATATGTTGAATCTTATAAAATATTCTAGTTAGATCTACAGTGGACTTAAATAAAATAATATGTAAATTGAATTGATTACAAAATATATACATCATTTTTACTTTTTATTTTATTTCGAATAAAATAAAAATTATTCCGTATATTGTAATTTGACGGTCATAAGAGAATTTTTCTTATTTCTCCATCTATTACCAGTTTACCACGTCTGCTGCTACATAAAAATGACGTCTTACCTTTGCGTCTTTTAGAAAAAAACATTATTCGAACACCGAATATAAATTATAAACTGAAATAGATATCACACACCAAAGAAAATGGGACCAAATCCACCGGTGGCCGAGGCGGGAAGCGAACCCGCGTCTTCAGCTTACGCGGCTAACATCCTGACCACTAGACCACCACGGCGGTACCCGCCCCAATTGTCCCAAATTCCCCGGTGTATGCCTCGTTTATAATCGCATCTTTTGTATTGTTTTTTGCAATGAGTTCAGCACAAAAATTAAATCGATGGATGATGACTACTATTCTGTGTTACTTACTACGTACAGGTCTGATTAGCTGTAAAGAAAAATGTCCCGTACTTTCTATCCATGTAGCATGCTAGGGCTTCCCAGCTCCATATACTGCAGAAAGTAATCTTGCAGAAAGGCTGACACACTTTCTGTCGCAGTCTAATCCCAATGCTGCGTTATAACTTATGCGGCTATTTTAAAAATGCACATTAAAAGCTTTTATAAGTAGTTACCTAGTTCGTTTTTTTTTTTGAGTTATGCTAATGTTTTAAAATTGTAGCCTTTATCACTTCTACAACGGCGATGAATTTACCAGAAAACGTTATAGACAGTGAAACTATAGGTACCGTTGAAACTTAAGTACTATTTCGAATTAAATAAATGATAGTAACGTTATGGTTATTAACAAGCTTTTATTAGGTCGACCTGTATGTAACTATGTAATGGAATCTTGCAAGTTAAATTTGATCCACTTCCCGGTTTTCGATTGAGCTGAAATTTTGCATAGACATGTAAGTCGGGTGACAATGCAATATTATGGTACCATTGAGCTAATCTGATGTTGGAGACAGGAGGTGGCCATAGGAACCCTGTGATGAAACAACGCAACCTAATTGTGTTACGGGTTTTTAGAATTGTCTCCATGAGTATTAGTTGTCTGTCGTAAGAAAAGTACAGTCAGCGATAAAAGGTTGTACCAAAAATGAAATTTTTGCCAATAACTTATTTATTTGTTAGGTTTGTAGCCCGGAGGAGTTAAAGTGTCTCGAGTTCAAGGAGATCCTGCAGCTATTTGAAGTTACAGGCTTGGATCAAGAGTTGTAATAGGTGGCGATCACAATAGATCAGCAATGGTCGCAGTGATACATAGGCTATGGAGCCTCGTATAGCCCCTAACAACAAGAATAAGAATAAATAAGAATAGGTTTGTAAGAATAAAATTAAAAGTACCAAGTATTATTGTCCACTTAGCACTGTATTGTACAGTCAGCATCAAAAATAACGTATCAAGCTATGCGTCAAAATTCTCTTCTAGCTTTTATTATGTTGACTGAACCACTCAGGCTTACTACATGCAGGTAGCTTCACAATATCTATTGTAGTCTTACCCTTCCGTAATCACTAACAAAAGAAGTAAGAATTACGTCGAAATGGCACTTGACAAAACACAAAAGCATCATAAATCATAAGTCACACTTTATTTAATGGAGACTAAAAAAAAAACAAAAAGGAGCAAACACAAGACGCACTTTCGTGTTGGATCTATACTGATATCCACAGTTAAAAAGTCTCCAGAATTACAAAAAATAGGGTCCAGGTGTATTTGTATAAAAATGTGGTTTTGATTTAGAAAGTACATATTACCTATATTTATTCAAAATCGCAGTGGCAATCTTATCAAATACCCGCCCAAAACGAAACACATTGACACTTAATCCTGGACATCACCAACTTCGTTAATATAAATAATTATTAATTACATAAAAAACGTCGAAACTCGTTTTTACTGTACATATAAAACAAATACATATTATTTTACATGTACCGGCTTTTACACCACATATGACAAAGTTGTGCCCTCAGGGACTAAAACAGTAGTTTGTGAGTTAAATTATAGTAGCTTGTTATGACAGTGTTATGCATCGGTTTGCTTTTTGCGGTAAATAAACTCATTTATACACTGTATTTAGAACTAAAGCTATTGCAATGACTAACTACATATTTACTCATGTATAATTATGCATAAATAAATTTACAACTTCTTAAAATGCAAAAAAAAAACCAGTTATGGTCGCTTTGTACA
Source organism: Cydia amplana (assembly GCF_948474715.1). Classification (NCBI taxonomy): domain Eukaryota; kingdom Metazoa; phylum Arthropoda; class Insecta; order Lepidoptera; family Tortricidae; genus Cydia; species Cydia amplana. Next base: position 2,909,307 of record NC_086073.1, on the reverse strand, counting down.
GTTTTCATTAAAAGTAAAGATTACTTTTGTGATTTTTTCCATATTGTTTGGACTTTTATTCAAAAATTAAAAAGGGGGGACTTTTTTTTCGTATCGGGGCGATTATTTTCCGAAAATACTAATTTTATTAAAAATGGTTTTAAAAGACTGCAGCGGTCATCCGTTGTCGTTGACGTCATCTGTGTTAATATTATATTATTACTTAATGTAATTTAGATTAAGGTACTAACGTTGAAAATAAGTGCCCCATTTCGCGGTTAAACGTAAGTTTGGCGAACCTAATATAAGTTAAAATGTACCGTTAAAAAAACCATCTTAATACTATTTTGCTCTCATCTAAGCTCATCTATTTTGAGATATCTCATCCTTTAAAAAGTACTTACCCTGAACTAAATAAGCCTTAAAAATCCCTTTCACGTTTCACTAAAAAGCAACATCTTGCGAAGGCTTACACGCGCCGACGTTGCCAGAATTTCAGGCGTCCAGGAATGACGTATTACGTCCTAAGAGGCCGTGTAGGTCCACTTTATGAGTACGTCCCGAGGGCCAACCCTTATTTAGGGAGGCGTGTATTCAATACCGATACCGGAAGGTATTGATTGAGAGTGGAAAATTTAACGCCCTTCGTGTCTAAGTGAACGGGTGGGTGGTCTTGTTGAAAAGTTTGTCGTTTTAGCAAAAATATCGGACACGTGTTTTTAGCTTTTGTAGATAGAAGTTTAGAAAGGGTACAAATATTTTTATTGGTTTTTGATACTGAAGGGCAATTTTATATACATACCTACTTATCCTCAAAAAAGAAGGAAAATAGTTGCAGATACACGATTTTATTATTTTCATAAAACTTTTAAGGCATTGATATAACTGTTATCATGTAAGACAAATAATACTTTCGTACTTATCTTTCTTTCCAATATCCATCGTATATTTTTCTTACATTGAGCGTAATTTTGGGTGACATAAATTAGTGAATTAAATGGCTACGGCATATCAGGTTTTAGTATTTTATGCTACGTTTATGTTTTACAGAACAAAATAAACTTTTTCCTTACACAGTAACAAGTTCATTTTGGTATTCCTCGAAATCAGGTAAGATTCTTCTTTCCTTAGATTTCTCCACCACCCTCAACCCTCCGCCTGCCGCCAATACCCTCAGATTACCCAAATGTTTTCCACATCGTTGCTTCACACTCGCCATTAACCATGTTACGGTTATGTCCGAGCGACATATGCCCTGGCCTTGGCTCGTGCTGACATGGGTTTCCTGTCAAAGTAATCCCTTTTGAACAACAATGTCGTAAAGTACTTATGGAGAGGTTATCCCGAGGCGCAGCATCCGCTTGGGACCGACGTCTAAAAGGGCGATGGTTATATGTTGTATTTATATAACTGAATTGAAAAAAATCGATAGCGTGATGTAGAACTAGACAGCATCATATTAGCGCCATCTATCGGACGCTGGGTCGACGGAAGAACCATTATACTGGTTGTTAGTGGTGTTTCAAGTGTTTACTGTTTAGCGAAAGTTTTAATAGGCTACAATAATATTATTTATGTAAATAACGTGCTCAAAACTATTTAGAGTCGTGGTCAAGATAGGTATTGTGTTATACATAATATTATTTTATATACATATATTTTTCTGCAGCCAGCTTAGCCTACCTTTTAAGTAGGTAGATTTACTATCTAATTTGCATATTTAGCTTTTACTACGAAAACCTATAGTCACTGAATCGGTTTATCGAAGTCCCATGCGTCTCTAAGGTAAATAACTTGAAACGCATTAATAAGTATTTGCTCAAAAACATTTTAAAAGATTTAATAAGATTTATCTTTAGTTAAGTATTTAACTGTGTGCGAGTGACGTGAACTTTAATCAACTCATTTCTTGAAGGGCACCTTCCTAATTAGGATTGACTTAACTTATTAAGTAAATAGACGCACAGTTTGGAACTAAAGCCCGTTTATCCCTACAAATGCCTGGCACACAAGTTAACCCAGCATCTAATCACTGCTAATTAATGAGTGGTGACGTACCTCTCCTAATCGAGGGTTAGGGAATCAAAACTAAGTCGCTCGTTTGGCAGTCGGCCCGCAATGTCGCTGAAAACATCAATGGTAGTGGTACCGACAGCAAATAAATAGAGTATCCTATTCGAATAATTATATACAGTATTGAGAACGAACTTTTAAAATTAATCATAGTAATAATCAGACGAACCTAGCCACCACTATATACACTCTAACATAGTTACGCTCTAATTTTAATGCGACATTCTGAAATAGGTAACACGAAATTAGACACATAGTAAGATATTACCTATGTCTCTTGTTTTAAAATAAGAGCATAACTTTTATTAGTGACGTTCTCAATTAAAACGTACCATTTTTGTCGCTTACCATAAAAACTAAATTTGCTTGTATCTTTATACAAATAACCTGTCAAAGCATCCTTATGGCAAGCGACAATGTGGTACCTTTTGATTGAGAACGTCTTATTTTACGGCAGCAGCTTTTTACATTGGATAGCTTAAGATCTTATTGTTTTAAATCTACATAAGGATGACTTCAAACTTTTGGACGCCAATGACCGATATATCCGCACCGTAGGTTCAACGCCAAGGACCGATATATCCGCACCGTAGGTTCAACGCCAAAGACCGATTAATCGGTCACAGACCACAGAGCAACATCGACCTACGTGCATATACATAAAGTTCAACTTCAGTGTTGACACTTCATGATGTGGCGTATGAGTGACAGCTTTTGTGTTTGACACGGCGTGGAAAAGGTTAAATGCCATTCGAATAAACTTGATTACCTACATACAACATAGGTCCGTTTGGATTGGTGGGTATAATTATGTTACAAAAATATTGGATGTGCCGGGGGCAACGGCAAAACAAAGTTCACAACTCCAAATTAATTAACCTGTTTTTCCTGCTGCCACTCCCACGCTAAGGGCTAAATATTACCACGAAGGCTATGACAATATTATCTAACGAACGGTCTAACGTCAGCTTATTATCAGCGTTTCGGCTGACCTGAATAATTCGACCGAAAGTAATCATTTAATTAAGTTATTAAGAATTATTAACCGTTAAGGGCGGAAAGTGTAATGTCGCGTTGGTATTTATTGAGGGCTTGTGTGGGTGTGATTATGTAATGCTTTTTATCCAACGGATAAAGAAATTAGGATAATATATTTTGTATTTCCAGGTGTTTGCATGCCCATTGGCATTGTTTTAATTTGATGGAATTGGCATGTGTTATTTTTTAAATAACCAAGACAAATATAATCCCTTCTATTATATAAGTAACTCTGTCTGTCTGTCTGTTGCCTCTTTATGAACTGATTTAGATGAAATTTAATAAGGAGAAGATAGTTTGAGGCCTATGAGGGATATAGGATAGTTTTTATCAGTCATCATAATCATTACCTATCTACGTAGACGAAGTCCCGGGTACAACATATATACTTTACAAAAAACTATTCCTTCTTGTTTTTAAAAAGTATAGCAAAGCTTTTCCTACCTCTATTCTGTGTCTTGTCTCAACTTCAGAACGATATTGTTACTATGTCCGCTTCTGTCTATCCCCAGTCCGTTCGACATTGAACAAGCTACAAAAGTAAATAGTTCTGGTAAATACTAATTACGGCACAAAGGCACAAAGCTGGACTTTCCATGATGAATGTCACAGTCAAAGGCCACGTAACGGTGCTGTTACGCTTACGTTTACTTTTTCATTTTTTTTGTTTAGATTTCCATGGATATACTATGGAGGTGTAAGTCATAAGCGGGAAGCAAGTTGTATAAAATATTGGCTACAATGAATAAAAAAGAATTACGAATTAATCAATAATAATGTTCTGGCATGAAATTCAATATTATCTCAGAATGAATCAACACTTAAATAATTATAAAGAAAATCATCATAAATCATAAATCAATCAATATATCATAATGGTCTCTCTGCTTGGCCTTAAGGTTGACTGGTAGAGAATGCCTTATGGCATTAAGTCCGCCTTTTGTACTATAAGGTTATTTTATTTTGTGCAATAAAGATTAAATAAATATATACTTGTATCATAATATATGTTGCCGACTGCATTGCTAAGAGTCTCCTAGATACCTACTTAACATTTCTTGCAGCTACCTATGCAGTCTGCACCAATGCAAGTAAATGTAACCTTTATTAAATTTAAATTCGATTTTTATTCTTGCTACCCTTCCGACTAGCACTGATTTGGACCACATTTTTTCATTAGGTTCCAGTATAGCTCATTTTCACGTTTTTAGTTTGTTTGTTTTTGTTAGAAGTAAATAATTTATTTTTAGGTGTTTAATAAATCCCATGACATAAAAATCTTTGTTTTTTTGTTCGTAACCTAATATTATACTGAAAAAAAAAAAAAAACGACATCCTCAATTTAAAAACACATGTAACGCCATGGTTGCAACGAATAAATGATTGAATGATTTAATCAATCGCTAGTAGCTTATACTTTAAAATTAGTTTATACATAAAGCGCTCCTCATCTTTACAAAAGGCGGCCTATTTACGTCTTACCGAAGCACTTTGTGACGATGACTGATAGTAAAATAAAGTAATGGTTATAGTCCATAGTCAGCGGGATTTGTGGCCCATCATGTTTTATGCCGAATTGTTTTACGAGGGACAAAAAGCGGCCAAGTGCGAGTCGGACTCGCCCATGAAGGGTTCCGTATTTAGGCGATTTATGACGTATGAAAAAAAACTAGTTACTAGATCTCGCTCAAACCAATTTTCGGTGGAAGTTTACATGGTAATCTACATCATATATTTTTTTTAGTTTTATCATTCTCTTATTTTAGAAGTTACAGGGGGGGGACACACATTTTACCACTTTGGAAGTGTCTCTCGCGCAAACTATTCAGTTTAGAAAAAAATGATATTAGAAACCTCAATATCATTTTTGAAGACCTATCCATAGATACCCCACACGTATGGGTTTGATGAAAAAAAAATTTTTGAGTTTCAGTTCGAAGTATGGGGAACCCCAAAAATTTATTGTTTTTTTTCTATTTTTGTGTGAAAATCTTAATGCGGTTCACAGAATACATCTACTTACCAAGTTTCAACAGTATAGTTCTTATAGTTTCGGAGAAAAGTGGCTGTGACATACGGACGGACAGACAGACGGACAGACGGACAGACGGACAGACAGACAGACAGACAGACAGACATGACGAATCTATAAGGGTTCCGTTTTTTGCCATTTGGCTACGGAACCCTAAAAAGCGTCCCGTGTCCCGTTCATGGATAAATAGGGGGGAAGACTTTGTAAGAAATAGGCTAACGGAGTAGATAGTTTTGTACAAAGTAGTTCAGACGGTGGAAATATTTTTGGTACCTACATGTTGGTTTATGGATAATAGGAGAGTAGAATAACACTTTACTTAGGTTTGTATACGATTGACTTTTAGCAAAGAGAATTTCAACATAAACAACATAAAGTAACCTAAATAAAATTAAAACTACCTACAAAACTAAAACTACTACTTAAAAAAGGAAAACTAAAAATCTATATCTAAAGAGGGCATAGTACCAAAGATACTGGCAGCATTTCCTCGCTGAATTGCAACGCTTATTCGTTGAGCGAGGAAGCTGCCAGCTCTTTTGTCCCCAGTGACCTCAACCAGCCGTTTGGCCAAATAGATTTTGAGCTCCCGGACCCCACGGACCGAGGGTCTCAACACCGAAAGGAATAAAGTTGTAATTGGCGTCGAGACCCCCGTATTTCCGCCTCTTGAGGGTCTCGGCAGCTTCGGCAGCAGCACCCGCTTTCTTAGTAGTACCGTGAAGGTGAGACGGTGCCAGTGTGTCCACGCAGGTCGCGTCCCACACCAACACTCGTCCCATCCTCCACGGAATCAGCGACATACCATCAGGTCTCTTGCCATCGTCCCGAGCTATACCGGCCGGCTCGAGTATCGCAGGCACGTTGACGGTGACAAGAGACCGGCGGATAATGTCATTGAGCGCGGCGTGACGAGACAATCGCCCCGCGCTTCGCTGGCAAGACAAACCATGACGCCCCATCTGATCCACATCACTCCCACAGTGGCATATATGCGGCGCACAGATTGGAACCCCCAGGCGTAGACCAACTGCCACACGGTGGGTGTTTCCGTCTAGATGAGTGCCAGTATCCTTATCTTCGACTTGGAGGCACTCTTTACTTAGGTTATTTTGATACTCATACTTTTGTACAAAGTAATGCAGACGATCGAAAAAACATTGTTATATGATTTTATGAGTGTAGCAGTTACGGCAACTATACAATTATGAGTAAGTACTCTATTTGTAAAATTATTTGGAGAGGGCAAATACTTGTGGCCTGTTTTGTTCTATCCGCTACTACACATGCATTTTTAAACAATCATAATCTACTAAACTAAAGAAGTCCACTGCTGGAAAAAACTTCCTTAGCTTGGCTTGAAAAATGCTCTCGAAGGACAAAACGTTAACTATTCTTACCCGACGGTTTCCTACGTCCTTGACTAGGTTTTGGGTCCTCCTTTTTAAGAATTTTTCCTGTAAACTTTCAAAACGTGCTCTTTACTAAAAAAAAAAGAAAATAACAAATTTATGAGCGCCGCTCAGCATGTGGTGACAAAATCAAAGTTAAAAAATCTTCAGAATACTCTGTTCTCTGTAACCGGAAGTGATGAAATTGCAGCTCACGCAATTAAGACTCTGGTTGGTGGAGCACTTTGTACTGGTTAGACAACTTAATTTAAACTCCAGGCGTCTTATGCACTTTGCCGACTACGCATATGGCTGAGTAAAGGGTTGGTTTAGGATATGGCTTTGATAGAACTAGATTTACCCCTAGTCTACCTAAATATATGAACAAAAAAATATATATTTATTTCGCTAAAAAAGTACTTAAATCTACATACATCTGTGTACAAAATCTCTAGTATGAGTCTCTAGTAGTATGAATATTGACAGATAGTAAAACTCATTCATTATATAATAAGTGTTATAAAATGAATATAAAACTAAAACTAACTACAATTCAAATAACTAAAGACAGATAGTTATATATTTTTCTCAAACATGCAATGAAATATTGATATTATGTTCCTTATAATAGGCTGCGAAATATGACGTTTCAGGTGCGGCTAGGACAAGAGGTCGTTAATGGAATTTCATACAAATCTTGCAGGCCTAGGCCGGCAAAGTCCTCTTTTTACACGACTGCCCCAAAAAAAGAGTGTATTGTTTTTTAATTTCCATTTCACAGATATTTGTGACACAGCATGTTGGCATTCATCCATTAAAAAAAAACTAAAGGCAGTATTTGCTTTATGGTTCGTAATGACACTCTGCCACTACGCCTATAAAAAAAAACAAAAAACAATGTTTGGTATAATTTGCAGTTTTATTTGTATAAAATCAACATGAACATAATAAATAATACATTATTAACCAAATTCTATAATTTTAAATTACAAATTTAACTACACAAATAAAAACATTTAAAATATTTCATCTAAACGTTAACTATCGGTAAAAAGGTTGAGTAGACCTTTTTACCGCTAACGCACGCACACGCACACGCGTAGTTATTTTTTTAAATTGTTATGGAGGCAAAGTTGAAAAATTTTCGTTCTGCATTTCTGTTTTATTGGATTTATGGTGCGTTGTTGATTTTTTTTACTTTAATATGAGTTCCGACGAAATAATGAAATTAATATTAATTGTAATCTTAGGAGTTGGAATTGGCAGCGTAAGCAGAATTAATTTTAAATAACTTGCTGCCTCTGCCGCCAAGTCAAAGACGAAGTATGTATGTGGTCGCTTAAGGCAATTTTATTATTTGAGAAACTAAGAAAAATGCTTACAGTTTATTAGAAACAGTTTTGTGGCATATTTTAAAGAAATGCAAGTAACTACAAAATCGTCAACACTGTGGAAACTGGAAATTATACTTATTTACTCCATGCATAAAGTAACGATGTATGTGAAACATGATATCAACATGAATGACTATGTAAACTTATGTGACGAAAACGACAGTCAGACGGATACAAGGCGAAAAAATCAAGGATACATGAAAATATACGGGTAGTAAAAATACACGACTCGTGTAAAACATACGCGTGAAAAAGATATAGGCACGGGTTAGTTATATTTTGGGTGTAGTTTACTTTTAGTTTTTCTATAAATAAAACTTGGGTTTCGTTGATTTTTTATTTTATTTATTTCATTGCATGTTTGAGAAAAGCACTATACATACCTCGGCGGGAAATATGGGGTTGCCCGCCTCAGACCTATCCGTCTATATGTCTTCGGCCGGCAACCCCTTTTGTCCCGGCCTCTGTAGTAATGTACTATTTCACGACATTCCTCGGAAATATGGCAATAGATGGTCTTAATCTGGACTATAAAGTACCGCTCAGTTGTACGTCTTAACCAACGATCCAACAATGTTTTAGTTGTGCTACACTTTTACATTCCATTCAATTATTGGACATTCTTGGAGAAACAGTAGGGCCCTGACGTATTGAAAATATCATCATTCGGACTCCAACTGCTGTTAAGAGCTTTGCACACGTGCAAATACTGCACCCCCTACTTCAATACGTCGTATTTTATCTACAAAATGGGGGTACTTACGTCTTTATGACACTAGTGGTCCCCTGAGATCGAGAGCTCGTGTAAAATATGTACTTACTGGATAGTTCAGAACTGCATTTTCTTAGCGCAACAGTTTAACCAGTATACGCTGATCTTCAATTCCATATAGTTGTAAAATAACTCGGGGTCATGCATAGACTGCTCATGAGGGGTTAGGGAAGTGATAGGAATAAAATTGCAGCTCGAGAAGCTAGAAATGTGCAGAATAAAAAGTAATGTGTTGTGTGGAACAGAATACGTGTGTTTTGAAGGCACTGAAGCGGTTATTGTTCTTGTCGTGTTTTTAATGTCTGCATGCTGTTGGCAAGTTTCCTAATTTCTTTTATGTGTATGTTTAATTTTAAGCGATTGTGAAGCGACTAGCGTATACGTAGAAGGCATTTCTGTCCTTAAAACCAGTTATTGACAATTATGGATACTGTCTTAAGATATAGCAGGGCTCGGAAAAAAAAGTAAAAATCATAATTGACTGGAATTTTTATGACGTTTTTGGTTGAAGAAATGTGGATTTTAACACTGACGGACCTCATGTCTATACGATATCAGTATCGTATAGACATGAGATCTAATAACTAAAACTCGAATTGATCTGTAAGAACAATATTCCTAAAAATGTTTTATCAGTGTATTTTTGGGCCAACCTGTACTCGCGCTTATTAATTTTGCGATCCGCCAAACATATAGGCTATATTTAAAATTATATTCGACACGATTGATATATGGAATTTTGAGTTTTATATAGATGAAGCAAGGTTGATTATCCAATGAAATGCTTGCCAACTACGAGATTGTCGAAGTAAACCTCTGAATTGTTATTCCACAGCCATGTTAATATAACAATTAGTTAGCTTAATTAAATTACAGGCTTCCAATTAATTATTACAGCCCTTGAAAAAACAAATATATCGTTTGGGAACAATTCTTTGGAATTAATTACACAATCAACACCTCATGTTATTAAAAGAAACACAAAAAGTATACTTAACCCATTTTATACTCAATTCGCAATTCGAACGTGCACCTGACATCAAACCTATATTTGAATCATATTGGAATCATATCAGTTAGAGTCTGTTCGGAAAAAGAAGAGTCGTGGAATGTATTAGATCCCATACATTCCACGATTCTTCTCTTTCCGCACAGACTCTAGCTTCAAAACTTCAAACTTCAAAAAACTTCAAGAATTTATTGTAGGTAATACACAAAAACATTTTCAGGGGTGCAAAGATTAACCTAATTATGTACAATTGACAAAGTGTAGGTACCTCAGCTAAGAAATATATTGTCAGGTTGCTCTGGTTCCTACACTATTAGGCTCAGCCTGTCTCGTAGGTAGGTAGCTATTGTTGTAGACGTCAGCGCTTACATTGCCGCAAAAAAAGCTATTTTTAAGGGCCACCCCACATCTAGCGTCTTTCGAGCGTCGGCGTCTACAACTCTATGGCCGCTGCTCGACGCAACGTCGACGCAACTGCGCAGCGACGTCATTTTCCATAGCGCTGACCAGACGCCGACGCTCGAAAGACGCTACATGTGGGGTGGCCCTAAGGATTACTCATTTCTCACGCTCTGAAAGGTCATTGCATATCTGTGATGCGGGTTGAAAAGTGGAACATTCCCCTGTATCCTTGTCCCATGAGCGACTAGGACGTGGAAACAAATAGAAAAATATTAAAGGATTATTAGTTCGGTCTTATGCCTTTCGATACAAAGCGCATCGTAAATCATCATTATTTGTGTTTTTTTAATACCACATCGGTGGCAAACAAGCATATGGGCCGCCTGATGGTGAGCAGTCACCGTAGCCTATGGACGCCTGCAACTCCAGAGGTGTCACATGCGCATTGCCGACCTTTTAAAAACATGTACACTCCTTTTTTGAAGAACCCCATACTGTAGACCCTCGGGAAAACTTCGGAAGGGAGCTCATTCCACAGTCGGAGCGTCCGCGGGAGGAAATGTATGTGTATATAATAATCCCACAAATAATTGAAATAAACTGGAATTAAATTGTTAATAGTATACTCCATATCACGCCGTTCAGTTATCGGTTTAAACAGTTTTTTAAACAATATCCAACGTAAACCAAGGGAAATTGTTTCTGTTAAGTTTTTAATTGTCCTCATTACAGCAGCCGTGAGCTGAGAGCCGGGGTTGCGGTCGTCTGTCACGTACAGACCATACTATAGTCCAGTACCTATAGTACAATGTGGCCGATGGGAATGACCAGCTAAATAGTAAATGTTATGTTTTCAGGTTTGTATCGATAATTTACTGAGTAGATGGAATGGTTATTATATTACAATCATAATAAGCCTTCAGGGATTTAAAAATCTTGGAACTATTTATAAATAGTTATACATATTTACGACACAAGTGCCAAAAATAGGAAATTTTCGCACGTGTATCATACAACGTTTTACAGTACATATGACCCTTTAAATTTTCGACGTAGTTACGTAATGTGCTTATTATAGCACCCTGGTGTCGTAATGTAGCAACAGATCTTGCGCTAAAATTAATTATTTAAAAAAGTTATCGCCGAGACCACCTTAGACGATTAGTTTTCTCCAAAATTACACGTACGTATAACATCCTAATTGGAATGTACCTATTGGATTAAATAAATGAAATTGATTAAATCATACCTTTTATAATTTTACTATTTTGCGAACGAGGAACTTGTAGGTAGGTACCTGCAACAAAAATAAATTAATAAAATATGACAGTTCAGAAATTACTTGTTGATAAATTAAGTTCTAAAATTTCATGTTTTACAATAAAAAGAGGTTTTTCAATTAACCCCGCTGTTGTGTTCTGCAGTATACCGCTGGGCAAAGGCCTCTCTATCCTCTTGAATTTCCACTTTTCTCTGTCCTAAACCTGCATTTCTGCTTACCTTTCCTTTATCGGTACGTGTACATTTATATCGTGTAAATACTTAAGTTATTCTTGCTTCGCTTTGATAAAATGCACACGCGGCGTATCCCGATACAAACTGAAAGCAAAAAGAAAACCAACGTGCAGGATACACACAGCATCTTAATTTCCTGTGCTGCCCATCGCCTGCAGCCTACGATTTGATACACCATTTATTTCCATAACCTCTAATTACTATTGCGCCTTCATTTAACTGTGTACTTTATTGTGTAGGGTGGAAAGTTAGATATTCAATGAAATAATTATGGATTTTCGCCGTTGTGAACGTAAGCAGACGTTAAGAACTGTGTACCAAATTAACAGGTTTACACAAACGTACGCGCTTGAAGTTTTTATTTTGACTTCCATTTTATAGATAGATAGAATACTCTTTATTGGCACACCTCATTAAAAAATAACAAAAGAAAAGAAAAATTGATTAAATGTAGAGGCAGACAACAGGCGGTGTTATCGCTAAAGAGCGATCTCTTCCAGACAACCTTTGGGTAGAAGAAACAGAGAAATAATATAGATACAATAATATTGTGACGTGACGTTGTATGTAATAACAATATACGATCCTTGTTCCGATACTTGTGTCAGCGAACGGTTTCTCTCTAGATGGCTGGATCAAGGGTAAGATGCGGCGGTAATCTTGGACTCAGCGCGGTTAGTACTTAGGTCTGTTCCTCTTTCTGCGGCCCTGACTATCGGCAGCTCCCCAGCATTGTAGGTTATGCAGACGACAGTACGGTTGTTGAGAGATATTTGGCTGGTTCAGGGGACAGCAGGGACAAGATACGTTCACAGAGAGAGGCCATGGTTGAGCGGATGAACCTGACCCTTAGTCTCGTTTCCCAGTGGGGGGACGACAATCTGGTCGCGTTCAATGCCTCAAAAACGCAGGCGTGTCTGTTTTCCGCGAAACGAAGTCCATTCGAACTGACTCCTTCTTTCCGAGGTGCATCTGTACCTATTACTGACAGCCTGGAACTCCTCGGCGTGGAGTTGAGTTCAGTCCTCAACTTTGGCACCTTCATTGAATCTAAAGCACAGACTGCGGCCAGAAAGCTGGGCGTCCTAAATAAGGTGAAGCGATACTTCACACCTGGACAGCTTCTAACACTTTATAAAGCTCAAGTCCGATCGTGTATGGAGTATTGCAGCCACCTGTGGGACGGCTCAGCTAAATACCAACTCGCTGCTTTAGACTCAGTGGAGCGCAGAGCCAGGAGGTTGATTGGTGACAAGAAGCTACCACCACCCCATTCTACCATCGGACTTTTAGACGCACGGCCGGTTTCCATCCTTACTTGGTAGATATTCCACGAATCCGCACGAAGCGCTTTGCTTCCTCTTTCCTTATGCGCACTGCCAAGGAATGGAATTTCTTGCCGGCGTCTATATTTCCGAGCTCATATAACCCGGCAACCTTCAAATCAAGGGTGAACAGGCACCTTCTGGGCAGACTCGCTCCATCGTAGGCCACGTCTTCGCCCCGGCTAGTCTGTGGCCATGAGTAAGCCCATTTTTAATAAAAAAAAAAAAAAGCTTGGGGCCCTCTGCCGGTGGCAACCTAGGTTTGGTTTTTAATGTGTTATTTTTTTGAGTTTTGTGTTTTTATATTCATACTAGCTGAGGTACCCGGCTTCGCTCAGAGAGTAGACATGTGACTGTGTGGTAGTTGCAAAAATCAAATGGTGCCCAATATTCCAGAGTTCACAACATTCGAGAGTGTTCTGGAACATTCGACAACACTACAGAATGTTCTTAAATGTTGTGGAATCCTCTCGAATACTCTCGAACGCTCTGGAGTGTTCTAGAAATGTCTAGAGGGCGAAATTATCTACCCTTATATCTTCAAAAGCACCACCCTTCAGGTAAAAACAGGAACCTTCTTCATGGAAATATATTCCAGAATATTCTGGGATGTTCTCGAACATTCGAACCTCACGACGGATCTTGATTTATTTATATACCCCTACAAATAGGTAGCTCCGCTCGGACCCTATAAAAAAGCCAGAATATTCCAGAACATTCGAAAGTGTTCTGGAATGTTCCACAATGATCTAGGCTGTTCTCAAACATTTCAAAACATTCCAGAATATTCTGAAATGCTGTGGAATGCTCTCGAATTTCCACGAATGTTCTGGCCTGTTCTAGAAATGTCTAGCCTCAGAGACCCGAGACACCACCCCAGGTACAAATTTTTGAAGGTATATGTTTCACGATCGATTCTGAACTTTCGTCTATTAAGTTAAGGTTCAATATTCAATAACAATATGACTGCTTCTAAGTCTGGGTGTGGGCGAAACTTTCAGCCCTTATATCTTCAAAAGCACACGCTTCAGGTAAAAACGGGAAACTTCTTCATGGACGGGAGATAGAGGGCTACCACACCATATAACTCCATCGATCGTATCGGGGCTCATTTCTGAGTTTTAGCGGCACGCACATTGTACACTTTCTTTTATAATATATATTGATTATAAATTACCTACCTTAAGACCTACGATATATACCTACTCTTATACACAATAGACTTCATTGAAGTTAACTTGGTAATTTATTTCAACGTACGAAATCGAGTTGTGGTTTCCCTTTTCTACTACATAATATAGGTCGTATATTTTCTCATATATAATCTGTCTGCAAGGTTTTCAGTAAAGCTGTATATTCTCAGTACATAATATATTACGTGTTCAACATAAGCGGATAATAACGCTTGGCAAGTAATTTACCTAAATTTCTATTCCTTTGTACTCCTTTGAAGCTTGCTAACGTATTATTACAGACAATTATTAGGATATCTAAGTATCTAATCAACATTCACAAGCGATTTAATTGCTCAGCGTCTCTGGAAAATGACCTAACTATTTCTGTACCAGCCTCAGTTTCTCATTACTAGTCTAATTGATATAATATCCAGGCATTAATATCAATCTAGTTCTAGTATCTATGTGTAATTGGCAAGTAAAGGCCATCGTCCACGATGATATCGAAGCTATAACTTGCTAATCTGTCATCAACTTGCGGCTGAAATGTTAATTCTATCATTCTCAAACATTACTTCTGCAAACTGTTCATTTACTTTCAATACAAAATCATATGTCGCTTAAGTCAACGAGCTAAAGTATAGTTCCAGATGCCATGCAATTTTGAAGTCGCATGTGTGCGAAATTTTCTTGTCTATTCTTACCAACGAATTTACAATCGTAAAATTTTGGTTTAGATCGTAAAACAATGCCTTAAAGATGATATTCGAACGTGTTCGCGTTCTCAAATTGCAGTTTGTATTTGGTAAATTAAACGCTAAAGGCGAATTAGCAGTCAGGTAGAAACTCAAGCGCAGGCCATTCCAATTCTTTAAAAAGCCTTGTTTAAGGCTCGGGAAATATATCCAGTATAAGTACGCTCTCCGGTTACGAACAGTTAATACAAATCTAGAGGCCAAGTTATATTAGTTTGCCTGACTTGAAGCGTAATTGGGAATACAAGACTAGATAAAGTATCAGCACAATATGCAAATACCTTCAAGTGTACGCACCGCCGCCGGCGATCATTCGGGTGCATTAGGATCCGGGATAACTACTAATACGTCTATCTATATGTTAATCTTAGTATTTCTATGCTCATCTGCATTTGTCGGGGAAGATACATTGCTGGTGCATATAGTTAATGGAAAATTCCTGGTAACTTAGAATACGACTTCATCGGGGAATGATATTTAATGTCTATTCTCGGGGCTATTAGCTTAGATGGTTTATTATCACTGCGTGTCGCTGCCTACATCCATTTTGATCCAGAATAGTCCACAGAATTAAATATGTACCTTAGATAAGACGGCAGCCAAATAAAAAGTAGTGTACGTAGTACGTAGCAGCCCATCGACACCCCATACTATGATAACTTAGGAACGTACTTGTTACCAACGTTGAGGCATAGTAAATAATCTTATCGAATTAAAATGACTGCTGTTGCATTTTGGTAGCACATACCATACTTGCTTTCAAACATAGACGTATTATACCTACTTTTCTTTAGGTTGGTATGATCGGTAAAACGTCTACCGTCATTCTAAATTGTCGTGAAAGCGGTTATGTTACGTGTTTATTTTTGTGTTTAGACTAAATAACTTTAGCTTTTGTTTAAATGGGGGGCAAATCTTTAAGAAAATGTGAAGTTTGTGGGGTCAGGCGTGTAAGGAAACTTACTTCTGATATATTTTTGGCAAGATTTTCCCTTGATTCGAACAGGTCGGTAAACTGATGTTTTTGTGCGATATTTTCATTTTGAGTCGTTACCAGATACTAATTTAATTCGTTTGGAGTAGTTTTTATCGTTTACAATCCCTGATTAAAACGAAAACATTCTGTGAATAGATTCTTCTTGTAAAAAACTAGGTAACCTAAGACACGAATAGTGTGCGATCAACTTATCGATAATCCCTTTATTTCAGATATCGACTATGGGTAAAGGTAACAGGTAATGAGGATTTGGAATATTTACCTATACAAAGGCTGAATGAAACTCTAACCTCTGAATATCTACAAGTGAATGTAAATAAGCCTGACAGCTTTTTCCCTTTGTGGGAAGTTGGAGTTCACAGCCTTTACAGGCAAGACTCAGTGTTTGCATGAGTGATCTAAAAGTAGATTGTAGCTTTAGTTACGTTCATAAGCGTATTGTAATATACTACGTAAATATAAAACTATCTATATCTTATCTTTATTATGTAAAATAAAATTACTTTTATATTTTGCATTTATTTTATTATTCCACCTGATTCTCAATATTTACTTTTACAGTAGTACAGTACAACAGCACGTATCGCACATTTATCGATATCGATAAACAGTAGGTACCGGAAGTGTCGAGCCCTAGCGTTGTTTTTTTTTGTGTTGGCAGTATTGACATGTATTTGGTGTGTTGGCAGTATTGACATGTATTTGGTGTGTTGGCACAATGTACGTTCTTAATTCGGTTTAAGGCTTGTTCGAGAGTGCCGACTCTTAAAACGTAGTGATTTAATACTCTTTGGTACGTAGTACCTAGAGATCTGTTCCTTTCGTACTATGAAAGAATCGGAAAATAGCGATTTTTATGTTTCGTAGGCAACAACTCATAATTTCAGTCTGTCATAAATAAAGAAAAGACCACAGATGACAGGTCACACACAGATCGACCTAGTCTCACAGTAAGCTCAGTAAAGTTTGTGTTGTGGGTACTAAATACGACGTGGCTGTTTGAAACAATAATGAAAAGAGAAGTAGATTAGATACCTACATATAGCTAAGATTGTTGCCGGCGACTGTACACTTGTTTGCAACATAGCCTAACGTACTAAACTTACCACTCAATTTCACCGTTGCACAACGTTATCGAAGGCGGAACGAGTCTTGTTAATTGTGAGCGTGTACTATCCAGTTATCTGATTAACGAGGTGTATTGAATGGTGGGCACACGTGTTTAAGCACTGTAGATGTTGGAGAATATTGTAAAAGGTTTTAAGGTCATATACTTATTATAATAAAATTATGGCGTTGATTTGAACAGCAATGCGCTCTTTGTATGTCCACATGGCGGATATGTCATGTAACGGTTACCGGTGAGGACAGTCACGCTCCGTAACTGTTGAGCCGCTTATGGTTCTAGCTAAATTGGACATTCCATAGCGTAAGTATTGAACAATTAATTTAGCTAGGACCCTAAATGGTTTAACAATCACGGAGCGTGGCGTGACCGTATCTATGTGTGCACGACATATCCCAATACACATAACTGCTAATATCCTTTTAACTTTTCCTTCGGAAGGAAGGGGGTGCCCTTTTTTGTTACGGACGCTTACATAGCGCAAAAGGATTGACAATTTTTAAAGTAGAACTTTTTACCATCGTAGAGCTTGCAACGTGCAACTAAAAAAAGGACTCGCAACTGCAAAACACATCTTAAATACAAAAGGCATTGTCATTTAATTAGTTACAGAAGCACCTAAGAGGGAAACCCGGGGCTAAGCCTAATGGCGACCAATTTCACGGCTCCGCGGGTCCGATGTTTTAGCTCCTGCGGAAAAAAACAAATAAAACAATTTCATTCGACTGTACTAATTAAATTCACGGTCGCTTAACGACGCCAATTAAGATTTTGAATGAGAATTTTTGTTTTTAGCGTTTTTAAGCTTAATTTGGCGTTTAATGACAATGTTTTTAAACTTTTTAAAATATGTAGGTACTTGTATGTACTTTAACCCGAAATAAAAAAATGGTTAAGGTGCAGTGGGGAAATTTAGACTGCGGGGTAATTTAAAGTAATTAAAATATCTTCCATATTTTACATGTTTAACTAGAGTCACACACAACACACACAGCACATATTTTTGGCTATCTGGACATATATGGCACTTTAGTTTATTTCTTCTTCTTCTTCCTCGCGTTATCCCGGCATTTTTGCCACGGCTCATGGGAGCCTGGGGTCCGCTTGACAACTAATCCCATGATTTGACGTAGGCACTAGTTTTTACGAAAGCGACTGCCATCTGACCTCTTCCAACCAAGAGGGGAAACTAGGCCTTATTGGGATTAGTCCGGTTTCCTCACGATGTTTTCCTTCACCGAAAAGCAACTGGTAAATATCAAATGATATTTCGTACATAAGTTCCGAAAAACTCATTGGTACGAGCCGGGGTTTGAACCTGCGACCTCCGGATTGAAAGTCGCACGCTCTTACCGCTAGGCCACTAGCGCTTCATTTTAGTTTATTTCTATAATTTAATATTTCCCTTTTGTTGAAAATTGCGATAAGATGACTGGCTTCTTATGACTATATAATACATAACCTACACATTAGGAGCTATAAGGTATTGCAACCGTAGCTACAATGTTTTGGAACAAAATAAACATCTTTCCCGGTTTGTGTTGTAGCAAAGAAAAAAAAACAAAAGCAAGCCAACGACCACAAGACATGCAATAAAAATGTGCTTTTTACTTTTACTCACATAACTTGCATTTCAACTGTATTGCATAGAAGTAAAAGGAAAATGTATTAATTATTAAAAAACACGAGGCTTCAAATAAGCACCTGTCTAAGTTACAAGCTGCATTTGAAAGCTAACTGTATGCAGTGTTTTAAAAAGTGATTGTAGCAGTAAAGATGAATTCACACTGAGTAATGCCTAATGTAAAAAAAAACAACGGGTTGCGCTCCGGGAGTGCCGACAGAAGTGAAAACTCAATGACCAGTCCAAAATGTCTGCAGCACTATGTATAATTGACCCATCCTCCTTTCTATTCAAAAACTTTAGTTCCGAAATCGGCGTCAGTGAGCTTGTTTAAAATTCGAAATTCAAATTTGTAGCGTTAATTGTTTAAAATTCGAATAGAAATTGTAAAGTTACCTTGCAGACCTCTCATCTAAATATATTATGTCATGATATTTTGAGTTTTATTCACCAGTACTAGAGTTCACTTTTATTAGCGATTTCATCAAGATGTAGCTTTATTGAATTAAGTCATTGAGTTTTTCTTTATTGATGTAAATGCCATCTAAATGAGTGGCCATCTAAACCTTACGGTCACATGATCATCTTACGGTCACGTGATCGCCTTACGCTGTCTCGAGTTTATCATTTTTTCCCCACCTCAAAAAGTGCCCAGCGCCGCTAAAGAAGTTTTCACTTCAAAAAAACCAAGACGTCAGACGCTAAATTTTATTGTAACCTACCCACAAATTACGACTCGCAAAGTACAATGTAAGAAATTTACCGATAGGTACTCGTATCTCAATAGTTTTATTTGCATTTGAACCCTAAAATTGGTTAGGATTCAAATGCAAATTCACGAACGCTTTTTATATCTAAAAGTCATGTTGGAAACGAAAAAAAAGTAACGTATATTTTCTACTGGTGGAGGAATATTCAAAGAAATCAAGAAATATGCCAACTTGTTTTAATAAAATGTGAAGTGTGGAATTACTGTCGCCAAACGGAACCGTCGGTGGGCGAGTCCGACTCGCATCTGACCGGTTGTAACTTTACAAACACCGTGCCGATATATCATTCAGTCGGTCAAACAATCCAAATGTTTTATTCTTCACAGTGTACCCTCCCCGTCCCAACTTCAGAAATAGCCACTCCAACTCCCGTTAAGACTTCATGCATAAAATATCAGCGTTCCCGAGACGAACTATAATTTTCCATTTTTCCCCGTATGCCGCTCTAATGTTAGTGTTTCATTTAGAAATGTTTTATTTGTTCCAATGGCGGTAACAGGAAGAAGGAAGACCCGGATATTGATGTGTATTTTAAATTCCGATTTCAATTTAATAAGGTTTGCAAATTGATTTTAAATATTCCATATCCTTTTTTTCATGGTCTGCTCCTTTTTCATACTAAGTGAACCCTACACCGTGAAAATATAATATTTAAGTACCTATACATGCGATTTGCCAAAGGTTTGCCAAAATGCGGTGACAATATTAGGAAAATGATGAAGACTTTTTATTGGGTTTAAAACGCTAATTACTCATAAAATAAAAGAAAAAATCTTGAAATATTGTTTCAAGTGTCCAAAAAGTACAGCGACGGAATCATTAATTTTGTACCACTAGAGTAAGAAAAAGTTCACAGTTTTCCAATTTCAGCTCAATATCGGAAATATTCAATGTCTATTGATAACCGCTACCAGTAAAGAGGAAAGTAAGAGTTGTCGAATTGTCGAAGAGACTCAGCCAAATGTTGTTGGTTTTAAACTGGACCGCGTGTTCCGATTGGTTGAGCGGCGTGACCGAGTCGTATTTTCGACCAATGAGATTACAGCTTGGTATCTGAATCCTGACGGGAGGTGGTTGTGCTTGGCTATTGTCATTGTGTCTTCAGCTCCGTTTTGGCTACTGTTAAGTACTGTAGTAATGTGTGTATCTACTATCCGCAATCCAAAGTTTTGGCCAGAGCAGTTATGAAACTTCTCATTCACACATTGCGTGGTGATGAATAGAGAAAGATAGTGATATATATGACACCAGTTCTCAAATTGTTTAAACCAGCTGTAGAAAGGCCGCAATTAGCCCTCACAAATCGTCCCTTGATACTATAGCATCCACTGCAATACGGCAGCTGGCAGCAGTTGGCTCAGTCAGCTACAGCTGGCCGCCTAGCCAAGGTGACAATCGCTTGCGGCCTGATCGCACCAGATGTCATGATACTGCCGCCGGTCTCCATAGATGGTAGGAGATGAAACGAATCAACCTAGCATTGGTTGTAATCAGCGGAGAGGAGATGTGGATTACAACCATTCCTCTCATCTCCGCTCGCCTCCGCCTCAGTCCGGGTCACGTTAGACCGGGCCGTATCCTGGCCGGAGCTTCCGACGCTTACTTTTCTATGACAAATGACAGGTGATCCCGTGATGCTTTTAATAGAAATCGAAGCGCCGAAAGCTCCGGCCCGGACACGGCCTGGACTAACGTGAGTCATCCTTTAATCTTCGATCGGCCGATGCTCGTAGAACGATTGGAACACCAGTGTACCTACCGCTGGCTTCGGCCCAACTGGGCACCGTCTTTTAGTGTCCGCTTAATTCGCTCAACTGCGCCATTCTGGTGGGTCGAGGCTCGTGAAAACGATAAGTTTACTGTTGCCAATACTAACGTAATGATATATAGGTGAAGAAGTATAATAAAAATAATAATAGTAGGTATAATAGTAGTAGTGTCATCATATAATTACTTATGTGCTAACCTTAGTAATAAATAATGTAATTTAGTTTAAGGTACTAACGTTTAAAATGAGTGCATCAATTCGCCGTTAAACGTAAGTTTGGCGAACCTAATATAAGTGTTAAATGTACCATACTTTTTGAAAAAAAAAAAAAAACATCCGTATAGTAGTGAAGTACTTATTATAAGTATAGTTTTATTGATTTAGTAGTTTTAACATATGTGTCCTTAGTTTTTAGATAGGTATTATAGTTTTAAATTTAATCTATCTTATTCTAGGCACTAACATAGTTTTAATTATTCTATTTTAAGTTACCATAATACTTAATACACTATGGAGTCATGTGCTTCGAAATAAAGAATTATTATTCTTTTAATGCTGCATCAATATTATCGTACTTACCTTTACCTAAATAAAATTTGTATTTCCCTACTAGTCACAATTACATCTATAATAATAAACTGTAGGGCACCAGGTCTTGATATCAGAAAATAATACCTAAATATTAGAAATTTATTTAAGACACACAAATACACATGGAACATTAAATAAAATAATAATATAAACTATCTATAAATAAACTTAAAATAAACGCCTTACAAATAAAAACCGGCCTCCAAGTCACTGCCGATGGGCAGCGTGCCTAGAAGACTGGCCGCATTGCCACGTTGAATCGCAATGCTAATGCTAATACCTAAATGGATCACGTAGGTAGTTAATTCACGACTAAAAAAAACATACTGTTCGATGACTTAGCGACAGCGATAGGTACAATATTAGTAAGAAATAGTGACTCATATGGGACGGCCGCTGCTTGTGGTTGATGTTTTAAAATCGCAATAAATTTCAATGACTGTAAAATCAATCGTAAAGGAACCTTCAATTTAAAACAAGTCAAGTCATCGGATATTGCATGAGAAAGAAAGAGAGGTAAATATTAGTAATAATACATAAGAAAAAGATAAACTCTTTGCATAACGCAGAGACATGAGTCATTTTCGGAGAGCCTTCTAGAGATTTATGAGATCTTAGAAAAATACTAAGATAATTCGAAGATGGAATCTTAGAGTTATGGGTTTTTAAGTATAAAAAGAGGTATGTAGTTAAATAATTTATTGCATCGTTTGTGGGATTTAGTAAGTTACTATAATATATATTATACCATTATAGCCTTGTGGCGCTCCCACACACTTACCTACGCTTGCAAAGTTATGCGAACTCTGTTACATTATAAAAGTCAAATAACGGAACCAAAAACAAGTGCTGTAAAAGCATAGACTAGGAGACATATTTAATCTGTGACGTCACTATCACTTGATTAATGACTATGACGCCACAGCCTAATTAACGGCAACTATCTGCTTTAATTAAACCTCTATCGGAGATCACACCGCACGGCTAGCACATGATTACCCGCGGGATAGCTCGCGCCGCGAGAGACGGCAGTCGCCCGTCACAAATTTCTATCTCTATCTGTCAATTCCTCGATTTTGGCAGCATGAGTTCGCACATCGAGAAAAGAGTTCCACGAGAGAGAGCCATCCCGCGCGCGACTTAGCCAATGTGGCCATTTATACATGGAACAAACTTTTCATTCGTGGCAACACTGAATCGGTAAAATAATAATCGGATAAGTAATGAATAGTCAGCCTTAGAAACGGAGCGTCCCTAGTCACGATAACTTTGTCTCTTTCTCGCAGTATGAAGAATAAGAAATAGCAAATATTATTCTTAAGTCGAAAATGTCAGTGTCAATACTGTCAATCAAAATTTGATTCGCTTTGTCGTTACAAGTTGGAATATATTATTATAATTATCTAAAGATTACCTACCTAATCATTAAAATACAACTCCTTACGAATAATTGGCGTTTTGTTAAAAGTTTTGGCTAACAAAATACCATCTTTACGAAGAAGTCAAGTTGTAAGTACTTACGTACACAATTCAATCTTCATAAAGCTCTTTTCCGTTGTCTTTTGCAAAAAAATTACATTCCTTTTAAATCTTATTTACAGACTAAATATCTTATGCTAATCCCCGACATATCTCCCTTATGGCTGGCTAGCCGCTGCATTGCTGGCTTCGAAGATAGATTGAATGACAATCATGCACAAGCCTATCATCAAACACGGAGGTATTCTCTACACCTAAGCATGCTGCTGCTAACCGCAGCCCTCCTGCCATCACGGAGGACATAGAAAGGCTCAAGTTGGGAACCTACTCCGTGCAAGGACAGTCGAGTGTTGATAACACTTCTCAAATAATGTGACTTTTAAATAAATACTACCAAAAACTTTAAATGATTTTATTTACTTTGACCTTTTTGAGATAGGTACTCAGATTTAAGTACGATTCGTCGGAGTCGGAGCGCATTTCACATTTGTA
Organism: Cydia amplana; assembly: GCF_948474715.1. Taxonomy (NCBI): domain Eukaryota; kingdom Metazoa; phylum Arthropoda; class Insecta; order Lepidoptera; family Tortricidae; genus Cydia; species Cydia amplana. The sequence continues at coordinate 2,885,600 of NC_086073.1, read as the reverse complement.
TGCCCAAAGCCGGTCGGCTGCTTGCGGATCGGATGGCTCCGGACGGATTCTATCGCTTCTGCCACACATTATGTAAATAGGTACACTGAAAAAGCATTCCGGCGCGGCCCAACTCCAGCCGGTCGGTGGGAATCGTAACTTAAGGATTAGGCTGGTACCAACTCGTACACTACAAAGTAAGTATTACGGCTGTGGTCTTCTGTGAGGTGGAGTTTGAGTTGAGCTGCCAGATTCATTATTTGCATTCTTTGTGGAATGTTGTTTCACAAAATTTCGTCTAAATCGGTTCGGCGGATTAAGCGTCAAGAGGTAGCATAGCATAGGTAGAGGTAGCAGCAATAGTTGCTAAGCGGGCGTGGTGTTCAAAATTACCTTGACGCGCTCTTATTCTCTTAACAATAAAGTCGCGTCAAGATCATTTTGAACACCTCGCCCGCTTAGCAACTATTGCTGCTGACTGTACATAGGTACAGATTTACTTTTGCATTTACTTATTATAAGTGAGGTTGATCGCAATATTCAGGTCGGGATTGTGTTGTTTATATCCCACAATGAATGGAAACACCTAAGGAGCGACATAATATAGGTTGTCAACAATAATTGCATGTAAAAATACGCGTGTAAATATAACGGGTTAGCACTGATTGATAGCACGTAATTGTTTCCCGGATTAGCAATGTAATATTTTTGTATCAATTATTTATGTTTCTATTAATTATCCCCCAGTCAATTCGCCACCAAAGATTTGCTTTGTTGATGTGGTCGTGATCGTACAATCTTAGGCTTAGATTTTTTTCTGTCGGATTTTCGTTTAACTTAAGAGAACAAACAAGTCATTGTGAAAAAATATAATAATTTTGATATTAATGGCATGATCATGAAACTCAAGATTCAAATTATACTTAAACAAAAAAGTGTTCTAGTATGAAATAAATATAAAATATGGAAAATTATCTTTCTTTTAGAACAAAAGTCAACAAAACTTCGACCAAATGCGCTTGTCGCCAAACTCAGTACCGGGAGCAAACCCTAGTCGCGACCCTCTAGCCTCGAAGACAATTTCTCTCATTTTGACGTTCAAACGCGGGACATTTTGTCTCCCATAGTACACTCGTGCTACGATTTTCGAGAGTATCCCGCGTGGAACTGTCAAACGACAAAATTATGTCGCTTTGACATTTGTCCGCGAGACAGCGGGTTGTCGCGCGGCTCTTATGCTACCGATTCGCGAGAGAGCTCTATGTCGCGGCATTTTCTCGCCTGTCGACTGTCGCGCCCATCATGTGCTAGCCGTGCAGGATGTGAGGAAAGTGCATTAATACATATTTGGGTAATTAAGATTGTTGGCCGGTTCTCACGTTTTTCGTTTTTATTGCTGTTATATAGTTGGTCAAAGCAATTTGTCAGTAAATAGGAACAAAAAAAACTATACTCATCCTTTTCTTTTGCGTGCTAGTACTAGTTTAAGACAAAGATAGTATGATTCTCTCTGTCTATGTTTGAAATGAGACAGTCCTCTGACACACTATAGTTTAAAATATATTGCTTGACATATTATACCTATATTAAAACGTGTCACTCACGTATTTTGGGTCGAAAATTGCTGGACATGTTTTTCTGAGGCACGAGAGTCTGAGTCGATACGCCAACGCGTGCTCCCAATGAGGCTCGGTGATGTTGAACGGTCCATTAAAAAAAAATCATTTATTTCAAGCTACAGGGGTTGTTGACAGTTGTAGGTATAATAAATATGTCATTCCTAAAAATACTGTACAAATGTCAAAAATAATCATTTAAAAATTCCTATTAATTAATACTGATAAATATAAACAAAAATCAAAATTGAATTTAAACTATAAAAATTGGAATAAATAAAACAATAAAAGCTACAAATTACGGAAGGGTACCCAACTGTCCAACTCGGATTTGATTTATTTTGATATATATTATAGAGTAGTCTAAAATAACGGACACGTCTTTTTTTTAGCTGCCCAAACTCAACCTGTTAGGAGAAAATGGCCTTCAAAGTACTGAAAATTGACCAAACCTTCTAATTTCTGAGAAGAGACTTGTTCAAAAAAATTGTATATATGTATGTTTTATATAAAAATATATTTGTTATATTTATTTATTATATATATATTTTTTATATAAAAATGGGTTTGTGGTGAAATGACAAAACACGTCCCCATTCTTTATTCATGTTCTCCAACATATAACGAATCCAGTAATTAATTATCAATTTTTTGAACAAGTCTCTTCTCAGAAATTAGAAGGTTTGGTCAATTTTCAGTACTTTGAAGGCCATTTTCTCCTAACGGGTTGAGTTTGGGCAGCTAAAAAAAAATATGTGTCCGTTATTTTAGACTACTCTATAACATAATATATCAAAATAAATCAAATCGGAGTCGGACAGTTGGGTACCCTTCCTTGTTAGTCCCTATCCTATCTTATCCTATCCCAGTCTTAATTGCATGCCTGTCACAGCAGTGCATGATGTAAGGACAGTCCATGCAGTCTGTCCGCGATCATCGCTAGGACTGTGTTGGGGCTGGCTCGCACCCGCTGGACCAAGGACGCGGCGCACCATAAACAATTAGTGAGTGTGTAGAGTTGGTCCTGCTCACGTCTCCTAAATCTCTACAGCGTGGTAGAACTCGTATTAGTAGAACTAGTGGAAATAGACTGCAAGTCTTCGTTTCAAGTATTATTGGCAGAGTAATAATATTTTAGTCGAATAGTTAAATTGATTCCATTCGCACGAGCTCGGGTTCCCAAACTTTGCTAATATAGTGTATCGTGGAAATTTAATTAACTGTTAGACAAACATGAGAAGTCTATTGGGAGATTGAAAAGGGCCTTGAACTATTATTTATTTTATTTAAAAAATATAAAATAATGATTGATAAGGATCACATTGATTTAAACTTTCACGATTTTGAATTTTGACACATTATTGAATTGTAAAACGGGACTTAATCTTAAAAAGTCCCGTTTTACAATTGAATGATGACGATTTATTTGTTGTTATTTTGTCCCGTCAGCCAGGTGACAATAATAATAGAATAATTTGTTAGAAGAAATGTTATACTTTGCAAGGGAGCATTATAACTGCCATGAATATGTATGTTTCGTTATTTTGGAATTCAATAAAACCAAGGTTTTATGGAATTCCAAGTGACCCAGGCGACCGTTACCATGGCAACGACAAGAAAAACATGATTTACCCAAATACTAAATATCATGTAATTTCAAGCATAAACTAATGATCCTAATAAAGTACCTACAGAATAAAATAAGTTTTAAATTATTGTTTCACCGCAAATTCTCATTTTATAAAATAATGCTTAAACGGGAAAAAAGTCATTTTCCTTTTATTTCTATTATAATTTCTTTATCAGGCGCTTTTGCTTAGTACAAAATTAATTAGTTTTAAAAGATACAACCTTAGTAGGATCTGTGTAAAAAATTATATCCCTATAAATAGTACCAGATCTTAGATCCCGTTTTCTAAGGGGACCTTGCATTTTGGAGACAAAGCAAACCGCTTGGAACAGGTGTTCCTGGGGCTGATCTGAGCTGATTTCGCCCGGTTGCCGAGAGGTCCCCCCTAGCAGGTGGGCAGGGGAGGGGGGGGAAAAGTGCCTCCGGCGCGCCTCACTCTAAATTTTATATCTGCATACATCTAGCAACTATATCAAGTTTGGTGTCTTTTTCGTGTAATTCGAGGGTAAGGAATTCATTTCTGTGATTAAATTTTCACTCACCCATACAAAAAATACGAGAAATTACAAAATTCAAAAAAAATCTTTACACTTTTTTTTTCGAAAATCCTCTACAGAATTAAAAGTATGAGGGTTTTCTCTAGAAAAAAAATACCTGTGAATAGCCCAGTTATCCTTCTATACTTGGCGGACATTTTTCTTTTATAACTCTCGTTAAAATAAATATTTTGTGTCGCGAGGCCTACCTGCATTGTAAGAGCGGTATGCAGCTTTAGGATTATTAAGCATGTTTAGATGATTTCTGATAAGTTGTTATTGTTCTGGTTGTAGATTAAATTAATAAATTACTTTTGGACGTGATAAATTAAATATATAAATAAAGATGTTGGGAAAACGTTCGCCCGTAGAGTTATTATAAATGTGATAAAATTTAAACATTTTTTTAGTTGCCTAGGAGATTTTTTAAAACTTTATTGCACAAATTTACACAAAAAAGTACAAATGGCGGACTTAACGTCTTGAGGCATTCTCTACCAGTCAACCATTGGGCTAAACAGAGACAATATCAATATTTCCTTATTTGCCGTATTTAAATCCCTCCGTTACAGCAGAATATGCGCTCCAAGCTTAAAATACGATGTTTTTCCCTTTCCACACAAAAAAGAAACAGTGTCGCAACCTGAAAAGGCGTGGAAGAATGGCAAAACTTCTGTCCTTTCTGGTCCTGTAAAATTAATTATAGTATCTAGGAGACCAAGCTTTGCTCGGAAAACATAAAAACTCAAAAATGCGCGTTTTCACAGAGATAAGACCTAGCTAGATCGATTTATCGCCCCCGAAAACCCCCATATAGCCAATATAAAGAAAGTTTGCAGCACGTGACCAATTGCCCAGATGACCTGTCTCGTACTGCGGTGACATATTTATTTTATTTACAATTAATGGAGGAACTACAAAAGTTACCTACCTAAAGAAGCTGCAATAGCATGGCACAAGAGGAACTGGCGATTCTTTCCTGTGCCAATATGTACCCATAACTCCTGGAGCTCTGGTAATTGTGATAAACATGTAATGAACAGTAGCAGAGATAAACATAAACGAGATCCATGTAGCCACGAGGAAGCAGACATGCGCATGATGGCCCATGTCGCTGATGCTGTAGCCCAAGGTCACACAAAAAATATGTTACGCACAGTGGATACTGATGTCGTTGTTCTTGCAGTTGCATTGCATGTATATCACAATTGCCGGAGCTCGAGGAGTTATGGGTACATATTGGTACAGGAAAGAATCACCAGTTCCTCCCGTGCCATGCTATTGCAGCTTCTTTGGGTAACTTATGTAGTTCCTCCATAGATATATAATTTATTTTAAAGGACCAAAAAGGACAGAAGTCATTCCATTCTTCCTCGCCTTTTCAGGTTGTGACACTGTTTTTTTTGCGTGGAAAGGGGAAAAAAGCGTATTTCAAGCTTGGAGCGCATATCCTGCTGTAACTGAGGTATTTAAATACAGCAAACAAGGCAATATTGAGCAAGCGTTGCCAATAATGGAAACAATTGTTATTGTCTTGTATGACAAGTAAGAGTCTTACAATATTAGTCTGAACAGATTTGAATTACGAGGTGTGAATTGGTCCCTAGACATTATTTTAACACTATGCATTTTGTTACTGATTTCAGATCAGGTATAAGTGTAAATGAGTGCCGTTAAGTACTTTTTACAAAAATAAATCTCCAGTAAGAGAATCTGTCTCCAACGGAAGATGCGCTACGTAAACATATTCTCCGTGCAGTTTACCAAAGAGGCTATTTTTGGGGACAGATGATAGCCCCTCAGTAACAGCTACCATGCCCTGTTGACTGGGGCTCGTCCAAACAAAATGGTTAAATATTGAGAGTATTTGAGAGCCCATATGGACAAGCCTACCTGCGGCGGCTGCTGCTTGTTTAGAGCTTATTCGTTGCCGCTGCAAAACAAAATGCACAGGGAGGTGAAACTGCATTAAAAACCGGCCAAGTGCGAGTCGGACTCGCGTTCCAAGGGTTCCGTCCATTAAGTCCGACTCCCGCTTGACTGCACATTTGCACGGACCTATGTTCATTTTTTGTCAGACATATCTTAACTAAATATGTTAATTTTATCACAATTATAATAACTCTACTGGCGAAAGTGTTCCCAACATCTTTATTTATATGAATTTAAAAGTGGAAAAATTACTGTCTTTGGTGAGACTTGAACTCACTGCGTATTTTTTAGTATTTTTTCCAATTTTTAATTCATTCTGAGCATAATAGCATCGGTCGCAGACATTTCTGCTTCTTAAAAAAAAATTGTATTTGTATATATATCAAGTCCAGAAGTAATTTATGTTATCTACAACCAGAAGCATAACAAACTTATAAGAAATCATCTAAACATACTTAAAAATCCTAAAAGCTGCTTACCGCTCTTACAATGCAGGTACGCCGCGCGACACAAAACATTTTTTTTAACAGGGTTATAAAAGAAAAATGTTTGACAAGTTTACTATTATATGTAGTAGAATAACTGGGCTATTCACGGGTATTTTTTTTCTAGAGCAAATCCTCATATTTTTAATTCTGTAGAGGATTTTCGAAAAAAAAAGTGTAAACATTTTTTTTGAATTTTGAATTTCTCGTATTTTTTGTATGTGTGAGTGAAAATTTAGTCACAGAAATGAATTCCTTATCCTCGAATTACACGAAAAAGACACCAAACTTGATATAGTTGCTAGATGTATGCAGATATAAAATTTAGAGTGAGGCGCGCCGGAGGCACTTTCCCCCCCCCCCCCCTCCCCTGCCCACCTGCTAGGGGGGACCTCTCGGCAACCGGGCTAAATCAGCTCAGATCACCCCCAGGAACACCTGTTCCAAGCGGTTTGCTTTGTCTCCAAAATGCAAGGTGGTGGACCTAAGATCTCTTGCTAAAAAGTTAATACAAGCCTACATACAAAAAAAAACATTATTATAAACAATCAGTTATTGAAACGCTTTTTAGGGTTCCGTAGCCAAATGGAAAAAAACGGAACCCTTATGGATTCGTTATGTCTGTCTGTCTGTCTGTCTGTCCGTCCGTATGTCACAGCCACTTTTTTCCGAAACTATAAGAACTATACTGTTGAAACTTGGTAAGTAGATGAATTCGGTGAACCGCATTAAGATTTTCACACAAAAAAAGAAAAAAAAAACAATAAATTTCCCCATACATAGAACTGAAACTCAAAATTTTTTTTTTTTCATCAAACTCATACGTGTGGGGTATATGGGATAGGTCTTCAAAAATGATATTGAGGTTTTTAATATCATTTTTTTTCTAAATTGAATAGTTTGCGCGAGAGACACTTCCAAAGTGGTAAAATGTGTCCCCCCCCCCTGTAATTTCTAAAATAAGAGAATGATAAAACTAATAAAAATATATGATGTACATTACCATGCAAACTTCCACCGAAAATTGGCTTGAACGAGATCTAGTAAGTAGTTTTTTTTAATATGTCATAAATCCCCTAAATACGGAATATAAATCCCCTTCATGGGCGAGTCCGACTCGCACTTGGCCGCTTTTTCTCTTTTTATTTCTATACTAAATGTCACTACCTACTATCTCCGTAAAACAATAAAGCACATTAAATTTGCATGTAGCACTTGAAATCCAAACACAAACTATTACATTAAACGTAATCTATTTACAGTGTTCGATGTGCTGTATATTTTGTAGGGGAATTTTTAGAGCGTCCGATAAATTTCCGATGTTCTCTACATAAAGTACGCGCGGATTAGCATAAACTGTTTATCGAAACCGACGTGGACCTTTATACGACACGATGCAGTGACGACTTCATAAATAATATAGTAGACCGAAGGGAATCGGATCGGCGAATCAGAAGGTTTACCGCGAAAATCGAAATTCGCAAACTGCGGGGATCTTTCTCTTTTACTCCAATGAAGGCGTAATTAGAGCGACAGAGAAAGATGCCCGCAATTTGCAAACTTCGATTTTCGTGGATATAGCCCAGATCCGACTAAAAATCTATTGATATTTAAAAAAATTCTTATGACTGGCGTAGAAGGCTAAGAGGAGAGATGTACTTACCTACGGTGCAGTTTTAGTGTGCTCATATCAACGGATTTTTCATCGTGATCCGATTCGCCTAGGTTTACCCTAGACCCTAAATGTATAATTACTATGGTAACGTACCGATTAAATAGTATTTTGTTCATGACACATATTCACTATAAACGTTATAATATTATATCTATATTCACTACGAAAAGTGTGTTTGTACAGTATACAATAAACGACGTTGAAATTGTACATTAAAATTGAACTCAACAATCAGCACTGTTTTCTTTTGTATAAAAAAAGTCACGAAAACAAAAGTCGTCGGCTCTAAAACTCTTTATTCATAGGACACTGTTTTCTTGAACCGTGTAGTCAGTGAGATTATTTATTGGCAAACTTGTTACTCCGTGTATGGCCAGCTTTATTCTTTGTTGGAGCCACATTATTGACACATGCGAAAGGTCGTAACCGCCACATTGGATCAATAATGATATGCTTTTTATGAAAGCGGGGCAGTATGTTAGATGGGCTCTATAAATGAATATTTATTGTTTTGAATAAGTGTTCTTCCGGCGACTTTGTATTTACTTAAATATAATGTATGTTGTGGTTTTGTAACACTTACATTGAATTTATGTGCTGTATTTATTCTCGTGCTAGTGTAACGTTTAGGGGGGACTACGTCCCTGTTGGTAGGGGAGGTAAAAGAAGTACTACCAACTCGTTAACAAATTCAATATTTATTTAAATAAAAAAAACTAAGTTTGGAATAGGGTCGTGGGTGGTCAAGGCCCGTCTAAATTTGCACCCGAGATCCGGTACTGCCCTGGCTGGTCGAGGGTCCGCAGCAGGTGGGTGTCACTCGACAGCGCTGAAGAGGAGCAGGGGCGACGGCGGGCGAACGGCTATGGCTCCAACCCTGCCGTCGAGGTGGTGATGGTATTTGTCGGCCGACGGTCTTGAATTTAAAATGTTCCGACGCACCCTGTGGATTTCCAGATGTCTTAGTAAGGTGTTCCTGCTCGCTCTGCTTTTGTGAACACCCTGTGATGATGATGATGGGACCATGGGGAAGCCGGTGCACCATAAGCAGAAAGCGTGTTTGTGTTCACAAGCAGAGCGGAGTTACAAAAACGAAGGAAAAGCACAGAGTAAAGAAAGAAAGAAGAACAAAGAACAAAGAAGTGAATTTAAATAAGTAGGAGGGTACGTACACATACTTACTCGTACCCGCCACTACGAGAACAAAGGAAATTGCTAGATCATTCTGGAGCTAAAAGCATTTAGCAAAAGATGGAATGGAACGTAAGATTAAATTTAGGTTTTGCGATTAATATGAATCGAATAACAAACTACTTTAACACTAAAGCTACTTATTCTAATGAAACGTTCAACACTTTGCACTTACCAATACGTGGGTGCGGGAATCGTAATATGCGAAAACGTCGCTGAGCAAATTTATAAATTAATAAGGTGTCCGCGCACACCTGAATTAAATTAAAATTCGTACGGCGCGCGAGACGACACGGATAGGCTCCGTATGCGCGGCGGTACGTGCGTATGCAAAGGTGGCTGGCGCGGACTGACGGCTCCGCGGACAGCGGCGGGAGGGCTGCGCTCGCGCAACCGGCTTCTAGATCTTTCCATGACGTCAGCCAACAGGCCGGTCGCGAGTACAGTCGGTATGAATAAAGTGTGAACGTCCGAGTATACATGCAATACCTAATATAATTTGATTATAACTATACATCATAATATTTGTTTAGTCTTACTTTACTATAGTAAAGTATAATAAGACAATTAATGTAAATATAAAATTGATTAATAAAAGTGTATAAATAAATAATTAGTAAAATTTAAAATAATAATTAATTAAGATTAAAATGTAAAATAATAATTCATGCAGTAATAATTTAACACCGATTATAAATAAGTTAATTCGTTAAAATTATATTAGTTTAAGGTGTAAAAATAAAATAATTAAAGCTTATAATTAAAATATGTACGTGCAACGTTACACTAGTAATGTGAAAATTGAATGTATTTTGTTTTGCATCTCTTTGTTTGAGTACCTAATTTAACCTAATGTGTATTGATAACTTTAAGTTCAAATTTACAGGTGTTACTATCAAATTACAGTAATTTTAACAACAGATAAGTATTATACAGTTAACAGGTACTTAATGCTTTGTAATATTAAAACCACATTATTATAATATGCACATTGTAAGACTTAATCTTATTTCTGTTCTTCGACATATTAAAAAAAAACTTTACTGTGACTAAACATTTAAGACCCAAGGGTTTCAAGTTACAAAATAATAACTTAATAGCAAGTCAGTCTTATAAAACAATAGGGAGAAATGAGACGATAGCGTATTAATTTAATTTTTAAGCCCTCAAAGGGTTTCTTTGTAAAAAAGTTTGGGGACCACTGACACCAAAGTATTAAGATTTAACAAAGGAGTAATACTTTTACGGAACGATGTTATATTTTTGCTCAAAAAGATTTAATGTCATTGTCTCGACGTTTGTGTTTCGACCGTTTAACTTTTAGGGCGTCCGCTAGATGGCGCAGGGGCCTTACCATGATGTCCTTATACTCTTTATTGCGATTCTGTTTAGGACCTGAACAGAATCGCTAAATAACGGAGCTATATAAATATATAACCACCTACCACAAACCTGTTACCATGGGGTCGGGGCGACACGCCCCTAAGTGTAGTTAATATTAAGTTTTAATTTGTATTTATGTATTATCTGTAGACTTTAGTGAATAATTTAATTTTATTGTACAGTCTAATAGTTTAATTTTATTTTATTGTAATTTTATGGAAGCGATTTCCGGAATAAAACAATTTCATTTCATAACTTATATAGCGCTGGTGTATGGAGCGGGTGAGCGGGCTAGCGAAAAATAGTATGAGCAACGCTAACAGCTCGGCCACGACTGAGCGACTAGCGACGGCGGCAGCGACAACCATAGGTGGGAACGAGAGGTCCGATCAATGTGTCTCGCTCCATTTCACCTAAAATGTCACCCACGTGCGGGCGCCCGCTCCGTGCACTCGCGCCAGCTATTAGCGGACGCCCTAAGAAGCACGTATTTCCACCAGCACCATAATAACTATGTAGAAAGTCCAAAATAATCCCCGAAGATCACTTATTAAGTACCTACTTACTTAAATATAATAGAAATATTTTTATTCGTGAGCACAAACACAAAAAAGAAAATTATACAAGCAGAGAAACATAAAAAGGAGAAAGTGCCACGAAATTGTCTCACCTCAGCATGTTGCTGGCGACTTCCAGCGCTGATCTTCCGATGAGACCATCCGGTGAAACAATCACGTAAGGTAACATGAATAAAGGTCTAATGAAATTGATACCTACATGTATGCAATTTTTTTACTTATGTACCTTGAATTATTTTATCATCGGTAAAAACCTCCTGATTTGTCTGCCTGTGGGCTATAAGCTACGCTCATGATAACCACAAAACCATAGCAACTTAATCCTTATTAAAAACAATTACCACCTAAACCCGTACATAACAAGAATTTGAGGCCCCGAATTAACATTGTGACTTAATTTCAGTACACCGTGTTATAACGTAATGGCTGAGCCGTGTACAAAATGTGATAGAGGGTCGTAAGTGTAGGTATTATACGGTATACAGAGTGGGAATGGCAGTAGAGACAAAATTAGCCAAAAATTTAACTTTTGATACAAATAAATAAATATTATAGGGACAACAAGCTGTACTTTTCTTTATTAGATTTTTGCACAAAAATCCTATGGTCATCTCATGTGTCCATCAATTTTGTAGTTTTTATATTTTTTATAAAATGTCAAACATATTTAACCTACACATTGTGTAATGCATAAAAAAAACATAGGGAGAAATTAATATTCAGAATAAAAAAATGTGATCTAGAAGTGGGTTTTTCTTTAAAATGTTTACTATTTAAGTCAGGTAACTTTACAATTTTACTTTTAAATATTGAATAAATACTTTATTAAAATGCCTAAATAATATTTCGTTTAATTATCAGCGCTAGGAAGCTACATCTTGTATAAGCCATTTTGAGTTCATTTAACTAAGCACAACACCACCACAACTCAAGAAGGTCGTAACTCAATACAAATTAAACGATACATGTAGCATTTCACTTGCCACGGCGTACGCAAAACGCGAGCTTCAGTAACGAAGTAAAATGTACGCGGATCTTCGTTATAATTAATTATGAGTGATATTACATTATTATTGAGTTACCTACGCAAATTTATAATGGACTTGTTTTTTTAACCGAAGGTATTATCCGAGATCGTTTAGCTACGTAAGAAAGAATATTTTTTTAAATTACCTACTTATTAAAAGTAATATACATAGTAACAAAAGTAACTAACACAAAAAAAATACATATTAAGTTATATTTTGAATTTATTCTCCGAAAGGAATCGCATTCGTATTTGGATTTCACGTATTAAGTTTATTTGTAAGTAAGTAAAGTCTAGTGTAAAAATATGGGCATATCTTACTCAAAGAGATGTCCCATAAAGGTACTAAGAGACCGTCTACTTTCACTCTACACAGACTTTGTGACTGTGTGGAAATGTTAATGCCAAAAACTTATTTAGAATAAGCAGTTGGTTCAGAGTTATCTTGGACTATAATAATTAATTTCACATGAAAATCATCTACACGGCGATATAAAGTGCGACTTTTTGCCAGTACATTTTACTGAGTGCCGTTCCGTGTAAACAGCGCCGGCCCGCGGCGATCCTATGGGATTATAGCTGTGTCCACTTTTACGTGTGACTCCATCTAGCAGGACCACGGGTTACCAGATAATTTCGTAAGATTCGGGAATGAAAACATAATACACATCGTACAATTCAAACTGATTCACATGGAAATCAACTACATTAGTAAAAGTCCGACTTTTTGCTACTACTTCTATCTATTAAATGGTGCTACAGATAGGTTTCAATTTCAACTCAACAACTCAATAATGTTGTCGGAATTTAAAATTATCTATTAAGAGTTATTTAAACGAAAGGTGCTCTTAAAATCCTCCCAAGGCTTAGTTATAATAGGGTCAGTCACTTCTGAACAGTGTTAGAAACTTTGCAAGTTTTGCAACTATCGCTTAGCTTAGGGAATAGGTACTTACAGGTATTTAATTTTATTTAAAATATGAATGGCAAGCTTTAACCCCTGTTGGGACTATACGTTTATTTTTATTGTAAAATTCTATCATATACTCGTAGGTATGTATGTACGGTACAATTGGGACCAATTAAGTTTTATAATAAGTATCATACATTGTCATTATTTGATCATTTACCTATTGTTTCTGGGAACTTATGTTTGAAATAACTTTTGATTGTTAAGGGCGCAGCTAAAATAACATTGTTGCCTTTACTTAACTGGTATTCGAACGCGGGACGTCCAGTTTCATAGGTTACTATCAAGTAGGCAAATTGAATCTGGAGCAGCCCAACTGGCGAAGTTCCTCCACCTTACAGAAGACCACAGCCATAACAGCACTTTGTACGTACATAGTGCGGTGTTCCTGATGGTGAGTAGAGATTCCAGTGCTCCTAAGGGTGAATCCTTGTAAATTTGTAGGGTAGGCAACGCGCCTCTAAATCCATAGGCTTCGGTGGTTGCTTAACATCAGCCGGGCCGCACCGTCATAGTGTACAAAAAGGATAAAGAGGCCTAAAACTAGGTTTGGAGAACACGCCAGCTATGTAGGAAATGTCAAGCTCAAGGGATCTGCTGTATTGACGCACACTTTTGATGCAAACTCCGAACGAAACGTGATTTGAATGCGGCTTTTTCGGGCATTGATTCTTGTAACTGAGTAATCTGGGATCAAATTCAAAAGGCCGATGGGTTCAATCAAAACGGTCCCGTGTAAATATTTATATTCTTTTTTTATTTGGATTTTTCAAATCGATAGGAACAGAATTCAACAGAATCCAAACCTCAGTAGCGATTATCTACGAAAGGTAAGTACATCTGCTTGACAATTGCGATCACAAACAACTTGAGGACGGCTAAAAGTGACATTCGGATTTCGTCTGCAGCTGCATTACTGTTGCGACATTACTGCTGCGGTGTTGATGCCGCTGTACTTATCTGTAAATTTATTTGATTAAATGAGTGACGTATTGAACGTTATAACATAATCGCAGCAGCAATGCAGCGGTGGACGTCACTCATTTTATCGAGCAAATTGACAAATACATCATCCCAATGTCACCTAAGATGACGTACGGACGTACGTACTTTGAGATAAACGGTTGACATATGTCATTGAATTAAACTTAAGTAATAATTACGCCATAATTTAAAAAGAACAGTAACAAAACTTAACAATTGTTACACATTCGAGTCCCCAATAATCATAGCACTTACATAATTCAATAAAACGAACGACACCCATGCCCTTTGTCACATTTGAATGCTATCATAAATGTCACTCATAATGAGTCAGATGAGGGGTAATACATGTCACATATGCGGCGGTCAATAAAGGTCTAAATTTGTAGAAAATTACTGTCACTTACGACCTTTTATTGTGCGGAGGGGAAATTATGGGGTGACTCTTTTATTTGAACAACGAAATAACCCTTGAATGGGAGTGGAAATAAGGCAATTTGGGAGTCAGTTTTAAATCATTACAATTAGAACATTTGTGTTTAATAAAAGCTCTTTATTATATTCTACTCAATTGCAAGTTGAGTTCCAAAGTTTTTGGTTTTGTGATAGGTACTGAAAAAATTGCATAAGGTCATTATATGGGTACGGGTTTATTGTGAGTTTATAGGTCCATTTGCCACTAAATGTAAGAAGCAAGTAGAAAATGTAAGACTCGCAATAACCACTAATCATTCTGTAAACTGGCCCTAACTTGAAGGCCAGCCATAAATGATCAAACACCACTTCTACCGTACATACATAGGTAATACATACGAGTATATGATACAATTTTACAATAAAACACGACGTCGACGACGGTGACGTTGGATCCTACCGTCAAGCAAGCAACTTTATCTTCACTTGCCAATAAATTTCGCTCTGACTCTGACTCTACCTTTGTACTGGACAATATTTCACCACATGAGGTTGTTACGATCCTAAAAAATGTTAAGACGAAGGCTGTCGGTGAGGATCGCCTTAGTCTGGACATGCTTATGCTCGTGGCGGATAGAATTGCTCCAATCCTATCCAAAATTATAAATTTTTCCTTTTCCTCTGGTACATTCCCAGATATGTGGAAACTTGCTCATGTTATTCCTCTTCCTAAAACTTCTAATCCCACATCTTTTTCCCAATATCGGCCCATCTCCATTCTCCCAGTATGTCGAAAATCATAGAACACTTTGTTAATCGTCGTCTCCTTTCACACCTCCACAAGTATGATTTGTTGAATCGGTTTCAGTCAGGTTTCCGCCCCGGGCATAGCACTGTCTCAGCTTTGGTAAAGGTCACTGATGACATTCGTTTTAACATTGAAAATAAAAAGCTCACGGTCCTCGTACTTTTAGACTTTAGTAGTGCCTTTAATACGGTTGATTTTGATATTCTCCTTCATATCCTTCGTACGTTTAATGTTTCACATGCAGCTTTGTATTGGTTCCGTAGCTACCTCTTTGGGAGACGCCAGTGTGTCAAGGTTGACGACAAGGTCTCCGAATGGTGTGACCTTTCTGCTGGTGTCCCCCAAGGAGGGATACTATCTCCTCTCCTTTTCTCAATCTTCATTAATGGCATTACTGAGTCTTTAAATTGTAGCTTCCACCTTTACGCGGATGATTTGCAGATTTACGCGGCGGCTAGCATCGATGATCTCCCATCTTTAGTTGATAAAATCAATGGCGACCTTGAGTCAATTCGTTGCTGGGCGAGTAATTTTGGTCTAAAAGTTAATGCAAAGAATTGGTGGTCCCTACTTTGTGTCCAAATTCTCGGAGATAGTGGTACCCAAAGTGCTTTTTGACGGAACAATTATCCCTTTTTCTTCGACAGTTAAGAACCTGGGCACCATTTTTGATCAAACGTTGTCCTGGTCAGCTGATGTTTCTGACATTAGCAATAAACTGTTTGCATCTCTTCACTCATTGAAACGTCTTCAAAATTTCCTTCCTCTTCAAACTAAAATAACTCTTGCTTGTTCACTTTTACTTCCTTTGTTAGACTACGCTGATTCTGCTTTTTTGGACCTTAATGAGGAGCTACTAGACAAACTCGAGCGTTTGCAAAACATTTGTATTCGATACATTTTCGGTCTACGTAAGTTTGATCATGTATCCCAGTTCCGATCGCAGCTTGGCTGGCTTCCGATTCGTCGTCGAAGAGATGTGCATGTCCTGTCATTGCTTTTCAATGTACTATTTAATCCTGCTTCGCCACCTTACCTTTCCGAAAGATTTAGTTTCTTAGCTGCTGGTAGTGGTCACCGTCTTCGATCAAGCGCCAACCTTTCACTCGCAGTTCCACCCAATATGACGCGCACATACAAAAAATCCTTTACTGTCCACGCCGTAAAGCTATGGAACGAGATACCGGTGTCCGTGAGGCAATCCCAATCTGTAGCATCACTCAAGGAGAGGCTTAAAAAATTGTGGCTTTCCGATACATAAGTAGTTCGGTTTTCCTCGATTAGTACTTCTTTAGTTTCCTTTACTTTTCTGGTTCGAGCTCATATCTATTTGTTTTATGATATATATTGAGTATTTATTTATTTATTTAATTTAGGTTATATTTATATATGTACGCTTTATTTTTATTTATTTAAGTATTTCTATTTATGTTTATGTATATTATTTGTAACAATGTGTATTCAAAACTTGCATTTCATTAACTTTAGTGATTGTACACTATTGTTTTGTTTGTCATTCATCGTTACTTCTGTTTTGTTTTATTCGTTTCCTCAAAGGTTAACTGGAAGAGATCCCATACAGGGATAAGTTCGCCTTTGTTGTATTTAATTTACTCTGTAACTATGTTTCTCGTGTTTTTATTTCTATGTGCAATAAAGTATATACATACATACATACATACATAAAACAAGTAAACAAAGGTATAGTGCCAACCCAACAGATTTTTTTATCAGTAAATGGTTGAACAATAACATTATATATGTGTACCTATACCTACATTAAAATTATAATACGGTGTAACAAAACTAAAATTATTTTTAAAGGGTGTGCAAATCTTTGTAGCACCACATACTCAGCCATGTATTTTCAGTTCAATAACCTGTCGCCTACGCGATATTGGTATCGGTTATAGGTATTTGTGACGGACGGCGCATTGTGTTTACTGAATAAAGGCAACACGGCAGAAAGTGTGAACGTAAGACCATTAAACTGCCTGTGGTATAAGTCATAGCCAAATAGCGAAGGGCTCAATTATTTGGCATGAAAGTGCGACATATGAACATGTGAAGGCCGTCGTCATCGCTCGTCTCATATGTTTATTTCTTGTTTCGTATCATTCTGAATTGGTCACTAGTTTTTTATTCGTCTTGGTCACAGTCTGTATCTTGTTTGTCTCGTCTTATTCACTTTTCGTCACAGTCTTCTTTGGTGTCATTCGTTGTTTGCCTTCATCGTTTTTCGTATCATGCTAATAGCCTTCGAATATCCGGCTTTGCATGATTTTCTGCTGCGATTTATAAGCGAGTCTTTGTCATTTTAAAGAATACGAATATCTAAATGCAAACAATGCGGTCACTATCCTTACAGCGGCTTAAATAATTGCACCACGTGGGCTAAGCAGTACCTGAGATTACAGAACATAGTTTAAATCCTGAAGCCTTTACCAACTTTTAAGAGGCATTTGTTCGAAATAGTCCTGAGATTTAAAACTGCTTGTAGACACTGTTGATGCAAAAAAGGTTCTTTATGACATCCTTAAAATCACGTCCCTTTCCGTCCAACCCATCCCAAATTATAATATATATAATTTGAATAAAAACCTTTCTAAATCTAAATGTTCCCTCCTCGAAGCTGAGAGGCGTTACCTATGTGAATATCATGATTCTCGGATCTTTCGATCTCTTCCGACTTCTAAAGCATCATGGACCTGGATGGATGGCGATTTGCTGACCGTCGGGACTTGGCTTTGGACTGCGGCCTCTTCCTCTCTTACCTTCCACTGAAGTTTTTCCAGGTTGTCTCCAGTCTTCCTGGCTATGTGTCCGAATAATTCAAGAACTCATTGTACTCAATGTCTAAGGAAATGGTTAAGCTAAGTTAAAACCCGTACGCTTCTACCTTGCGCCGCTCCAGCCGCGCCTGAAAGCACATTGTACTGAACAATGCGGCCCATCCATTAATACTACATCGGCTTAAGTCATTGCGGGAACTTGCACGGCCCGATGATTTGTATGCAATATCTGGGCTAAGCGCGGCGATTATGAGCAGATTAACTGCAGTTGCTAGCTTACAGCAATTATATTGTCTATGAAAATTGTGATTTTGAATTAGATTTTCACTAATTCATTATTTAACAAAAAAACAATGTAGTTATATAAAGTGGAAGCGGATCGTTGCGAGGATTTCAAGGTCCGAAATGCAAATAAACTTTGCTCCCGAGTGAAACACAAAGTTCCCTCAGTACTGCGAGAAAAGTAAGCTGCTAGGTGTAAAGAGGTATTTTTCAAAAAATATCGCTAGTAGGTAGCATTATATTAAGAACGTGAAAAAAGAACTCAAAAATTGCATAATATTAATTTGCATCTCTGGAGGATTTAAAAAAATCTTGCACTCTGCTTGCAAATATAAAGAGTTTCTCCGAACGTGTGTTGCGAAACCTTACTTAACAGCTAAGATTGTCAAACGCATATTTTAACAATACCTACGAAGCCGTAGGTACTGTACCATCTACATGAGCTGTTAAATTTGAAGCACACATTCATAGACTATAATAAGTAAATGAATCTTTCCCAAAATTCAATACACAATCAAATGACAGCAACCCTTCAGAGTACGACTATCAGTTTCCGCACATTACCCGTTTCAACTTGTCGGAAATGAAACACTGACAAGTGATCTGAAGGGTTTAGCTTTCAGATTTAAGTGTTGATTTATGTTTGTGCTTAAGGCATTAGGGGTAATGATGAATGATGCCAAAGGCTGAAGGATGTCTTTAAGATGGTACCGACTTGGAAGAGTGAAACACAGTCGTACTGCTTTTAAAAAGGTCTGGGACTTTACTGTCAACGGTTAGTGACATGGCATAATAATGATGGTGCCCATTGACTTAGTAACAGCCTTACAAAGAGAACAAGTTAAGACTCTTTAGTCTACACCTATCGCGTCGAAAGATGATCTCTATAACAGTTAATTTTTATATGGAGTAGCAGTCATCTAAAATTTTTAAGGCATTTTTGTATATTTAGCTCATTCATATATTTAGAAATGTATGTTTTAATTTGTAGAAACACGGTAAAAACAAATTTCTTCAATTTTTTTTAAGTCCAACCAAAAGCGATTTGAAGAAACTGTCATCTATATAGGGTTCATCATTCCACGCGAGAGGTATGACCTTGCACTATCTATCTCTTCTTGAAGCGTTTCGTGTTTTCGATCCCTCATAATTACGTTGGCTTCGAACGAATCGAATTCGATTTTCATGTAGAAAAATACTGACCTTAGAATATCAGTCATTGTCAGTATTGTCGGTATGTTAGGTATACTAACATTTATGTGAAGATTTATTTAATAACCTTACCATAAAAAAGCCCTCTGGGCCATCTTGCATACTGCATTTCCCGCAAACCGAAATAGCCGTACTCACTTTATATTATGTATAGTGGACCAATACTCTGTTATTACCAAAACTTCCCCAGTAGGTAACTAGGGCACTAGTATATAACGGTCATGTCTCGCCATCCGTCAGCTGACCTAAGCGGACCCTTCTCAAGGCACAGCTGTGAGCTTTATGAAACAATCTGCAATATGTACATGGAAATTTTAATCTTGGCAACCATTTATTATTGCAAGGAATACTTTGAGCAAGTTTGACATAGATATAGTTAGATAAAGATTGCAACTATTTTGATATCATACGCAGTGCAAGTGTTATTTTATACGTCATAAATTCATTGTTGTCCTGTGGAAACCACGGGAATAACTAAAAGATTCCATGAGTAGTTAGGTATCCAAGTTCTTAGCGATGATTTATAAACGCGTATAAAAATACATATTAGACACATTCTGGCTGTTAAGATGTTTCCTCTATACCGAATTTGGAAGGTTCTGTTTAATCTTTGCGATCAGTACAAAGTAATTTAATCTTCAAGACTCTTCAGAGACAAACAGTGAGACAAAGTAATTTTGTGAGTTTTTTCTTCGCGATATCTGATAAATAAGCAGTTTGGTCATTACCCGAGTGCCTAATATTTACTCACAAAAATACCCTAAAAAATCCTCACTATTATCACATATTTCCATCCAAACCCTGACCCTCCTAAACAAACACCCTGTATTTTAAATATTGCATCTCACACGGCCGACGTCTTCATCCGTCCCACATTTATAACATTAAGGCAGTTTACACCGGTCCCGAGCTACCCTGTATATATCGCTGGAACCTTACATTTGACAATCCTAATCACCTTGACAAGTCTCAAAAAACCAATGTAAGAAGACCTATACTCTCAAACATCTTACAAGCGGCAATAGGTCTTAAGTAACTGGTGGTTGATCGTATCATTTCGAACGTGACTAGTCACAAAAGAACTAACTTCACGCGCTTTTTACTTGTATCTATGTGTCTTCTGAAAATGGTTGAGTTAAACGCGCCAGTATAAGAAGAACTATTGAATGGGTCACTCATAATGCGCTCAAAGGTCTTTTTATGTCCGTTACTGGTTGGAATAGTAAACCGACTGTTTTTAGTAGGTCGTTTGTTTATACAATCGCATTTGACCCTTGTTTTTCACATGGGACATTTCATTTTTCGCATAGTATTTTACTTTAACAATGGGTTCATTTCTATCCGGTGGCGAATGCACTAGTCCCAAAACGCACTATTAGTCAATACACTCTAATTTCGAAAGCCCCTCTTCTCATAAGAAACTAGGCCCAAAATACCATATTTCCAAAAAGGCTCATTCTCGATTTACACGAGAACCATTGAGAACTAGTCCCAAAATACACCTTTCCCAAAATACCCCAAATTGTGTTCACCTGTGCGTGGCGTAATACTTTAGTTCCAAAATACCCTATTTTTTTGGAATGTCTCTTTATGACTGCTTTCAGCCGTAATCATTACCCGTTTGATGCCTAAAATATTTTTTTCAAAAATAGGATTTATTTAATTATTATTTTGAGCTATACAGGGTGTAATCGTTAAGTGTTGCTCGGCGATAGTTCCGTAAATATAGCAGATATCAGAAAATTTCAAATTGATATCGAAAGTGCATATAGTGAAAGTGAAGGGCAATATACACACGAGTGTTTTAATGCCTGTGTTGATAAAGCAGTGTATGGAACTATCATAATTAGGTGGGCGAGAAACTACCCTCATTTATGGCATTATTTATCTTAATTTTCTGATATCTGCTATATTTACGGAACTATCGCCGAGCAACACTTAACGATTACACCCTGTATAGCTCAAAATAATAATTAAATAAATCCTATTTTTGAAAAAAATATTTTAGGCATCAAACGGGTAATGATTACGGCTGAAAGCAGTCACAAAGAGACATTCCAAAAAAATAGGGTATTTTGGAACTAGAGTGTTTTGAGACCTACGCATTATGAGAATAAAGTATTACGCCACGCACAGGTTAACACAATTTGGGGTATTTTGGGAAAGGTGTATTTTGGGACTAGTTCTCAATGGTTCTCGTGTAAATCGAGAATGAGCCTTTTTGGAAATATGGTATTTTGGGCCTAGTTTCTTATGAGAAGAGGGGCTTTCGAAATTAGAGTGTATTGACTAATAGTGCGTTTTGGGACTAGTGCATTCGCCACCGGATAGGTTCATTTACTGTTTCCTATTGGCAATACGGGAAAGTGTATGGCTGCGATCTTGAAAGTGGGTCAGTAGCTACATGTTATTCCTTGTTTTTACTTCTGTTCGTTATCGTTCAGTGTTATCATAGGCCTATCTATAAAAAAAAAACATAGTACCTATATGCCTGAACGTGACCAATATTTGCTGTTGCATTGCTATACAAAAGCAAATATGGTTTAAAGGAATTGAAATTTAGAATGAAATTATGGAGGTTCAGGTCGGTTTAACGACGTTTACGGAAACAAATAACCGGCAAAGGCTAGCGACGTAATTTTTACGATATCTCCGGCTGATAGAAGCTTCTGCCTATAAACAGCCATTTTATCTTGAGCACACGAGTCCATAAAGCATTGGCCGGTAAGATTTACATCGGGTGGCTTCCAGATAAATAAGTAGATTCCTTAAATTTATCTCACTTTAGTCAACGAACTAGAATAACTATAGAAGTCTGACTAAATACTTAGAGCTCAAAAATAACCCAACGGGACGGGACGGGACTCAACTGTACTTTGAGTATATTGACAACATCAAATATTGTAGGTACTCGTAATTCCGTGCAAAATGTTTGATGTAGGTCCAATGTGGCTAATTCCGTCATAGGAGCTATTCCGTCTACTAGCGTTTTCCTCGAACTCGAACAACGAACAAAATTCATAATTTCATCGACAAAGCAGAAATTGCTTTTAGTTTCAACAATCAAAGGCAGATGGTTTTTTCATTTTTCTTCTACGATTGAAAATAAATATACGCTCGTGGACGGAATAGTCCCTATTGCAGAATTAGCCACGTTAACCTTAAGTATACAATTTTATTTCAGCCAATCAAATGTTTTGTGACCAATGATAACTTGTTTTTACTAGCGGGAAATTGTGTATTGGGTAAGTACCTTAATGGGTAGGGGAAACTGGGGAGGGTTGATCACCCCTTTTGTTTTTAGCATACATTTTCTTAACTATTTGTAGTATTGAAAAACTTTATACACCATACGACTCAGAATTTATCTCTTCATTAATAGTTTGAATTAGAACAGATTTGTGCAATAAATTAGATCATTATTTAATGAAAACCCATACTGTTGACTTTTACCATGTGTCCCCTATGTAAGGGAGACTTGTTTACCCCTGGTCGGGAGCCTTGATCCTAGGGGGATCAAGTGACCCTGGTTCTTGGGACACATGGTAAACATATTTTTACCATGTCTCCCCATACCAGATTCTCATTGATTATATAACTCGGATCGCTATTAGCAATGCATCTATAATTTGTAAAATACACAGCAAACATATATATATTGCATCTTCCATGCTTTGAAGTTGTATTTCCGGTAATCAGATGTCTAAGCCGAAGGGATCAAGTCTTCCAGATTTGGGGACACTTGGTAAAAAGATTTTAAGTGGGAATGTCATATTTCGAGGGTAGTATCTACATTAATTTATTCACTTTATCTACAGAAAATTAATATATGAAGATATCAAACACATATTAATCCATAATCTTATACTTTTAAAAAACAATGTAATCGTATTATCCATAAAACAACATAAAATAGGGAATCAATTTTTGTACCAAAAAAAAAACAAAAATCTAAGTTATTAACATACAATTTCTTGTAACAAGCTCATTTTTTTAAAGTTCTTATGAAGGTATTTTTAGCGTCAGATACCTACAGCAATGTTATTTTTTTACCCATCACTGGTCGTTATTGTTTACTATAATAAATAAGCTTAGAAATTTACTGCTCACGTTTCGAGGACGGTGTTTGAGCTGCATAATCCTAAAATCCTTTCTATGGACCGTCGGTTCTATAGTACATAAGGTCGGAAAGCCATTGAAATAGCATTTCATCCATAAAAACAAATATCGCCGGTTGAAAACCAAATATCGTTATAACTGTTTTTTGTCGACCGAGTAACATCCCCTGTGTGTAAAACGTTTAACTTGATAAAAAAGACCAAGTACGGGTAGTTGATAAAATGTTGATGTCAACTTTAGTCAGTCTTTTCAAAGGCCACTGGGATAATTCCGTTTTCGGAGTCGGTTGTATAATTAAAAACTGAATTATACGCCATTAAATTCCGTTTTAATAAACAATAATGAGTCAAAAACCTTGAAAGTTTAAATCAGTGTTTCTCTGGTCGTACTTTCGCGGCATGATTTACTAAAGAAAAGAAAATATTTATGATAGCTCTATGAATCATTTTGTAAGTAAATTTATTACAATGTATACTTGATCGCTTTGGGGGTGACATGTTCCCGGAATCATATCTCCCCTGAAGAAAAAGACAATGTCTCCCCATACATAGTAAGATTATAAAACGTGCCATACTGGAAACATGTGTTCGCGTATATCAATGTAATCCAAGTTAATCATCACTTCAATAAACAACAAATAAAATAAGCACACTCACTAACATCATTTCCATCTCATATTATAAAATAAATCCAGTTAAAGCTTACCGAAAATTGAATATAGTACGCAGAAAATCTTTCACCGTCCGCCATTTTTGAACACCTGACTTTTCCGATACAGTGCCATGACAGAACGTGAAGTTAGGAACGAATGAATGAGTGTTACCAGCGCAAAAAATTGTATCTCGTTTGGTTTGATTAAAAATGAAGTTTACCGAGTGTCCCCTAGGGATCGACCCTCCCCACCCTCACCTAATAATCAAAGCTGCGGGCGGAATACATTTTTGGAGAAAAGATGAGATAACTGTCAGTGATACGTGTTAGATAAGTGTCAGTCATGTGAACCGTATTTTAAAATCAAAAATGTACTGGAAGCGTCTTATATTCCGTCGCTGCATTAACCAATGATTCGATAGAGCCGTTTCTCGGGCTTGCCCGCTTCGGGACTGACAAATGGATACCCAACAGATGCCCGGACAAGTCCGCTAATGCCCAGTGTATAGGATGCACTTAGCGCAGACAAATGATAAGTGCAAGATAATGTTTACTTGTGTGATGAGCACAGATATTTGTTCCTGAGTCATGGTTGTTTTCTATGTATTTAAGTATTTGTATATTATATATATCGTTGTCTGAGTACCCACAATACAAGCTTTCTTGAGCTTACCGTGGGGCTTAGTCAATGTGTGTAATAATGTCCTATAATATTTATTTATTTATTTATTTATTTATGTTATTGGTAAGTTTTATGGTGAAGGAAGGAAACTGCAGCGGCATTATTGGTGTATCTGTCAATTTCCTTGATGATATGAGTGACGTTGACATCTGAACTTCTGAACATCACTTTAACTCTACACTCTAAACAGCAATCTAAACTATTTCCCTTATGTAAAATTTTACCCGTAGATAAGAAAGTCACATACCTCATAGGTTTAGAGCATTATTATAGTGAAAAGTACAAATTAGTAATTAATAATAAATATAATACTAGGAGTGTAAGAGAGAAAAAGCTAGTGCAACCGAAAATTAAAAACTATTATGGCAAAAGAAGCTCAAAGTACCTGGTACCAAAAATATTAAATAAAATTAGCTTACTGAGGCAAAGTCCTAAATTAAGTAAATCCATGTTAAAAACTAGATTAAAAGAATATCTTCTCAATTGAACAATATAAAAATTGTAAAGTGAACATAATTAGAAAATGGAAAAATAATGTAAGCAAACCAATTTATAGAAACAATACCTACATTTATGTGTGGCCTATGAAACTGTAAGTCTAAGTATATAATTAGTTAAATAGGTTAAGTGTATAAAACTGAGCGCATCTCGCCATCAAACGTAACAGTTTGGCGAACACATATAAAAAAAAAAAAAAAAATTAGTGTCACGGCCGTATTCGAACAATGCTTATAAGTTTTAACGGCGATACGATACCGATGTGTTAATGGTTTCACCGGCGTATAACTGAACTAGAGTGACTAAAAAATGTATTCGGTGGGTTTTATTTGTTGCTAACATGGTAAAACCTGCAGAAATAGCAATAATGCGAGAAAGCCTTAACATTTTAAGCACTTACTCATACCGCATCGGCACATTCATTTTTATTATAACACGAACCACATTAACCTCGATATGAACCGTTCGTATTCTGAATAACGTGGCTGACTGTACATATACTTCATTTTATTATCGAAGAATCCAGTATTAACCTCTTTCGCATACTGAGAAACGTAAATATCAGCCAGTTATAAACTTTATGTATTAAATAATTTACGTACCTACAGAGAAATATAAATATAGAGAAGAAACATGCGTGCTCGTGAGGGAGAAAACATACCTACACAATGCGACGAAATTAAAAACACGTTTTAACATTCCTGACAATATACCAATAACCATCTACGTATGTTAGTCGGGTTCTTTTTTCCGTTTGGAACAACAAATACGTCTACCATTTTATTATAGACTTAGGTTTTTTTAAGTAGGCAAATTTTTTTCCCATTAAATTAAATTAACAAATAAAAATGGTTAAAAAATTACATACACTTAAGTTAATTAAAAAACAGGCTAGTAAGGTAAACAATGTTTCACGAATAGACGTAACATCGTATTTAGGAATAATATTTTTTCCCAAGAGTTTTTTGTAAATTGAATGATCTTAAATTTTTGTTTGTGAAATGTTATATCACCAGTTTCGTACCTTAGGAACAAACTTACTTAATACTTTCGTAGCAAGACTAAAGTTTGCCACCTGCCATTTAGTTCTCTTATCTGATACATTTATGCGCCTGTACCAGGTCATCAACCACCGAATTTCTCTGACATTTAGCTCGCATGTCATTGAGACATTTTGGCAGTTTTCTGGAGCACACTTGACCAACCGGATTTTGTGTAACAGCCTAAAGATCACCCGTCTTGTTAGTGAACCGGTCAAGCGCGAGTCGCACTTGTGCAACAAGCGTTCTGTACTGTTTTTTTATTTCACATAATATACGTAAACATATAAAAACTCAAAAATGCGCGTTTTCCCAGAGATAAGATCTAGCTAGATCGATTTTTCGCTCCCGAAAATCCCCATATAGTAAATTTCATCTCAAATCGTTAGAGCTGTTTCCGAGATCCCCAAAATATATACTTAGGCAGGTATATAAACAAATAAACAAGAGTTGCTCTTTTAAAGGTATTAGATAGATTAGATAAGACAGTTTGATTGGAAACTTGAATAACCAATCATTCTGGTTTGGTACTTTCTACCTGAAGTTTTTCGGTAGTTGCTTATAGTAAAGTGATAGCTGGACTTTACTACTCGTAAAAGCCACGATGGCGAGATGAAACGACAGATAACTACAAAATATACATCTGTACGTAAATTATTAGCTAATAATTTGTCCCAAAACGGACCTAAAATAAGATGTAGTGACGATATGTACCTATATTTGGCACCATGCCAAAGGGGCCCAATTTCATAGATTTATTTTAATTTTATTTAGTATTAGTTTTTAGTTTTATTTTGTTTTATTTTATTGATAAGTTAGTTTTTTTTTAATGTACAATTACTTGTAATTATTTGCAACAAAGTTTTACCTATTTATAGATATATTTCATTGTTCCAATGAAATCACTACTAATTATAAGGGTTTTGCCCCATAGGAAAAGAATCATTTAAAAAGATAGGGGTAAAAAAACATTTTGATTAAGGCTAGTAAACATTTACGAATTAGGGTAACATTCCATTTCTGACCGCAGCTGCACTACTGGTACTGAACGCGTTGCTGTTACTGTCAATTTCCATAGTAAAATGAACAGTAGTGCAGCTGCGGTTGGAAATGGACTGTCACATGGGGGTTTATCATACTGGTTATCAAGTAGTTGTAAATATCAATGCTTTAACTTTAAAGTTTCGCAAGTATCGAAAGAAAGATTGTTATCGAATGGCCGAATCGCCGAATCGCGTAAATGTCAACTTGATTATTACTCCATTGGTCTTTGGTTGTAATCAATTGGTCGAGTAAATATTGCAGCGATATTTATCAGTTTATAATTCCTACACTTAATTTGCAATGTTATACTTCCGTTGCTACGTATGCGTGAGAAAAAATATTGGTGATGGGTCATTGTCAAAAAATGTCTGCAGTCTAATTGCCGCGACCCATACAAAATGTATGAAGAGTCGTATTTACTCTTTAATTTGAGTATAAATAATATAATATAGGGACGTTGGTCGTACAATTTGTGTTATATCAGAGTAACAACCACTTTGTCTTCCATTCACGATTCTAAATAGTGTCGGTAACGTATACTTTTACCTCAGTATTTTTTAGTAAAAATCAACGCGTTGTTCAATATTCAATAAGTGTTTAAAAACAAATTAAACTTTTTATTTAAATAGGCATATGCCTATTTATATTTTGTATTGTATGTGAATACATATGTATTCACATACAATACCCAATACATATAATAATTTTAAAATGATTAAAATATCGTATTTTGGAGCAAAGGCACATTTTACGGTTTTAAATTTTGGTCTTCAAATAGACGTTTAAAAAACAATTACCTCATACTATTTCAGTGTGTTGTTAATTTACCATTTCATGTTTTTTTTTTATTTGTGATTATTTTTAGGAATTTAGAGTATCCAAAGATTGACGCTGGGATGTCCCGAAGGATATTTCCTTCGGGACATTCCCCGGCATTCGGGACATTCGGGGATGTCGGGATATTTCTCGACATCCCGGGGGAAAGAAAGGCATGCCTGTATCCTTAGGGGAATACAGGCCTTTGTCTCTGTGGAGAATGGTGAGTGTATCTGTTAGTCGGTTAGGTTAGGTTAGTTTTTTTTAATGGCAAATTCCAAGTGGCCTTAAAAAGCTTACCTCACAATTGAGGTACCTACATAACCCCCTCACTACTCCCGCGGAACCGAGCACACTTGACAAATGAAAACAGACGGTCGTGTTTATAAGGATACAGCAAATATAGATCTTGGATATACTGTCGAGAATTTATGTCTGAGTCTGTGACGTCATCGATATGTTGTCGGGGTTGAAGTGGGGTTGAAGTTTGTTGATTTTGATGAACGATACATTTTAGTGCGTGACGTGTCGAACATCTAAAAGAGGAGCGTTTGTTATTTTTGTTATGAAATTTATGATATTTCCCACTGAAATTATGAGTTATTTAAGTACAGAAATTGCACTTGTTCACTTAGCACCTATTAATAATAGAGAAATTCGTATTTTTCCCACTTTCACGCCACTTCCAGAACTCCCAACAAACTACTCCCACTTGTCCCAGTTCCGAACAGAAACCCCAATTCCTCTGAAAAACCCCAACACCGGAACTTACTGAAACTTGTTCAAGTGTAGGCGGGAGGCCAATTCTGATGTAAAAATGATTACAGCATTGGTCTCGTTATGATACGACCTGGACACGACTCGCAGCGCACGACATGCGAGCGACATGCTTAATGACAGTATCTCGTATACCTGTCTTTTTCTAACTATGTTAATAAAAGAGGGACGGGTAGTCTATCTCGCCGCGAGATACTGTCACGCCAATCATGTGTTAGCCCGGCTGGTCCTTTTGCGTGCACCTAACAGCGTAAGCAATCGACAGGGTCTTATAATAACAAGGTTAAAATCTTATCCGCTGATTCGAGCGTTTAAGCATATCTGCCCACACAATCAATGAATATATAAAAGGAGGAATAAGGAAATATAAAAATAAATAATAGGGGCCCGATTCGAATTTTGAACTACATATCTATTAGACATCACCAAGATATGTCAGTGTCAATAGTGACGTTTTTGTTTGAAGAAACGTCACATTTGATACTTGTTTGAAACTGATATATCTTGGTGAAGTCTAATAGATTATCTAATATTTGACATATCTTTAAAGTTCGAATATGGCTGTAAGGTATAAAATTAAGTAACATTAATGGAATGGTTTAGGTTTTTAGAGATTTTTTCGATCGAAGAAAATTAATCACTCGTAAATCGTGTAACGAGTTCCAAAGAATGTAGAATATATCTTTAAAATCTTTAAATACGTACTATAAAAAAACAAATAAACGCATTTTTTTGTAGTTTTCTTAACATTATTATTACACCCATATGTTTAACCTTACTCTAAACTTACTCTAAACTTTAGAGTAAGGTTAAACATATGGGTGTAATAATAATGTTAAGAAAACTACAAAAAAATGCGTTTATTTGTTTTTTTATAGTACGTCTAAACCTTCGCATTAGGTCAGAATCGGCCTCAGGGCTGAGTCTGACTAGCGCCAGCGACAATGCCCGGTTGCCCGGCCTCGTCTAATAAGCGACGTTTCCTAACTCTGTTTGAACAAACTACACTGACTAGTTTTTAGTTAGCGATTTGGTGATTTTTCCTTTAGATAGGTACATATTTGGATAAAATTAGGCTGCTACTTTTATAACAAACACCGGACTTAATCGCTTAAAACTACAACGCGTACTAGTGAATAATCAAGATCAAGTGCGGGTAGTTCGCAAAACCCGCGCAGCAAGATGTTGATACAATTCCTCGCCAGTCTGCCTGTGACCACGAACGTAACGTCACGTTCGAAACGTCAGGCCATAAATAAACGTAAGTTTTACGCGATTAAATCCCGTGTAAGTTATAAACGAACGAGTGAAAATCGTGTTAGTTTAAATCAATATAAAATTTCGCTGATTTGAAGAGCTTCTCATTATGGGTGGACGAAATAGAAAACCTCAATTAGTGACAAAAAATGTAGGTATGTACACATATATATATATGTCGGCGACGGATGGTCCCGATGGCGGTGGGCGCGTGGGGGTAGTACCTAGATGTATTACTTCACAGCCAAAATAGTAGGTATGCAACCCACGCATGAAATAAACATTCAGACTTGTTAACCATACTAGTGCCTACTATATTTCAGTACTAAATTATCAAAACGACCAATCACTATTCTAAAATGATTTTATTTAAAATAAAAAGATCACTTGAAATCGTTCAAATCTTTATTTTACAAAAGTAAGCTTCTAATGGCACATAAGAAATCAAAATAACACTTGGAATAAAACACTTAGATAAACGGTTAAAGAACGTGAGAATCTATAAACTTTCAGAATAATCCTTCAGGTATAAGCCTTCAGGAACGTAGCGAATTAGGCACGAGCTTGGCTAACGTCCGATCTCTAGCGCGGTCCGATCAAGAAGCCGGAAGCCAGTTCCAGCGGCGGAGCCAACCGCTCCCGCCTCCAATTCAAGTTGGTAAACCTGCCTGACCAGTCTACCAACATAACGACAAAAATGCCTGCTCGTGCCTACGTTCACTCAAGATACTACGTCATCTTGACGTTCCAAAGCCTTCTACCTGTCATTTTAGTTCAACAATACGCCAAACATTGCTAATCGATTTTATACAGGCGTCCAACTATGAACTGTAATGCTGCAATACGTCTTTCTGGTGTCTCGCTCCGACACGGCCGTCCTGCGCTACACACGTCCTCGTGTGTGGGTGTGCATTTGATTCTGTAACAAAATACTCAGCACAGTATCTCATCGCTCGGTCATTCCTGACCAACAATTTGGGTCTCACTCAAATTACTATTAAAATCAAACTTTGTTATCAATCAAACCAGAAAAAATAATTGTTCAAAATTACTTTAACAATCCTCAATTCTCTAGTCAAAAATAGTCCATCGAGCAACGACTGAATAAAAATAATCATCAGTAATCATCGCCGCTATCTAACGGATATACTCCAATAATCATCGCCTCCATCTGGCGGATACTCTCAAATTTATGTGAAAACAGAACAATCCCAAACATCAAATCACAAATCACAACAGCTCTAATTCATTGCTCGACAGTATCACTACTATTGTCGTCAATATCAATTTACGGGGAAATTATCTGGCAAAAAAAAAAAAAAAATTGGTCATGTGATCTAAATTTTTGTAAGGCATCTTAAAATAAATAAGATTCTGAATTGATAGTTCCAATTTTACTCATATGAACACAGTACATAAACGGGAATTCATTTTTAACAAAACAACACCAGTCCTTCGGTGCATTGCCAGTCCTTCGGCAGATACCAGACCCTCGTCAGAAGTAACCATCTCAGCCGCGTAAGTGCTACTCCTCGCAAAGAGCATTCTGCACATAAAAAGCAGACCACGTGCACCTCTTACATGCTCCGGCACTTCTGATGCGGTCACTAAAAAATACCCAGTCCATCGGGCATACTTTCAGTCCATCGAAAGCAAACCAGTATTGCCCAGTCCATCGGGCGTGCCTTCAGTCTATCGAAAGCAAAACAGTAGTGCCCAGTCCATCGGGCGTAATTTCAGTCCTACAAAAGTACAAGCTTTCAGTCCGTCGAAAGCAAAACAATGTTAACAGTGAATCCCAAAAAAAGAAAATAAAAACAGGTCTTTAAATCATGTTACTCAGAACCATTGGTACTATCAGCGTCAACTGATCAACTGAAACTGAACATTACTGATCAAAATCACTAAAGATAGCTTTCTTCTTTAGCTTTAACAACAGAAACTCGCTCAAGACTTCTATGCAGAAGTAAAACATCTCAAAATAATCCCAACGAAATGGGAACTGCTCACCAGCTTAATAAAGTATGATGCACGCGACCAAGTCAAAGGTGGTGGTGGTGAGGTCCAACCCAAGCACGGAGGCTGATCCTTTCCGCTTGCCGTTGCCGTTGCTGCGGCAGATTGCGAGAGACACGATGTGGTTCAACATAGCTGGCTGTTACTGAAATCATCATTTGCACGGTATCAGGTTTATCATGTATGCAGGCTAAACTCAAAAGGTTTATGAAATGCAAGGTAGCAGTCACAAAAAAACATGTTTCCAATGTATACGGGACTTCAAAAATCTCAGAATAAAATTTAAACTTCAATGAGTGCGTTTTATTTAATTCCATGAACAAACAAACACGTGTTCCAAAAATAAGTAACACGGTAAATGGGCCAATACGAAAAGTGACAGCTTATTAGTTACGTTCGACTGTTATGCTTCGCCATTACACTCAAAATAAAATTCACTAATAAACAATTAGAACGGAACCTGTCCTTTTATTTCCAAATCTCCAGCACAGAAGATACTGCACAGCTGCTTCGGTGTCACGGGCGTAATGGTGTCTGCAAGTTCGCTCGGCTCTGGCTGTAGGACACTGTAACATTAATTTTCATATGCGTAGCTCATGTTTCCATAGTATGCACTATTTGTGATCTATCACGGCATTACGAGCAGTAATTTGTCGCAATTTTATTAGTTACTACACGTTACAGGGTAAAGATTACATAATCCTATGCATTGGCAAATCAGCAGGATCAATTTCTAACGGTGCATTGTATTTTCATGAAATAAAAATTTTTTTTGAGGGTAGATGCACAAGTGAGTGATGAAATAATATCACGTCGCGACAGCCAATATTTGATTTCAATTAACAATATGGATTTCATATCAAAATAACTTAAGATCACTTAGATTTAAATGGATTTTAAAAATTAATTGTATTTTCATGAAAAATCAATTATTGAGGGTAGATTCACAAGTGAGCGATGAAATAATATCACGTCGTGATAGCTAATACTTGGTTTTAATTAACAGTATGGATTTCAAATCAAAATAAATCAAGATCGCTTCGATTTAAATGGATTACAAAAATTAATTAAAGAAACGTAACGATCCCAGAGATGACGTCACGTAAAGACCGCTATGCTCGACTGCCTCAATCATAATTCACAGTTTCACAATAATTCTCACCAAATAACAATGAATTACACTCACCATTCAATCAAGGTTAGACACGTGAGCTTACCGTTACCAAATAACCAGATTATGGAATGTAGGTCACCAGAAATACACCACGCTCCCAGGTGGCTGTGTAAGCAATACATGAAACTCCGCATCCATCCCACTTGCTGATGTCGGCGACGGATGGTCCCGATGGCGGTGGGCGCGTGGGGGTAGTACCTAGATGTATTACTTCACAGCCAAAATAGTAGGTATGCAACCCACGCATGAAATAAACATTCAGACTTGTTAACCATACTAGTGCCTACTATATTTCAGTACTAAATTATCAAAACGACCAATCACTATTCTAAAATGATTTTATTTAAAATAAAAAGATCACTTGAAATCGTTCAAATCTTTATTTTACAAAAGTAAGCTTCTAATGGCACATAAGAAATCAAAATAACACTTGGAATAAAACACTTAGATAAACGGTTAAAGAACGTGAGAATCTATAAACTTTCAGAATAATCCTTCAGGTATAAGCCTTCAGGAACGTAGCGAATTAGGCACGAGCTTGGCTAACGTCCGATCTCTAGCGCGGTCCGATCAAGAAGCCGGAAGCCAGTTCCAGCGGCGGAGCCAACCGCTCCCGCCTCCAATTCAAGTTGGTAAACCTGCCTGACCAGTCTACCAACATAACGACAAAAATGCCTGCTCGTGCCTACGTTCACTCAAGATACTACGTCATCTTGACGTTCCAAAGCCTTCTACCTGTCATTTTAGTTCAACAATACGCCAAACATTGCTAATCGATTTTATACAGGCGTCCAACTATGAACTGTAATGCTGCAATACGTCTTTCTGGTATCTCGCTCCGACATATATATATATATATATATTTAATTTTCCGTTGAGTTCCTATAATACTACTTTTCGTATCTCAGGTCCAAGACTACCGCCTTCTGCATCTGACCCTCGATCCAGCCACCTTGCGAGCGTCTCTCTAGGTCAGTTCGTTGAAACGACTATCGGGACAATGATCGTCGAATAATTATTAAATTAGCAGTCTATATGTTAAAATATGGAGTCTGACAGCCCTTAACCTTGTTCATTCCTTTTATTAAGCGCATGATTCGATTTCAAAAGCACTAAGCATTCCCGTCTATAGGGAGAGCAATGAAATATTCTAATCAAATGTCGCAATGTGATTAAAAAGCAATTATGAGGAGTTAGGGTTAAATCTGATTGAGTTACGCTCTGAAGGGATTTGAGGAGGCATTCGGATTTTTAAATTTGTTATTGATTTGATAGGAGCTTTCTGGAAGGTTATATTGGCGTTCTACCATCAATAACAGCGTCAAAAAGCTTGAAGATAACCGCCTCATTTATATGACGCCTTAGACGTTTTAAAATGCTAGTTACGAAAACAGAGACCTATGTGGCTACCACCAGTTTGGCACTGACATAAACGCTATCGAAAACCTTCAACGCGGCTAGCCAACTTTATTGTCACACGTGCAATAGAGTATTTATAGGAGCAAGTTCGGCCTGGCTAGCCGTATTAGGGCTCACGATAGACAAGGTCCTTAATGTTTATTTCGGGTCGCTGTCATCTAAAGCGATGAGGAGGACTATAATTATATTCTCTGTACATCGCGTTTGCACCAATAAAGTGCGAGCGAGAAACAATGAACATGTCGTTTTCGTAAGAGATTTTTAAAGAGGAATGGCTCTTGGTTTCCAGAACTAGTTACGCTATGCAGATATTTTTTGTAAGAGGAAAATGGGTAGTCGTGTCGTAGGTATCTATTGGAATAAATACGATTTTTAGAGCTCCGCACAAAACTTTGTTAACGGAGCTCTTATTATTTCTATAATGAAATTTAAAGATGTGACATTTTTAGTTGATATAAAAAAATGTTACACAGGATGGCCGAAAAAAACGTTCACAAATATTTTATAGTTTTTATAGAAAAAGAAAGTTTGAATATGAGTTCATACGAACTGGCTTAAAGCCTAGCAACATCTATACCGTATGCAGGTCAAAAATATTTGAAAAAGACGCAACATTTCACAACGCCAGAGGACTTCGACCGCCACAAAAACGTTTAAGACCTTTCACGCCGCGCTCCGTACGCAGTTACTTTCTCGCATATTTCTACACGGAAACATTAAGAAGATTTATATAGCTCGTACATCCCACTTTTATCACTTCATTCCATTTTGTTTTCTATAGCAGAATGCGGGTTATATTCTGTGGCTTTTATTAATTTCGCTGGCAGTAAAAAAGGGCGGTTCTACGAAATCGCACTTAGTCTTCTGTGGATTCTTTACGAAAGTCTTAAGTGTAATATTTTACGTAGTACAGTCGGCAAAGTAACGGATGAGAATACACGTCAAAAGTGTCTAAAAGGCCTAGTTTCCCCTCTGGGTTGGAAGGTCAGATGGTAGTCGCTTTCGTAAAAACTAGCGCCGACGCCATCCTGGGATTAGTTGCCAAGCGGAGCCCAGGCTCCCACGAGCCGTGGCAAAATGCAGGGACAACGCGAGAAAAATGATGACGATGTCACGTATAGTTTGATTTGGCCTCAAAATACTTTTGAAAGCGAACTGTAGACATAAGTCTATATTTAATTACACAAACGGGTCTACCGCGATATAGTTTCATAGTTGACATTTCCTGGGACCTCAGTCTTTCCGTGACTTCAGCTGGTGCAACTCAGCTGAAACGTCGGAATTTAAGGAAAGAACAATGAAACTATATCGCGGTAGACCCGTTTGTGTAATTAAATATGTGTACAAAACGCGACAGTTTAAAGTGTTATATTGCAAACCGATACGTCTCTATTTGGAGGGTGGCGGATACTTTTTAAGCTTTTATGATTGGCTGCTAGTTTCAGTTGCAATGTCAGCTAGATTCATTCAGGGCTCAGAGTATGTTTTCCGTATTTTTTACGTTTATCATGTTTTATGAGACCATCAACATGCATGTCATCTCTTTACACGTTCGTTTTGCGACCATAAAAAATATAATTCCGAAACAGACTTCGTTTCCCCGGTCTCGCTCCGTCCTTAAATTCTGCCATTTAAATTTTCGAGACATTCAATTCTAAGTGAAATACGTCTGGCGTATGAGTGATATTGCGCGGGAAAAAGTTTATTGCCTGGGTTTCATTGCTAGCAGCATTTTATACCGCGAATATTTGCAAAATGCAGCACATAGCATAGATTACCGTGTACTAGATGGCGCATTGTACAGGACGATTCACAAGAGATGGCACGAATGGAATGAATGAGCCAATGAAGATAATGTTTATAAGCACACCTATTTCAATGTTTGAACTACATAGTAATAATAAATAGTAGGTACATCTTTCTTTTAAAGTGCGATTTTATTGCGAAATAGGTTTTTCCTTTTTTTTTACCAGAAACTATACTGATGCATGCTTTTGATTAATTTCGTTTAGCTAGTTTTTAGAGTTCCGTAGCCAAAAGGTCAAAAACGGAACCCTTATAGTTCAGTCTTGTTAAATTACTTTAATTTACTACAGTAAGTGAATAATATTTAAATAATAGTAGGTAAGTAAGATATTTTCTCATTAACAAATAATGAGCTGTTTATTGCATTTTCAACTATAAAAATATAATGTAAACTCCAATCTCATTTAGATAATCAAACATAATTACAATAACCACTTAATTTTATCAACTGTCTATAATATAGTTTACAAACGCGACTTTTCTCATGCTATTAAACAATATTTCTCAAAAAAAATGCATTACTGTTTTGGACCCATTCGTACTTGTTACATATATAAGGAACTTAAAAACGCTATACGATAATTTAATTCTCAATAATGGAAAAAGCGTGATAGTTAAGAGGAATACGACATACACAGATATTTGATAAAGAGTCACTGTTTTTACAAGCCAGGCAATGTTTGCCATTGGAGGCAATGTTGAAGCAGGTGATAGGTGACTTTCAGACTCTATTATGAC
Source organism: Cydia amplana (assembly GCF_948474715.1). Taxonomy (NCBI): domain Eukaryota; kingdom Metazoa; phylum Arthropoda; class Insecta; order Lepidoptera; family Tortricidae; genus Cydia; species Cydia amplana. Next base: position 2,848,069 of record NC_086073.1, on the reverse strand, counting down.
TGCTGCATATTCGATATTGATTTAACATTACTCGCATTGCACGTATCATGTCACGAAAAGAATTTCCGCTATGAAAATACGGACTGACACCATCACAAAGTATCAGTATAAATATATATGAAATAGGGAAGAGCAGGGCACGTTGAGCGGGGAAGATTGCTGAACATTTACATTTCGCTTTGGGTAAACCACATAGAATACATATGTACATCATTATATGTACTTTAAGTGGTTAACCGTAGCAACGTTAACCGTGATGTAAGTATATATGTGAAAAATCGTTACAACCATCTTAAAGGTTCAACAGCCTCAACTGAATGTATCTTTTTCCACTGTCAGGGCGAAATGAGCAAAATAAACTTTTGTCAATTGAAAAATTTGTAGTTGATACGTAAAATGAAAATTTCGTCTAAAGATGGAGCTTTAGACGAAATTTCCTGCTGTAATTATAGGTTTCCTATACAAGTTTAGAACTTCCGTCTAAAAATTCCGTCGTAAAAATTCCGGAAAGCTAAAAATTGAATATCAACTTGCCCCACTCTACCCTAATCGATCACTGGCCATTAAAATTTGATCATTAACACTGCGTTTCTTGATAATTTGAAATATCTACAGAACGTTCGTAGATAAGATTCTATACTAGAGAAAAATGAAGAAATTTTACTGTTTTATTTTTCTTACGTGTGTTATTTTAAAAGTATTAGCAGGTATAAGTTTTGATATCAAATTAAGCTCAAATATTGAAAGTTTTAGAATGTGAGCTATTTAAGGCGAACACGTAATTTTTCTAGTAAAAATATTATTTAGCTCGAAAATTACTTAATTATGATATGCGTATTATTCTCCTTCTTCTGCTTCTGTTTCCTATATCTAAGTATGAATTAATCTATTTAGGCATTATTATGTACGTAAATTACCCTTAAAAGGAAAATGGACGTTCGTTTCTCCATTTTAAACTCTTTATTAGCCATAGCTTTATTAACCTTTCGTTTGACTTTTGATAGTTTTTTGTTTTTTATAAGATTTTGAAGCACATTCTATACCCACAATTTTTTTAAACTATTAAAACTCTTATAATAATTTAAAATGAAATAAATAAAACGAGTGGGCATAGCTGATGTTGAAATATATCAAATTGCGTCAAAAAATATTTTCTTTAATGTTATAAATATCCAGAGAGGAAAATGGGGACAACGTTCCTATGAAGAAGCGGTCGTACCCTTTTGTCTTAATACGCTTTGTTTATTTTGAGGCTAGGTTGATGTGTTAACATATTCTCTACAAATATACTTGTGCCGAACAGTGCCGCACACTGGTGGAATCCCGCCTTAAGTTTGTTCCCATATTTATTTTTTACTAGCGACCCGCCCCGTTTTGCACGGGTTAACAAATTATACACAAACCTTCCTCTTGAACCACTCTATCTATTAAAAATAAAACCGCATCAAAATCCGTTGCATAGTTTTAAAGATCTAAGCATACATAGAGACAGACAGCGGGAAGCTACTTTGTTTTAAACGATGTAGTGATATTTATTTAATCCACAGTACCACCTTCCATATGCCGCGCCGACTTCCGCTGGGATGACTGCGGCAAGCCCCCCAAAGCGGTCATGTACTACTGGAAGCAGGGCTCCCGATGCGAGATAGGCCTCTGGAAAGGCTGCGTGCCCAACCCGAACATGTTCGCCGACGAATACGAATGCATCAACACCTGCGTGTTCGTCGACAAACCTTCGGTGCGAACTGAAAGCGAGGAACCAGAAACGGAAGCTCCTACAACTGTGGATAATAGTACTGCCGATGATGTTACTGGTAGTAGTAATACTACTGAAACCGTTGAAAATAGTACTACAGAAGCTGCTGGTAACGAAACTCAAGGCAATGGTACGACCGCTGCAGGTGAAACTACTACAGATACAACCACCCCTGCCTCAGAAAAACCCGAGTAATTTGAATATGTCAGTCAGAGGTAAATTGTAAAAATGAAGTTGAGAAGTTATAATTATGATATCTACGAGTACGCTCAAGTGTGTAAAAAATAATAATTAGTCCATATCTGACAGATTAGTAAAAAGTTTTGTGATTGTCATTAAAGTTATTCTGCAATAATGTTGTACCTCCTTTTTTCTGTTAATATTTTAATATAAAAAAGTAAACAGCCTTTGATGGCGTTACGTTCGAAGTGTACCTACATTTATAAATCTAAATTTTAAATAGTTATTGATAGTGAAATGCAACACTTAGGTATATATAAACTAGCGACCCGCTCCGGCTAAACAAATCATACATAAACCTTCCTCTTAAATCACTCTATCTATTAAAAAAACCGCATCAAAATCCGTTGCGTAGTTTTAAATATCTAAGCATACCTACATAGGGACAGACAGACAGCGGGAAGCGACTTTGTTTTATACTATGTAGTGATGTAATGAAGTATTATCCTACCGATGATGATGACTTTATTGCCGATTTTCAATTTCTGGCGATTACCCCCTAATACTTTTAAATAGCTCATACTTTTCAATACCTACTAATACTTTTCAATATACCTACTAATACTTTTCAATACCTACTGAAACAAATCCTGATATCACAGCATGCAAGGAAACACGTAACAATGGACAACAAGAAGCTGCTAAACTACGAATGATTTACGAGCTAGCAACATAGTTGCAGGTAGCTTACAAATCTTTCAGGAAATATATGGAGACATTTTATTTTATGCCCAGCCATCTCGCCATATTTTTGAGCTTGCACGTTTTGCTGCTAAAGAGTTGAGTTATGAATAACTATATAACGCGTCTGTTTTACGTATTTCGATAAATTTTATACCTCTGCTATCCATTGGTAAAATCCCCGAACTAATATTAACCGTAGAACATCCATTTCACACTGAATGCCCCGAACACTGCACCGTAAGATATGTCCCACAATTCCACATAGCACCTCAATACACTGCGACCTCCTCCCACCTCCCACGACCTTAAAGACACGTACGCCCAAAGAAAACCTTCAGAAATCGCCTGGCCAAGAGACCTGGTTATGTTGGTATGTTTATGTAGTTACACAATGACAATATATCAACAGGACAGCTGCCGAAAGTGAAGAATGGTCCGGTGTCAACGGACTCCTTGAGGAGTTGATATAAAATATAACGTGATATAAATAGTGTTGGAAGAATTTGTTATAGGGAAACGTTGAAATATTCGGGTTTCATTCATTGAGGTATATAACAAGAGACGACATCTCGAACAAAATGTTTCCGCACCTCAGAGAAGTGCATGCATGCATGCGAATCTGAAAATTGTTAATAAAGACGCCACGAGTATTTTTTGACTCAGTTAAACAACGTTGCATACAATACTTTTTCTATGACCAAACATTTACTTTGAAAACTAAATAATAGTAAATCAAAAGTTATTTCATTGCTTACCGGTGAAATGTTATTCCATCCCTTTTATTATATTTTCTTGTGCTATTATTGTTGCAACTTTTTAACACGCACGAAGGCATTTTTTTTTTTTAAATTCTCTGTACATGTGTGGCATCTCGTCAGTGGTCTATGACGTACTAAAAGCAAAGAAGTGCATGCACTTCTCTGAGGTGCGGAAACATTTTGTTCTAGATGTCGTCTCTTGTTATATACCTCAATGGTTTCAATACGCTTGCTTGTGAAGGATGCTTTAAATAAATCTGTACGAACGGACCCGAGTGAGTCTTACATCTGAAATATACCTGTATTCAAATCGATATCAACAAAAAGATTTTATTTTAGAATAGTTTGTATTTAGTTTAAATGTTATTTTAAGTTGTTTTTGTCATGTTTTTGTTGTACCTTATATATGTTTTTTTTTTATTCGTGTTAAAAAAATAAAAATACACAATGACATTCTAGCTCAAATCAGGACTACGTTCACTAGGAAACTACCTACATTGGTATAAAGTCCATCTAAGCTGCAAAGTCTGGAAGTAGAAACGTTATATTATCCTACGTATTGTACGTTTATGGTGGCATTTTCACAATGTGTCTCGTCTCGTGGCAAGCGCAGCGAGTTCCTTGCACTAACTCTAAGCATACCTACTTTTATTAAGTATTAATATAAGGTAAACGTACTGGTGCTCGACGCGGTCCCAGTACATGTCATCTTGAAACTTAAGTCATTGTCAATAGAGGTGACAGCAGGGTGTCATCTATTGGGCATTAGCATGTCGAGCACTAGTACGTTTACCTTACACTTATATTTAAAAGCACTGTTTCCTTATTCTGTAGGTAAAAAACTCTTCTGGTGGTTAATAAAGCTGCCAGAGATTCCGTGGATGCACTTTGTCAAAGAGGGGTCTGTACTTGACCCTTAATTCTTACACAGTGCATCCTCGTATAAATACTTGTAAGGATTAGCAACTCGCCTTTGACGCGATTAAGTTAAGTTTTATGTTTTACACCAAATAGACTATTTCTATTTCTATTATTTAAATCGCCAGTGAGTCTGAATCCGAACGGTACCTTTATTGATCTAACCAATCATTTTCCTAATTGCAGGATACCACAGCAAATACATTTAGGTAGCCGTATACAAACAGAGATATCTAAAGCTTAATGTGCATGCAATATCGGAGTAACTCCGTGCATATTAACGACTGGATCACTTAACCGGCTCAGTGTAGCCTAGTTTAGAATATATACAATTCAATTAAGTGAGTTATCTTGGTATCTACTAAATCTCAGACACACTGGGGAACGATAATAATAATACATTGGAACTTCGATATAGATGAGTGCCTTTTTAGGATACCGCGTAAAATATACCTAGGTACTTTGCTACCCACTGGGTATTTGAGCTCAAACAGAATTTCACATAAAAAAGTTACATTTAACTTTAAAAGAAGTTCTTACCTACAGTCCGGAGTACACCGGTTGCGTGTGCGTAGACATGTAGTCGCCATCAAATATATCGAAGCAGCTATGGCGCTCACAAATATCTGAACACGCCTCTATTGTCAAGGCGTTAGAGTGTGTGTTCAGATATTGTGAACGCCTTGGCCGCTCCGATATATCTGATGGCGACTGTACGTGTGCGTGCGGTAAAATTTTGGAGCCGTGCAACCGTGCATACACACGGCACGCAAGCGGTGTGCTGTCTCTCATAATCATGAGCATATTACAACTTTACAACGTGCACGTGCACGTCTACCCACACGTATCAGGTGTGCACAGGCCTTAATACTTCTTATAGTGAAAAAAATACTATTAAAATAGTGGTTTTAAAACTAAGACCGATATTGGAGTTATCCTGAGAACATAACTTCGGGAACATTAATTACTAATGCAAAACCGGCGTTCTTAGCGTTCCGTAAGTTTTCGACTTGAAATAATTTATTCATACAACATGCTAAAAACTTGGGTTCCGTTGTATAAAGTCAGTTTGCCTAGCAAATTAATGTGTCTTGTTTTCAGTAAAATGAAAATAAGTTTTTGTCAAAATAGGTGGAAGTAGGTAAATAAGAAGAAAATTATTACCTATTAATTTATCGAAACTTTATTGTACCTACAAGAGAAAATTATGTATAATTAATGTAAAAAAGGCGACCTTAAAGCTATGTTTGAGGCATTCTCTACTAGTCAACCTTAGGGCAAAGAACAAAAGATTGTAGGCGGTGCATTTAAAACCAAAGAAATCGTTATCAAAATAAAATTGGAAATATAAGCATACATTACAACATACATCAATTAGCAACAAGCGTCGCGAAAAATGTCAGTCAGACTATTTGACGTTTATAATTATACCATTCGGATTCAAACTACGTCTGCATTACTGCTACAGACTTGCAGCGCGACTATACTGCCCACTGCATTGCTGCACAAATGTCAAAGCCCGGACAGCAACCAGATAGACCAGCAATGCAGACGGCAGCAATGTCGCGCCGCAAAACTGCGGCAGTAACGCTGATGCAGTCTGAATCCGAACAGTACCTTGACATGACACCAAACTGTGACTATATTAAAGCCAGCTTAAACGGTTTCTACTAAAAGGAGACCAATATTCTTGCCTCGAATCCAATATAAACCACTCAAGTTTATCACGTTTTAGGAATAACTAGTGCAAGATCGAAGCAATTCGTACAGTACGATATTCGGTTCCCGTATTCCCGAGATTGTCGGTACGCTCGGGAATTTCCGTACCACAGGACAGATCACTTGCTGCCAAGACACAACACTATTTTGTTACCATAAACTCAAATAGATTATATTATACCGACTAAAGAATAAGTGATGAACTCCTTAATTTTAGAGGTGGAGACCAAATTCGAACCGGCTTCTTTAGCTATCACGGCTAACGCCATGAATCCTTAGTACGGCTAGGCCACGACATTGCGCGACTCCTGAAAACCATAGGTGGAAACCAAAGGTCCGATCGTTGTGTCTCGCTCGAAGCTATGGTCGTCGTTGATCAATTCTAAAGGTTAGCAGTACGTGCTCGCACCTCCTGTACGACACAAGACATTATAACGATTTCTAAGATGGCATATATTACAGTAGAGAAATTGGGCCTAGTTCCCCCGTGACGGACTGTCACCTGCTCTGACTTTGTTATTCTATTAATGTCGGAGCAAATTAGCTTAGACGGAAAATATGTTGAGTGAACACCGGGTATCCTTAAATGTCTTGTAATGCGTAGTTCATATATGAGATAGTCTATGTCCCGTACAGTCCGAACAAGTCCTAAGCCTTAAAATAAAACGTCGTAAATGACATATTATTTATACAGAATTGTGACGTTTTGCCCGAAATTCTGCAGTTAAAATGTGGTCAACATTTATCGGTTCCACTACGAATGGGGAATTATCTAGGGATTATATTAGGTATAAGGTTCTTCTTTGAGGCAGGTTCATATCTATATGTTATTAGTTTTAACGTTATTTGCGGCCCTATTGGAACTTAAAGATACGTTAGATATAGGCTAAACTGTGTGATAAAACAACGCAATCTAATTGCGTTTGAGTTTAAGAGAATCGCTACGGAAGGTTTTAATAGAATTGTCTAGTTGCCTATTGAAAGAAAAGTACATTCAGAGATAAAAGTTTGTATCAAAAATGAAATTTTTGACAAAAAAAAAATTAAACTCCTAGAAATCTTGTGAATAAATATGTTGTTTTAGCTTTTCTTAAGTTAGAACTAGCCCAAGTATCTCCAAGCCTAATCCTTCGCTTACAGAAGCTAAGCCAAATTCCACACAACTCCGTTTTAGCTACCGACCGCGATCATGTTCTGCGACGCCAAACACTGTCCGATACGACACGTCTCCGTAATACCACCACGTTACGTCAAAATAGTCAGGGCTATAGCCGCGAAAATCGATGTTTCCAAATTGCACATTTACCTCTTTCAATCTAATTACGCCTTCATTGGAGTAAAAGAGAAAGATCCCCGCAATTTGCGAATTTCAGTTTTAGCGGTAGCCCCTCAGAGTAGGCAACCTAATCGTACGACTTCGATTTGAATTGAATCATGACGCCGCGCTAAACATGTTCTAAGACAAAGGCAAACAAAAATCATTCCGCCACGTTTCCGTAGTCTCACGTTACGGCAGAGGGTCATTCTACAAAAATCTCATTCCCCTGGTCATACGTTTTCGCAAATTCCCAGTAGATGCCGCTTTATTAACATCTCATTTTTGGCGACTGTGTAACCCGTGCCAAGTCCCATAGACAACCGAAACTGTTTAGCGGAATCTCCTGGCTGTAGAATGATCCCAGAACGTTGCTGGAGACAGATTAATTTCACACAGCTCTGTTTTAGCTACCGACCGCGAATTCAATGTGTTCTGCAACGGCAAATAGTGTCCGTTACGACACGTTTCCAAAATATCACGTTAGCTCATGATGTAGCTGGAGTCAGACAAATTCCACACAACGCTGTTTTTGAAACCAAACCTTCTCCGTCAGCTACCAAATATTATTTAACTAGTCTCGTGTGATAATGGAGACGCACTCATCTGTTGTCTTAAGCAAATCGCCCGCCTAGACCGCGATCTGTTTGTGGTTCTGACGCCATGGTTTCGATTCGATTTGCTACTCAATTGTGGCCAAATCTATTTGAACATTTCAGGTAATGAAATCAAACTGTAAAATCGGATTTAAATACAGTGAAAATCAGTATACAAAGTATAGAATTTTTATGCAAAGTGAGCAAAGGTGACACGCTAGAACAGTCCGGACCGCGGTGAGGTGGCTATCATTTCATTTTCTATGACCGCTGATCGATGATCACGTGATGCGTTCTATAGAATAAAATATGGACCCGGCCGGAGCGTTAATTTAACCGAAGAACAAAGGATATAATATACTTCTAGTAAAACCATTTAGTTACCAAATACTCGACTTGATTCTTTTTTTAATTACTTTCATGACATATGTCTTCTTCTTTTTCCTAGACTTATGCTATTTACTTGGGGTCGGCTCTACTTATAACGGAGTCGCCAGGAGCGTCTGTCCTGGGTCGTCTCTGGTATTCGTAGTATTATTTTTCACACACATTACATCTATGCTCTTCCAAAATAAGATGACCTCACAAATAGTAAGAGTTGATATATTTGGCATCTAAAAATAAGGATAAAAACCTTTATAAATGTAGGTATTCCAGAAATCGGTAAACAAGAAATGATGTTAAGTTCGACGAATTGAGAGCCTCCTTTTTTTGGAGTCGGTTAAAAAATAACAATCTGTGTAGGAACAGAGTTCTGAACAAAACTTAACGCATTAATCTGATGCCTACAGCTTATGCGAGAACAAGTGCCCAAGGAACAATAACAAACAAGATAAGGATAGTCGAGATAAAGTATGTAATAAACTATTGGGGTAAATATTTGTTACCTACATGATGAAAATGAAAATGAAAATGAAAATGAAATGAAAATGAAAATATTTATTTACATTAATAAATGTTACATAGCAAGGTAACAGGTTGGGACTCCCTATTAAGTATATTATACCTGTATCAGGAAGCCCCGCTCCTCCGTAGCAACAAGTTGTAGATTTAAGAAATATTTAACTAGCATACAGAAAGAAAACTTAAGCTAATAGTACAATTTATTCTAACTTTGTGTGTGTGTGTGTGTGTGTGTGTGTGTGTGTGTGTGTGTCTAGGTATATGACTGTGTGTGAGATCGTGTGAGTGCAAGTGAATATGTTGAACTTTTCGGAACTTCTTATACAATAGGTACTGTAAAGCATAATATCGTATTTTAAAAACTGGTAAGTACTTAAGAATTTAAGTTAATTAAATAATACCAACTTATTTATACATTACTCTCACATATTTACTTAGAAATGTTGTGGCGTCTGCCGCGAATGCAGAAGAAGCTGGTTCGAACCCAGCCCTAGGCACTGTATATTATGATACCTATTTCAGTTTATAATGCAGTTATAACAAAATTGTAGTAATATTTTAGAGCAAACAACCTATGTTATTTTTCTTGGAATTTATTGCCACATGCATTGTAGGCAAAAATTTGGAATCTGTAAGTATGTAGGTGTTTACTCTTACTAAAATATAAGTTTCATGAGGTAAAAATACCCTAACTCTTATTAATTAAAAATATATAGTTGATTTTTATTCCAAATCATTAATATTTTAATTAGTTGGTACTTTTCTGAAATACCGATATAACGTAAAATAATTACACAAATAACACATTTCTCGCTTATCCTGTCCATGTAACACACAGTATGTCGATGTTATCGAGCGATCTGCATTAGCATACCGCAGTGGTCAGCCATGCGTTATGCGAGCCTTGTGTCGGGTTCGTTCCCCAGCGCACCACCCCTATTCGTCACGGATTTATCTCAGTATGAAAATGTAAAATAAGGACCTAGCAAAGGCGTTTGACCGATTGGTACCGCGGTCATCCGTCAAAATTGCCATTTTATGGACAATTTGACGGCTTATCTAATACCTTTAAACGAGCAATTCTTGCATATTTATTTATTTATTTATATATATATATCAGTGATCTCAGAAACGGCTCTAACGATTTCAATAAAATTTGGTATATAGGGGTTTTCGGGGGCGAAAAATCGATCTAGCTAGGTCTTATCTCTGAGAAAACGAAAATTTTTGAGATTTAGTATGTTTTCCGAGCAAAGCTCGGTCTCCCAGATATTATGATTAAGTTGCCATCTTTCTAGTAAATAAATATTAATCGCTGACAATTTTTATGAAATCATGAACATAAAGTTGGGTGTCCCACAAAGATATATACTATCTCCGACGGTGTTTTTAAGCATAATAATTGATTATGATGTCAATTAAATATAAATACATTTTGGGGATATTGTTATGCAGATCAACCTTGCCCCAAATTAAGCAAAGCTTGTAGTGTGCATGTAGGCGGCGATACCCATACTTAATAGAGAAAGAGATAAACTTAGATATATAGATGATATCCATAACTCAGGAACAAATATGGCGATAAACTCACAAATAAATGCCCTTGCCAGGATACGAACCCGGGATCTGCTTTGTATAGGCAGGGGTCACTACCGACTAGGCTAGGAGGACGTCATTAACCGCGAATCTACTTTTAATGATTACCAGGTAGATTTTGAAACGCATAGTATCAAAATTGTATCTGTACGGTCAGCTGACATGTCACAGTGTAAGTTTGAATTGGCCTGCCTTAATACACTTGAATGCCACAACGCGACAGCCATACGGGGCCCTAGCACGCTCGGCTGCGCCCGCGCGGAGCGTGCTAGCACGGCCGGCTCGATTGAATTAATAGCGAAGGGTGCGCGTTCAGCCTGAGGGCATGTTTACAACGTTGCTGACTTGCCTACGTGGTTTATTTTTATTTAGATAGGATTTGCATATTTAATTGAGGTATAAGTAGTAAGACTCTTAATAAAATAAACGGAATACCTACAATTTATTATAGATGTACCTATGTAATGTAGAGGCAAACATCAAGTGAAGAAAAAAATATACAAATTAAGTAAAATTTTTTTGAGCAACAATTATTTATTTGTCACGTATTTCTCAATAAAAGCCATATAAGTACTAGAACGGAATTAACACTCAAAAACAATTTTAAAATCGTTGCTTAACCTCTAGCCGCCCATACGTCAAACCTTGCCAAGCAAAATGAAATTTTATTTTGTCAACACAAAGTTCATTTCATTTCATTTATTTTGTTGTAAAGTCATGTACATAAGTAAATCCAGATGTTATACAATAAAATACAAGTCAGACCATGACACCCTGTAAGGGCACACAACATTAAGTTCAAATTAGAATGGAACAGGAGACCTTTTTATAGGTCTCTGGGCGGCTAGAGGTTATTTGCTTTTGAGATGCCTAGATGTATTTTATTATTATCCTTACAAAACTATTATATTTATAATAAACTATGCTTACATTACATACCTTATTATTTCAGAATGTGACTGAAGCCGCCAATACCCTTGATCTGAAACAAAAATAAAACCAAATTAAACTAGCACATTTTCATAAAAATAAACAACGATAATTCTCACTTTTTCAGTCCTAAATTTTTAAATTACCTACCTATTTATTAATATATGATTTTCAAATATAATTTCTTATTAAACCTTAATTAATCTTAAAAAAATACATAGTGTACAAATTAACAAGTCAAATTAAGAACACTAGCTGTGGCGGACGGCTTGTCCAAACAAACTTACGGCGCGATTCGGGAAATGAATTAGTGATTCACTAGATATTAAATAGTAAAGATATGTGACGTTCCACGGCAAAAGATACGTTATGGCGGCTGGGGCTTACGCTATTATTAACGCCGCTTCAATATTCATCCGGGGCAATGGTACCTTTTGCCGTGGAACGTCACATATCTTTACTATTTCATATCTAGTGAATCTCTTATTCACTTTTCGAATCGCGCCGTTTAGTCCCAATTTTCTTTTCTTGATATTGAAATAACTAATGGAAAATAATAATTTTTTACACAATTTGATGTACCTACCTATATTAACCAAACGTATGCTTTTCTCGATTTTTTTACTAGCTATTTATAACTTGTAAGACTTATAGAAGCGAAATTCAAAGTTGATATAAAAATAAACTGTGGGTAATAAACAAACTCACAAATAAATTCCCCTACCAGCATTCGAATCCGGGAGATTTGTAGGCATTAATACCGACTAGGCTAGGAGACCGCCTAAATAATATACAAAAATAACACCTTTAGGCACAGTTGCTATCAGAAACATCGGAGCTCCCACGGTGCTGACAAATATCTGAACACGGCTCTGTTGTCAAGGCGTTAAAAGTACGTGTTCAGATATTTTGAGCACCTCGGCCGCTCCGATATATCTGATGGTGACTGTACATTATGTTGACCGTATATTGCCAGTAAACGTACAATATGTCTGTTTGTCTAAACACACAAGTCTCCCAATTCATTTAGGATTCCTCCGTGCGTCTCCTATCTCCCCCAATCAGCGCTCGTGACTATAATAAATTATACATTTTAATATTCCGCCCGGGGAAATTAATTCATTACAACTTAATTAAATAACAAATGTTGCGTAATTGAAATTGAAAACATATCGCGTAGTTTGTTATTATAAATAGGTTAATTTGAATTATTCAAATAGGTACCTAAAAGTATTACATAGTTTTGGCTGGGTTTGGCTTTCTCTGGTGAAACAATGTTTCATTTTTCGATATAGCATTTCGAAACAATATATGTGTCGAAATTTAGTCAAAGGTCCCACTTTGTCGCTTACCATAAGGACGAGATTTGCTTGTATCTTTATACGAATAACCTGCCAAAGCGTCCTTATTGCAAGCGACAAAGTTTTGCTTGGAAACGACACATATCACAATTATTGTGTTCATATCATTAAACTATTCTTAAACCGAAACTGAAAGTGCGGATTTGCTTTAGTTTCGGCGGCGATATTCCGGCGAAACATGATGTTTGTGTCGAAACCGAAACTTCGATTGGACACTACCGAAAATTGATTCTTATGCCGAAACCTGCCGAAACCCTAAACCGAAACTTCAGTACACTGTATATTTTTTACCCAATTAATCAACCATACCTAACTAAGTATCATACTCGTAGGTACTAACACATAACTACACTATTAACAATAACACGGGACTTTATCGCATATGATTAAGTTTTATAATTTACCTCCAACATTTTGAGGACCGCGTTGTCCCCGTGGTTTCAGAGAAGACTGGCTAAAATTGACATCAACATCTTCTAGCCGCGCGAGTTTTTCGAACTACCCGCACTTGGTCTTTTATCAAATTGCCTAGTGCGCAAAAAGTTTAAATCAGTGTTTTAATACATAACTGTTATATAGGTAAACTAGCGACCCGCCCCGGCTACGAAGGGGTAACAAATTACCTATACATATACCTTCCTCTTAAATCACTCTATGAACTCTATCTATTAAAAAAACTGCATCAAAATCCGTTGCGTAGTTTTAAAGATAGAGTTTTAAAGAGCATACATAGGGACAGACAGACAGCGGGAAGCGACTTTGTTTTAATACTATCTATGTAGTGATGATAGTGATATATTGTGATGATTATTTATAAATATGTAGTGATGAAACAAAATAGACAACGTTGCAAAACCCAACGTCAAGAAACACCAGCTTAATAAGCAAAGGGATTTTATTAAAATGAAATAAAATTAATTTAAATGCAAATAAGGTTGAATCCAAGCTTCTGATGTAGTGCGCTCAGGGGACCCGCGAAACGGATTGCCTGGCCGAGAGACTGTATTTAGTATTTTAGATGGATAAATCTGGGTATCTATGCTTATACGTAGCTTTAAGTTTATTTGGAAATAATTTTACTTTTTATGCTTAAAAGGCAGTGACATAATTAAATTTTAAAACTGGAGAAGAAAGAATATCTAGGTATAATATAGTTGGTCAAACCAATTTGTCAGTAATTAAGAACAAAAAAAACTATACTCATCCTTTTCTTTTGGGTGCTTAGTAGGGATTGCAGAACCGGTACTGTTTAAAAGAACCGGGATTTTCGGTACCGGGCAAAAATGGAACCGGGATTTCCCGGTATTTTCGGTACTTTCGGGACTGCCTTCAAAAATCAGTTTTCACGTCAATTTTCAGTAAAAAAAAAAGCGTAAAACGACTACGAATCTTTCTTAAAACAATAAAAAAGTAGCACAGTGAAGGTACACACTTCTTTTGTACCATAATATGTGTCTTTAAGTCACACAATCATTAATATAATTTGTTTGTTTTCCTAAACTACATGATATTTTTACTATCTTTGTTGATTAGCAAAAACTGAATTGTGGCTCAGTAATATCATCATTTTTTTTAAATATGTAAGACGTTTTGTGAAAAAGGATAAAAAAAATTGATAATTTTCGCATGCGTTCAAAATGGGCTGTGGACCTTCGAACATATAATAACAGAACTATCAATACGATAAATCAAGAAATTATTCAGCCAGAATTATTAATTCATTTAAAATATCGTTATCATATGTGAGTTTCTTATACCGTGTTTGAATTTGAATTAAAAGTAGTATTTTATTAATTACAAAATTGTCTCTATTTTTGCTTCTAGTTAGTATACAAATATGATATAACTAATTGTTCGTATAAAATTATTTATCGTACAAACATTTATGCCCTTAAAGTATCAAATTACGCAATTTTATATTGTCGGCATTGTCAAACCCATTGACTTTTTTTTTAAATTTATTTTAATGTAGTGGTCAGCCGTAAAAGTATTACCATCAGCCTTAGATTGATAAAATATATTTATTTTCTTTATAAAACATGATATTTCATGCTAAGTAACAGAAAGCAGTCAAATATTGTACCGGAAATTTTAGTCCCGAAAATCCCGGGAGTACCGGGATTTTAATTTTGAAATCCCGGTTCTTTGCTTGGCTCTAAATCCCGGGAATTCCCGGTACTTTCGGTACCGGTATTTCCAAACTTGTCTATATGTCAAACTTGGGTGCTCAACAATACAGCAAGAAATAAAATACAGGTATGCCAAAGAAGTTTAGAGAGAAGCATGTCGGGTTTAAAATTAAAAGACAAGGTCAGAAACTCTACCATACGAAACAACACAAAGGTAATAGATGCTTTAGAACATGCACAAAAGCTTAAATGGAAATGGGCCGGCCATGTGGCTCGAATGGACAGAACTAAGTGGACAAATAAAGCCACCTTCTGGAAAGGCCCTGAAGGCCAGCGAAGGTCGGGCAAACCGACAGAACGATGTGTTGACGAGATCAGACAGATAGGCGGAGACAGATGGAGACAAGAGGCGCAAGATAGAGACAAATGGAGACAACTGGAGGAGGCCTTCACCCTAAGAGGGGTCCTTACATAATTTAGGTTAATAGATAATAGTAAATAAATTTTTAATTTAATTTTCATTATATTAACAAATGATATACCTAAGTGATAATTTAATTGTTGATAAAATAACTAATAATGAATGCATGCAAAATTATGTACTTCAAATAAGGAATTAAAAGGCTTTTTATTTTATATTTTATTTATTATTATTTATATATTTCCCGGGAGCAAACCCTAGTGCTTAGTATGATTCTCTCTGTCTATGTTTGAAATGAGACAGTCCTTGGACAAACTTTTTTTTTACGATTTGGTTTTTGAACGGGTCTACAGTAAATACGTTTTTAGCGATATAACCGTCTGTTGTTTACCTCTATTTCTTTGAACGCTGTATTTTTTATCTTATTGATGTGTGTACCTATTTGTATTTATTGGTAACAAAGGTACACTTTGGACTGAAAATGTGAGTAATTTTGATGTAGTTTAAGTAAAAACCTACTTAAATAGTAACGGAACAATATTATTGGGTTAAAATTACCTTAAATAAGTCTTTATTTTTATTATTTGCTGTGCAATAACGGAACAACAGGAAATATTAATGGTTAATATTAAAAACACTTTTGACAGAAATATACGTATCGATCGAATAGCGTTATTTTTATAAGCTTAGTACTTAGTACTTACTTAAATATTTCTTAGTCATCTTAGGGTTGTAAGTATATGAACAACCCTAAGATGACTAAGAAATATTTAATTACCTAACCCCCATAAAAGATGGTACTCAAGTCTCATACCATTGCTAAGGCTACGAAGGTTTTACGGCCCCCAGATCTCGGCAGGCTTGTCTCAAATTTATGGGCCCTATTTGGATTAGGGCTGTCTCATACTGAGATGTTTTATAAGGTCTTATACTGATGTTTTATACAGCTATTACAGTTATGTACCTTTTTTGAAGCGCAGGGTTTTAATTGGTTGTTAATTCTAACTCCGCAAAATTTAGGAGCATTAATTTTAATTTAGCCTTTAATATGATGTTAGAATTGTTTTTCTTAATCTGTATTTACTGGTGAGAACCTGTAATTGGCTTTTTGTATCACATTTATAAAACCTATTAACATGTTAACAGCTGTTGAATCTCCGAATAGTAATAAATAAATAAATAAAGGTGACAGTCCATTTCCAACCGCAGCTGCACTACTGTTCATTTTACTATGGAAATTGACAGTAACAGCGACACGTTCAGTACCAGTAGTGCAGCTGCGGTCAGAAATGGAATGTTACCCTTAAGCTTATTATAAAGGCATTTTAAACTTATTTGATATTGAGGCTAATCGATTAAATTACGAAATTATAATTGAAAAATAAGTCAAATACGGGTTGAAATGTGGTTTTCACCTAGATCTACGTCTGTCACCAACGATTACTTATTCTGTGCTGTCATCATGTAGCGCTCTTGACAGAAATACTATGTAAAATATTTGCAATGTTTCCTTGATCATAATATCAGACAAACGAACGGAAAAATAGGAATCTATTATTTCGCATAGGGTTGAAAATTAGTCGGACCGCCCGACTCGGGCGTTATGTTATTGCTCCAGTTGTACTCACACTAGGGTTTATATCGTTGTTTAAACAAGCATTTCTTAATGCGATGTTAAAGATAATGATAATGAGCCTTATTCTAATCGTGGTTGATTTTTGGCAAATATGTACCAAAAAAGCAGTAGCTTATTTTCGTAACCAGCTTTAGAACAAACCAGGATAGTTTAAAATTTCACCCCTGAGCCCGTACCATGAGTCACTAACAGTGTCAAAACTGAGATAATATACGCTATCGAGAACGTACCTAATTTACTTTCTATACATCTCGCTTGCACTAATCTGCGAGTACGAGCGAGATGCATATAAAGTAAATTACGTAGACCGTGTAGACGTGAGAAAATATGTCAAGTTTTTATTTAGTTCTTTAGGTGACTCCTAGTGGCGCTGTACAAAAATCCGATATAACTCTTGCTCTGTTTTTTAGTATAGGTACTTAGAAAGGGACAGCATCGTTTGGAGTGGAGTGAAGTTAGGCACATTAGACCGTAAAGAAACGTAAAACGTGACATACGGCACGTTTATTCACTGAAAGTAAGTGAGAAAATACTCTGGCAACTGATACTGGTAGAGGCTCTGATGGTAGCCGTACTGAGCTTTACAGGATAGGACGTTAGCCGCGTAAGCTGAAACGCCGGCACGATTTCGGCCTCGGCCACCGGCGGACTTAGTCACTTTTTCTTTTGTATATGACATCTATTGCAGTTTATAATTTGCAAGATAAGGGAACAGGATAGTTTAGTTCCTTATTTTGTACGAGTTTTCCTTCATAATCTTTAAACATTTAAACGAGCAATTTTTGTATATTTCATGGATCTCGGGAACGGCTCTAGCGATTTCGATGAAATTTGCTGCGGGGGTTTCGGGGGCGAAAAATCGGTCTAGCTAGGCCTTATCTCTGGGAAAACGCGCATTTTTGAGAGTTATGGTTTTTGAGCAAAGCTAGGTCTCCCAGATATCATAGTTATTATCGTAGTAAGAGTATCTATCTAACACAACACAATAAATTTTCACACACTTACCTCGGACACCGACACTGTTCTTATCTGACATCACACGTGCGAAGTTCCGCAATTAATGCTAAAAACTTTGTTGATTTTATCTAGACATTATGTTTAGGTATATTCCACATGATACATGTATGAAAGAGGCTTATTTATGATGAAATCGTCTTTGGTTATTCACATAATAATATGTGCATCATCTTAAGTACCTAATTAAGATCATTTAGATATCGACTTAGAACTGTGAAATTTTCAATTAAATTTGTCAAATTAGCTTTTAAAATGACCTACTTATCTCATAATATCTAAATAGCTTTTTGTTAGACTACTATATGGTCATAAAGATAATAATAAAGCATAGTTGAGAACATATTCTTTGTTATTTTTTTTATATTTCAGTTTAAAAAATCCTAATATATTAACTTAAATAAGATACTACTCTTACTGTTTCATTTAACTTCAGAACATCTTAATCCATGTTAAACCACACCTTTATCCCGAATTAAGTGAATTGCACTCTAAACTATGTACTTAACACAAACTGCAAGCAAACTTCAGAATGTACAAGTTTCGATGCAATCTCAAGACATTGCCAGTGATTGACTAAACCAATTAAGATGAGCCGTGGAACACCCTTTAATTCTCCCGTTGGGGCTTGTTTTTGGGTATCCTAAGGAGGGGGGGAAGTTCTACATTAACTGGCAGCACTACCCTAACGAGGTTGGGATAGCATCAAGTTTTAGAATATGCATCCTATAAACATTATGCTAAAGCTATAGGAACCATGTTTCTTGGAAAAGTAGTAGGGAATTGGGGTACCCGTAAGTGTATACGACATTGGGGAGCTTTTGTATCTCCAAATGTAATGTATTATTATCCATCTATACATCTATGGAGTAATTACATAGGTCACTAGATAAATTTTGCAATAGACAAATATGAAACACAGAGGAGGCTTATCACATATACGTTTTAAAACTAAATTTACCTATTAACTCACATTTATAGATGGGTCTAAAGCGAAATTTATTCAATTACTTTTATATACCGACGTTTCGACACAGGTTTCACTGGTCATGGTCGCGGCCAACTCAACCAGTGAAACCTGTGTCGAAACGTCGGTATATAAAGGTAATTGAATAAATTTCGCGTTAGACCCGTCTATAAATGTGAGTTAATATGTGTTCAAAACGCGAAGGTTTTAAATATTAAATTTACCTAGAACATGATTGGCCGGAAAACATTTACTTCTTTACTTTTCATGTCACTACGAGTATGATGTCACTATAAAATGTTGTATTTATAACTTGTGAAAAAGCCCTGCAGGCCTATTTACAGAATACCTAAACTTTTGAATTTTGTTTTTAGTAAGTACGATAAGATTATTTGCGAAGTTTTGAGGGATTCATTATGGAAGTTTAGAGATAGTGGCCGTGACGGTGATAATTGTGGTCGGAGTTAAATGAGCGCTAGTGACAATGGAGCGGTCTAAAGTCGAGTTTAGACAAGTTGCTAGTGTGACTAGTGTGGAATTGAGTTTGCATCTCACGCTCCGTTGTGTTGGTAGTGTTAAAGAAATAAGGCAGTTGGCAGTTGTTGACAACTGTTTTAGAGAAATAACTAAAGGTGACGCGCCTTCGGATGTCAACTGCAGATAAATTACTGCCACGTCGTCGTTGCCGCCGCTGTATCTCTAATTTCCTTGATAAAATTAGTGACGTTCGTCGCCGCATTACACATCAAACAAACAAACAAATCAGATACAGCGGCCGCAAGAACGATGCCGCAACAGTAATCCAGCTGCATTTGACATCCAAATGTCACCTTAAACATCGTCTGTACCTATCAGTCTATAGTTTCTGATTCTGATTCTCAATATTCTCCGGTAACCAACCAAAACGTTCCTGATTATAAAATCAATTTTATATAGTCTGTGCGGAAAGAGAAGAGTCGTGGAATGTATGGGGCCCAATACATTCCACGACTCTTCTCTTTCCGAACAGACTCTAGTGACCAGTTGAGGTCATACTTTCAAATAAGGAACGACTTGATTGGTTACAGGCATCGCTAGGCCGGCGGACAATGATGCATTCTTAACGCGAACGAATTATATTACGGATTGTGGTTATTTATTGAGCCCGGTTGGTGTGTGAGTACTTCGAATTTCAGCTCTCGACATAATTACTCTTATTTTGAATAGCCATTAAATAAACGCAACATAATTTCGCATGATTCGCCCAGTAATTTGCGAGTCTATTGACCCAGTTTCTGAAGCACTCGGGAAATATTTCACGTTCTACATACCCGCGTTACGTGCGTGGCGTGGAAATGAGCCTGGTTTTTAGTACTTTTTTCCCGGTTAAGCATTTGAAGGGTTAATTTGCAAGCTTGGGAATTGGTTTCAGTTGCAATTATAATTTAAAGGTTGAATGGGCTAGGCCAGTTCGTGGCACTTTCTGCTTTCTGTTTTTATTTTTATAATTTTCACTTTTATATTTTCGTTTACATATAAAGTCTTCGTCTTCTATTACCTACTTTGATACATAGAAGGCTAAATAAAAATCATACAGTAAATATTACTTAATAATCTATAGCATAATTTTTACGTCTTAAAGCCAAACAGTCTGCCAGCCTTACAAGATCCCGACAAGACCGTACGCGCCCGGGGCGAGCCCGGTAATTTTTCCCGGGTAATTTTTACCCGGTTATTATTTCGCGGGAACAATGGCGCATCTGCAGTAATGGGTGGGTTTGTTGCAACTGCTAAATGGTTATCTTGGGCTCGAGGGCTACATGTAAGGAGGAGGCGTAAGGCATGATCTGAAGCGGGTAGTTGTAAACCGAAATAAATGTCATTTACTAAGAAAAAGTGACAAAGGCCTCCAGTGCTCAGGGCTGAATAAAACAAAGTGCAGCGGTGTCATTATAAACGTCATATTTTTTTTCTTGTGGTAAATAGACATTTTAATAATAATTGTAATTCGCACTTTATTAACTGCTCGGAATAGTAACGGTCTAATGCTCCTCCTAAGCCATTCTCGGAAAGTTTTCGACTATTTTTTGTACGGTACGACTGAAAATGGTGTGCATTATTTATTCGTACCTACTATTAGAGGCTATGCGGAAAGAGAAGAGTCGTGGAATGTATGGGGCCCAATACATTCCATGACTCTTCTCTTTCCGAACAGACCATATTCTCCAAACACACTGAGTTTTTGACTTGACTTCGTAATGGTTGCGCACCTCTGGCCCGGCTACTTTTCGCTTCCATTGTCGGGCTAGGCTCTGTATTCCCAGCGGTTGCCAACCGTTCGACTCAAACTAACCAGGCATTTGTAACCGTCGAATCAAATAAAACACTACGCCGCGAGCAACTATTAATTGTTGCCATTTTCTGTTTCCCTTAGAACAGCGGTACCCAACCTGCGGCTCGCCGGGCTTTTAGGTGGCCCGCCAGGTGATCCTGATGGTATAGATAAATTACATTTGCGGCCCGGAGCCTTCGTACAAGGCAAAACCGTCTTTGTTGATCTTAATTAACTGGTGAAATTGGAGTCTAGATCGAACTCTCTGCACATACAGAACTACCAACCCGGCAGCGGATCGCTCGTGAATAATTAAAATACACGCTTTACATTTTGTTTTGAAAATAGAGCCGGATTTAAAATTTGAGCGATCGTGAAAATTATAAGGTAAATTTCACTGAAATGCATCGAATTATTTCCGTTAGTAATTATTAAAGTACCTACTTATTTATAATTCGAAAATACATTAAGCATATAACCTTTAAATAGGCTCAGGAGAGTAATAGTGATAAATAAAAACGCAATAAGTTTATGTAGAAGGGGAAAATCATTTATAAAATGAATACTTAAAAATTGTAACGTCATGTATTAAAGAGATAAGGTAAACGTACTAGTGCTCGACATGCTAATGCCCAATAGATGACACCCTGCTATCACCTCTATTGACAATGACTTAAGTTTCAAGATGACATGCAGTGGTACCGCGTCGAGTACACCTTATAGGGATTTTCTAAAAAAATCGAAATTACCTATGTGTGATGGAGGTAATTACCTAATGGACGACCCCGATGAACCTGGAGGAAAATCATAAAAATATATTATGTATAGGTTTATATATAGATATTTGTAGAAAGGGAAAAATTTTAACAAATTTGCACTACCTCAAAATCCTCAAATTGCTTTAGAATTTGCTTTAGGTTTATAGGATGCAAACAGATGAGAAGATCATTTCGCAACTAGAGAAGCCTCATGCACATTTCGCACATTGAAAGCACTCGCCACGCTCCCATTCCTTCACCTTTAACTCCAAAATCCGCAAATACCATACAATAAGGCATGTACACATCAGCCGCAAGGATCAATTACCAACGCTCTATGGTTTCAAATTACAGCTTGCCTATATTTACTTTACTAGGTTACCGGACTAAAGGGTATACTTTCTCGGACCGAGATTCTAGCCCTGGGGTACACCAACGCAACTTCTTTCCTAAAAGAAGCTAGTTACGTATTTTACCATTCGAAATGATATCTTATTTACAATGTGATAGAAAGGTATTTTGAATGGCAGCTTTTTGGATATAAGATATTTGAACTGTGAGTTAGTATTTTCTGTATTGTGTTGAAAGCATGCGCTTTTATATTGGATACTATTATTAGGTACAGGTGCATTCATGATTCGTTGCAGAATACCTATTTTAATTTTATTTTTGTTGCTTATAATACGCGGAAAAGGTTAAAAGCAGCGAGAGGAAATTCAATTTAATGGTGTTTACAAAAGCGTATTTGATTTATTTTCTGTAACTCATATGGTTAATAAATTTTGAACAAATGGCGTATCTTAAATATAGATCCTTCATCAAGAGTAGTGGTGGGAAAATCAGAATAACATTCGGATGCCAGAACTGTAGTTTCATTACTGTGGCCTGTGGCCTTAACGCAGGCGCTGTAACTGTCAATTTCCTTGATAAAATGAGAGTCGCTGCTTAACTTCAAACTCAGGTAAATCCATCTGTCAGATTATGCGATTTTGGTATTAATAAAAGGTAATAGGGTAGATATTTGCTGAGAGGGTCGAAGAGTTTGAAGTTAATCGATATGTCGCAGTAAGATAGATAAAGCCGTTATATAGTTATAACCCTAGGGATATAATTATATGTCGTAACATAGTTATACGAAAGCGATTCATTACTATCTTACTAGGAATATAACGATAATACGTCTTTAGTTTAGTGATATAGTTATATTACTGGATTCAGTTTAGTGAAATAATTGTAGGTAGGAGTGCGGCGGTGCGGGGGAGGTATAGTTATATCACTCTAAAAAAAATTTGGTTGGCCCTATCAATATCTTGATAGTCGTAATCAAGCATCTTGATTCCATACGAGCCTAACAAGAACTTAGACACATCAAATAAGGTAATTCTGATTGCTATTACTATATCTATGTAACTGAACCAATTAAGACCTTGTTCAATATTTACACGAAAAATAATTATGGTAACTAATTGATCCTAGCAAGATCAACTAAGGGCTTGATAATTATTATCATGATAAGTTACTGTACCAACTAATACAAACAAGTCAGTTTAACTAAGATGTAGGTCAATATTAACATGAAGAATTAGTGTATTAACTATTTGACCCAAATATTGCCAAGTCATTATATGTATTACAATTTAAAGATATATATTTGATACAGTTTTAACACCCCCTGGCACTGATTAAAATAACCGACTTGGTTTCACATTACATCTCAAAACCTTTTTGTAGTAGACGCGTTGCGAGACTTGCACCTTTTTACATGTAATGTTTTGATGGGATTACTATCTTACTAGGAATATGATTATAATACGTACTATACGGCATATAACTATATCCCTAGGGATATAACTAGACCTCCGCCGCACTCCTACCTACAATTACTATCTTACTAGGAATATGATTATAATACGTACTATACGGCATATAACTATATCCCTAGGGATATAACTATACCTCCGCCGCACCGCCGCACTCCTACCTACAATTATTTCACTAAACTGAATCCAGTAATATAACTATATCACTAAACTAAAGACGTATTATAGTTATATTCCTAGTAAGATAGTAATGAATCGCTTTCGTATAACTATGTTACGACATATAATTATATCCCTAGGGTTATAACTATATAACGGCTTTATCTATCTTACTGCGACAGATACATGAAATGACGCACTAAATGTCATAATCGCGCCAAATGTCTTATAATATTTAAAAAGAAATCTTATATTATTATTATTTAGGTGTCATATTTTAATTTTAATATGCCAGAAAAACAAATGAAAGTCATGTAGAGTAATTGAAAAGCTGAGCTAAAAAAGGGTGTATAAAATTATAATTTATTATTCATGCCCCCGCAAAATTAACAATGTAAGTACCTTTTACCCCACTTGGCCTTAGGTAGGTCAGGCAGGTCAGGTAAGTAGATCTAAACATGTGGAAAATATTGGGCTAGCACGGTACGGGTGCTGAACCCAAATACGGGTGTACACAAAAGAACAATTCTTCTGTAAACAGATAAAAAGGATCTAATACAACGCTAAACGCCGCATAAAAATGAAATTAATACCATAATCACGGACCAGTTAACTGTAATCCCCGATTTATTTTTAAACCGGCGTCCGGTTAAGCCGGGTGTATTTACGACCTCATTTGCCCGGGTCAGTCGGCATGCCAATCGGGACAGTGACGGGTAACACAGTCACGTTGCTTGCAGAGCGTTCGTCCGGGAAACCGCAGTATACGCTTGACCCCCAATGAGGATGAGCTGAGACACTTGAAGGTACCATTCGGATTCAGAGTACACCAGCAGTATTGCAATGTAACATTACTGCCGCAAATGTCAAAAATCCGATTTAGACATTTCCAACAATAATGCAGTCGGCAAAGATCTCGCGCTGCAACACAGTTGCTGTAATGATGCCAATCGGGACAGTGACGGGTAACCCATTCACGTTGCTTGCAGAGCGTTCGTCCGGGAAACCGATATACGCTTGACCCCCAATGAGGATGAGTTGAGAGTGTTGAGTCACTTGAAGGTACCTTTCGAATTCAAGTACACCAGCAGTATTGCAATGGCTGCCGCAAATGTCAAAAATCCGGGCAGCAACATCGATTTAGACATTTACTACAATGATGCAGTCGGCAAAGATGTCCCGCTGCAACACTGGTGCTGTAATGCTGCCGAATGTATTAATACAGCAAACGTCATTATTAATGTAAATATCTCGATATAAGTATAATTACAGTTATAATTACAATTAATTTTCTACAGTCATGTAGTTCGCTGCATTAGTGCAGTAGTATTGAAATATTCCGCAAATCTCTCTTGTCAGGCCATGTCTGGTATAGTAGACCATGTCTGTCTCGCATCGGTCTATTCAGCCACCGAAAACGGTGTTTCTCCGGAGAAACAGCACCGGTGTTACACCGGTGTTACACCATAAATCGTCTGGAATAGACGCAATGGATGATGATGATTGAAATATCGAAGTATCGCAATCAGGTAGCAATGCAGTCGGCAGTACTGTCGCGCTGCAATACAGTAATGACAGTGTCGTCTGAATGCGAACGGTATATTTAACCTTAGCCCCAAAGCGAACTCTCGTGAGCGTCGAGAATGACAACCGCCTGATTTCCGGATGCCGTCTTGTGGGATCTCGGCCTAATGCTGTGACATTGATATATTTAGAGGACATAGACTTGATTCAAGTCTCTCCTTGCAGCCAATTTTGGTTGTGATGTCACTGAGATGTTGCATAGTCTATCAAACAGATGTTTGATGAAATCATCATCAAATCATAGTTGAAAAGGTACAAAATTTCTTATTTATCAGGCAATTTTAAAATTCATTGTAGATAGTGTGTCAATGTGCAGTTTCCAACTCCTCCTTCCCTCTCGTTCCCTCTCCCAAAATCATAACTCGTCGCCACATCGGGAATCTTTCGGGAATCGCTCGGCAGAATGCGATCTGCTTCCGAGCTAGCTGCCTAGAGCTGGCTTCACATATCGCGCGTCTGCGTCCCGAACTCTTCAAAAAGGACTCGGAAGGGTGAAGGGTGAACCTTTCGTGTCGCGCGTGGTTTCCGAAACCAAAGGCTCCTGAAACGCGAGTGAAAGGAGTGAACAGTGCACTGGAAATTTGGACTGCCGAAAAGACGAGCTGTGAGTAAGTAGTATTAGCTTGTATTTTACTATGCAATAGGCCCCTGATTGTACATTTCGAATATTATACTTCCGAATTACTTTTTCAACATCAACGCTTATTTACAGGAGTTATTTATAGTACATTACATACCTAGAGAGGTGAATTCGTGAATGCTCCAGAACGCTGGTGTTTGTGGCCCGAACCGAAGGTGAGGGCCATAAATATGCGATTTGGGCTTTACGAATTACCGCTTCGCGTAGCGAGCAGAAAATCCCACTTACGGGCCTAGGGTGACGTAAAATATTTTAAGTATAAGCTTTTGTTAGCTGTTTATAAAGAGATCTTAAGTTTTGATTTACCAATTGTCATACAGTAATAATTTCCTTTTTCAGCCCATCTATCGTAAATTTCTAGAGATGAACAAGTCAATACAACATCAAAACTTCTATTGAAGCCCTGTTTGTGGCTTTTTGCCTGAGCAATCAAACTTAACCGAACTAACACAAAAGCCAAGAAGATATAGTCGAAATCCAGCCAAGATCCTGCGAAGTTTGAACGCGGATATAATTCCTAGGTCCGTCCGTTAGGTCCTAGTGGAAGTACGAATTATGTTTCGTTGTTTTAGCAAGGCTTTAAGCCTTTTGAGGGTTATGGAAGCGAATATCGCGAAGGAGAACAATTCAAGTCAATAACTTGAGTAACTTCTTGGTTATATAACTAGCCTTATTACTTGTTATGTGCTATGAATTCTAATAGTCGGTTTGCTATTCCTAATTACACACATTACACTCCTTTTCACACATCGTCATATGTTTCACTTTTGGGTCAATCAACTGTTTTAGCAATCATCCTAGCTTTATGGCATTTAAATAAACCTAACATGTATTTCTGTGGTACTTATTATACACCTTTCTCCAATGGCTCATATATAATAGCAATAAGCACGATAATATGCCGCATTTTGAGAAACGTTTATCTTATGTAGGTATGTATAGTTTTCAGGGTTTTATGGAGCACATGTCGGAATTTACAAGCGCAACGACGCCATAATAAGATAATAAGTAACAACGCGAGGTCTCTAATCTGTCAACCTTTTAACCGCCGTAGAATACGTCATCGAGCGTGCTCGTGTCACCGGGGGTTACGAAGTTACACGAAGTTTTGTCTTATTTATCAGACAGCGGCGAAATGAGCCCGATTTTGTATATCTTATATATCAGTCTACGGCGGTTCAAAGGTTAAAAAGCCGTTCTATAAGAAGAACCTAATCTACTGACATATATCTAACTTGCAAAGCCTGCAATCGAATGCTCTTGCCCAAGTGAATGCAAAGTGCAAAGTAAAATAGAACTTGTCAGCAATTTATGAGCTATGATAAGCTTTGGTCTATATTAGCCAAGCCCGTAACCAATTAAATAGTTCCTAATTAGAAAGTTAAGTTCACAATCACCATGCAGTAGGCATAATTTGGTTACCTACTAGCATCGCTAGACGGGACAATCCGCGGTATTCGGAAAACAAGATCCGTTCTAGAGAAGAGAACGATACGATATGTACTAGATACCTGGTAGTTTAGATTTCAACTAGATATAACTTTTGCAGCTCAATTCAGGCAACCAATGTCACTTTTACGTTAAATTATCGTATTAAGATCGTTTCAAAATCGTTTTGAGATCTAAAAATACATAACGAGACGTTTTAGAGATTTTGGAAATCGTTCAAGAGTATCTCCAGAATCGCGGAAATGTCAAATTTGACAGGCTACATCTTAATAATATCGTTATCGTATCTTGGTGATGTCTAATAGATATCTAGTTCAAAATCCGAATCGGGCCCAATGATGATTTTAGTGCATTCTTAACGCGAACGAAATATAAAGTAGGTACAGTTACCACTGGGATTGTTACGTCATTTAGGGTCCCAGCTAAATTGGTAGTTCCATACTTACGCTATGGAATGTCCAATTTAGCTAGAACCCTAAATGGCGTGACTGTACCTGCGCCAAAGAAGGTTCGGTTCAATATATCATACTTTTATAAATGTGAATAGTGCACAGACAAATAAGTAACTACATATATGCTTTACTCTTTCTCTCCTATGGGGTCTCTCTCTCTCTATGCTACACGTTAAAAATCGTGCCTTGTTCTGGTTCAAAGTGCATTTGCCTTCAAATTCGGGGCAATTGTCTGGCTTCTCAAATTTATTAGCTCCAACAAAATACTTAAGGTGACGGTAGAGGTGGGAAAATTTTCAGATTCTGTCAATTTACCCCATTTCACACACAAGCGCACTTCACGCACACTACCTCACTTTACTGGGACAGGTCACTGACCCATCAAGTTTTTTTTTAAGATAGCGTTTTGAGTTTAGTGGCCTCCTTTTAGGAAAAGCGTTCCATTGAAAGAAGAAAGAGAAACAATACATTTAATCTTGCTTCCTTGTCTGTTCATGTCACACGTGACGTATTTAAATTCTAATAATTCATTTGGTTGTTGACAATTTTCTACATTATGGCTTTGTCGAGATACGCGTTTTCTAAAGTTAAACCGAATAAAACCAGATGTCATTAAGTCAGATGTAAAATTTTATTTACTACTCTATACGACTTTTCATAAGGCTCAAAATCAATTAAATGAGAATTTAAATAAATAAAGTTCCGGCAGGGTGCAAAATTTAATTAAGGCGGACAAAATAAAATTTGAAAATATATGGAAACAGTGTTGGCTAATGTACCCCTAATATCTTTACCGATTTACTTTTATGTGGTATATTCGCCTTTTGTTTCACTATTAAATTAATACAATTAAAATAAAAAATATTATACCGGTATTCCACCGGTATTATTTCAGTGCTGAAGCGATTATCTTCGATCGTAGCCTTGATAATGTAGGTGTTGATAGTTACTTACGGCGGTAGGAGCGGCAATGAACCCCGTGCAGAGTAGAACGTGAGGTGCGTTGGGATAAGTGCATATATCTACTTATAATTCTTTGGCTGGTTGGTAACCCTCTATATTTTATTTTTTGTTTTACTGTTATTAGGTTAAGGGAGTTTTAGGGAGTGAAAAAAAAAATGATTTTCGTTTTATGCGCTCGCGTGATTGCCGATGGATTATAATTAGACAAAAGAACTTGTTTTCCACGCATCGAATGTAGATCCCTATGACACTTCCTCCAAGTCTTCTCCAATAATGTTTATACCGTATTTTAATTACCTACCTTAAATGTTACATTTCTAAATATTTTTTTTGTGCTATACATACTTCAAAAAAATCGCTGGAGGCCTAGCGGTAAGAGCGTGCGAATTGCAAGAAAACCGGACTAATCCCAATAAGAGCCTAGTTTACCCCCTATGGGTTGGAAGGTCAGATGGCAGTCGCTTTCATAAAAATTAGTGCCCACGCCAATTTATGGGATTAATTGCCAAGCGGACCCCAGGCTCCCATGAGCCGTGTCAAAATGCCGAGACAACGCGAGGAAGATGATGATGATGTGACACATACTTCCAAAAAAATCTACAAATATTTTACGTGACAACTGCTTATAAGTAAATATTATGTAGGTACACTTATAAAGTATAAAGTAGAAAATATCTTATAGGTACATAATATAAAAACCGATCATGTACGAGTAGGATTCACTATGGGTTCCACAGTTACACATTTTTATTGCATATTTTTTGTTTAAGACCAACTCACCTATTATAAGGACATAGGTCTTCCATTAATCTTTTGGCGTTGAACTATTTTTTGTATATGTATTTATGTAATACAATTCTGAGTTAGGTTATGGTACATTTTTGCTCACCTACTTATAATTATGTATTATATCTGATATGTCACATGATACCAAAAATCGCCGCAAAGTTAAAAGTTCATTTATTTACGTTACTCATCTTCGGATCACCGACTTACTACTTCCTTACTTGACATATGTGTACTAAATTTCAATTGAACTAGTCCAGTAGTTACGGTGAAAATTGGCTTTAACAAAATGGCAGACACACGAGTGATCTTATAAGGGAGATTATTTTCCTTGAGTGAATGGTATGCATTTACCCCAATGCACCTCACGTTCCACGCGGCGCGGCGTAATCTGGCCCCTATTTCACCACGGTGACAGGTACGACAAAAACATCACTGTTATTGACGCCATAGGCATCCATGGACTACAGTTACCGCTAACACTGATTTAAACTTTCACGATTTTTACACATTATTAAATTGTACAACGGAACCGCAAAACGTTCAAGCGGATAAACAAGACCAAGTGCGGGTAGTTCGAAAAACTCGCGCGGTTAGAAGATGCTGATGTCAACTTAAGCCAGTCTTCTCCGAGACCACGGAGACAACGCCGTCCTCGAAACGTCGGAGGTAAATCTTAAAACTTAGATACGCGATTAAGTCCCGTTGTACAATTTAATAATACAGTTACCGCTTACCATCGGGCGGGCCGTATTCGTGTTTGCCACCGTCATTGTACCTATTTATAAAAAAACATTATTATATCGGATAAAACAGACATTTCTCTCGCGAAAAAATCTTGTGACAATTGTCACAAGATTTTTCAAAGAATTTTCGGTAAGTCTTGACAGGAAATGAGTTCTGTGTCGCAATTTCGATACAGTTGCCGTGTTTCTTGTGACAATTGTCATTAGCTTCGCAAAATAAGAATTTTTTAGTGGCAATATAATGGAGTTTATTTATTTATTAAAATGTTGGTGGCAAACAAGCACATCGCCCGTCCGATGGTAAGCGGTTACCGTAGCCTATGGAGGCCTGTGACGTCAGCAACAGTGATGTCGACAACTGTCGCACCTGTCACCGTGGTCGTGGTGAAATAGGGGCCAGTAAGTACCTAATAATCGCAGTGGTCTTAAGTGTCACAGACCCTACTGGCGCTTAAGTCATTTATGACAATTTCTGCCTATTTTAAATTGTTCAAAAAAAAAAGAAACCGAATAATTATATCGGACTACCGAATTTTCACGAGAATCAGTTGAGAAATGTGATATGCAAAGGAGAAGAATTCGGACATACGAAAGCATTTTTGCCCAAGTTGAAACGGAGACCTTCGCCAACGCTCGGTCAATGATGGTTTAGGTACAGCTAGCTGCAGAGAAAAGGTACCACCCCTGCATACAATTATCTATCTGGTCGTACCTTTTCTCTGCAGCTGACTGTACACCTATAAAAATGGTTGTCCCTGCTGTAATTTTATACCGGTACCGTACTTTGTATTTCAACCGGTATAGTTTTACCTTCAAAACGAACCGGTATTGATAAATAATAACGGTACCATACCGCTTATACCGTAAAGAAAGCATGATGCAGTCTCTGCTTTGCACAATTATTGTGTGGACAAAATTCTTATAATCACCGAAACATACATACCTACGCACATAATGTCATTGAAATAAAACATTGTTATTTTATAGTAAATTTATATAATACTCGATATATACACATAACAATAACCAGACCGCAGCGGTATTAGCCTGTAAGCTTCATCTCTTGTCTCCAAATCCGCAAAAACTAGTTAGTACTAAATGCTGGTCTTGCTGTTATTTTATTCTTGAAGATTATGGCTTGTTTCTTGATTATTGAGAACAGCACGTAATCGCACACATATAGACAGAACGAACGGTAACAAAGTAGGTGTAGACACTAAGACTTTCAGGTATTAAACGAATTACGCTTCGTATTAATAGGTAAGTAATATTTAAATGAATATATAATATTCTCTAACGTAAATACAAGATTACAATTGACATCAAATGTCATTGACGTACAGAAGTCATATACTTTTTTTTAATGACGCAAAATTGATACCAGCATAATGAAAATCAATCCCAATCAGTAAAACGAGTCTTTAAACTTTTTTCATTTTAAGCGGGTTTTGAAGGAACAAGTTACTTAAATTCAATTGTAATCGTATTGTTTTAGGATAGTTTACTGCTGTTTTCGATCGTTACGACCTGTAAATAACAACAAATCAAATTTTAAATAAATTTATTTACCCTATTTTTTGAAATACAATTTATCTACTGGTATACATTTTCGTATGCGTATATGATGAAATGTCTAAATAATGTCAAAAACGAGCTACGACGACGTACACGTCTACTTCGATCCAAGGCCAGCGGCCATCTGACTCGAAGAAGAATTTTGAGTGATGTCGTCAATGTATGAAAATTGTACGAAAGTTTACATTTGGGATTGAATTTCTGTGTTGTATTTGTGAGTAAAAATATAAGTAGATAATAATTTGCTAGTTTAGTTATCTAGCTTTCAAAATCACACAACAACTCAATTACTGTTAAAGGCAAAACTGTAATGCGTGTTGCTCAAACGGAACTTCATATTTTGATTTTTGGATACTTTTAGTGTCGATTTGTAGAGAATTACAGCAAATAAAAAATATTATGCCGTGAAGAGCCGGTACACGGCTTTTTCGTGAACAAATTTACGTATAATTTAATGCAGTTATTAAACATTTCTTGAACAAATTGATTGCATAAAGTGAGCTCTAAATCGAAAACGTCATATACCGTCCCCTTACCAAAGACATTTTCCAGAATTTCAGGCGAAGCGTGCTTTCTACACCGTAAGCTTTTTATTCAATTACGAAGTTGCATATAAAAAATAAGTGAAAAATGTGTCCTCACAATTTTTGCAATTGTGTTGCAATTCTAAATTTCACGATTTTCAGATGTTTTATTTGTCTTTCAGTAACCGTGTCTCTAGTTTTTATTTGTACGCTCTAAAAGTTTCTCAATCAAGTTGAAAATTTGACTTTACGTAGTAATTGTTTTAGTTAGGCGTAATTTAGTCTGTAGTCTGTAGTCTGTAATTTAGTCCTTTTCAATATTGTGGAGGTCGACAGCACAGTAAATAGAGCTGCAAAAATAGTTTTAAACTAAAATAACCTAACTTAGCCAGAATCCCCAAATTCGCCTCAACATTTTTTAAAATAAGTAATGATAATTATGCCAGCCAGCTATTCTTGATAAAGGATCGTTTAAAAGAGCCAAGCGTCATTCGTACACCCGCTTTTAACCCTCATCCACACGCATCAAATAATCAAATGTAACAGGCAGACAGGCAACACATTTAATGCATGCAGCATTTCAATTTCCAGAACGTTCTAATCCACCGGCCTCCAATATTCCAGTTAAATACACCAAACGTACGAACTTCAGTGCCTTCAAAGGCAACCAAGTCGTTCTAGATAGAAATTTACTTCCGAAAGGTCGTAACTATCTTTAAGTCCGCTGTGCGTTACGCCCTTTTATAAATAACTTAATAGAACTAGGCTAACTGGTAGTCTGAATACATTCAACTTCACCCTTTGAGTAGGATTAGTTGGTAGTTGTGTGTTAAATATTTATTTAGTTCCGTAGATATACATAGATGGCGCGAATTTACGTATAGTTTTGAGGTGCATAATAGTCCGTTAAGCGAGGGTAAAATAGTTTTAAAGTACATTTACTTAAAAACTGGTCAAAGTAGGTACATAGTTAAATTCTACATGTAACTATTATTATGTTTATCTTCATTAGAACTCTATGTAGCTTTTAACGTTTAAACAAGGGTTTACATTTAAGAATTTTAATCACATACAGGATGTACTTAACAGAAATATTTAGTGGCGGTATCCCCACGGATTATTAAAGGGCATATTAGGCATTTCATTTTAATTCTTTACATACCTACCTAATCGGTATTATCGTGTTCTGATTAGGAAAAAGTAGAAGATTTTTTTTGCAGTTATATTCATAATACCTAAGTGTACCTAGGCGTTAATTTGCTAGCAGCTCGAAACTAAGTGTATATTAGGAACAATAAGTTTTTATTACCCTGTATCTCGATATTTCGGTAAAACTTTACATATTATATTTTTATATTAAAATGTCTAAAACCATACCCGAGTAATTAGTAATATTACTTAAAAGTTATAAAGAATCCTTTTCATCTTTGATAAGTAATAACACTTCTAACGTATCTTCAATTAGTTTCACAGATATTCTCAAAAGTTGACAATGACAATGAGCCTCATTAAAATACGAGTTTAATATTATTTTCTGAAACTTTAATATTAAAATGACTATAACTACGTAGGTCAACGCCTGATCATTCCTGTCCTTTTATATGGAGCAGAGACATGGTGCCTCTACAAAACAGACATAAAGAAACTGGACACTTACCACCTGAGGTGTCTGCGGTCTATACTCAGGATCAGGTGGCAGGACCATGTTCCCAACTCCGAGGTCCTGCGTCGTTCCGGAATGTATGGCATGGAGGCCATTCTAATGCAGCGGCAGCTCGGATGGTGTGGGCACGTCCTTCGAATGGATGACCACCGCTTGCCTAAGGCTATCCTCTACTCTGAGTTGGCAGTGGGTAAGCGGAAGCACGGTGGTCAGCACCTGCGCTACAAGGACGTCCTCAAACGGCATCTGAGTGCTTGCGCCACAGACCCTGAGCGTTGGGAGGAGCTTGCTGGAAGAAGGTCATCTTGGCGTTCTACCATCCATAACGGTGTCAAAATGTTTGAGGATAACCGCCTCACAAGCCTAGACACAAAACGCCAGTCACGGAAAGAGAGACCTAAGCCCTCCTACGTGTACACGCTCAACGCAGCTGGCCAACTTTATTGTCACACGTGCAATAGAGTATTTAAGACCAAGTTCGGCCTGGCCAGCCACATAAGGGCTCACGCTAGACAACGTCCATGATGTTTATTTGGGGTCGCCGTCATCGAAAACGATGAGGAGGACTATATATATATATATATATATAGGTCAACGCCTGGGTAATACTGGCGGCTAAGATTACCCTTGGGAGATGAAATGTATCAAGTGTATGGCTGGCTTTCCAATTTGTTAATTAAAATTGAAATTATTACAACGTTAATAGATAATACTGTATGACTAGTGGCTCTGTAAGCTGTAGACTACGCGATAAGTTTAAAATATAAAATACCGGCCAAGTGCGAGTCGGACTCGCGCACGAATGGTTCCGTACCATTACGCAAATATCGGCAAAAAAAACACGATTGTTGTATGGGATGCACCAACTTAAATATTTATTTTATTCTGTTTTTAGTATGCGTTGTTATAGCGGCAACAGAAATACATAATGTGTGAAAATTTCAACTGTCTATCACGGTTCATGAGTAACAGCCTGGTGACAGACGGACGGACGGACAGACGGACAGCAGACTCTTAAGTAATAGGGTCCCGTTTTTACTCTTTGGGTACTGGCACTTAGACAGTGACAGACGCTAAGTCCTTACTGTCCTTAGTGCCAATTTCTGCCATTTTGACCATTTTCTAAAAAAACGCGACGACAGAGTTCTAACTACTGAACCAGCTCACAAAATTTCACGGGAATCGGTTTAGAAATGCGACCTGCAGAGGAAAACATCCGGACATACGAAAGCAGTTTTGCCCAAGCCGAAATGAAGACCTTCGCTAACGCTCGGTCAATTACAGCGAAGCTACTGCTACGACTACTCATCATCAGGGCCGGATTAAGCATGTCGGGGCCCCTAGGCAGTGCAATGCTCGGAGCCCCCTTACAGTTAATTCTACATACATAAGTTCAGTTGTTCAGTACAGGGAAGTAAGTTTGCGGTTTTAATTTCAACCTTCAGGTGTCGGTTGAGCCGATCCGAACATGCCGAACGATGTCTTTTTCGCTCTTGCGTGGACATAAAGGTTTTTTATATGATATATGAGGAGAGCTCTTTTTTTCTCAATAAGTAGTTAAATATTTTGCGAGGCTGAACAGCGATTGTCCGACCATACGAGCCAGATGACCTAATAATAAATATTTTACATATGTTTAAATGATTATTCATTAACCAGTCGAACTAGCATGTAAGTACTGGGTATATCGGAAAAGCAATAAAAATCGCGAGCGCAGCGAGCGCGAAATTTTTTGTGAAAAAATTGTGAAAGCGTGTTAAAAAAGCCTAAAAATCCGAAGTTACCCAGTGAGGCGAGCTTTCATGCGAGGTCAAAGCCGTGCTTCAGGATAAACTCAGTTAGAGCACAGGCGCCAACCAATGTCCATTGTATTAAAAAGCGAGACCGCAGGTCGAGCTTGGCGCAGCGAGGCCAAAGGCTAAGCTGAAGAAGAGATTTGGTAGACGAACCAAAAATTGAGGTAAAAAGTGAGGCTGAAGGTCGAGCTCAGCAATCTCCACATACTTAAGAAGCCCGAAGCGTACTTATAACCAGCGAGGTGAGCTTTCATGCGAGGCAAAAGGCTAAGCTTCGGAAATCAATGTTTATATTTGTTAAAAAGCGACGCCGAAGGTCGAACTGTAAGAAAGCAGCGCTCTGATACGAACCAACCATCAAATGTTACTCAACAATAATATATGTGTCATACAAGAGTTACTCGGAGGGCCGAAGTTTCATTAATGAGGTTTTAGGCCCTCGGGAGCCTGAAATTCGAGCTCGATTTACAGACTTTAAAAGCTATAAAATAACATAATTTACATAATCGTTTGATGATTGTGTGTCTGAGAAACTGATATTGGACATTAGGTATAAGTAGGTACCATAAAAAATTATTTATGAATTTTGGCCATACACAATTTTTTTGGCGCGCGCGGGGCCGCCGGGGCCCCCTAACCGAGGCGGGGCCCATAGGCAGTTGCCTACTCTGCCTTAGGGTTAATCCGGCCCTGCTCATCATCATCTTCCTTTTGCGTTATCCCGGCATTTCGCCACGGCTAAAGGGAGCCTGGGGTCCGCTTGGCAACTAATCCCAAGAATTGGCGTAGGCACTAGTTTTTACGAAAGTGACTGCCATCTGACCTTCCAACCCAGAGGGTTAACTAGGCCCTTATCGGGATTAGTCCGGTTTCCTTACGATGTTTTCCTTCACCGAAAAGCGACTGGTAAATGTCAAAGATATTTCGTACGTAAGTTCCGAAAAACTCATTGGTAGTGACCAATTGGTGATGGAGTGCCATGAACCTATAATATTACGGACAGAGTTTCGCTTACAACACAACTGTGATTCCAACATCCACCAGTTTCTAAGTATTTACGCGTGACACACACACATT
This sequence comes from Cydia amplana, assembly GCF_948474715.1. NCBI lineage: Eukaryota > Metazoa > Arthropoda > Insecta > Lepidoptera > Tortricidae > Cydia > Cydia amplana. Next base: position 2,810,823 of record NC_086073.1, on the reverse strand, counting down.
GACAGCCCACATCCACCAGTTTGCCGTCAGACGAATCGAAACGTCATTGAAGTAAACATGTCGAAGAAAAATATAAAATATGCCGGCATGCGTAGCTAAATCCTGCTAGAATTGTACCGATCGAAAGAAAAAAAGTCACGGAATAACTTTTCATACTTAAGTTTAACAATTAGTACGTAAAATCACGATAATTTGTTGTTTATAAATTATCAAACTGCAAAACAGGAGTGTGACCAGTAACATGAATAGGGTAATTTCCCGAAAGTAGGGTAATTGATACCCTTCTTATTAAATCATTATGTATTACGAATTACGAGATCATTTAGGTAAATGGTTAAATTATTGATTGTGCATTTCAAACTAGGTCGGTATGGTAATTTCCCGATACTAAGGAGCGATACTTAACGTTTGTTTGTTATGTATTATAATTTTTTGTTGAAAACCAGATATGTTTCAAGTTAAATGTATAAAAACATGACGAACTGATTTCATTACGATGCTAAATATCATTAGGTATTGAAAATAATGATTGCACAAAGTAATTGTGCAATATTGCGCATTTTCAAGACCTATAAAATCAGATACGTACACACCTTTTTTATTGTCTAACGTAAAACTGTCCTAATTTTTTTATTTGAAAACAAGGACGATATTAAAAATAATTGTTTCACAATTAGGGGAGAATTTGTGTTACATGGTAACACTCGTCTACACGCACACATGCAAACCGTCCGCCATTGCAGTGTCACAGTTTGTCTTAGGTGACAGTCCGTCCGTAATATTCTAGGTCCATGGGTCACTCACCCCGGCTGGGTTTGAACCCGCGACCTCCGGATTGAAAGTCGCACGCTCTTAGCACTAGGCCATCAGCGCCGCCTACTGCAACTTTAAAACTACAAATCTATCTACGTAATTTTACAGTGAGTACTTCAAGTATACAAGTTCGATTCCCGGCCAAAGCTTGTAAAGCGAGCCGCATCAAACCCTTTGGGCCGAATCTCAAATATTTTATCTAGTAAAAGCAGCGACCACAGGTAACTACACAAACACTGCTACGTGCCACAGTCAGCATTGGAAAAACAGTAAAGATACCGTTCGGATTTTAAACTGTGGAATGAACTGTCACCTGTGGTATTTCCGGACTGACGCGATCTTCAAGAATTCTGAAAATTCTATTCTTCTTCTTCTACCTAAGCCTTTTCCCATTATCTGGGGTCGGCTCTCCTTGTCCTCTTTCTCCACACAGGACGATTTTGTGCAGTTCCGGCGTCAATATTTGTGTTTTTCAGGTCATTTTGGACCGTTGTCAGCCAAGTAGCAGGGCGTCTTCCACGGCCCTGTTTCTGAAAATTTTATAATAGTGAAATAATAACAGATTTATTTATTTACTTTTGATATTGCCTTAACCAGTATCTCATAATATTCAACCGATAACTGATTTTCTCGATTATCCTAGTGGCCCATTACCCAAGAAATTGATTTCAACATACGCTACTCGATCTACCCAGACGAGACTGTCTATACTGGCGGCCTAGCCAAGGTTACGATCGCTTGCGCTTCGCTATCGAATCGCTTTGTGTCTGTCTCTCTATCACTCTTACATATTAGTGCGACAGCGACAGTTGCTTTTCGTTCGCTACGGAGCGATAGCGATTGGCATGTTGGCTACCGGGCCTGAAATACACGCTTAGCATGCTTGCGAACTATTAATAACATAAGAGAGTTGTCCAATTCTACGTAACGAATCATTTGCTTACTGAACATGATTGCAATGTTAAATTATTCAATTATCCTACTGTTGTTAGCTGACCACTGTGCCTCTGTTTGCCGAAAGAGATTGGCTTCAACATACCCTACTCTAACTTACCGAGACTGTTTATACTGAAATACTCGCTCAGTGTGCTTACGAACTAATAATGACACTTCTGAATTTGTATCGCTTACAATACAAATTTAAAATTACAAATACATAAGGTAAATGTAGCTAATTCCGTCATAGGGCCTATTCCGTGTAGTTTTTCTCAAACAATTAACAAAATTGATAATTTCATCGCCATAGCAGCGATTGCTTTTAGTTTCAGCAACCAAAAGCAGATGGTTTTTTCCTACGATTGAAAATCGAAGAATACGCTCGTGGACGGAATAGTCCCTATGACGGAATTAGAATTAAAAAAATGTTGCCCTACCGGTTCTAAAATTCCCTTTTACCCTAGATGGTAAAAGGGAATTTATATGCTTTTACGGTAGAGTAAACTATGTTAGTTGTTAATTAAGGCTGTTTTTGTTTGTATTAAATATTAAGTAAAATGACCTAACATTTTTAGAGGAGACAAAAGTATTACTGGTTCACAAACGGCCATGTTGTTGAAATGTTTTTGCCCAAAACGCGACCTCATAACAATTACCATAATTGAAGTACTCCTTATAGGACCAAAAAACTTATTTCGTAAAGACGCCGAATTAAAAGGCAGCGAAAAAAGTTACTTAAACAAGAACAGTGGTTGGATCCCGCAGAATTATTGGCAAAAATAAGTTAGCCAAGTTAAGGGCGACGGCAATTCTGGGGGCACAAGATAACTATCTTTGTCAATATATTGCTTTGATGGTGAACCCAGGCAATGGGTTAAGATATCATCTAAGTTGGAAATGGAACCCGTCTTAAAGGCTCTTGCAATGAAATAAAATAGTGAAGTGGTAATTCAGTTTTTCTGGTTTTCAAAAGAGCCAACCTTTGAATTGTAACATTTGTAACGATCAATACTCACGGTATTTGATAAAGAATGTGACAATTTTATGCAATCAATAATTAAAAGTTGTTCTTGAAGATTAGCCAAAAAAATTAATCTGGCTCTGGCTTTGCCGCATATTCAGTTTTAAATTTTATTTGTTGATAAAACAATAACCGTTAAACCACGGGAACATCATTTAGTCGTCATTTTGATGTCAGTGTAGGTTCGAATTGGCCGGTATGGCTCGGAATTGTCCACAAGTTCAACACGTAATTAAGCATCAACATAATTAATTTTGATGTTTGCTGCATTTATTCTTCCTTTCGCCTTATAACTGCAAAATATATTCACACGGACTTTCCGAGTTGGGTGGTTTTACGGAACTCAAAATACTGATTACAATACTTTCACTGTGTCTCCAATTTGGTTAGAAGGGCCGAGCCAGAGCGAAATAACTAAAATAATCAAACCTTTGTTAAGAGTTTACAGATAAAAGCAAGTTTGTTTTTATTGTTAAATTGTACCGTGATTCCGTTAAAAATCTAAGGGCTAAATTAATTTTGTAAGGAAGGCTACTTACAGGGTTTGTAAGTTTTGGGGTTACTGGTTGGGTTACCAAAATTGGTCTAGGTATTTTCTTAACCTTTTGTGTGTGATGGTTAAAAATTGTGGCTTCAAACCTTGATTGTGATGTATCTAGAGCAGACATAGTCGTTCCCGAAAAACAATGCATAAAGATGACTAAAAGTTCGGTCAGGATCATTATTATTACACAAAAAATAGGTTAAATAAGTATCAAGGGCGTCACACACGGTGAAAACAATATAATATTTTATATTGGATGTATGGGATTTTGAGTTTTTCAAAACGCGCTTAGCGCGCGGCTGTTCAAAATCCCATACAAGATGAGACTACGCACGTACGTCACGTCGCGCTATCGAATACACTATTCTTTACACGGTTCTGTTAGTCGAGCGGTAAGAATAAGACTTCCAAAACTGAGATAGGGGTTCGAACTCGGCTCGTAGTAATTAGTTTCAAACCTTCGATCAAGGAAAAAATGCTGCAAAGAAATTTAAAACCTTTGGTCGTCACGTCTACTTATTATATATACAACGTGCCATCGAAAAGTTATCAGAATGCACGAAAGTTTGATTTTACATTATAACCCACACGGTTACAGCCAAATTTATTTGACCGCTAAAGACATCTACAGATGCGCACATAATATGTTGGTTCTTTGGCGGTCAAAAGGTTAAAGTTGTACCTACATGTAAGAGTATGAAGTCCCCTATTCGTCTTTGGCTAGCGTGGGGACTACAGCTCAAACTTAATATTTGTTAAACTAAATTATAACTTATCTAAAGTAGTTATGATAATATTACATATTTAGACAAATACGAGGGTTCGCGCTATAGGTTCCCTCTATTAGACTTCGCATTATGAAACATTTACCGAGAATCGTTAGTTATTCCACGTCTCACGTGCTTTGAAGGCTAAATTTATAAATTATAATTGTTACTACATCGCAGTGCAGCAATTCAGTTAGCAGCAATGCTATCGCAATTGATGTAACCTTTGTTTGATATTTTTTAATTTGCGCAGGTGACTATTACAGACGTAGGTAAGGTGATAGGGTCTTAAAAATATTCGATCGAGCGAAACAAGGTTTTGATACAACCGCACTTTTCATGTTTACTGTATGTTCCATGTATGCCAGACGATATCTTGAGTATTCTAATAATTTATGAAATTTGGCATGAACGTGGCTCGTATTTTTAATACAAATATTAAATAACATAAACTATGAGGCGGATCGCCCGGAAGTTTAACGGGTTAAGGTGATCAATACTTTTTCGGCGAAGTCTCTACGGCAAACTGCTAGTTATTAATGGACACAGCAGCGCCAATACCTACTAATAGGTAAGTATTGAATTATAAATTGCATAGTAAATCTGTCTGTCTGTCAGTGTCTGTTACATTTTCAGATGAAATTTAGTATGGAGAAGGTTTATCAACTCGATGAAAGTACATAGGATAAATTATATCAATCATCATCGTCATCTCACGCAGGCGAAGTCGCAGGCAGAAGCCAATGAGTGATAGCACGCTAAGTGCTCTCTCTACCTGTACGATCTGTGGCACCTTAAGCAACTACGTTGCGTGTCTGAAGAATGCCAGGATAAGGTGAAGGCCTCCGGGGAGGATTAATTTCGCAGCTCCGAGATTGTTGAGATACATGCGAGATAACGCCCAGGTCGGACCGAATTATTTATTACGTTCATTAAAGGTTGTTTAACAACGTTTAAGATGTTTTTTTAAATGTGACTTGGTGAAGAATGCACCAAAAAGAGAATGCACTGAAATAAAATGTTTGCATAAGAGTAACAAAATATAGGTTATAGGTTCTCGCGGGCTTGGTTTCCGCAACTCGACGTCATATTATTGCGCCTATTTTGCGTGATGGGTTGTCGGCATTATTCTTGCCAACCCAAATCTACCAGGAAGCCTAGCAGACCTTGATGTTGCCGACGAGTTCTCGGAGAGACCGTAGTATGCCCGGTACTCTGGAAACCCTGGGCATTCGAGAATGAACAAATATATTTTTCACCTCAGCAGCTGGAACAAGGGTACTTTGCTACTTAAAATCGCATTTTGCTCACTGAGTGAGACAAAATGAGCAAAATACGGTTTTGTTCACTGTTTTTAAGTAGCAATGTACCCTTGCTGGAGCTGCTGAGGTGAAAACTTAATTATTGGTATATCTTAAGAAAACATGAGTGAATAGAGGTAAGTGATGAAGAAGGAGTACATTTTTCGGGTTCTCTAATATGTTCTCACTGCTGAGGTGAAAAGTTTTGTGAACTACACGAGATCAAAGTTATTTACATCTCGTGTGCTTTTGAGTCCCTTACTACGCTCAAGATCACGAGCGTAGCGAGTAGTATAGAATCTTTCGCTTGCACGGGACTCAAAATAAGCACTCGAAGAAATATTAAACTTTGATCTCTTGTTGTACAAATAACTATTGTTACAGTCACGGCTTACCAACAGGCGGGCCGCATGCTTGTTTGCCACCGACGTGGTATTAAATAAAACAGTATCAGTTGACTATGGGCGCAAAGCCACCTGATTGTTCGCCCTCTATCAGGTCTGGTCAAGCGCACCCCATTAGGGATAGCCCATGACTCTGCACTTTCACTGGCCTATTTTCTAAGCAAAATACTGCCGTATTCGAACTTCAAGATATTCACAAGAGACGACACGTACTAGATCCATTCTAGATACGTTATAGTTTAGATTTCAACTGTTCTCTTTTGCAGCGCAATTCGGGCAACCAATGTCACTTACGATAGATCGTGTTAGATATCTATTAGATGTGAATTAGATATCTAAGTAATATCTTGTGGAAATCGTTCAAAAGTATCTCCAGAATCGCGGAAATATCAAATTTGACAGGTTAGATCTTAAACATATCGTTATCGTATCTTGGCGATGTCTAATAGATATCTATTACAAAATTCGAATCGGGCCCCTAAACGTTAGGATTGTCTGGCACTTTTGCCGGCCTTAATGTGACTAGACGAGAAATATGAGGTTTTAATAGTGCCATTCTATGGAACCTGCTATGTAAACAAAAGTCACTAGTACATTCATATTTTTTGACAGTTTCAATATGGCTTATTGTTTACATAGGTAGCTAGTTAGCAAGTTCCATATAATGACACTTTAGGGATCCTAATTTGTGAATGCCAAACATTTTTATTGTAGTCCATTTGAACTTACGAGATAATTAAACAACAAATAGCTTTTCAGCCGACAAAGGAAGATGAATTTATTGTGTGCACGTACGAATGTAAAATTAATGTTTTAATTTAAAAATATACACTGTTTGTATTCACACTCACTCGGTATGCTGCGTTATCATCATAATCTTATACCAGTACAGTTGCTGGTTCCCGATTCTATATAATCTTGTATTAGGTATTAGGTACATGATTACATCCTAGCCCTATTACCTAGAAGCAATTGCCGTCGGCTGCATCACACAGCCTAATGTCCTTAACTGCAAATTCAACAGTTATTAGGTGGGACCCGTGGTACCATGGGGTAAAGATAACATTCGGATGTTAACTGCAGCTGCATGACGCTATATCTTTCAATTTCATTGACAAAATGAAAAAAAAAAAATGTTTTCACCACACCAACTGGTAAAGGATAATTATCTTGATTGTTTAAAAACTGACAGCAAAGTAGGTAGCATTTTATTCACACGTGAGGCGAAGTAATCAAATGCATGAGTTATTTTAGTTATCTTCCGCTTGCCCGGGTAAATGTTTTATAGTACTTATTCAAAATACTTTTTCTTGCATCTTTGACAATTTTTTTTTGTTTTTATTTTTGCAAAATCGTTTGAAATTGCGATATCTTGTAACTCAACGTGCCAGTTCTCTGTAGCTTCTAAACGTTGCATCTCCAGTCTGACTTGCATCCGGAGCCATTATGTCCCTAATACTGGCTAGATTACACTGGCGATCACACTTGTCCGATTACTGACGCCCGATTACAGTGACGTGATAAGCGCTCGAGCACTACTGGAAATTGAGTTTAGGTAGACTGTTGGTTAATCACCCCCGAGTTGTGTGTTGACCAAAGCGTCGGCTGTTTACAGGCGTTTAAGTTACAAGGAGTTTACTTAGCAATATATACAGTGTGCTATATAATAGCAGTCTATATATATACTAGAGTAAATTAAGTAATAATTTCTTAATAATGTAGGTTAGTCAGTCATGGTTTATCAGGGGCGGCTGAGCAGTCTGTCTGGCTGTCCGTCGTGAACTGATGGTATTTTGTCCTGTGATTGTCATGTCGAATTTTGAATTTGAATATCCGTAGTTCCAAATATGTATGTCAATCAGCCAGTCCGTCAGTTGGTCTACGTCAGGTCGCCACGGAAGAAGGAAACCACGACAGCGGCATTATGACCAGAACCCCAAGAAAGCAAACAAACTAATTAATTGGTCAAAACTCATCAGCGAGGAAGACCGTATTATAGAAAAAAAAATCTTGATGAGGTGGGTGTACATGTAAAGCTTCGACTGAAAATAATGACCAAGATACTAACTTGAAATAATTTTACCTACACAATTGTATATTTATCATTAGGTTTTATAGTTTTACTCGTATAAGAATATCGGCTAAGAAGTAAATAAGCCGGTTTTCATGATTTACTTAATAGTTACTTCGACAGACAGAGTTACTTTCTCATATATTAGTAAGGATGGGTTTTTAATCTATGTATGAAGTGAGAACTCTAAGCTTACTTGTTTCTCTAAGCCTTGACGATAAAATAACACAGTAAAACAAAACATGATCGCTATGCAATTAAAGCGACAAGAAAACTAATGAATCTTCTGTCCACACTACCTACTTCTACCCTCATTTTGTTTCGTTTTAGTTGTCCAGCGTATCTTGAGCTCTGACTTTTTGGTATTGCTGGTGAGTGGGGGTCGAGTAAAGCTGGTGCTTTCGGCTTTGCTTGTGTGTTTGCTTAGCTACATGTAGGACGCGACTTACTTTGGATGAGGCGTGTCTGAAGCGCGGAGACGGTTTGGTGTGTGGTTCAAGTCAGCTCTTGTCTCCGAAAAAAACTAGCCCTCATAAAACTTGGATTTCTATAGATAGTTAAAATATTAGTACAAACACAAATGTCAAACTAACATACCAGGACAACCAAACTAAAATATGTTATGAGGCTTACGAGCGCCTATAATTAAATAATGTATGTAAGTTTGTAGGTTTTGTCAAATACATATATTTTCCGTTTACCTGTTTTGAATTATTTACCTATATTTTTCAAAAGGAACTTAATAAGGATAATAAGGAAAGGAATAATCTCATCAATATTATTTTAAATATGACGTAAAATTATCACGTTCACGGCCAACCTCACTATCCCGCGACAACGTAACGCGGCTCTGGACCATGCCATGCCATAACGCAACGCGAAAGTTTTTCTATTCGACATCATTGTCATCGTCTTAACAAAAATTACCGTAAACTCTGGTTACTTTGACCCAATGGAGGGTAACTTTGACCCACATGAAAAGCTCATTTAAAAGGGTCTAATAAAAACATAAAAACGTCACAGGTTAGCACATGGCATAGGTACTTATTTCCATAATTATAGTGCATTAATATAACCTGGACCGAGTAAATCTCAATGGCCAATGTTATCCTCCAGACAATGGTAAAAACTAACTCTTTAAGAAACGATTCGGTAAGTTACTAAGCGAATTAATATGTAGGAGTTGATCTAAAATCGCTCTCCGCTTGTAACTCGAAGCTGTTGTATTCAGCGTACATGTTTTATATATGTTTTGTTTGTCTTAAGAAGATGACATGATGAGGCGAAGTTTTCGTAATGTATATAGCGCTGCTTCAGTATAGTTAATTTCCTTTGACTAGTTTTAGTTATTTGTAACTTCTTTATTCTGATTCTTTAATTAGAATATGCTAATACGAGTGTAGTTGTCAATATGGATATTTGTAGATAAACACATCAATCACCATCCACCGTACTTGATGAAACAATCCGCCAAAAATATCTACGGATTTTGAGTAGTTTTTCCTAATGGAGACGATTTCTCTTGGTTTCGCGTTGAACTGAATCTCTCACACTCTACTCGTAATTGTTCTACATAATATCGCTCCTCTACACGATGGGCTAACGCCGGCCACTCCAAGGGACGCATTTATGCGTTAGAGGGAGCAAGTGATATTGCTATATCATTCTACCGCATGGCTGCGTCCCTTGGAGTGGCCGGCGTTGGCCCATCGTATAGAGGAGCCAATAGAGACATATCTCTTTTTATTAATTTAGTTATTTGATAATGGCAGATACATAGTCTTTTGACTGTGAATGTAAATATTTTTATTCTTCATTCTTTATTTCATTGTAGTCATGTTCATAATACAGTAAGGTGTCACAAGTATAAAGCGGTAGGTACATGACATCCTGTAAGGGCACACAAATGATTGTCCTTAAACTTAAAACATATATGTACATTAACTTAACTTATTTTATATTAGGTATATTGCGAATGTATTTATTTATTTTGTATTTATTAATTAATTTATTTATTATTAATTTATTATAATGGCAGGTAAATAAGTTTCATTTAATTATAACATTGCATCATAATATCACAAACATCAACATATCATTTCATTCAAGTCAATGTCAGTTATCATAATTATTTATTTATTATTATTATATTAAGTCAATGACAGCATAGGAATTATAATAAATTTATAATTTCATAATAAATTATACAAAGTGACTTTTTCATGTTTGCAATTTGTCAACCGCATCCTATTTTAAAATAAACCAGAGTCCGTTTGGCATCCCGAGATATATAGCAAAACATAGAGAAATAATAGATCATCCTTTGATTCTTCCAATGTGTAAATTAAACAAAAACTTCGTTATACACAAGACACAATTTAAGTAGCTTTCTAATAGAAACGGATAATTGTTTACAGTTGGTATGAAGTAATTAATATAAATGTTAGGTATATACCCGATCCTAACTAAAATGTTACTTATGAAAACTTAAAGATAGCTAAAAGATTATCTCATGGAGATTTAAAGCAAAACATTTCAGTAACAGGATATCCTAAAAGCATTAGCGTGACGGAACCGGGATAAATATGGTCGAAACCGAGATAAGTGCGCAAACATTCAAATACACTTATGTTTGAATGCCCCCCTATGGGGTTGGAGATATGAAAAATTCTGAGGGGTAAGTAAGTGTAATTTTGGCGTTTTGTAACTTGGTTTAGTATGTCAACTACATTTACAAACATAAATAAAAAACTTCGACACCAAAATGTTGTATAGGTAGTTAAAAAGACGGATGTTTTTTTGTCGTTGTAAGGTTTATGTAGGTACACCCAGTGCAAATTTCATTCGAAAGCGTGACGTGACGTACGCATTTGGGTTAAGTGTCATTATGTATGGGATTTTGAGTTTCCAAAACGTCCCGCTTGGCGCGCTGTTCAAAATCCCATACCTGCGTACAAAAATAGACATACTCCTAACGCAAACGAGAACGCCCGTCATACTATCGAATGATATTTACACTAGGGGTTCTGAAGTATCTAACTCAATAGCTAAAGTAGGTACATAGAAAACTATCCGTCAGTCCGTGTATCTCTCCGTATATCACAGCAATTTTATTTGGAAACTATAAGAAACATTTTCACGAACTTAGGAACAAAGGTGTATTTTGTAAGCTGTGATAATTTTATAAAAATTACGTTGTTAGGGAGAAAATTCCATAACTTATATCAATGTGTCGTAACAATATCGATACTTATTACCTGCTCGTAAATAGATACTAGTTCTGTTCTGCTTTGGCGTCCTATTACTTTAACATATCACTTTCAACAATTGGCTAGCCTATCGATGAAACATATCAATCACCATCGTTATCAAAAACATTCCTACAATCTGACCACTCAAATATTCCAAGCTCCAGTGAATACCTACGTGGCTTCATTCTGAAACGTCTTATGTTACTACTAAACCTCCCTTCCATAAGCTCTTCTTCTAACGCTGGCTTATGCCAAATCAGAAAGGTGTTAAAACACTAAAGCTACGAAGCTTTATAAGCCTTTTCACTATAAAGCATATATGGAAATGTTCTATTGTGTATGGATTAGAGTATTTGCCTTATTTACATGGGATGTGGTAAACACTTTGCAAATGTGAGAGGAATCTGAGATTGATTCCCTGAATCTGTATATTTCTGGAAGCACCCTTAAAATAGGTTTCGTCTTGTTTTGATAGTTGTCTATAAAAAATAAAAATCATTTATTTCAGACCTTGAGTCCATACACTTACAACTAACTAACTTCAAACTAAAGTTAACTTAAAAACAAAGTTTTGTACGGAACTCTAATAATATGAGCTAGACTATAAATAGTGTTTGACAGGAGCCAGGCACATACACCGGTAATAACTACATACACTCATGTGTATGTAGCCACCAACGAGTGTACCCCGGCCCAGTGCGCAAGCAGCTGACTGTCCATCCTGTCCGCTATTACAGTCAGGAGACTGTTGCGACTGTCCCGCAGGCGCCGCAGTGCAGCCGCGCAGCGCGCGCGCATGATGGCCTATATATATATCTATTTATACTATACAATCGCCATTGAATCACTGCACCTTATAAAACAAAGTCCCCAGCCACGTCTGTCTGTTTGTGTGTATGTATATTATGTTCGCGATAAACTCAAAAACTAGAGTGATTCTTGAGGAAGGTTTAGGTGTATAATTTGTTGTTTTGTGAAACCCGTGCGAAGCCGGGGCTCGCTTGAAAATCAATAAAAGTGCATAGAAACAGAAAACATGCCATGCGCCATTGTTACCTATGGTACAATATACATTTTAATTTTGGAAGTTTAAATAAGACTTAAAATTCAAACATTAGTGGTCTTTTATTTTTTTTATCATTTCTACATATTTATTTACTGTCTATTTTATAATTATAAATTGGACATTTTCTTTCAATTTAACTAGATGACAAAATCTAACTATAAAATTCAATATGTCATCATCCCAATTAAAAGTTTCTAAAATTTTAAAGGTCCTCAAATATGGATTTGGTGTGTATGAAAGTCAATTTTCGACCAGTCGCTCGTTGGGTCGCAGTCAAGTCCTCTTCAAAATTAAGGTTCTACTCTAGTTGGCCTAAATTAGATCGAGATGAACATGTTGTACCTCTATAAGTAAATCAACATGTCCTTGTGTAAAGTGTCATTATCTGTCTCCGCATCTCGACCCGGACCCGGACGCGTCTGTGAATCAATTAACATGTTTACGGATGTCAGTCTAATACAACCCTCGTGAACAATGCATTCATTTAAAGGTCGAGGCTGAATAGAGGGAATGATGTACAGAATACCAGCAATTTTAGGATTTCGTGTGAAACATAAATGAAATGAATGAATAAATTCAAATTAATTGACCGAGCGTTACAGAAGGTCTCCGTTTCAGCTTGGGCAAAAATGCTTTCGTATATCCGGATGTTCTCCTCTACAGGTCACTTTTTCTTCAGTACATGAGATCTATTTTGGTTTATAATTTATGTACATATGTACTTAATAGTAGTGGCTGTTTTGATTCCTTTCCGTTAATGTGTTATTCGAATTCCGCTTCAGAAAACATAGGTAAGCCCTTTGCTGCTTTTACCCTGAATTTTCTACTAAAGGACATTATCATTTTTGTATTCACTTCGCCCGTCGGATAACTAAGTGCGAATAATACATGAACACTTAATAGTCATGAATTCGGCTGTAGTTAGCTGACTTAATTTGCTTTACTATTGAAACTGAGAACTCGAATTATCCTAATAGCCTACGAAGTTGAAATACAATGTAACGTTTCTGCTATAAAGATTAAAAGACCCTTACCCGCCTGCCTAACAAGATTGCTTATCTCATACAATAACAACGGATACAAGCACCTCTCAATTGCTCAGCTATCATTCAAAACACTACCCTAATTATATCACATATTTACCGAAACGGCCCGAATCATAACGATGTCCGCAGATTTAAACCCAACAAAGGCTAAACAAAGGGTCGGAAAACGGCCACTTCCTATTAGCCAAGGGATGGAAAATTTTGCGGATGGACCAATTTGCATGTTAACACAACCCCAGGATGTGATAATTGAATACTCGGATTTTCGAGTAATCCAGAATAGGTTTGAGCCAATCTGTCCGCCGTCAATTTTTAATTTGGCCGAAACTGGGACCTTTATTGAGATTGTGTAAATTTCGGTGAAACGTTTTGATATCCGCCGCATTAATTTTGGATGATTTAATCTGCTTTTTTACTTAAGACTGGGTTGGGAGGCACGGATTTACAGGATGGACCAAATATTTTATAAAATATCTATAAATATACAATCATCGAATTTAACCTGTCGTGAGACATACTAACATAAAAATAATACGTGAGTCTAAACCGTAAAGTTATTTGAAAAATACAATCGTATAACTGAAACAAACGTATTATCCTTAAAATGCTTTCCTTTGGGATACAAAAACGATCTGTGTCTATCTGTGGTTCTTATCTATCTTTGATAAGTGATAACAATCAATCTAGTAAGTAATTTGAAGACTATCAGCTCTTTTCGCAAAATGTTGTAAAGCATTTATGGGATAAAATGGTTTAAAATCTTATTTTATTATCTTAGGGGTTTTTTTAAATTATAATTTTATAGTTATTTGTCCGTCAGGATTAGCGAGGTCTTATTGTATTAAATTTTAAGCAAAATACTTCACATTTCCCACCCGTTTTCTACCTATCATTCATCATATTTTTCTCAACCTTTAAACTCGCGAGCCACGTACTACAGGGTGATAAATCTCGTGTCCAAACTCGCGCAGTTTATTCCAGTGTTTTATTAACGGGACTAGGATTTGTAGGTTATGTGGGTCAGTTGGGTTGTGTATCGGGTGCTTAGATCGTTAAGTATGAGCTTAGCTTGAGTTAAAGTAATGTAAGATACTAGACTATCTTAAGATAAGTATATACTTAATGGCGCAAAATAAATCTTACATTTACTTCATAGATATTTAAGACGATAGTGAACGACCGCTTCTCTGATGTAAACATAGTCCCCATTTTCCTCCCTGTATATTGACATTATGTAAAATATTTTTCCACTACAGCTTGTAAAGGCTCTCTTTCTTCGTCAAAAATTGTTTTAACCACAGGATTAGCAATGTAATTTGATGCAAATTTTGAGTTATTTCGGGGCTGCATTAATTATCGATAGGTATGTACGTAAAAGGGCGTTTTTTTTGTTGTCCCCTACACTTCTTTTTCAAATTTGAGATTTTTTATGTTATTTCTACTCAGAATCACGAGCTCTTTCTATCCTAATAGGAGAAAAAAAGTGTCCCAAAATTTCCATAAATTTTTCGATCTTTCCATTCCGCGACCGCCATACAAAGTCTATGAAAAATGGTGATGTAATGGAAATAAAAACCTTATGACACTTTTTTTCTCCTATTAGGATAGAAAGAGCTCGTGATTCCGAGTAGAAATAACACAAAAAATTCCAAATTAAAAAAAAATGGGTAAGAGGGACAACAAAAAAAAACGCCCAAAAGCTTTATAAAGATGTTTGACAATATTTCTAAGCTGATTCTGACCTTGCCCACTCGTTTCACAACAATTAAATCATGATAATAGAAACGATGGAGCTATTTGGCGCGAATACGAAATACCAATCACGTGCAGATGTCGTTGCGGGTGCAGGGTATTGAGACAAATCATATCAATCTAAGTCCCAGAAGGCAGTCAGGAACGAAGTGGGTTAAATGACAAGCGAAAAACTGCAGCGGTATCATGGTCGCGTTTTTATCACCTGTCATGCCATGCGTCCCTTTCGCACTTATATACTTGTTAGAACGTGACAGGCATATATACGAGTTTAAATTCAACAGTGGTTACTCAAATGAGTACGTCTGAATGTCTGTCAAGTTAAACCAGTTTGACAGCACTGGCTTCCCTCGAATGGTGACAAATGATAAAGAGCCGGCCATCTTAGCCCTTCTGGTTAAACTTTGCTGCTTTGTACTGTGAAGCTGAGTGGTACATGTAGGAAAACAAGTGCGAGTCGAACTCGCCCACTGAGGGTTACGTACTGTTTAGTATTTGTTGTTATAGCGGCACATATTAATCCATACTAATATGTAATTGACCGAAGCGTAGCGAAGGTCTACGTTTTGACTCGGGCATTTTGCTTTTGTATGTCCGGATGTTCTCCTCTGCAGGTCACAATTCTCAACCGATTCTTGTGAAATTTTGTGACCAGATTCTATGAGTAAATATTTTTTTTTGTCGATCCCGTTTTTGAAAATTTTCAAAAATGGAGGAGTTGTGATACCTCGCGCTTAAACAAATGTTCGTATCGATATCATAAGAGTATTTTCTTTTTGAGACATATTTACATAGTAAATGGCAAAAAATGCAGAAAAATTGTATTGCTGGTTTAGGCGGTATTTAGATATTTAGTTTGTACTCGAGAATGAGTAGCCGAATTTCGTCAGCTTAGCTATGAACTATCATGGCGCGTTTTGTAAACAATCGCTTTTTTTGTTTGCACACAGAAAGTCTGGGTTCGATCCCCAGTAAGACATAACTTTTTGTATTTTTTTTTCACTTAAACTTCGTATATTTTTTTTAATAAATTAAAATCTTTGTATTGTTAATTGATCAAACCGCTGTGTGGCGCTGTCATCGTGCACGGTCCCAATAAGCTATGCTCGCGAGGTCTACAGCTCACAGAGCCACTAGTAGGTATAAATGCGAAACTAGCTTTGTCTGTCTGTCTGTCTGTTACCTCTTTACTTTCGAACCGCCGAACCAATTTAAATGGAATTTCGTACTGGGGATTTTGGGTCTCGGGGAAGGACATAGGATAGTTTTCATCCTGGAAACTAACTCTTAAGGGGGAAGTGTATACTAATTCTACGCAGACGAAATCGCAGGCAGAAGCCAGTTCGTGGGTACCTACATAAAGCGGTCCTGGGTTAGAATCCTGGTAAGGGCATTTATTTGTGTGATTAACAAAGATATTTGTTCCTGAGTCTTGGGTGTTTTCTATGTATTTATGTATTTGTATATTACATATATATATCGTTGTCTGAGTACCCATAACACAATCCTTCTTAAGCTTACTGTGGGACTTAGTCAATCTGTGTAAGAATGTCCTGTAATATTTATTTATTTATAAAGTTAGAAATATATTTCATACGCTGTCGTTAGACCCTTGGGCCACCGGTCCTTGACACTGTGACCCACATATCTGATAATTAAGAGCGCGCAGGCACCTGGCACGGCCAGTAATGAGCCAGAATTGCCACTTTCATTGCAAATGCTAGTTAAGCTTTTGGTTCTAAAGCATTTTGATGAAAATTTAATTATTGGATGAATCGTGAAAAATATGAATCATCATCATCACTAGATCCCACTGCTAAGCATAGGGATATCTCACAAAGGGTTTAAGAGGATTATGGACGACCGCTTCTTCATACGAACGAATTTCCCATTTTCCTCGCTGAGAATCGTCATAATGGAAAATAAATTTACGGACACTTCCTCTTTTTCCTCTAAATTTCCTGTAAATTTGTCTATGCGTATATTTTGGGTCTCTATTGGTTCCCATAAATTTTTTGTTCCGATTTTATCAGTCCATAACGTTTTCCATCATAATTTTTATTTGTCATATTGTCAATAGTCATAAAATTTAACAATAAAAATTGGAGTTCCGATTTTTGCAGGTCATCATTATTGTTAGTCATAAAATTTGTTACTCATAATATTCAAAGTCCAGATGGTATACTATTACATAATGTTGAAAGCAATAAACTTGATTATAATAATTGTTGTAAGGTCTTTTATCGCAGGTTATAATGATAAGTAGTAGGTCTCTGTTGCTTTCCATAAATATTATGTTCCGATTTTTTTAGTCCATAACGTTTTCCATCATAATTATTATTAATCATATTATCATTAGTTATAAAATTAAACATTATAAATTTCATTTCTGATTTTTGTAGGTCATCTTTATAGCTAGCCATAAAATTTGTTACTCATTATATTATATTATCCTTCGATCAACACGGGCTTCCGACACGTCGGAAGGGATAGGCCCAAGTGATATCTTGACATTCAAATCATTCTGCCATTTTTCGCGGGGGGGCACGTGCACACAGTCGCACTTCTCACACACTTACATACAAAATCCAATCTGTAATGACGTCACAAATACATAGAAAATGACACCCTACACAGACAAATCTGGCTCGATCTGTTTTTGTGTACGGACGAATCACAAGTGTCACAACACGCACACTAACACATTTTCGTCAAAGAATTTTATTGTTTTCTGAGAGATGAGAAGTCGGATTTGTCACTCGACCGATCCGCAATATGTACTGGGCGAGAAAAATCGATAAATCCAGCAATTACATGAGACTAAAATATAATAATTGAGTTTAAATGTAATTAAACGTATGACATGTAAAAAAATATTACATGTGAAATGTAACACCTTTTTGTAAATTTGATGTCCCCGACCTCTTTTTACAACAAAAAACCGAGCAATAAGGCATTTTTTCTGCTGCTGTGTTTACTCGCGCGTCTGGACTCGGTCTAGTTTAAAATCCGAGCGCAACTAGACTATTGATGATTATGTTCATAAATCATATGGATATCAGTTTCTGACTATCGAAATTCGAAGCAATAAATATATGGGAAACAAAGGGATCCCTACTGAGGGGGGGTAACTTATTAAGCCATTCCGTCCCGCCAACGAGTCGACGGAACCCCGCTACGCGGGGCTCCTATTTCTGCTCTGAGGGGCACAAGGTAACTAACGAACCCACCTGAGGAAACAGGTTTTTTTTTGTTTGGCTTACTGATTTCCCCGCCAATACTTATTTTTCATGTAGCTTATTAAGCCATTTTGGCCCGCCAACGAGTCGACGGAGCCCCGCTGCGCGGGGCTCCTATTTCCGCTCTGAGGGACACAAGGTAACTAACGAACCTACCTGAGGTAACAGGTTTTTTTGTTTGGCTTACTGATTTCCCCGCCAATTCTTATTTTTCATGTAGCTTATTAAGCCATTTCGGCCCGCCAACGAGTCGACGGAGCCCCGCTACACGGGGCTCCTATTTCCGCTCTGAGGGACACAAGGTAACTAACGAACCTACCTGAGGAAACAGGTTTTTTTGTTTGGCTTACTGATTTCCCGCCATTTCTTATTTTTCATGTAGTTTATTAAGCCAATTCGTCCCGCCAACGAGTCGACGGAGCCCCGCGCGGGGCTCCTATTTCCGCTCTGAGGGACACAAGGTAACTAACGAACCTACCTGGGGAAATAAGTTTCTTTTGTTCTAATTCGTTTCTATACTGATCGCTTAAGACGTAATTTACATTAGGTAAAATCGGGAGTCTTTTATTATTTCATAACGTTTTTCATCATAACTTTAATAAGACATATTATCGAAAATCATAATGAAATGAACTTTGAAACAAGTACCTAATAGTAGAGAGAGTAGAGTAATAATGACATAATATGAAGGATGTTATTGATTTGGTTTCTTAGACGTAATTCATTTTAGTCATTAAAACGATAATGATTAACGACCAATTAGTCCGTTAAAATATATGCCTGAAAGTATTTCTGAATAATTATTGATACACCTTTGAAGGTTATACTCATCAATTTTATAATGTCTGTGATTTGTGTGTTTAATATTATAGCTCTTTATTATTATAAATAATAAACATTATACTTGACAAATATTATGACTATTGATGTCTATGTCCATAAATCATAAGGATATCATTTTCTGACAATCGAAATTCGAAACAGTAAGTTTATGGGAAACAAAGGGATGACATTAAAAAGATATGATTAACGACCATTAGTACGATGAAATATATGCCTTAAAATATTTCTGAATAATTATTGATAGATCTTTGAATGTTATACTCATCACTTTTATAACTTTTGTGATTATAGTGTTTAATATTATAGATCATTAATATTAGAACTATGAAACGTTGTACTTAACAAAAATTATGACTATTGATGATTATGTCCATAAAAAAAAATCTAAGTATCGAAATTCGAAGCAATAAATATGTGGGAAACAAAGGGATCCCGTATATTTTTACACAATTTACTGTACCTATAATAAAGATAGCTTGACCCCTTTGTTTGACTTTTTTCGTTTTTTTTTTTCATTCTAACAAACAATCGATCTCACCGCACAAACGCTCCCGTATTAGTAGGCTAATTTAGTAGATAGCGCGACCGCTTATTTATTTGCGCTCATAATTACGACGAGTACAGTATCTACTCGTGAAAATATAGGCACATAGGGTATTTTACTATATTTAAAATAAATTATTGTACACCACGCATGAAAAAAAACACCAGAAGATTAATAGAGAAACGTAGACAGCAGTTATTTTTAGTCACATTTTCTATTTTAAAACCCGTATAAAACTGTAAAGAGTAAGTAGGTAATTTGATTGTGACGACACATGCTTGTGTTTCATATTAATAAATTCCATAGTAGCAAATCGTTTTCACAGTTCGAAAAAAGAACCTGATTTGACTAGTAGTCAAATATGCGTTAATTTAATAAAACGGTGTAGAAAACAACTCATGAGGCTCGAATAGAAGCATTTTACGAGTAAAATTGCGCCTATGTGTAGGTAACCTCATACTCTTTGTAAACGCTTCATAGTGCAGTCTCTGCGTAGTCTGTGATTGCATTACAAAAGTCCTACATATACATAGGAAGAGGAACAGACGTTCCGTATTGCAGGCCAATCAAAGTAAGACGTAGTTTAGGGCATCGCTGGAAATCACTCGAATCCCAGCTATGCAGCAATGCATTTTACAGAGAGCCACTCGCCCGTAAGGGTCGAGTTTCTGATTTTAGGTTTCGTGTATGTTTATAGGCATGGAGTGAAATGGAGCTGGTCAATGTTGGGAATATCAGGCCAATTCGAACCAGGGATGGTGCGGACATCCGCATCTGCATCCGCAACCGCGGAACTTCCGCATTATTTTCAACATCTGCATCTGCATCCGCATCCGCATAAAATCGATGCGGAGCTTATGCGAATGCGGATGTCGAACAAGTCGGTACAGGAACGTCTTAGCGGCGGCGTAAGTGCTAGGTAATTTCGTCATTACCTATAACGAAATCGTCTAGATCGAGAAAAGTCGGCCAAGTTACTGTTTATTAAGTATAACGCACCTATATTTTTGCTCAAATACTAAATGTTTCGTTTTTTTTTTAATAAAAAAATACTAAAAATATAATATTTGACGTTTCCTAAGTACCTAATCTTAACATCCGCATCCGCATCCGCATCCGCGGATGTGAGCCTTTAAATATCCGCATCCGCATCCGCATCCGCGGATGTCAAAAAATCTGCATCCGCAACATCCCTGATTCGAACTTATACTGACATCAAAATGATGTTTGATTGAATCGTGTTATGTATTTGCTTATCGTGCGTCTCGCACAAGTACGAGCCAATTAACTCAACGGGGTCCTTAACACCAGTTAATCATGCATACATCACAAAGGTTGTGACCTCAGGCAAACTATCCGTTCCTAGAATTAATAACTACTACGAGGATAGAACCCTTAGGAAAATAATTCCATACTTTGCTTAATAGTTTGCCTGAAGGTAAGGTATTTAATAATAAATTATATAATTTAAAAAAATCATTACCATAATAATATTGTAGTAATTAATTACCTACTATAAGTTATTTAACTTACATAACTAGATGATGACCCCACAATTGGAGTTTGCAATCCGGATCCGAAATGTATGAAATTATCCGGATCTGGATCCGGATCCGCGGATATTCCCATACATTTCGGATCCGCCGTGCAAACCCTGCCCACAATCAAAGTCATTATTGGGTTTTGCGGGGCTGTGACTATATTTAAGAATATCACTGTATTTTATAAAAAAAAAGTAGGAGTAGGTACCTATGCCTACCTCTACTTACAAATCACCTGTACTTATAATGATTCTCCATATTATTTTTGCTAGGTTTATAAAAACAAAACCTAAAGTCTATTTTTTTATTCGGTAGACTGAAATGACAGTTAATAGTATGAAATGACATTTCATGTTCATACTATTAACTGTCATTTCAGTCTACCGAATAAAAAAATAGACTTTATATCTTATTGGTCTTGCCTGACAAAGAATCAAATATCACCAAGGGACTTGCTAGTTGTCCCGGTGTCAAAATTGACGTGCGACATGAAATATGGCGCGCGTCCCGTGGCGCGATGACGTCATCCGTCAATTGCCCACTTTTTGCGCGCCTCCATTTTGGAAATTATTCGGAATTCGAACGATCCGTTTTCTGTGACGTGAGTGGATTGGTATGGCTGGTTACTTTTTTCTAGGCTGGCACCAATATAACTCTATTAGGGAATGGGAAATATGTAATACCTCAAGTAGAATATAGAAATGGTTTTGTAAAAACATCTGATGTTTTTTGTCTGATTATTTTCGGCAAAAAAGAAAGTTTTTAATAGTTTCTCTTCATCTTAGGGCATTTTTCGTTATTCTCATGCACATTCAACACATGTGTGGCTTTTGCCATCAGTTTGGCACTGACATAAACGCCACCGAGAACGTAATTTACTTTCTATACATCTCGCTCGGACTAATTTGCGGGTACGTATATAGTTCCCGTTAGCGTATATGTCAGTTTTGACACTGTCAGTGACTCATGGTACGGGCTCTTGCCCGCTTAGCAACTTCTGCTATACTGACTGTATACTCAGTCGAAGGCACGGGAAAAAGCTAGTCTAAAATGTTCTTGTAAACTTTATCTGTGTTTGTAGGTACACAGTTAAGTTTGGGGATCGAACGAGAGCCAATAATATAGGGCAGATCCACCAAATGCAAGTTCAGCGAAAATTAATGTTTTCGGAGAAATCATCTATTTTGTTCTCTCGCTGAGCCACGCTAACGCAAAGTTTCGTAACTCTTTTATTTAATAAAGTATACATTTAATATTATTATGGGTGCTTCCCATGCTTCCTGTAACAGGAGCAATAAATTAAACTGTGGGCTGTACTCCTCAAACTAACCAACATTTGTTCAGAAACTTTTGAAAATAACTCATGTTTTGATTTTTATTACACTTTTAAGTTTATTCTAAGACGCAATGTATTGCAAATTTTGTTATGTTTAAAGCGTGACAAGCAACGTCAAACACACTGATGTCAGCGTACATTGAAGGCAATATTTATTTTGTATGAAAAAGAGGAAGTCTATAGGATTCATAATTTTTAAAAGTTGCTGAACAAATGTTGGTCAGTTTGAGGAGTACAGCCTTTAGTTTAATTTATTGCTCCTGTTACAGGAAGCATCCTGTATAAGATCAGTCGAAAGTTATTTTTTTTACTAAAAATAATCATTTATTTAGTTTTAATTCATGACCCATTTTGTTCCTTGTCACAGTGACAATATTATAGCATGAGGTCTCTAGCGACGTTCATATTTATTGGCACTGTAATAAGGTACGAAATGGGTTGTACATTAATACTTTCGACCGTACTTACTAACAAACGAAATATCGTAGAAAGGCATATTTGTTATATCTTTGAATTAGAAACTATACGTTTCGAGATATTAAAGTCCTAAAAAACATTTCCCATCCCAAAAAAGTCCAAACGGCTTTTAAAATACAAATTTTACAAGTAAACCGAAAATAGCCAATTACTAAAAATAATTAAACGCAAACTTCAATCAGTACATTCCTTGCTCGATTGCTCGATATTTTGGCTACCCAAATCAATACAAGTGCGAATAGCTCCCTAGGGTCCAATCATCGGCCTTTGCCACCGGAATTAGGTTAGGGAGCTATGTAGTAAGCAACATTTGACTGACTATGTGTGGACCGTACGTCTATGCAATACGGGTTATGTAAAGTCAGTTAAATGTGTGGACGGTACCAGTGGCGGATTTCCCATAAGACACAGTAGGCTCGAGCCTAGGGCGGCGAGATATTAGGGGCGGCAAATTGTGGCAAAAAAATCGCTGATAAGAAATAACACAAAATTAGGCCAGGCAACCAATTCTCAAAAAAAGGTATAGAGGGAAATGCTTGGAACACAATTTTTGACTTCGTAACTTTGTTTGAACTAGACTAGTTAGGAGGTGAACATATCAAAAGTCCCCGGCCGTAGCCCTTGAGCCGGGGGAAGAGGGAGGTTTGAAGGTCCTATTTTTCGGTTTTTCGCTTATATCTCGGAAACGGTATACACCCACTTGCCAGAATTTCATTTGCCATAATTTCATCTGCCATAATAGTCAACAGCCATTATATTGTTTCCCATAATTACATATGCAATACTTATTGTTTACTATATTAGTCACGTGCCAGAAACTTTGTTTCCCATAAAATCAATTTCAATTATTTCATTTGTCATCATCATTGTAAGCCATAATTATCACTAGCCATAATAAAATTTGCCATTCAAATTGCTTCCCAGAAAGTAGGTTAGGTTAGGTTAGCTCCGCTTCGCTTCGCTCCCGCCTTAGATTTCGATGTTAGGTCTTTTTTTTTGCGCGCCTTGCTCCGGCTCTTAGGGCGAACTGCGTAATCGTAATCGTATGCCATAATTATAGTGACTAGATAGATTCGGGGAAAAAACATTATTTAGTATGGCGTTTAAATATTCTATTAAATAGTATTATTACAATTAATAATATGGACAACAACACGTATGGTACTCGTACGTTCTGGAATCTAATAATCGGGTAAACAAAGAGTACGTCACATCATTTTGATGGTAAACAAACAATTCGGGCAAATGAAATCCTGCAAATAAAATTCGGGCATATGAGTATTATTTTATACAATTTTCGGACAAACAATAGACAACCCTCGGAAACTATGCGTTCTAACGACTCATCATTGTACAAAATGAAAGCTGATTAAATTTGCTACAAGTTTTATTTAGTACAGTTTTTCGATATCTTGAGGGCCCTCCACAGTTGTACGCGAATCGCGGCGCGAAGCCGCGAACGCGAGTGTGGCGTCGATTTCACACATTGTTCACGCCTTCGCGCCTTGTTCCCCGTTTTTTGTCGGTTTTTCGGCCAGCGTCAAAGGAGGCGCGAAACGCGAACTTGCAAGACTCCACAATACACACTATTTTGGCTCATCAGTTGCAAGATAAATATTAATTCTAATATATATAGCGGCTATATTTTACGGTTTTACAACAAAACAAAATGGAAAAATAGCTACAGCAAGTATGATGCCTTAGATAAATGACAGTTAAACTCGATCAGCTGATGCTTTTCAGCCATCTTGGCCCGAACTAAACTGCGAAATCACCGAGAAGTTTGCGAGTGTGGAGTCATACGTCAACGTCGCGATATGTTCGCTCGGCGAAGTCGCGCCGCGATTCACGCACAATAATCTGGAGGGGGGCTTGTATGGCCCTCCACACTCGTGCGCGAATTGCCGCGAACGCGAGTGTGGAGTCGATTTCGCAGATCTGCTACACTGTTAAAATCTTTCGGGTTCCTTTTCTCGTGAGCACCGTGAATATTATTGATGGAAATTTAATGCAAAATTATAGACATTCAAGAGCGGCTATCTCAAAAACTAAACAAGATACCTATCGAAAAACTCGACTGTATAAAACGTGTAGCAAATTTAATCAGCTTTCATTTTGTATAATGATCATGTCACAACGACGCATAGTTTCTAAGATATTATAAGCGAAAAACCGAAAAATGGAACCTTCAAATCAAACCCCCCCTACCCGCGCTCAAGGGCTACGGCCGGGGACTTTTGATATTTTCACCTCCTAACGAGTCCAAACAAAGTTACTAAGTTAAAAATGTGTCCCAAGCATTTCCCTCTATACTTTTTCGTTGCCTGACCTAAATGTAGTCAATATGATGGGTGCTGATGCTGAAGGGGCGGCTACAGGGTCTGAGCCTAGGGCGGCAAAGACTGCAAATCCGCCACTGGACGGTACGGCAGGCAACGTTGAATGCCAGATATTGGACTTTCAATAACTTGTTCGGGGTGTCAGAGCTTTAAGTGTGACTCATATTAGACCGGGCCGTGTCCGGGCCGGAGCTTCCGGCGCTTTGTTTTCTATGAAAAGCATCACGTGATCACCTGTCATCTGTCATAGAAAAGTAAGCACTGGAAGATCCGGCCCGGACACGGCCCGGTCGAACGTGAGTCATCCTTTACTGCTCATTCTCGTATGCAGGGTGTCGTGATCAGTACAACGGCCGAACTTGCCTACGAAGCTGGAAAGCCAGGGTTCGAATCCGGGCAAGAGCATTTATTTAAGTGTTTATCAATTTCGTCATAAATATTTGTGTCTGAAATATTGATGTTTTCTATGTACGTATTTAAGTACCTGGTATTTATATATCATTTTTATTTATTTTTATAATGTAAATGTAGGTAGGTACATATATATTCGTCATCGTCTTTAGTAGGTACCCAATAATAGGCATACTTATTTGGTTATTGTGTGACACAAAAAATATAATATATAAATAAAAAAAATATTAAAACAATCATTTCCATTTAAACTAAAATTTATTATACTTAGGTACCTACATTTTACTAGGCTTGGCTTGGCTCTAGGAGCCAGGCCTCGCGATAAAAACTATTCTATAAAACTTACTTCCGATTTCATATTAGAAACCATTACAGACTTATAATATTTAAAACTTTCGCGTTTTGAACACATATTAACTTACCTACATATATAGACGAGTCTATCGCGAAATTTATTTTATTAGGTACCTACTTACTTTTATTTACCGACGTTTCGACACAGGTTTCGTGCGCGCGGCTAACTGATGTCCCAGCAAAATGTCAAAACAGATTAGATTTTTGCAACTACCCGACGATAACTATTAGAGACTTTCCCGCCCGAATCCAATTTTATGAAAATTTTGAATACTTACTATATATACCTACTATTTCGCAGTTCAATGATTCAAAATAATACTTCAGATATATTTATCAAATTATCATCAACATAAAGTAACCTAAATAAAATTAAAACTACCTACAAAACTAAAACTACTACTTAAAAAAGGAAAACTAAAAATCTATATCTAAAGAGGGCCCCTGGGGCATAGTACCAAAGTACTTTATGTTGTTTATATTTCTTGAAATAAATATATTTTAAAGTAAAAAAAAAATATCATCAAAAGTCGTGACAGAAAAAATAGTTCTCGAAAAAATGCAAATAGATGACTACACTATGACATTTGGTCAGGATTTTTAACATACGGTTAAAGATAATATATAAATCACCGAAGCCGACCAGCTGCTTGTGATGCAAAAGAAGTGTGTCCGTATCCTAGCTAATGTGCGTATCCCAAACAGTTGCCGCCCATACTTTATTCAATATAGGTTGTTAACCTTGCCTTGTATTTATATATTACAGGCTGCTCTTTTTGTTCGGGAAAATCCATATTTATTTACTGTAAAACAAGACAAGGAAAACACTAGAACACAGTATAGAAATAAATTACTATTACCAAAGACTAACCTAGAGATGTGTAAAAATAGTCCCCAATATAAATGTATTTTAATCACAAATAAAATTCCCAATTATATTAAGCTAGAAACTCGAAACACAATATTTAAAAACAAGTTAGTAAAATTAATCGATAAATGTTATTATTCGGTTAAGGATTTTCTTAATGACGATAGTTTATAAAATCTATTTTTTGTAATACTTGTATTAATAATTGTTATTTATAAATGAATCCAAACTTTAGGTTATTTAGTTTTTAAGTTAATGTTGTGTGCCCTTACAGGGTGTCATGGTCTGACTTGTATTTTATTGTATAACATCTGGATTTACTTATGTACATGACTTTACAACAAAATAAATGAAAATGAAAAAAAAAATACTGACTATTTATAGTGAATAAAAATAACGAAAATTATATAGAATTAATCAAAATACAAAAAAAAAATACAAAAAAATACAAAATCGTTTATTTGTCCAACATAGGTATGAATAGTACATAAGTACAGATCTTATAATATTACTGTTGTATCACTATGTTGTGCCGTGAGGCGTACAATTCATAAAAATTAGCATATTACCCAACGTACCTATGCCTAATAAGTAAAGTTTATAACAAATATATCTTCGTGCATTCTTAACCTAACGACTAATATGTTGAATTTGTTTTTACATTATTTAGATAAAATTAACAAAACTTACCAAAACAGCCGCCAAAAACTTACACAGCAAAAACACTGAAAATCACAAAAATAATCACCAAATTGCAATGAAAAGTTACTAAATAAAGAGAAACATTGAGTGACGCTAATGCGTACGAACTAACAGTACTTTAAGTTGAGTACCCGAAGTTTCGAGAAGGCTTTTAGAGGCTTTTGCGCGGCGTGCGCTCGACTGGGCGGGCGGGAAGATACTGGCTTTCGCCGCCCGCCCAACGTGCAGTTTGCAGTTTGTTGCATTTTGGTGCTTTTAGCAATTATAATTACCCGTTTTTGAGTAAACTGGTAAAGCTAGGCAATAATTTAAGTGAATAGTCTTGACTGGATACTGATATTTCTTGATTTAAGGACGTAATTATGTAAGTGGGTCTTTACAAGGACCTTTTCCTTTCATATCAAAACTGAATAGACTTAAGTACATATTGTGCAGGCAATTTATTTATATTTTGTTAACGGCAATTTATTTATATTTTGTTAACGACTAGCAAAATACCTAATATACTCTGTCTGTGCCTGATATTGGTAAATTGTGTGAACTTGTAAATATTACTTCTATTATGTACCACTTTTTATGCAAAATAAAGACATTGATTGATTGATTGATTGTGTGTAATATTCTTAGTCAGTAGAAAAAGGCGCGAGATTCAAATGTTCTATAAGAGGACAACCCTTTGCGCAAACATTTTATAAATTTTCCGCCTTTTTCTACTGGCGGAAATGGCTTGCTATAGTTAGTACGATATGTACTTATTTTCTACTGAAATAAAAAACAATGAAAATTATATCACAACGCATTACTGTATTACCTACCTATGACTTTTCAATCTTCCCTAAAGTACTGTTCGACTTCAGACTGCACCAGCATTACTGCTGCAGCGCGACATTACTGCCAACTGCATTGCTGCAGCAAATGTGAAAATCGCTGCCCGGGAATTTGACATTTGCGATGGCAATGACGCTCCGCAACAGTAATGCTAGTGCAGGCTGAATCCAGACGTCACATTAGGCTCGTAATACAGCCCCGAAAGAATCGAAGCCTTAAATTAAAGCCTCAAAACAGAAAATTCCACGTACCCATTTGACGTGCCTAAGAATGCAAATCGCCGTGCGGCCTATAAATCCCAGGTCATATTTATTCGGGCCTGCTTACTCTGATTGGTCCGTATTTGCTCCCGATTTATCGCCATGGCCTAATTTATGTTTGTAAGTAAACCCGTGCTTTGTTGCGGCTTGAGTGTCGGGCCGTGTGTTATACAGGGTGTTTTAATTAATAGGGCAGGGAGATAAAATCAGAGACCTTAGCTGTTCCAATGTAATTTGTCTATGCTAGTGTAATGTGCTATTATTGTTGTTATAAGTATTATTGGTGTTAGTCTAAGTTTCGTGACGCATTGGTTTAGCTGTAAAGTCATGTAAACATTATCAATAAAAAAAAATTGCAATCCCAATTGCCGATCTGGCCATGTCGGTATTAGTAGCCGATGGTCCTGGGTTCGAAGCCTGGTAAAGGCATTTATTTGTGTGATGAGCACAGATCTTTGTTCCTCAGCCGTGGGTGTTTTTCTATGAATTTAAGTATTTGTATAATTATAAATGTCATTGTCTGAGTACCCACAACACAAGTCTTCTTGAGCTTATTGTGGGGCCTATTCAATTTGTGTAAAGATGTCCTATAATATTCATTTAACTATTTCCCTTATTTCCCTTATTTTTTCATAGTAACTAGATCCCGCGTTGCCGCGTCTAACGATATTAGGAGTTCTAGTAAATTTACGGCGCTGGCTTTCTGTTCACACGGATTACAATAAAAATTACTCTTCACTACGTATGTTAATTTTATTTTTATCATGACTACTGGAACCCCTTTATGTACAGTCACCACACGGGATTGTTACGCCATTTAGGATCCTAGCTAAATTGGTTGTTCCATACTTACGCTATGCAATGTCCAATTTAGCTAGAACCCTAAGTGGCGTAACAATCACAGATCGTGACTATGCATTGCCAATTTGGTTTTTAATTTATTTTTATATGCACTATGGGCGCTAACTGCCTGAAATGAAAGCTTTTTATTTTAATAATTATTTTGTCTATTTTACTGCCCTACTTGTATTATACTAAGCTCCTAATCCCTGTATTACATTGATATATCGACTTCTGGGCCAACCAGTGTGATATGACCCCGCGATCTATGACAACTATGCTTAGAGCCTGAGGAGCCTGCACTCGAGCCTGAGGAAGGACCCCCGAAGGGCCCGAAACATGTCGCCAATAGCGACTAAAAAGTCAAGTGAGTGAAACCGTTGTCGTATAAACAGTTTGAACTATGCTTAGGTACAGAGAGTGCTAATACTGGTCGACTTGAGCTGTTATCTCGCTCGTGTATAGGAATGACGCCCCATGAATTAGGGAATCGGGATTTTCGGGTGTCGGTACAATGAGATCATATCTCATTGTACCGACACCCGGGGAAAATCGGGATTTCGGGAATCAACCTTTTATTGGGGAAACTGTGAACGAAATATGATAACAGTCGCATTACAGAGATCGTAGATATAGCTGCAATACTCGACATTACTGTTGTGCCGCTGTATCTGTCAAACTCCTTGATTAAATGAGTGACGTTCATCGCAGCATTACTGCCGCGTTACAACAATCGCTTTCAAATTCGCCGAATACTCTCCCAAAAAACAAGGCGTACATTTTAATCGTTCCGCAAATTAAACCCAACAATAGTAAGCAACAAAAGAAACAAAATGGCAGACTATTCCATTCCTTACCGGCAAGAAAAGACTTTCCATTAGCGGCCTGTCACCGCGCAGGAAAGAAACACGCAAGAAAGAAGCAAAAAGAGGCAACAATACGGATTACGATTATATCGGCCGGGGATAAATGGTGCTGAGTGAGTTTCGAAAGTTTTTTCGAGACGAACGAGAAAAGTACAAAAATAATTAGTTTTTAGAGGCAAACTCTCATGCCTATTACGTTCCCAGGTTGTTACCTACGAGTACCCTACAAATATTAAATACCTAATAGGTAAATGAAAAATCACAATGTAATTTTTATCAGCTAATAAATTAAACCTCAAAAAGATTACATTATTTCTAATTCATACCAACCCTCTGTAAGATACATTCCCTACACCTCCAAAATGAATATCACCTAATAAAATTAGCGGTACGATATCACCACATTACTCTCCAAACCTCTCATCTTAATATACCATTTCATTCCAATAGAAACCTTCTGCTAGTTGCAGTAAGGTACAAATTTGAGTTAAATTGGGAACTAGATAGGGGGTCTAATAAATAAATGGTCGATATCTAAGCCAATTTATTCACATCAAAGCAAAGGCGATAAGGCAAGAGTGCTCGAAACCAAAGGGCTTACCTCCTTTAGGGTATTCCTATCTTTTGACGAGGGGCAGTTGAGTCGATCGCTCTTGCAAACCAATAGAATCTTTTTAAGGTTCAATAGAACCTTTAAACGAGCAAATCTTGCATATTTATATATTTCGGGGATCTCGGAAATGGCGATTTAGATGAAATTTTCTATATAAGGGAGGAACGAAAAATCGATCTAGCTGGGTTAATTATCTCTAGAAAAACGCGCATTTTTTAGTTTTATAAGCCTGGCCATGTCATTGCACGACTGGCTTCGGCTAAGGCGACAACCATAGGTTGGAGCGAGACACAGCGATCGGACCTTTCGTTCCCACCTATGGTTGTCGCCTTAGCCGAAGCCAGTCGCGCATTGTCGTGGCCAGCGCGTAAGCTCCATGAATTTTTCGGCTCTTAAGACCTTTTGGTCGCGTGGTGCAGGTTCATAAACTCGACTCATCAGAGCTATATGAATACGGTAATGTTTCTGTTGTTTGTAAAGCTTTGATGTTGTGGTATTGGGGGCTTAAAAAGTTTATTTTTACAAGCCTTGGGCGTCATGTCTTTAATAAGGATACTTAATTTACTAAGTAGAAATGATAAAGAATATTAAATGTAATTTGTAATGTGGGCGAAATATACCTAGGTAAATAATTTATAGTTTCAACAAGAAAATAATTACAAACAGTTGCTTTAGACAGCATTAATCATAACTAAATGTCTTAACCTACTACGACTCACGGTCCTAGTTAAAGAACTTATTAATTTCGATCAAAAATCATTTTTAATTGGAACAGAGTTTTTGAATTTTTTATTTAGTATGGCTTAGGAGTCTAATGACAGACACTACTAACTAGTCAACAAGTGGGTTTAACAGAAAAAAAATAGTTGATTATTTGTTAAACGACGCACAAAATCCGTAAATAGGGATACAAGAGGCATTTAAAGCGTATTCTGCAGTGCTAGCACGCTTCCGCTCCAGTAGCGCGTTATTCAGTTATTGACGTATGAAGGCTCCCTTTGTGCTGTATGCTAACCCTGCCCTGAGCAGCGAGTGGTCGAAACTAGTGCGAAAATTCATAATGGCTTTATAAGTATAGTGTTTATTTTATAATCATGTTAACAAACCACTATACAAATTTCGTAAATTACGCATTGTAGGCCATATTGGTAACAGATCTGTATTTGTTTAAAAAAAAAACCTAAATAGAAATGATCGTGATAGTGAACTAATTTTTTTTACAAAAGTCGGTAAAGGGCACAGATAGATGGGAAGCAATCATTTCCCTCTATGTGACTAAAAGATGGGGACATATGAGAATATACCGAAATATAAACTAGCAAACCGCTCCTAAACCTTGGCCACTTGAGTCGGTAGGTAGGTACAAAGGCGTTATTCCAATTGTATAGCGCGCTGACTTAAGTCCTCAGTCACGTCTACGTGGTTTCTACTGATATGCCTTCTAGACAGCGACGGATAGTGCGCTTGTGATATTGTTCATACTCGCTATAGCTCTTTAAGAACAGACATTGGTCTGCCTGTAGATATGCTCAACTCATCCAACAGTTCCTTGCAATCGTGTGCACAATTGTTACAGCTATGGAAGTCATAACTACACTGGTTTGCCTGTATGTATGCTCAACTTGCCAGCAACGGGAACCATAACTCCCCTGACAGACGGTACAAAACGGTGTCTTTATCTGTCATGACAGGTGACAGATTACGGGCCGCGGGCGTTACGCAAATAGTGACAGGCAAGGATACGACGGTTATGAGATAATTCTGACTCGGCGTTAGGGTAAAGTTCATGGGTTTATGCGGGAATACAACTTTTCTTGTCATTCGTTGCCGGTAACGTTCCTCTGGTGACCCAGGCGTGGCTCACTTCACGATTTCGTCGCGTCGCAACAAGTACCTAAAAGTACATCCGTTCCACACCAATTTCGGTGGCCAGCCACAAGCCGCGCGTGGCGCTTGCGCCACCTTGCGGTCATATCTGTCCTAATCGTAACAGACGCGTTTTGTTAGAGAGTGAATCTTCTGTACCTAGTACTATTATTTATTCTGTGCCCATGGGTCTATCTGAAAACCCTAATTATGTGGTACATATTTCCCATTTTAAATTTTCTAAAAATGAAATAGAAGATTTTTTTATACAAGTGAATCCTCAAGCTGGTTGGTTGAGAAAGATAGAAAGGACAAAATAAGTGAAAGAATTATATAATTATTATGATAGAAAAATGTGTTGGACTAAAGGCAATCGACAAAAAGATCAGCCTAAAATAATCTCCGTCATCCAATACGATATTGGTTAATTCAAAAATCCCTTGAGAAATTATAAAAACAATTTTCTTCGCCCACGTCGCAAATCCTATTTTAAACAGTAAATATCTCAAAGGGAGCTTAAGAATTAACAGTGTCACTCTTCGTATCCTGAAATTGTGAATTTACTTCCCTATCCCTTAATAAAAACACCAACTGTCACCCTTACACTTCGGAGACTCCCGTGTCACGGATAAACCACAGAAAAAGCTGTATACAGTGCTGTGCTTGTCTTTTATACAACAGTGGTGGCAATCAACATTATAGCCTAATTTATGTTAAGTGGATGTAGGCCATCGGTGCTTACAATTTCATGAATGATTGTGATAATGGATAAAAACTACCCTACGTCCTTCTCGGGGTCTTAAACTATCTCCATACAAAAAAAATATCGATTTATGTCGATTCAGCGGTTTAAGTAACTTTCGCATATGTATTATTTTAGTTTAACTTTGAAGTATTGTGTAATTATCTTTTAGGACAAGTACCTATGCTATTGTAAAATTTTGTATTTAAGTATTACTTAAATTATACATTTCTAAATAAAGTAATGTGTTATAATACATTTAAAATATACGAGGGGTTTACGATACTTTTTCGATTTGTCCCGGTCTTCAGCTCGTACATTTTGTAATATTGTATTAAATAGTTTTGACTTGAGAAAAATCACCAATAATTCTATACTGTCCTTTCTTTCTTAGAAAACGCACCTAATTAAAGAATTACCAGTATTTTTTTCCAAGCAAGATTGTTAAAGGTCATAATAGTAACTAAATAACTGTATAAAGTCAAGGCACTGTCCAACTTTTCTGTAAATACTCATACGCCAACGAAGGAGACGTCTACCAAGAATTTAATATCTCAGGATCGATCCCAGCGAAATGTTGAATTCTGATTTTTAGCGATTCTTGAATGCATGGATTCGTGTATGGCCGCAGATTCCTATTCTTTTTCGTTTGACCGTTCGAAATAACCGGTTGTGTTTTGTTCGGAATGTATTTTATTCTGAATTCGAAATTTGGAATTCTTGTCGTTATTTTGTTGAGGGAAAATATTTGAGTTTATACTTTAATCAAATCTCAAATCTGTTGACACCATGAGCCCGGTTCAGATTTAATAGTTTGCCATGATTTTGATCTTATTTTGATACGACCTCAATCACGCTGATTGGTCATCACCAAGAAGCTTGGACTGGTAGCTGCAATTTCTTTGTCTACCCCGAACATTTTTATTAACTAATTTCGGTTAGTTTAGTGGTGTTTTATTAATATCTCCGTTGAGATTTGTTGGGACGTCAGTCTTTCCGTGACCACAGCTGGTGCAACTCAGCTGAAACTTCGGAATTAAAGGTAAAAACAATTAAATTATATCGCGGGGCCACCGTTTGTGTAATTAAATATCACCAAGAAGGTCATCAGGTCGTATCAAAACCACGTCAAAAGCAAAACGAATAGAATCGACTTCCTTCAAATTATAAACCCGTAGTGCAAATAGCTATTTCCTGACAGCATACAGGGTGAAAATAGCCATCATTAGTAATGGATCATGATGTAGATATAAGCGCTAGTAAAAACAATTCCTGGTACGAAACAGGAGGCCGAGTCGAGCCTGCGGCGAGTTGCGGATAAGATAACCCGGGAGTGTGTGCGGGAAATAACGTTCATTTCCACACCATACACTATTTATTAAAAAGAAAAAACTTTATTTCAGACATGTAGTGGCCTACTGATAAATACCATTCAAATAGATTATACATTATAAAAAATATATCTCTAAACTAAAAACTACAAAACACGTTATTGGCTATTATGCATTATACGTACAGATGTGCAAGTTGCGGAAAGTTTCCATAAAATTTTATAAATTCTCGGAAATTTCATGAAACTTTCACTAGGAAATATGTGAAATTTAAATTTAAAATTGGAAAGTTTCAATTCTCATACAAAAATGTAAGAAATTTTCCGAATTTTTCCTACGTTAAATTTCCGAAACATTTCGCAATTTTGGAAAGTTTCCTTAGGCACATACGCAACCCCGCAGTGTCAAAAAGGCAGCCGCGGTGCGGCCGGAACTTTTCACCCTAGGGCTCATTTAGACGGCGTGCGAACTCGCATGCGATTTTAGTTATATTGCGGACCATTGAGGTTACAACAATTCAGCCGACCGATCAAATAACGGAATGTAATGAAACTCGCATGCGAGTTCTCGCACCGTCTAACTAAATATAAATACCATAAAATAATTAAAATCCGCATGGTGTCGAGATTTCAACTTCGTGAGCCTAATGACGAATCCGGGCTTTACTCGTAGGTACATACATACATTACTATTTACATTATTTAAAGAAAAAGTCTACTTAATACGGTCTTCTCAACGTTGACCTTAAGTAACAAATTATCTTCCTTATACCACCCCACTCCCGGTCCACAACTAAACACTACACGTCACCAACAATAATCGCACATTCACTCCATCTCCTTCCCACTTATACGATCTATCTGTCTCTGTCTGTTTGTCATAATCCCCAGGGCCCGAGGCCAACACATAAACAACATTATTCACCGTAATTAGTAAATAGATCACTGGTATGGTTAGTAATTTCGGAGTTCAAAGGGGTTTAGATGTGTGTGGCTACTAATAGGCCAAGTTCCAAACTTGGACGGACATATAATTTGAATTTAATGTTACCTATTGTTCTATATTATGAGGAAGCATACCCGAAAGCGTCTGATACAGTTGCCATCAGATAGATCTGAATGACCAGGGTACTCAAAAATATATGAACATGCATTTGGATTGAAACATCGTGAATATACAGGCATTTATCAAATATTTTTGAACTTGGCAACT
Source organism: Cydia amplana (assembly GCF_948474715.1). NCBI lineage: Eukaryota > Metazoa > Arthropoda > Insecta > Lepidoptera > Tortricidae > Cydia > Cydia amplana. Next base: position 2,774,639 of record NC_086073.1, on the reverse strand, counting down.
TCGATACCTATGTCAGAATATGGCGACATTGGCGACTGACGAATCGAAGTATGATAATTTGATGATATGTATTTGTTAGCTTAGTTTATCTTTCTGTTTGTTGTGGTTACGGATTCGACTATAACAGTTTATAATATTTATGTTTAACTCGTTTAAGTACATAAGAGTTCTCTCTAATGTTCGCCACAAAATAATTTCTTCTCGAAAAAGAGCATTCGGAAGTCAACCTCTCAACGTGTACTCGATTCAATTCATTACCTCCCGTTAAGTCACTTAAATAAGTGTGTAAGAGCCACTAACTTTGTACGAAACATACATGTGTGAATAAGTGGAGAAGGTAAATAAATAAATAAACGGCTGGTTGAGGTCACTGGGGACAAAAGAGCTGGCAGCTTCCTCGCTCAACGAATAAGCGTTGCAATTTAGCGAGGAAATGCTGCCAGTATCTTTGGCACTATGCCCCAGGGCCACTATGCACTATGCATCTTTAAATTTACATTTTTAGTTTTTTTAATTAGTAGTTTTAGTTTTGTAGGTAGTTTTAATTTTACGTTACTTTTTATTGTTAGTTAATACTTATGTTGTTGTTCAATAAATGTTTACTATAAAATAAAATCAAAATCAAAACGTTTATTCTGTAAATAGGCTTAAGCTAGCTCTTTTACAAGTCACCTTATAACTATATATATACAATATTCTACTTTAACATAAATGCATCCTTATCTTCTACAAATTCTTTAACAGAATAATAAGCTTTTTATAACAGCTGTCGTTTCACAATTGACTTGAATTTATTCATTGACAATTTCGTAATATTAGATGGTAACTTATTGTAAAAGCGCACACTGTTCCCCATAAATGATATATTATTTACAATATTTACACTATTTAAACGTAATCTTGGAATGGCCTATTTATTTTTATTCCTAGTGTTAAAATTGTGTATGTCACTATTCAATTTATACATGTCAATATTTTTTCTTACATACGAGGGCCAAACTGAAAGTTTTGCATAACTTTTGAATAAAACCATTTATAACAATAATAATACATTTACTGCTTCTCAAAATATTCCCCCTTACATTTTATGCACTTATTCATTCGCTCGAACCATTTTTGGAAGCATAAGGCCCAATCACTTGACTGCATGTTTTCGACGTGGTGATTAAACGTAGTAACTGCCTCTTCGGGGGTCTTAAATGTCAAACCCCTCATTAAATCCTTAATTTTGGGAAATAGATAGAAGTCACAGGGTGCAAGGTCTGGACTATAAGCCGGATGAGTGACATTCTCAACGTTTTCGGAATTCAAAAATGCTTTTGTTTTTTTTGCGGTATGGGGGGACGCATTGTCATGATGCAGAAGGATGCGGCTTCTTGGTCGTCTTTCGCGAACTTTTTCAATTACTGTGGGAAGACAAATGGTAGTGTACCACTCGGCATTTACCGTTCTTTTATTATTTAGCAGTACGGTACAAATATGACCCGTTTTAGAAAAAAAACAGGCGATCATTTGTTTGGCAACGCTTTTAGCTTGTTGAACTTTTGTGGGCCTACTGTCACCTTCAAAGACCCATTCACTGGACTGTTGCTTTTTTTCCGGATCGTAGCAGTAAATCCAGGTTTCATCTCCTGTTACGATGTTATATACAGCATTTGAACTCCCTTGCTTATATTTTTGCAGCATTTCTCGGCACCAGTCAACACGTGCCTGTTTTTGGACTGAAGTTAATTCATGAGGAATCCACCGACAACAAAGTTTCCTGACTTTTAAATATTCATGTAAAATCTTTTGTATTTGACTCATACCTATCCCCAATTGTCCACGAATTTCTTCATATGTGATTCGTCGGTTTCCTTCAATGAGTCGTCTCACAGCAGCCACGTTTTCTTCAGTGACCGCGGTCGACGGTCGGCCTTCACGAAAGTCATCATTAAGAGTAACACGGCCTCTATTAAATTCAGCATACCAACGTCTCACGGTGCTCAGATGTGGTGCTTCAAGCCCAAAAGCATTTTGAAGACGAGCACTACACTCTTGCGGAGTAAGCGAACTTTTAAAATCATACAAAATCATAGCTCTAAAATCTTTTCGAGTTAAATCCATGTTTAATGCAAGTTGTTTACTTTGACAAGTCATTAAAAATAAACGACGATCGATTTGCCGCCAATTTTTGTCACATTCCATAAACAAAAGTCTATATATTTTTTAATTTACAATTCGTAATTCAAATGTTTACGAGTGGCCAGTAGTGCAAAACATTCAGTGTGGCCTATGTACATTATATTTTCGTAAATATATTGGGAAGCAACAGTGAGAATATTGATTTCTTTAAATTTATCTTTGAGAGACACTCGTGTTCCTAAATTATATATGTTACGTACAGCACGTTTCTGTAAAACAAAAATTGAATTAATGTCAGCGGCTTTGCCCCATAATAAAATGCCGTAAGACATGACGCTATGGAAATATCCAAAATACACCAGCCGTGCTGTCTCAACATCTGCAAGTTGACGGATTCTTTTAACTGCGTATGCTGCCGAACTTAGTCTACCTGCTAGTGTAGAAACGTGCGTACCCCACTGTAATTTTGAATCCAAGGTTAAGCCTAGAAAAACAGCTTTATCTTCAAAATCTAAAATTTCTTCTTTTAAAACAACCTGTGCGTTACTTGTATGCTGGACATTAGGCAAAGAGAATCTAACACATTTAGTTTTCTTGGCATTGAGAAGTAAATTATTTGTAGTAAACCAATGAACTACAGAGGACAATACATAATTTATTTCATTTCATTCATATATTCCAGATAAATAATAGTTCGGTCAATTCTGCTACCGACAACAGGGAGCCAAGTGGCCGAAGGGTGTCAAGTTCCTATGGCTCTGTTTTGCATCGCAGCCGCAATGTATTTTCAGATAAAATATGTCTGGGAATTTTCACTTAACTCTGTGTACCATTAACGGCCGGTTAGCAATCGTCACAAAACTGACGGTCAATGTCAAATCCCATACATTTTGTCAGAAATATGACGGTTAGACGTTACTGAAACACGATTTAAGTCGCGCTTTAAACTACAAGAAATTGGCCGTCTATACTATCAGGCGTATTCTGATTTTAATTATAGGTTAAGAATTTAAAAAATTCAAACTATTTTGGTGCGACTCTGTCCGTTTGTCTGTCTGTCACAATGTTAAATATCTCGAGTACTACTGAAGCTATCGATTTGAAATTTGTAATAGTTATAAACAACGCTAACCCAAACACATTGGAAGTGTATCTTTATAATTTAATTTTTAATAATTATGTAAAATGCACAATATAAAGAGGGGGCAAAATTTCAAAGTCTAGTTTATGTTTAACAAGCATTTGAAGTTTTTTAACAAGTCTTGAAATACAACAACCGCATCTATATTTTATTAGTTCTACTAACTCTGCTGTGATTAATTATTCTGCTACGCCGTGCCAAACGACAGCTATACCACTTTCTCCCTCTACCCTTTCCTTCATCTATTTATACCGTTTCTACCCTTGTGTTACATCTATTTTCAATACTTCGAAATTCAAAAGGACATATAATTCAATGGTGTTTGTAGAACATACTGTTGTTTACAATTAAGTACGTTTTAAATGAGGTGTTTTTATGGGGAGATGATAGGTATATGTTAAGTACTTTAATAGTCAACTAATTTGAGAAGATGGAAACTGGATCGTTCGTTTCACGTTTACTAATTTATATTAGGTGTAATGAGTGTGTTTGGTTAATAAGTTCTTTAATACAGTAAGTCTTAAAAAATGTATTGAAACATTATGAAATTGTTTTATTTTCCTGCAAACAATATAATTATATCAAGAGGAATTAGATTGGTGATGAAAGTATAAACATCACAGAGGCTATAACTATTATAACCTCCATCGTATTTTCGCAAATGATAAATATAATAATTTCAACACTATTTAACCAACAGTAAAGCACTTACAAAACGGAGTCGCGTCTCGCTAAAACTCAATTTTTCACGCTTAACATTTCCTGCCACGCTTTCAAAGTTTATTTTTGTGTGAACTGAAGTTTCAACTTCTTGCTTACTAAAGTTACTAAACAGCCAATTTTAGTTGAATTCTACGGCTCTTAAGACTTTTTTTTCGTTAAAAACTTAGGTAATAACTACGAAAACTGTTTCCCGGTTAAATCTTGGTAATTAGAGTTATTCAGGTTTAAAGTATAGCTATTTTTGAGTTGGAAAGTTTGCGCAACTCTATTATTAAAAACTGGGCGATTCCGTTCTAAGTGTTTATTCTTTTTAGGGTTCCGTACCCAAAGAGTAAAACGGGACCCTATTACTAAGACTTCGCTGTCCGACTGTCCGTCCGTCTGTCCGTCCCTCTGTCTTTCACCTCTGTATCTCATGAACCATGAAATTTTCACATATGATGTATTTCTATTGCCGCTGTAACAACAAATACTATAGTTAGTATAATTATAGTTTTTAATTTGCTGACAGAGAGCTATGGGACATATTTTTGAGTATGATTTGTGCACTCATATTTCTACACTTGACTGTACCTTGTAGGTAGTAGGCACTGCCGTACGGCTACCATCAGTTTGGCACTGACATAAACGCCATCGAGAACGTAATTTACTTTCTATACATCTCGCTCGTACTCGCATATAAGTGCAAACGAGAAGTATAGAAAGTAAATTACGTTCTCGATAGCGTATATGTCAGTTTTGACACTGTCTGTGACTCATGGTACAAGCTCCGAACAGGCAAAAATGTATACAGAGTTTTTTTGCGAAATCCATAGTTACCTTTTCTACATTCCCAAACAAACTGCACTCAAAACAATTTACCTTTAACAATTACCGTTGCCCACTGTGCAATCGAATTACTTTTCGACAGAAACAAAAAATCGGACAAGAGCGAGTCGTATCCGTCCATGGCGGGTTCCGTCGTAGGTACCATAATAACATCTTTATTAAGAGGATAGAGGACAACGCCAAATCGCTTCATCATACAAACGTAGTCGTTTATTTTTTTACTTAGCTAAGCTTAGTTAAGCTTAAACTTAGCTATATTTCACACTTTATTACACTTCAGCTGCCTATCTAAAGAAACAAACGAGTACTACTTAAAAACGCACGGACAGCTTCAGAACGTCACCTTAAATGAGCTCTCAGAATCCGTACGGCTTCCATCAGTTTGGCACTGACATAAACGCCATCGAGAACGTAATTTACTTTCTATACATCTCGCTCGTACTCGCATATTAGTGCAAACTAGATGTAGAGAAAGTAAATTACGTTCTCGATAGCGTAAATGTCAGTTTTAACACTGTCAGTGACTCAAGGTACGGGCTTGATAGCGTAACGTGACATACGCGTTCGTGTTAAGTGTCATTTTGTATGGGATTTTGGGTTTCCAAAACGTCCCGCTCGGCGCGCTGCTCAAAATTCCGTACAAAAATAGACACAACGCAAACGCGAACGCTCGTCACGCGATCGATTGAAATTTACACTAGGGGTACAGAACCTTAAAATACAATTTTTTCGTTGCATTGTCACCAGCAAGCGAATTCGCCAGCTCTGTATCTATTATTAATTAAAAACCGAAAACGCACCCGTTAAGCCTACGTTCGAAAATTGAATCAAAGGAGTAAATCGAATGGAAGGGAATGAATTGAGCGTATCCACCGCTCGGGTCCGAATTCGACAATATTTTGCAGTTGACAAAATATTTCCTTTATGTGTCTAATTGAGTTTTGTGTCGCAAAGCTTAAAATGTTAGTTTTTGAGACGAGCGAAAAGCGTTCTAACCGACAGGATCATGAACCGAATCTTACATAGGAGTAGGAATCGAAGGTTTTCTAAAGAACCGAGAGTATATTGAACAGATAGTATTGTTAATAAGAAACACAATTTTAGTTACGGATCCCTTTGTTGGATATAATTATTGTCATAATTCTGAAACCGTTAATTTTTCAGGATTTTCCTAAGGTTATCCTATGGAATAGATAGGTTAGGTTAGGTTTGGTTTGTTTTATGGCAATCCTGAAAAGTTACGCGTTTCTGAGAAAAACCAAATTATGACTAACGAAAATGCGGACAAACCATACATTATGACTTAAAACTTTATGGGAAACAATAGAGACCCTTTTAGTTATTCTATATTTGAATTCAATTATTTTAACAGTAACGAATACCTTTTTTTATAAAGTAAACGCAGTGTTTTATATGTTAAGTATGTTGAATTTCGTGGTTCCTTCGTACCTACACATCAGATCTGTCTCAGGGTACTTACTGTTTAGATTTTGACTACACCAGGATTACTGTATAATCATCGAAAATATTACAAAATAAATGTGTCTAATTTGACTTCGTTAATGAAAACTGAATTAAGAACATATTTACCTAACATTCTTCCCCATGCAAGAAAATAATTACCGGCGTAATTTTCTACGCCAATGAAAAATGTCCAAATCAGAAATTCCAAGGAAAAATTAAAATTCTACCGTAACAGACACCGGATTTTTATTAAAGCGAGCGGTAGGCGCGGCGGGGACTCCTATAAGGCTGCGATAAATCAGCAGGGAAATATTTAAACGCTTCTCCACTGGTGTAGGGCGCTTTTGACTGGACTATTGTCCCTATGATACAGGTTGTAACAAAAATATTGTGGGGATTCGTTTAATTCCGATTCCGATTACGAAAAAGTGTTAAGTGTTACCTATAACATTTTTTTTACTCGATTTATTTTTCTTTTTATGACGCAGGCAGGTCATCCAAATCGGCCCTCTCCATACACAAAGGCCAAATATTACGCGTTAAAAAAACTTTACTTCTACTTTTTCCTAATCATAACACGATACCGAATATCTTAAACGGATCCCCACTATTTTGTTACACATTGTATAAGCGGAAATCATTATAAAATTATGTACGTATTTATTTTGATACATGCTATATCCTCTAGTTGTCAGAGGCCTATAAAAAAAGTCTTTCGTTGTATTTTGAATTCTCATTTTGAAAAATCAAAATTGCATTTAAGGCAAATTTTGTCTTAGAAATATTTAATCAATAAAATCAATTCATCTTGTACATTCTCATTCCTATGAATGGATGTGTAAGAGATGAGAAAATAAAGCAAGTGAATGATGAGATGACAAACGACAGAGTGGTATGGATGAAAAAGACATGCTGCGGCGACACCAGGTAACAGGAAAAGGGCAAGCGAATGATGATGATGATTCTCATTCCTACTACAAGAAAAACTCCCCTATCCCACCTCCATCCCCCAACCTAACCCAACTCCCTCCATCGCCCAATTTTCATTTACTCGTACCTACAAAATACATATAAAAGGATTAAAAAAACCGTACAAAATATCGCTCATGTGGTTATCGCGTTACTTAAATGTGAAACAGTGAAACTGATTTAATGGAAACCCGTTAGCAGGTATCGTATTCGGGCTTTTTATTTTAAAACAATAATTTTTAAATGGCATTCGGGCCGATTAAATTGTGCGCGCTGCACTTTATTTTGTGTCATAGGAAAAAATGTTAAATGAGTACAGTCTTTAGTGACAAACACTGAATATTAATTTATTACTTATAAAAATCTATAATTTAATACATCTGCGAAGAATTTCAGAAGGTGTATGTGATTTCTGTCTGTGTGTCTGTGTATGTAAGTCTCCAATTGAAATCTATATATACATACAAAAGGTGGCAATTTTTAAATATTATATGTTGCAAGTTGCAACAGTTGCCAGCTACTTTTTAGGGTTCCGTAGCCAAATGGCAAAAAACGGAACCCTTATAGATTCGTCATGTCTGTCTGTCTGTCTGTCTGTCCGTCTGTCTGTCCGTCCGTATGTCACAGCCACTTTTCTCCGAAACTATAAGAACTATACTGTTGAAACTTGGTAAGTAGATGTATTCTGTAAACCGCATTAAGATTTTCACACAAAAATAGAAAAAAAAACAATAAATTTTTGGGGTTCCCCATACTTCGAACTGAAACTCAAAAATTTTTTTTTCATCAAACCCATACGTGTGGGGTATCTATGGATAGGTCTTCAAAAATGATATTGAGGTTTCTAATATCATTTTTTTCTAAACTAAATAGTTTGCGCGAGAGACACTTCCAAAGTGGTAAAATGTGTCCCCCCCCTGTAACTTCTAAAATAAGAGAATGATAAAACTAAAAAAAATATATGATGTACACTACCATGTAAACTTCCACCGAAAATTGGTTTGAACGAGATCTAGTAAGTAGTTTTTTTTTATACGTCATAAATCGCCTAAATACGGAACCCTTCATGGGCGAGTCCGACTCCCACTTGGCCGCTTTTTTTTTTAATACGTCATAAATCGCCTAAATACGGAACCCTTCATGGGCGAGTCCGACTCGCACTTGGCCGCTTTTTTTTAATACTGCATTATTATATTGCAAATTTATTTTTATGAAAGTTCCAATGCAACTGTCTGTAAGTGAAACACACCACCCTATGGGCAGGGCCTTTACCTGCAATACTTTTCATCTGATAATATTACCAGCAAATCCGTAATATCAGGGCATGGGAAAACTTAGCTTTGTTTTATTAAAAAACGTTGGTCAGTCACGTGCGTTTTGGTAAAAGATTATGTGAATAGTATAGAAAAATGTTTATGATACACGTTTAAAAAGTGAGAAATATAATATACTTTGAATAAATAAAGAATCTACGAATGGCTCACGGTCCTACCCATTTTTATTAAAATAGTAGTTGTCAATATCGCAATGTTCTTGTTTTCCATAATTCAAGACGGCTTCACCAAGTGATCGTGACTATTCGTGACGTTCGCTTGTAGAGTATGATTGTCAGACTTTGACTGTCATTTCTGACTTTTGTATTGCTTTAACCCGTCCGCTCCCACGGCTCATATATGAGCCAGAACGCTTATGGTGACGTCACATCGTGGGATTTGCAATGGGTCCTATATACAATCTAGAATTTCAAAACAAACCTGATCGACTGATACCATTAATAAAACCTTGTCATTTCAGCCTATTATTATACAATCTACCCAAAATGAATTTATGTAACAAGTAATAACATCAGAAGTGGGACGTACAGACTAAAATATTATCCCAGACTTAGGCAAAGACTTAATAAAGCAATGGAATAAGTTTTTCACTGAGTCAAAGACAATAGCCTTCTGGCGCGGTGCCCGCTTACAAAACCTATGTTAGCAGTAATGGCCATTTGTCTTGTCTATCGAAGAAGAAAAAAGTTTGTAAATTTGGTTCTGCGTTGGGGAATTTATTTACTCAATTGTTCGGTAGATGTCGCGGTTAAGTGCGTGCGAAGTGAATAGTACCTACATCGCGTAAGCGTGTATTTTACGTAGGTAGGTAGTTAATTGTTATTTTTAAAATTAATGGAGCGTACGTAAGTTTTTTTCAGATGTAGTGCATAATTATTTTCCATCGTATTTTCTCGGAAATGTTCGTATTTCTCATGTGACTTCAGTTAACGTCAGTACTTTTTGTACCGAGACTGACTAAAGTAGCAAGACACGTTCGCACGTTTCCGTGAAAATACGATGGAAAATAACCTACATATGTACAAACGAGACATACATATCGTCATCCTATTTCTTCAACATTCGAATCACCCTGAAACGTTGTCTGCAATCAACTGCACCGATCCAATGTACGAAACAGCCATAAGCATATTTCCAATCACACCCAAACAGGAAACGAGACAGATTCTTAATAAAATGCGTTCGGAAATTTCGTATTCCGAAAAGTTTGAGAATAACTCCCTCGCGTATGTCAATCCAAACTCAACTTTAACCTTATCAAAATAAGGTTGGATGTAGGTTGATGTTGTATGAGGTTAGGTTCTTTATACAGGGTGTAAAGTTAACATTGGATCTTGTAGGGAGTCTTCAAGAGTATAAATAACGCTGCACAATAACGGGGGCGAATCAAGGAGCATTGTCGGGGCCTTGTTAGAGGTTCGGGCGACCGCTGATTTTTTATTTGATATCTCAATAGACCCCTGACGTAGACGGGGGCAGATGACGCATACGGATTTTTATTTGTTTAGGACATTTTTATATGTTACTAAAATATAAAGTATTTTCCAAAATAGAATGTAACTTTAAGCAGAGTGAAAATAAATGTAACTTTAAGTACTCGAATCGTACTTCGACTCGAGTACTCAAAGGCTCGACTTAGGGTTTGCAAACCAGATCTAGAATGTATGAAATTATCCGGATCTGGATCCGGATCCGTGGATCTTCCCATACATTTCGGATCCGTCATGCAAACCCTACTCGTACTTCATAAAAATAAAAATCAGAAATTTAAACAATAAGTTCCACCTGTCACTGATGTTCAGGAGTTTCAGGACAGAAGGTGGATATCTATCTATTTAATTTGCGCGCAATATAAGGTGTTAATTTATTAGTTGCAGATATTTTAACAGATGATAATTTGCTTTAAAACAATTAACTTTAAACAAAAATTAGGAAATTAATTATTTCTTTTGTTTTTTTTATTTACCGAACAAAAAAATATTATAATTTCGTCTAAAAATAATCATCATGTGCATTTAACTGACAAGTCGTTTAACACTATCTGTCATGTTACTCACTGTTAGGTAAAAGAGGTACTAGAATCTGTTCAATGAGTTCACATTTAATAATCACATTAACAGGGTGTTTTAGGTAGGTAGCAAATTTGTTTTTCAGTTTCTCAAAAAAACTTCGTAAAAGCTATAAAAATATCTGCAACGAATAACCTTATATATGAGATACGGATTGTAAATTCTGTATACCTTGAATAAAAAACATGTGTTCTTATACTCTTTCCCTAAAATGAGCTACGCTTCTTTTTATGCTTTTATACTTACCCAACGAGCAAGATATCAGTTATAAAAAAAAAATATTTGAAATTAAGTGAATCTGCTGTCCCTCGATGGCTGTGGCACAAGGGTTTCAATCCGGTTAGTGCGACCCCAAGTTTTTTCTCTAAAATATTTGTGACTATTGTAAAGGGTGTTTGATTTATAATTTTATTGTGGGTTTTGTCAAAAGTTCGTGCGCCGTGTTGAATCATAAAATCCTTTAGCATTTTTTGTTTCCAAGAAATAAAACAGTCGCGATTAAAAAGATGTGTATTTTAAGCAATTTATTGTATCGATATTAAACTTTCGTGAGACATATTTTAAACTGTTTATGTCGGCGGCCGATCGTAAGATCAGGCAGATCGTAATGTTCCTGTGTAATGTTTTGACGATAGTGACATTAAACCAATTTCATATATAGGTAGGATAGGTTCGTTAGGTTGCTTTAGATGCCCGAAGGGTAAACTGCCCAGAAAAAGGAGCCCCGCGTAGCGGGGCTCTGTCGACTCAGGGAATGGGTCAAAGATTTTCACGTTTCACGATATGCCTAGGAATTTCACGATATGCCTAATCTTACGATCGGCTGCCGACATTTAGACGACAACGGTTTCATTCAAATCATTCACTTGAATTTTAATCTCTATTGGCGACATATTTCGGGCCCTTCGGGGGTCCTTCCTCGGGCCGAAACATGTCGCCAATAGCGACAAAAAATTCAAGTGAGTGAAACCGTTGTCGTCTAAACAGTTTAATTTAATGTATGTCATTGTAGTATGTTATTAAAACGGATCCATTGTTTTTTTTTTGTTGATAAATAATAACAGTACTAAAAACTAAACCATTAGATTACATACATCCTAATTCAAACGTACACAGTACACAAACGTCACAGTACTTAATCATAATCTTATTTGAATCATGTCATTTAGTTATCGTGCGTCTCGCTCGCGCCTATACATGTACGAGTGAAATGCACAATAACTAAATAGTATGATTCAAAATTTTATTATTCTGATGTCAGTGGACGTTCGAATTGGCCTGATAATCTAAGTCGAACGTTAGATAATAAAATCGAACGACGACCAAAAGACAATATCCCCCATTAAAAAAATCCAAAAACTGAATCGACGAATTTTGTACTTTTATTTTAACTATAGTACTTTTTGCTCACAAAATTTCACAAGAATCGGCTGAGAAATGCGACCAGTATAAAGAACATTCGAGCATACGATAGAATTTTTGCCTTTGCTTCGCTTCGGTCAAATAAACACAAAATGAATACAGGTCCACATTTGTATGTTTGTCATGTTCCACGAATCTCTACATGTACGAAAACGTACGCTAAACAAAACTTTAAGTTACATGTACCTATTGGTTTATTTTTACGTTTACAGAATGTCTTGCGACATGGGAGAAATCTGAATTATTAAGGCTCTCGACAGAAGGGTACTGAAATGATGACAGTTTTAATTTGTAAAAAAATATAATAACTTAGTTTTGCGGCAAGTATTGGCAGTCCCGTCGATGATAAAAAAACCGGTCAAGTGCGAGTCGGATTCGCGTTCCAAGGGTTCTGTACATTAAGTCCGACTCACGCTTGACTGCACATTTCTAAGAGGTTTAATTTCCTGTTATCTATAGGTAAAGAACAATTTTGTGTATTTTTTTCAGAATTTTAGACCCAGTAATTTCGGGGATAAAGGGGGAGGGGGGGCGGACAGACAGACAAACAGACACACGAGTGATCCTATAAGACTATAAGGGTTCCGTTTTTAACTTTTGAGGTACGGAACCCTAAAAAATGCCACAAGCAAATAAATTAAAACTAAAGCTAAACCGTACTATCGGACCGAGCAATAATCGAGATGTAGGCGTATCGATAAATAAACGCGAGTCGATAGTTCGCTCACGTACATGAGCTGGCCTTTGCTGTGCCACTGAGAAAATAAACAAGGGGAGCTGAATGATCCATTATATTTTTGGAGTTCCGTACCTCAAAAGGAAAAAACGGAACCCTTATAGGATCAGTCGTGCGTCGTCTGTCTGTCTGGCATGGCATTTAAATCAATAAAGAAAAACTCAATGACATTACGACTTACGGTCACGTGACACCTGTTACGAGTTTAACATTTTTTCCCCATCACTCAAAGTGCACAGCGCCGCAAAAGAAGTTTTCACTTCAAAATACACAAAATAGTTCTTTACCTATAGATGATAGGAAAACCTATTGAAAATGTGCAGTCAAGGGTGTCTGACTTAATGTACGGAACACTTGGAACGCGAGTCCGACTCGCACTTGGCTGATCTTTTTGGTTAAAATTGTGGTACAAATTATGCTAACTTCTTTAAAAGTGAAAGAGATATGTCATGTAAACAAGAATCGGTTGCATATGCTGCAGACGCCGGTTCGATTTTTGACTTGGGTGCTGGAGGCCTAGGTCGCATTTTATTTTTATCAGTTTATGGATAGGAATCGAATAAGTATGCATGGTGTCAGCCAAAGAAGCACGTTCTATTCCTGCCCTGATGGGTACTGGCGGTTGCATCGTCTCGCACGATGCAACCGCCACACATGCACGCATGGCGGCTGGGTATCAAATTTAAGGTACGTACTTAACATCTGAGTAATCAAGAATCTCCAACTGTTCTAAACAGTGGTGGTTTCTTTATACGAGCGCGAGAGCTGCTCGAGCAACTAAATTCGCGGTCTAGCATAAGTTGCGTTCTCGCGCGCGAGTCCAACTTTGAAGTCGCGCTTGATGTATGGAGTCGCGCGCGAGAACGCAACTCATGCTAGCAGGGCAGACCTGGGGCCCGTTTCTCAAAAGCTTGTAACTTGTAATACAAGCGGATGTCACTTTTTGACAGCTTTCGTTAGAAAGGGACTTCCACTTGTAATACAAGTTACAAGCTTGTGAGAAACGGGCCCCTGCTAGCATGAGTTGCATTCTCGCGCGCGACTCCATACATCAAGCAGGACTTCAAGTATGGACGCGCACGCGGGAACGCAACTTATGCTAGACCGCCTGGAGTGATATAATTGGAAATCAAATTCGAGGTTCTATCTCTCTTGGTGACCAAGAATCTCCGCTTGTTCCATACTCTGTTTCTGTCTTCCACACCAGTGCGAGCGTGCTTGAACATAGTGCGGGGGATGCAACTCGCACTCGATTCCGCGCGTGATGCGACTGAGAATCGACTCCAAGGTTCGATTGAGGATTAATTAGAGTTTGGATTCGGTTGGTAAAGTATCTGAAATTTAAAATATTGACTTGTGACGGTGAGCTAGCCAACAAATTAGAGTTACAGTATAAAATAAAATGAACCTTAATACATTGTTATAGGTAATAAATAATATTACGGGCGCCGATGCATTCTCAGTGTTAATTATGTAAGCTCTAGAAACTATAGGTTAATAAAATCCCTTTATAAAGAAATATTGTCATAGTTGTTTGTGATTTGGTAATATTGTATAACGTAAACTTTGCAGACACATTATTTATTTGGCTAAGGCCCACTTGCACCGTCCCACTAATCCAGGATTAAGCGGTTAAACCGTTAACCCAGTGTCAAATTGTACTGGTAACCATTGCAACTCCAGGTTTAACCGGCTAACCCCGGGTTAGTGGAATGGTGAAAGTGGGCCTAAGATAACCAGTTATGTTTAAGTAGGTACTTAATATTTTTGCCATAACTCATGGCAATATTAAGGTATTATATTATTCTTGTAAATATTACACGACAATGCAATAGGGACTTTATAAGAAGGTACCTACTTAAGTTTTATAGGTACCTAAGGTTTATGTTTTTTTTTACATTCATTACTTCTATTCTATTAGATTAGTCTTTAATTCTTTACTTAACCTTCACTTTACTAATTTCAATTCCGGCCACCACGTGACAGGCATAGCCTAGTGTGGGGGCCACTGGACATTATATATTATTAATAAGGTTTTTTTTTTCCTTTCAAATAAATATAGCATGCATAGCATGGACTTATTTACAATGCCGGTAAAAGTGAATATATGGTTTTCAGGTCACACAGGATGAATCCCAATGTGTACCATAAAATACAACTGAATGGTAAATCACTGGAAAGAGTTACACAATTTAAATACTTGGGACACATCCTGTGTGAAAATTTGAAAGATGACCTCGACATTGAAAGGGAAAGGAGGGCGTTGGCGGTGCGGAGTAACATGTTGGCCCGTAGATTTACTCGCTGTTCGAAACAAGTCAAAATTACCCTTTTCAAGGCGTACTGTCAAGTATTTTACACGAGCATGGGTCAACTATACTCAAAAGGCATACAACGCCCTCCGAATCCAATATAACGACGCCTTCAGGATGCTGTTGGGACTGCCCCGTTACTGCAGCGCTTCAGGGATGTTCTCCGCGGAACGAACTGATGACTTCTATGCCATCCGGCGTAAACGAATAGCGTCTCTGTTGTATCGGGTGCGGGGCAGTCACAATAGTATACTTAAGGTCATAGCAGAGAGGGTGGATTGCACCTTTTTGAAATTTTGGGTAAATATAATAGTAATTAAATAGTTATTATTATTTAATGTAGTAGTAGTTAAGTAATTAACGTAGTCATAAGCCAAACTAACAATTCTATGGATAAATTATTATCTGAAATAAAGAATTAATAATAATAATAATATGGTCAGATGCAGAAGGCGGTGATCTTGGACACGGCGCGGATAGTCCGTCGGTTCCTCTCTCTGCAGCCCTGACCACCGGCAGCTTGGGCCTTGCCCCGCTGCTGGCGGCACCCTAGGTTAGGTTTTTTTATAATATGTTTATAAGTATTTTGTATTGTTTTTGTAAGTGTTTTTGTATTTTATTTTTATATCCATATTATAAATTAACCTAACTTAAGATGATAAATAAATAAAGAGAATAATAATATTATTCTTATTATTCTTATTCTTATTTTATATTAATCGCCAGTGCCCGTTTATTATTTCCAGTATAACTTGGCTTTAAGATATTGTTTTTCCTGTGCTTTCAGCGAAAATCAGTGGCACGTCCACAAGCTCGTTTTTCTAAAAACGTTTACTAGAAATTCAAACCTTAATTTTCTTAGTCACAAGGTTCAAATTTCAAGAGTGTTATTTTAACTACATATTTACGTCCTTGTGCTTTGATTGGATGTATTTTGTTGTTGGTTGAAAAATAGTAGTGTATTCATTAGTGCTTCAAGAGCGGAATAAAAAAAAAACAATCTATTGTTGGGTTTGAGTTACAAATTGCGTATTGCTACAATGTATTTCCTGGACCTTCGATTTTAAAAAATAGGCACTTAAATTCTACAGAACTTCTGTGCTAGCTAAATTATTTTGTATTTGTATTTCATTTGGTGGTGGATAGCAACGTATGTAGATGTTTATTTCTGTTAAAATTCAGGTTTTTCGTAGATTCGAGGCAACGCCTTTTCGATGTAATCGCGTTGCTAATCGAACTGGAGCCTAGCCAAGGTGACAATCATTCTCAGAAAAACGAAACGAAATGACAATGAAATAAAACGCTGTCTTATCGCGCTAATATGGAAGAGTGATAGAAATACAGTAGGTATAGCGTTTCGTTTCGTTTTCTGCAAATGATTGTTATGTTGGCTAGGCCCCCTGAAATTCGGGCATTTTTTAGACCATCATGTACTTATAGGCACAGTGGATGTCGATTTGCGGAAAATGCCCGTAAACTATTTTATTCTGCACTTGAACCCTTAATGGCTTATATTGATTTAAACTAACAGGATTTTCACTCACACGGGACTTAATCGCGTAAAACTTACGTTTATTTATGGCCTGACATTTCGAACGTAATGTCGCGTACGAAACGTCAGGCCTAAATGGCTTAACAATTAAATTCCGTAGTCAAAACCACTTAAGTACCATATTAATGGTGTCGGTATCATCTGAATAGTCAACATTGTAAAGGGGTAAATCCGTATTGGGATTATTCTGTCAGACGTACCGTGGGGCAATAGCGTTGCCATTAAACGATATGGTAATTGGGAAAGGGGGAAATGTAGAGAAAAACAAAGAAAATGAAACATTTAATGTAATATATTTAAAGTATTGCGTCAATCTTAAAACGATAAAGGTGACAGTCCATTTCCATTTCCAACCGCAGCTGCACTACTGTTCAAGTTACTATGGAAATTGACAGTAACAGCGACGCGTTCAGTACCAGTAGTGCAGGTGCGGTCAGAAATGGAATGTTACCCTAATGGTCAACCGCTTCTTAAAACAGACCTAGTCCCCATTTTCCTCCCTGGATATTGACATTATGGAAGATATTTTTAAACAATACATTCCATTTTTTTAATGAAATAGGTATGTTAAATGTTTTGTGCTGAGAAAACTTAAACTATAAATTAAAAACTTAATGGTCCCAATTTAATCACAAAGTTAAATACCGCTTCATTAATAACCGTCAAAATTCTTTTATTCCGGTCACGTGCTGATAAGCACAAAACGTCGTTTAATAACCAGATAAGACATCATTTATCAACTATATAACATACTCTCTCCCCTAGCAACCCTTTATATCAAGATACATTTCTTCGCAGTGCCAACCCTATTAAAAATATATCCCTCTCACTTTACCGTGTAGTGTAAAAAAGGATGGAGCTTCGAATGGTAAGTCAAAATCGAGGGTTCATAATTCGAACGCAAGAATTAAATCCACAAAAGCGTATCATGGTAATAAATCACTATCACCGCCACGAATTATTTAAATGCCATAATGAGTCACGAGCAAAAGTTAAAGGAGGTAACCCCGAATTTAACAAAAGCAATAAGGTCGTAAGTGCACATGTATTATAAGCATACTTAATGCCTTTTTGATTAATAGTACATTTATCACGCGCCTAACGTTGTTACCAACGTTTTTACCATTCACACTGTTTTTGCTGAACCAATTTAAATGTGAAATTTTACATTTATGAGTTTAGCAAGCTAGAGTGACTATTATTATTTTGGACGTGCCCTTGTTTATTGTAAAGATCAAAATTGTAAGACAGCTGTATTAGGTAACTTACAAAAAATAATAAATACCTAAGAATATACTGCAACATATTATACTCCCACTTGTTTATTAGTCATGTAATTCAATTTGTATGATAATTTGTTTATTTACGAGTATGTTCCCAAACAACAAGACTCAAATATGTGTCAAAGAATTATACCTTCATACCGAAAGATTATTTAGTTATATTATTCAGTACATTTTCTTCTTCTATTCTAAGACATTAATAGTTTTTGTTACATGTTGTCCTTATGTAACAAACACAAATGAGTGACGAATTCATAGATAAAGTCTAAATACGTTCATAAATATGTACCAACTAGTACATATTACCAAAACCTATCTAAATAAGAATAGAATATAATTTATTCGTAAGCACAAACAATACATAATATAAAAGAAAACACAAAATAAGATTAAAGTGCCCCGAAATGGTCTCATCTCAGTATGTTGCTGGCCGCTTCCAGCGCTGGTCTTCCGATGAGACCACCAAGTGAGAAGAATCACGGAGGGCTCAATTTTATACTGGTTAGGTACATACAGATACGATCAGCTATGAAAATAATACCCCAGGGTTATTTGAGGGTTAATAAATGCCGGTTCCGGCCAGCCATTTTGTTTTTTATCAGTTCCAAATTCAAATTATGAACGGCGATTCGTCTCCGACATTTTAATTCTAGAATGATCGATTGGACCAATGCCAGGGTGTCGATTTGTTTTTTTTTTTTCGGTGTGTTTTCTGTGTGGCCTGCGTTGAAGTCATTTATTGGTAGGAATTTGCAGAGTCATGGGAGGATAAAATGTAGCTGTATTTTTTTTGCTGACTGAATTGAGTCCTATTTTTATACGCTGTATTTTAATGATAAATTTTACTACTCGATACAGTGGAATTTGGTGTGCGTGGAAAAAGAAGATTAATTTAGTTCAGGTTTTAAGTATCTTCGTTTCAATTTCGCTGCCGTAGATTTTAATTTTAATATCCACAGGAAACAACCTTTTTCTATTCCTTCATACAAAGTTTCATCCTCAATTTTACCCCTTAGAAACTTTGTCAAGATAAGCTATTACAAAATAGTTTTTCATAAACCTACCTACTTAATACAATAAAATAAATATAGGTTCACAACTCTTAAACACTAGCCTTAGTGACCTCTCACGCAAAGAAAATTGCAACTCTTCGTACACACAAAAAAAGCTCTTCAAAACCGCCAATTAATGGACACGCATGGCTCTCCTACAAAAATACCCATACAATGACAAGCACCGTCATGCATAAAGCAACATCGTATCTCAATTCACGTATCATAGCGTGATACGTCCTTTTGACGGTAACTTGCAATATTTTCTCTTGTAAAGAAGGGCGTATGACATTAGGAAGTCAATGGCGCTTATGACCTTTTGTATAAGTGTGTAACATTTGTCATGGTAGTCATTTAGTGCAGTTAGGTTTCCGTTGGGCTAAACGCCTAGGGCGTTTGTCCTTTAGGGCCACCGCGGGGACTTAAGGCTCAGCTGTCACCTACCTTTCTGGGACATTAAAAGCAAGCAGCAGTAGTTTTTTTCTGCAGTTTGGCAGAAGAAGAAATTGTACAAATAGGGTTTATTTCGCCTGAATATATATATTTTTTTTATTGCGCCTAGTAGCATATTCCGAGCATCCTTTTTGGTGGCAAAAAACAGTATTTCTTAATTAGCTCTTTGTCAACGACTAAAGTCAAGTATTTCTAAGAAAACTTCTAGAAAACCTCCCAAATAGCAATCGATAATATTGATTAGGTACATGTAAGGTTTGCACGACGGATCCGAAATTTATGGGAAGATCCGCGGATCCGGATCCAGATCCGGATAATTTCATACATTCCGGATCCGGATTGCAAACCTATGACCAACTATAGATCTTTTTACATGTATCTAGACATGTAAAAAGATCTATAGTTGGTCAAACCAATTTGTCAGTAAATAACAATAAAAAAAAACTATAGGTACTCATCCTTTTCTTTCGGGTGCTATTAGCTATTACTAGTGTAAGACAAAGATAGTATGATTCTCTCTGTCTATGTTTGAAATGAGACAGTCCTTTGACAAACTATAAAACTGTAAGAACTCTAACATGAATGTTAGTTTTAGATGAATTCATCTAAAATTTACTGACGTCAAGGAGTAATGGCGTTATTTATGGCTGCTAACTTATCATTTGATGATCATCGTTTGTCCCTGTCTGTCGTTATGCCACAGAGAGGGACAAACGACGATCATCAGCTGATTAACTTAGCAGACGTTTAACAGTAGACCATTATTTTATTAGGATCTAAGTAAGCATTGACTGTAATAAATACGCCGTTGATAATCGTTTGTCCTTATCCGGTAAATTGAAAATTATTTTTGTTAGAAAAAGACAAAATCTACCAGGGGTTGGCTAAGTTTTTGAATAAGGGGGTTAATCTATGGGTGCATAATATTTTCTTCATACCAAGACTCATAATAATGGAAGGAAAACTAAATAACCAGCATTCTGCATCTTAAACAAAATCCTCCTCCGTGAAAAAAAATAGCATTCTGAATGACGGGTAATTGCACCAATAATGGGCCCTTTCTATGGAACTGTGACCACAAAACGCAGGCGTACCCTACACTCACAATTATATAATAAGGTCGTTTAGAAAATGATGGATGTCTTTAATGAGTAGGTACTATTGCCGGTTGTGACTTTTGCAAATTATTAGTTAGGGTATATGTAATTAGTAAATAAAAAGTAGGTAGTTAATTTATTGTAGAATGGGACTCGGTAATTAGAGTTGTTAGCTACTGTTACTGGTTTTTAGTAAGAAATAATGAGAAAAATTACACCTAAATAGTAGTGGACTTCAGAACAAATCTTTTTGTTTGTTGAAAATCAAACAAGACTGGCCTCGCTATACTAGAAAAAAAAAGTGTGGGAGTGCACTCCTTAGGATGACTCATGTTAGACCGGGCCGTGTCCGGGCCGGAGCTTCCGGCGCTTCGTTTTCTATGGAAAGCATCACGTGATCACCTGTCATCTGTCAGAGAAAAGTAAGCGCCGGAAGCTCCGGCCCGGACACGGCCCGGTCTGCCCGGTTAATGGTGAGTCATCCTACCTCGTAAGTCCCCGTGTACTTGTACAAGTACAAATTAAATTCGTGTTTTGAACTCATATAGTAATAAAAGAACGTTCCAAATACAAAAGCGCCAAAATTGCCCTGGGTCTTACAGAGTTTACAGAGTAGCCCAAGCAATTTGGCATTTTTTTTTGTCAGAATTTTTTTCTCATTTAAAGTACCTACGTGTATTGTCTCATTGTAGATTTGCCGCTTCTTGGCCCTCCCGTCACTGATCCGTATTTTGAGTCAGCGTTGCTTCAAGGCCCACAAAATAGGTAGGTTAGGAAATCATCATCATCATCTTCCTCGCGTTGTCCCGGCATTTTTCTACGGCTCATGGGAGCCTAGGGGTCCGCTTGACAACTTGGCACTAGCTTTTACGACTGCCATCTGACCTTCCAACCCAAAGGGTAAACTAAGCCTTATTTGGGGATTAGTCCGGTTTCCTCGCGATGTTTTCCTTCACCGAAAAGCGCTTGGTAAATATCAAATGATATTTCGCACATAAGTTCCGAAAACTCATTGGTACGAGCCGGGGTTTGAACCCGCGACCTCTGGATTGCAAGTCGCACGCTCTTACCGCTACGCGCTAGGCCACCAGCGCTTTCAGGTAGGTTAGGAAATATTGTCCGTTAAAGATTAAAAGCTACATAATACATACCACACGATTTTTACACGGCTTATTTTCTCCGTTTAACTTGATCAGTCTGTAATCAAATCTTGCATGTTAAATTTGATCCACTTCCCGGTTTCCGATTGAGCTGAAATTTTGCATGCATATATAAATCGGATGATAATGCAATATTATTATGTACATAGAGCTGATCTGATGATGGAGACAGGAAGTGGCCATAGAAACTCTGTGATGAAACAACGCAACCTAATTGTGTTAGGGGTTTTTAGAATTGTCTCGATGACTATTAGTTGCCTGTCGTAAGAAAAGTACAGTCAGCGATGTAAGCTTGTACCAAAAATGAAATTTTTGCCAAAAACTTTTTAACATTGTAATACCGATTGTATTGATATCTCGACGTCCCAATGTTCGGCAGCCGAAACCGCCCATAATGGGCCCGCATCCGCCGGCAAATTGTAACAAATGGTGCGAGTGCTCCCGTTGCGGACCAGTAATTATACCCGCACATTTCGATTTTGGGATTGGCTGACGAAGACAATGACGAATTGTAAATACCAATAAATCGTTTCACTATTCTCCTCAAATCACAAACCTATTTAAGTTGCCCTGTGATATTAGTCCTAAACCTATTATAATCGATCTATTTGATTTAAATATTAATATTTAATAAGCTTCGGGAAACGACCAGAAAATTGTTTGAAACTTACCTTTCATAACGGTTTAGGCGGAGTATGGCACTTTCTTAGGAGGTCACATTCTGAGTACGTCACTTTCTGAGAACGCCAGTTTCTGAGGACGTCACATTCTAAGTACGTCACTTTCTGAGAACGCCACTTTCTGAGGACGTCACATTCGGAGTACGCCACTTTCTGATAACACCACTTTCTGAGGACGTCACATTGGGAGAAGGTCACTTTCTGTGTACGTCACTTTTTTAGCATACACGTGCAACATGCGCCTGCACGAACAATGGATACCAGCAATCATATTAGCTGTACGGCCAGGCGTGGCTCACTCCGCGATTTCGTCGCTTTGCTACAGGTAGCTAAAAGTACATCCGTTCCGGCCCCAATTTTGGGGAAGCCATAAGCCGCGCGTGGCGCTGTCGCCACCTAGCGGCCATATCTGTGCTGATCGTAACAGACGCATTTTGTTAGAGAGTGAGTCTTCTGTACTTAGTACTATTATTTATTCTGTGGTACGGCATACGGCCGCTTTTATATACCTATGACATACAGGTTGTTTTTTTAATATTTGCATTATTGCTTTTGCAGTCTGAATCCGAACGTCAACGACAGTTTCCCGTTATTCACAAAAACGTTTAACAATCAAGAACTTACCGAATAAAAAGACTTGCGGTATCAATTCAGTAGCAACCCCTGACTTTTTACCCGATTCCAGCGATATTCGCGTCTATTTGCCACCCGATTGATTTATACGAGTCTAAGTGATACTGATGCTTCCCCTTTTTCTTCAACCCATTGTTGTCTAAATAGTTTTGTGGTTTGCGGTTTAAATTATTTGGATTGGAGTAACTTTTTTTTTTTTTCTCTAGCCTATTTTGGTGTCCCACTGCTGGGCAAAGGCCTCCCCTCGTTTTTTCCACTCGACCCTGTCATCGGCATTTTCCCACCATTTGGGGTAGAATGCGTCCAAGTCGTCCCGCCATCTCCTTTTCGGTCTGGACTGTGGAAGTGGAAGTGGGACTGGGCTGGACATGTCTGCCGCATGCACCCAGAAAGGCGGGCCAAAATGGTTACTGAGTGGGACCCACAGAACACAATAGACGGTGCAGGCCGGAGTTCAGGCAGTTGGAGTAACTATTCGAAGAAAAACCTGTTGTAGGTTTGTTAGTAAGTGCGGTTGTCCTAGAATATTAGAAAAAATGGGTTAGGTTCAATTTATACGAGGTCACAACTAACATACCAAGCACTTATGAACTCATTAACACAACACACTTTTCGTTTCAAACCTTATAGCATTTAAATAGCACCAAGTGGGGTTTACGACTAAGTTTAATAGGGCAATCAATTTTATTTTATGACTCAATGATTATACAGCCATTTTATTGTTCTATATAGAGTAATCTTCAACGTTTATGGCCAAGTAGACGATTTGGAGATTCCACGTTGGACGGTGTTTTATTAGAGCAATAATAGAGCATACATTTTGTACTATTAAAAGTTTTACAATGTAGTGCGCGGCATCTAAAGAGTCGATTTTATATCATGGAGGTATGTCTCGATCTTAATACGCATTCAGACAGTTATTTATTGTTATTAAACGGCCTTAGTTTCGTGGTACCTTAATTTTATTATACTCATTTACCAAAATTTCTAGATGACAAAAGTATGTCAGAATACATAAATCCCAGAATTCCGTTTCTTTTCTGAAATAACCAAATTTTAAAACGCCTATATTTCTAATCGACGTCTTGTCCCAATAGGTACTTACCTAAAACTCAAACCACCTGACTGATGTGCTACCTATCCTATTTAATTATCATTTAAATTCGAGCATAACAAGTGTTTTTTTGTAATAGGACAAAGGTTATAAAATTGCACACGAGGCAAATACCTATGTCTAACTTAATATATTTAAATAAAAGTTCCACCAGAAATTAGGTATTTGTAGAAACGTTCTTATTAACATTCAGGTGCTTTGAGATACGATACGAATTAAAGTCAGTATTATATACCTAGTTGACCGAGCGTTCAACTATGGAAAAAAAAGACCTCACAACAGTGAGCGGTAAGGTCTCCTTTTCAGCTTGGATAAAAAAAGAACCGGCCAAATGCGAGTCGGACTCGCGCACGGACGGTTCCGCACCATCAACAAAAAATAGAGCAAAACAAGCAAAAAAACGGTCACTCATCCAAGTGCTTACTGACCCCGGCCGACGTTGCTTAACTTCGGTCAAAAATCACATTTGTTGTATGGGAGCCCCACTTAAATCTTTATTTTATTCTGTTTTTAGTACTTATTTGTTGTTATAGCGGCAACAGAAATACATCATCTGTGAAAATTTCAACTGTCTAGCTATCAGGGTTCGTGACATACAGCCTGGTGACAGACGGACGGACGGACGGACAGCGGAGTCTTAGTAATAGGGTCCCGTTTTTACCATTTGGGTACGGAACCCTAAAAAACATAATGTCTGGATGTTCTCCTTCTACAGGTCGCAATTCTCAACCGATCCTCGTGAATTTTTTGAGCAGGTTCGATGATTAAATATATTTTTTTGTTGATTCAGTTTTTGGAAGATTTTCAAAATAAATATATATTTTTTTCAGTTTTCAGTTATGCTCGCGAGGTCTAAAGCTCACAGCTTGAGTCACTAGTCTATTTGAGCTTATGACTTATTTTATCTTGTAGGTAATAAAATATTAATAAGACCAGCGGGCTCAGCACGGTTCCATTTTTATCGACTATCACTATGCCCGTCACTTTCGTACTTACATGCTTGTTAGAACGTGACAGGCATGGTGATAAATGATAAAAATGCTACCGTGCTACTAGTAGCCCTAGGGCTGTACACATGTTAACTACCACGTTCATAACGGAAGCCTTCAAACTCCAGGTCCCTCGGGAAGTCTAAAGCTACTGGAATGTGCCCTTAGAGCATAATGCGTCTGCCCAAGGTCAATGGGATTGCCCTCTAGGGCACGAGGGCGTGTAGTGAGGGGTCGTTTTAGAAATATTCCTTAACTACAGAAATATTGGGGAATTTCAAATGTATCATACATAGTATAAAACAAAGTCGCTTCCCGCTGTCTGTCTGTCCTTATGTATGCTTTGATCTTTTAAACTACGCAACGGATTATGACGCGGTTTTTTTAATAGATAGAGTGATTCAAGAGAAAGGTTTATGTATAATTTGTTAACCCGTGCGAAGCCGGGGCGGGTCGCTAGTATTAACTAAAGGATAGTTTTTGCTCATTGTTATTTGTTTTTCTTGCTGTGCATAATTATTTTGGATGGCATGCCTATATAATAAAGCCTACCACTTATATCCTAATGTAATCATGTATTAAATGTTGTCTGTATAGTGTGCCTTAAATAAAATAAAATAAAATAAAACAAAATAAAATAACTTAATAGTATAATATCTTTTTTAAAAAAAGGGAACCGCCTTCAAAATACGAACCCACTGAAAAGTACAAAATAATTTTTATATGGCACCCGGCCCTTTACGTGTCCAGTCCCTATCCCACGGCGTAAAGCAATTTTTTGCCAAAAAGTAATAATAAGAACCTACCTAATAATAAGAAAATTAATAATCATCCGGGTAATTACTTAGTCTTTGAAGTCGGTGCCAAACCAACATTTTTGAGAACCGATATTTTAGACAACGAAGAACGCTGTACTTACATTGCATTATAAAGACATACTTAGTTTACTCATTAATTTAGTTCTTGTAGGTACTACGTACTCGTATTGTTTTTCTGATTGGTAGTAAGTAAAGACTGTTTTTGTTGGTTTGGCACCGCCTTCAAAAACTAAGTAATTACCCGGATGATTATTAATTTTCTTATTATTAGGTATTAATTACTTTTTGGCAAAAAATTGCTTTACGCCGTGGGATAGGGACTGGACACGTAAAGGGCCGGGTGCCATATAAAAATTATTTTGTACTTTTCAGTGGGTTCGTATTTTGAAGGCGGTTCCCTTTTTTTAAAAAAGATATTATATTAAGTTATTTTATTTTGGTTTTATTTTTGTTTATTTTTAATTTTTTAATTATTTTTTATTTATTTTATTTTATTTTTTACTTTTTAGTGATAGGTAGATACTTCATTTATTTTAGGTTTTGGGCTAAAATACTAGTTTGTTAGGCTCTCCATTTAGTCTACTAATGTTGGTGATGGCCTAACTCGATGATAATCGCGACACAACATAATATGACGTTTTGGTGCTAAACGATTTGTATGTATATTGCTCCCACTTCCACTCCCATTCCCAGTCCCAGTCCGAGTCCGACTCCCACTCCAACTATTTTATCTAAATCGGTTTTAGCAACATAAATTTTTTGGTAGGTATACCGATAGCATGGCCACCTACCGGGTCCAATTGGTTTTTCAAACCATCCATGTACTGTACACTAAAACCTTCTCCAGAATGTAACAAACACTTTTCTGAAATCGCATCAAAATCGGTTCAGCCAAACGCGAGATAATCACGAACAAACATACACACATACATATTACGTACATACATACGGGTCAAACTGAGAACGTCCTTTTTTTAAAGGCAGTTTGAAAAAAGTTCATCGACCCACCTAGTGGAACTCCGCAACATAGGCACACGACGACAAGTCGGTTAACCAAATCAAAGTGTGCCTATGGTGCACCAAACCTAAGTTCCACTAGGTACAGCAAGGGTTCAGCATCAGCTCTATCTTGGGTACTGCTCTCCCAAGTGCTCATCAAGATGTGACAGATTACCAAAATAGCGTGGGCCTATTTTGCACCAAACCTGAGTTCCACTAGGTACAGCAAGGGTTCAGCATCAGCTCTATCTTGGGTACTGCTCTCCCAAGTGCTCATCAAGATGTGACGGATGACCAAAATAGCGTGGGCCTATGTTGCACCAAACCTGAGTTCCACTAGGTACAGCCAGGGTTCAGCATCAGCTCTATCTTGGGTACTGCTCTCCCAAGTGCTCATCAAGATGTGACGGATGGCACAAAATAGCGTTGGCCTATGTTGCACCAAACCTGAGTTCCACTAGGTACAGCCAGGGTTCAGCATTAGCTCAATCTTGGGTACTGCTCTCCCAAGTGCTGATCATGATGTGATGGATGACCAAAATAGCGTGGGACTATGTTGCACCAAACCTGAGTTCCACTAAGTACAGCCAGGGTTCAGCATCAGCTCTATCTTGGGTACTGCTCTCCCAAGTGCTCATTAAGATGTGACGGATGACCAAAATAGCGTGGGCCTATGTTGCACCAAACTTGAGTTCCACTAGGTACAGCCAGGGTGAACCCTGCCAGCCAGGGTGGTTTGGTGCATCAGCTCTATCTTGGGTACTGCTCTACCAAGTGCTCATCAAGATGTGACGGATGGCTAAAATAGCGTTGGCCTATGTTGCACCAAACCTGAGTTCCACTAGGTACAGCCAGGGTTCAGCATCAGCCCTATCTTGGGTACTGCTCTCCCAAGTGCTCATCAAGATGAGACGGATGACCAAAACAGCGTGGGCCTATGTTGCACCAAACCTGAGTTCCACTAGGTACATCCCGAGTTCCACTAGGTACATCCAGGGTTCAGCATCAGCTCTATCTTGGGTACTGCTCTCCCAAGTGCTCATCGAGGGGTGTCGAATGACCAAAACAGCGTGATCCTATGTTGCACCAAACCTGAGTTCCACTAGGTACAGCCAGGGTTCAGCATCAGCTCAGATCTATGTATACTAAAACCTTCTCCAGAATGTAAGAAACACTTTTCTGAAAACCGCATCAAAATCGGTTCAGCCAAACGCGAGATAATCGCGAACAAATATACATACATACATACATACGGGTCAAGCTGAGAACCTCCTTTTTTTTGAAGGCGGTTAATAATATCCTAGCGTACAGGTACATTTGATGATTAAGTAAAATTAACTTCAAAATAATTATTAACTATAGTCTGTTCGGAAAGAGAAGAGTTGTGGAATTGGGCCCCAAACATTCCACGACTCTTCTCTTTCCGCACAGACTCTATTTTGGTAGAAATGTTTCGGTAAAACACAATATCTTATGAACTCAACTAGTAAAAATAAAAAAAGAATTAAAAAATTAAAAATAAACAAAAATAAAACCAAAATGAAATAACTTAATATAATATCTTTTTTAAAAAAAAGGGAACCGCCTTCAAAAAACCAACCCACTGAAAAGCACAAAATAATTTTTATATGGCACCCATTGATATAGTATAAAGAACTGGATACCCAATCAGCCGCCAAAAATGGCCCCACAAAAGTGATGTCAAAACAGATCATGCATTACTTTTTCGTTTAGTCTTGTTTGAAACGCTCAAATGTGAAGTTGTCAACAATTACGAAATGTGCCGTTAAAATATGTAAAAATAACAATGATAAAACAAGGAAAAAGGATGGAATGTATTTCTTTCGGTTAGTTCTTTGGATAGCATTACATAATTTATGTAATCTGGTGGTAATTTTATGGTTTTGAATAAATTAATTTGTTAGTACCAAAGAAGGGATGTCAAGGAACAAAATTCTATTGAGTCGATGTGAGGTCAATATTTTTTTATATTTTTATATGGAATTCATAAGAAATAATATTATGTTTAAATTGAAGATTTCCAAGAAAACCTATGCGACGTGCAAAGTGGACTGCTATTTAATTATAGCAAGAGATAGGGGTGATGCAGTTTTAAACAAGGCAAAACGGCACTTGTGTGTTTGGCCCATTTCCCTGTTTCCGACATATACACCACCAATAAGGGCTTATATCGACTAACTGTAAATGCTAAACCTGTCGGAACACAGTGACAACCACAGGATTTTTTTTTATAAAGTATAGGTAGACTTTATAAAAAAATCCAATCAGTATCTAAATGTCCCCGTGCACCCGTGCTATGAGTAAATGTAGATCTGAAATACACAGTTATTTAATAAGTAGAATTTATTTCAAGGAAATTAGTATTTAAAGACGTATACTTACGAATTAAAAATTTAATTTGTTTGAATTTGAACCACGAATTAATTTTATTTGAGCTCCCGATTAAATTAAATTTGTTTTATTTATTACTTCAATTTTAATATTTTCCTGTACAGTAATACATATTAAAGTGTACCAAAGTGACTCCATTCGTTCATTATTCTCGTTTGACGTTGTTTGACGTAAATACGTTACGTTTAGTGCCATCGGACTAAATTTTTTAACAGTGTTGGTACTTATGTTTGCAAATTTGACACTTAATGCTTACGACATTAAGCTCTTTTCTGTACGAAACATTTGACTCAAAATTTACGTAAGCGTTTTTATCATCAATGCAAATGGTGCGAAACGTCATTGGGATCCACATTTCTTGACGTTTTTGTTCTGCTTTGTGTGTCTATTTCTTTTATATTAAGTCAGTGATGGCACCCCTATACGTCTCCAGTCCCTATCCCGTCGTAAAGCAAATTTCTGCCAAAAAGTAATTAATACCTAATAATAAGAGAATTAATAACCATCCGGGTAATTACTTAGTTTTTGCAGTCGGTGCCAAACCAAAATTTTTGAGAACCGATATTTTAGACAACGAAGAACTGCACTTACTTGCATTATAAAGACATACTTAGTTTACTCATTAATTTAGTTCTTGTAGGTACTACTTACTCGTATTTTTTTGCTGAATGGTAGTAAAGAATGTTTTTGTTGGTTTGGCACCGCCTTCAAAAACTAAGTAATTACCCGGATGGTTATTAATTTTCTTATTATTAGGTATTATATTACTTTTTGGTAGAAATTTGCTTTACGACGGGATAGGGACTGGAGACGTATTAGATATGAGCGCCGATAGGCATATAGCCGGCGGCGGCGCGCCGGTCAAAATTGGTCGGCGGCGGCGGCGAATCGGCGGCGTGGCCTTGAAACACCTTCGATTAATAAAAAAAGAATTCAAACCAAAATTTTACCGAAAAAACATGTTTTTTCTGTAAGAAAGATATGAAATAAATGCATTTTTTATTATCAAGGATAATTTATTGAATACTGGTACGAAAAATTTTTATATCGTATAAACTGTGGATAAGCGGTATCGCGCGGCATCAGAGGCGGTCTTAATCATGGCGAGGCTTTGGCCGGAAGATCTTAGCGAGGCCCTTATCTTTTGTGCTAAGTTAAAAATTGCAGATTGACTGTATCAGGGAAACGTCTTGTCGACAGCCCAAAAAAAACGAGCTCCGTCATTAACCAATATCGACCCAACAAAACAGATGTATGTCAAAAAGTGAGGCCCAACGCCGAGCTCCATGTAACACCGAAGACTTGATTTCGACGCCTCCCAATGCGAGGCCAGAGAATGAGCTGCAGGTAAGCATACAGCTAAGAATAAGCTTACGCCAAGTGTAAGCTTGGCTGACGGCTGAACGCCTGGAGCACCGATTGC
Source organism: Cydia amplana (assembly GCF_948474715.1). NCBI lineage: Eukaryota > Metazoa > Arthropoda > Insecta > Lepidoptera > Tortricidae > Cydia > Cydia amplana. The sequence goes on along the minus strand of NC_086073.1, from coordinate 2,743,852 downwards.
GGCGATTGCTTCTGTGCGAGGCCGAGCTGCAAGAGAGCAGAGCGAGGGTGCAGGCCGATAAAGACTGAAGCCATATTGTTAAAGATCTGGAGCTTTCCTGAGGGCGCATTCGTGCGAACCAAAGGCCGAGCTGAAATGGAGCTAACATCGGATAAGGACCAATGCTCAAGCGTTTTAAAACAGGCCGAAAGTTGAGCTCCAAACAGGGCCAAAAACTTGCAGGTTCAGATAGCGGCTTAGTTCCATGCGAGCGATTTTTTCATTGTGATTGACATGTCTAGTGTATATACAGAACGTTCCACATTACAATATTTATAGATTGTATATATATACAATCTATAAATATTGTAATGTGGAACGTTCCACAATAAAAATGGAAGGAAATCAGTATGTTTATTACAATGTTAAAATTGATATTAAATAATTTCGTTTGCCCAAGACTAGTAGCGCGGTTACTAGACAGATAAGTTTGCATTTGCCTTCGATATTTTTGAATTATATGGGCCTAAAATACCTTTTAAATGCCTATAAACTATTCGAAGTGGCGCCGTTAATGATCTAAACTCGATTAAAAATATATTATCTGATTCTGAAAGTAGTAGTAACTACCAAGGTCACGCCGATGCCACGCCGATAGCGCAGCGTCGGCGGCGGCGGCGCGAAAATTTTGTCGGCGGCGGCGGCGCGCCGGCGCGGCGCTCATGTCTAAGACGTATAGGGGTGCCATATAAAAATTATTTTGTGCTTTTCAGTGGGTTTGTTTTTTGAAGGCGGTTCCCTTTTAAAAAAAAAAGATATTATATTAAGTTATTTCATTTTGGTTTTATTTTTGTTTGTTTTTAATTTTTTAATTCTTTTTTTTATTTATTTTATTTTATTTTTTACTTTTTAGTGATAGGTAGGTATAGTTTGTAGCTTTCTAGTAGACCCCGAAGGCTTATCCTATTGTCTATTGTTCATTAAAACCGCACGTGCTACTTACCTGCAAAAAAGGGTCCTAATTATTCTATTTGGCACTTGAGCGAGGGCTAGTCCAACGCTCAAAAAACCAGTGTAGGTGCGCTCTCCGATAACGCGCCTTTGTTACGCATCTCGATGACACATTTTAGACTGGTTCTGTAGCGTTCGACTCGCCGGCACTCAGTAACCGAAGTACCAATTTTTTATGCAGGTGATTGTGGCACGTGGCACGAGCGGTTTTTCTTAACAATAGACAATAGGATTAGCCTTCGGGGTCTATTAGAAAGCTACAAACTATACTTCATTTATTTTAGGTTTTGGGCTAAACTATACTAGTTTGTTAGACTCTCCATTTAGTTTCAGTGTAATTTAGTATTAATTTAATTTGGTTTGGTTTTCTAGATGTGACGGATGACCTAAATAGCGTGGGCCTATGTTGCACCAACCCTGAGTTCCATTAGGTGAGCCAGGGTTCAGCATCAGCTCGATCTTAAGTACTGCTCTCCCAAGTACTCATCAAGATGTGAACGATGACCAAAATAGCGTGGGCCTATGTTGCACCAAACCTGAGTTCCACTAGGTACAGCCAGGGTTCAGCATCAGCTCTATCTTGGATACTGCTCTCCCAAGTGCTGATCAAGATGTGACGGATGACCAAAATAGCGTGGGCCTATGTTGCACCAAACCTGAGTTCCACTAGGTACAGCCAGGGTTCAGCATTAGCTCTATCTTGGGCACTGCTCTCCCAATTGCTCATCAAGATGTGACGGATGACCAAAATACCGTGGGCCTATGTTGCACCAAACCTGAGTTCCACTAGGCACATCCTGAGTTCCACTAGGTACATCCAGGGTTCAGCATCAGCTCTATCTTGGGTACTGCTCTCCCAAGTGCTCATCAAGGCGTGTCGGATGACCAAAACAGCATCTACCTATGTTGCACCAAACCTGAGTTCCACTAGGTACAGCCAGGGTTCAGCATCAGCTCAGATCTATGTATACTAAAACCTTCTCCAGAATGTAACAAACACTTTTCTGAAAACCGCATCAAAATCGGTTCAGCCAAACGCGAGACAATCGCGAACAAATATACATACATACATACATACGGGTCAAACTGAGAACCTCCTTTTTTTTTGAAGGCGGTTAAAAAATACATTGTAATTCAAAATTTTGGCCTGCCATCTGGATGTGATTCGGCTTATGTACCTACACCCAGCCGCAAAATTGCATGGCCACTTACTATGGCAAAAAGCTCCTTATACGGTTCACAATATTATCAGAAACCAAGAACATAATATTGGGTTTTAGGGCCATCCCACATTAACGTCTCTCGAGCGTCGGCGTCTAGTCAAATCTATGGCTGCAGCTCGACGCAACGTTGGCGCAACTGTGCAGTGATGCCATTTTTCATAGCGCTGAGTAGACTCTCAAAAGATTGTGGGGTGGCCCTACTGACCCTTACAGACATATAGTAAGTAAAACTTGCTACAAATTTTTCTGGACAGATTTTCTAGAGATTTTCTCTTCATGTGTCCAAGTTTCAGAAGCGCCAAAGTCAGATCAATTAAAGCACACAAACGCAGCAACCTTGTGAAACATTAGGTACCGAAAACGTCACATCACTAGTTGCGTATAAACAGGGCTCCGAGCTAGGGTTAGGATTATGAGCCCTTATTTACCTTGTTGGGATGTTTGGCTTTTTATGACTGCTTTCACATGTTCAGGTTTCACGTACCAGTCAATAACATGTAGTGTTTAATGTGACTAGAGTCTGTGCGGGAAGAGATGGGGATTGGGCCCCATACATTCCACGACTCTTCTCTTTCTACACAGACTCTATAAACTGTCTATATTGCTTTTTGTCACTGTGCCAAGGAAATTGGGACAAACCAATTTTTTACTGTACAAGACTTTTACTTCATTTGAAAAACTGTTTACTGTGCAATTAGTAGTTTAGTAACAAATAACCTCTACTTACAATTGAGAAATAAACATTTCAAGAACAATTTTGTACCTATAATATTTAAAACTTTCGCGTTTTGAACACATATTAACTCACATTTATAGACGGGTCTAACGCGAAATTTTATCAATTACCTTTATTTACCGACGTTTCGACACAGGTTTCACTGGTCATGAAACACCACCATTGACAATAATTAACATTATGTGTACGTAGTGGGTGGTTTGAAAATGTGATGTCTACCCCAAACTTTTTCATACACTTTTCGTCTGGTAGTTGCACAAATCTTTGTTTTGACATTTTGCTGGAACATCAGTTAGCAGCGACCATGACCAGTGAAACCTGTGTCGAAACGTCGGTAAATAAAGGTAATTGAATAAATTTCGCGTTAGACCCGTCTATAAATGTGAGTTAATTTTGTACCTGAAACATATTGTTTTCTCTCCAACAGGCAGCCAGGATTTTAATTCAAACAAACAGAATGGCAGGCCAAATAACTAGCAGCATTGTTAAAATTACGTGTCTATTTACTCGTATTTTAGTCCGTTAATAATTTGATTCCCTCCAACAGAAGCAAAGTCGGCAGCTTTTGAGGATTAGGTATTGTCACGAAGTCGAAGGTAGGGGACTATTTCCGCTCTTATTTAACGCCAAAAGATGTAAGCGACGTGATTTTCTTATAGATATACGTCCTTTTGATAATTGTGGACGATTCTAAATATTTCCTGTAGACGTGGTGTTTCGTGTTTGTTTTCAGTGGGTACTTACTGAAACTGAAACGAAAGCAGTATAAAACTGCTTATTAACCGACTTCAATTTCATAGAAGGAGGAGGTTCTGTATTCGGGTTAGGCTATTTTTTTTTATGTACGTTCACCGATTACTCCGACATCCGTGGTCCGATTTGAGTAATTCTTTTTTTGTTGGAAAGGAGCTACCTCCAAGTTGGTCCCATATTAATTTGGTTCTGTTTTGATGATGGGATCCATGAGGAATTGAGGGAACTCCTCAATTTTTAAAGGCACATGCATGGTGATTTGGGTGTTTTCTTAAGCAACTCGAGCATTTTCTCCCGAAAACTACCAATTTGATGAAGTAGACCTGATGATGATGATTGTTTTGATGATAATGATGATGATTTTTTTAAATGTAGTATGTTCACCGATTAATCCGGCACCTGTGATCCGATTTGAGTAATTCTTTTTTTGTTTGGAAGAAGTTACCTCCAAGGTGTTTCCGTATTATTTTTGGTTCTGGTCTGATGATGGAATCCATGAGGAATTGAGGGAACTCCTCAATTTTAAAAGGCGCGTGTAAAGTGATTTCGGTGTTTCCTAAAGTAATTCGAGCATTTGCTTCGGAAAACCACCAATTTGATGTAGTGCGACTGTAGCCTTACCATGAGTTCGACACTACCCCTGATCAGTAGCCATATCACAAGTTTGGCATTGACATATTCGCTAATAACGTCTTCGTAACTTACTTTTTATGCATCTCGCTCGCACTAATATGCCAGTACTAGCGAGATGCAAAGAAAGTAAGTTACACACACGCTAGCGAATATATTAATGTCAAACTCGTGGTAAGCTGGTAAGGCTACTGATCGGGGGTTAGGGTTAGGAATTAAGGGGTCGGGGACTGGCGGTTGAAGGGCTGTTGCTTCAGGGTCGAGGGGTTCCTGGATCAGGGGTTGATTGGATTGGGTCAGTGGCGGGGCGGAAGATGGATTTAGTGTAGTGATAGTGACAGGAATTATAATTTCCCAGACGGACTCGAGAAAATTCCTGATTACATATTTATTAAGGTAATAGCTAGGTACACGAATTTAATGTTAAACGTGATCTCGTTTTTCATTCATGCGTCGCGCTCTTAACAATGCGTTAAAACTAAAAATTGAAAAATAAAAACTTTTTACAAAAAAAAGAAAACCGACTTCAAAAAGGATGAAATAAAATATTATCCTTTTTGAAGTCTATGCGTTACCAACTGATATGTTTGAAGTCGGTGCCAAGCCAAGTAGTAACAATACCAGTCAAAAATAATCAGCTTTATGGCTATAAATCCCATTAGAACTGTACTAATAATAACTATTGTAAATGTGCAAGTAATTCTGTCTGCCTCTTTGTCGCCTTTTCATGGCTAAACAACTGAGCTGCTTTAGGTGAAATTTGGCAAAAAGGTAAATTCCTTGAATTTTTTTATATTTTGAAATGTAGTCCTCTGGATAAGGGACAGGAAATAACTCAGTCCCAATCCCACACATTTGTAAGAAATGTTCTTTAAAAAATACGACGGCAAAAAATGCATTGAATTTACACTATGTGCCGACAAACATGGTACGGACTGCGCCAAGAAGGTTTGATCGTGTGTTCTTAGGTACAGTCGACGTCAAAGATACGTTTACACTTTTGCACCTTACTCCTTTGTAATAAGGCGAAAAGTGTAAACATATTTTTAACTTCAACTGTACCTACAGAAAGTACGTTCATTGTCGTCGTGTAAGACAATCCAACGTACATCCTTATTGAATCGCACCAAAATCATGGTATGCAACAAAATTTGGCTTGGCACCGACTTCAAACATATCAGTTGGTAACGCATAGACTTCAAAAAGGATAATATTTTATTTCATCCTTTTTGAAGTCGGTTTTCTTTTTTTTGTAAAAAGTTTTTATGCTTATAAGTACTGCTGATGTTATAGATAACTGAATTTCAAAACACACATTTCATTTTTGTATAATGCAGTTTAAATAGTGATAAATAAAACTAATTTTAAATTGCCATTTTGCCAATAATATTTCTTAACCCTAACGCGCTGGCCACGATATTGCGCGACTGGCTACGGCTAAGGCGAAAACCATAGATTGGAGCGAGACACAGCAGTCGGACCTTTCGTTCTAACCTATCGTTGAAGCCAGTCGCGCAATGTCGTGGCCAGCGCTTTAGGCAACGGACTGGATATGCCATTCCAAAGACCGTAAACTCTAATGCGGCAATGTAAACGCTTTCTATAACCCATGTGCTATTGAAGTTGTTTCTTGTATGTATATGTATCTATAAAGGTATTGGCAACTAAACAATAAATTTCTCTGACAACTAACAATTTAATATTCCCACGTCTCGAGGAATTTTATATAGCACCTTCCATTCTGTAAGCCATAAATATTTCACTGTCTCCACTCCCTTGTCAAAGGTTCCTTGACAGACAGGAAATCCCAGGTCATATATTATTCCCAGTAATGAGTCGAACTGAGAGAATAACCAGCGTAAGGGTAACATTCCATTTCTGAACGCAGCTGCACTACTGCTACTGAACGCGTCGCTGTTACTGTCAATTTCCATAGTAAAATGAACAGTAGTGCAGCTGCGGTTGGAAATGGACTGTCACCTTAATAGTGATCTTGAGATTTTGAACACAGCGAATTTCGTAGGTATCATCACGCTCCGCGATTCTTGCGCCATTTAGGGGCCGATCTAAATTGGTTCTTCAATACTCACGCTAAAGAATTTCCAAATTAGCTAGAGCTAGAACCCTAAATGGCATAACAATCCCGTGTGGTGACTGAACATTGACCGGCCATTTGCTACCTCTGTCGCACGCGCGTAAATATATTGCTGTCCCGCCCATGATGCGAGCGGGACAGCAATATAATTATACGCGTGAGATGGAGAAAGGAAATGACGGGTCGTTGTACGAAATTCTTCGAGCTTAGCGTTTTTACTTTATCATAGTGAGGAAATTCCTTACACGAGCTTGGTTTAAAATACAAAAACAGTCAGCTCAAATACGAGTAGATAGTGACGGCCGAAGTGACTGAAATATAAATTACACACAACAGTAAGCTAAATAAATCAGTGAAAATATTATAATTATGACAATTAATTTCATGCGAAAAAGAGGATACAAATAAGAGAGCTCGCTATAAATTAGATCGTTGGACTCGTCCGTGCTCGGTGAACGATGGGAATTGATTCCCAGGTGTCCGCCATTTTATCTGAAGGTCGATGAACTGGTTGGTCCACTAGACTAGAAGATTTTTAAGGTCATTGTTAGATGTATTTTCTTTTTTTATCAGGTTCTATCTGTTCTGTAAGCCTATTATTATAATATAGCGTGTCTATAATAATTATAGTACATACTTACTTATAGGTGGTTTGTTGGACAAGTGTAAAAGTCCCATAGTAATTATGAAATAATTACTTACCATTTTTGCACCGAATTTGACAAATCAAAGTGTGGGTGTGCCCCCAATGGTCTAAGAGCTAGCCACGGCCATAGGTATGCAATTTATAGAGCAACGAAATCCCTCTAGTTAGTATGCCATACTATCATTATTAATTAATCCGGGCGCCTGGCAGCTGTTTAGCGGTGGGTGTGGGAGTGGATGGGCAACAAAGTGGTTGTAAAATCAATTGAAGGTGTGCAATTTATAGAGCTCTGTGTTTGGTGTGATATAATATGTAGCTAATTATGTATTTAAATCAAATATAACAATGCCAGGCGTTTTATTTGGGGGAAAAGTAGTGCCAAGTGATGAAAATACACATTCACTTGTGCGCCTGCAGGAAGATCACGAGCAAATTTCACCTGACTCACAATAGCTTTACGCATAGTGTCGTATATGTCTTCTACTTTTTCCTAACACTTACCTAGGCGTAATTGAACAGGGTAGTACTGTTATTTATTCTGTGACAGAGTACAAAAAGTAGAAGACATATACGACACTATGCTTAAAGCAATTGTGAGTCAGGTGCAATTTGCTCGTGATCTACCTGCAGGCGCACAAGTTATTGTGTATTTTCATCACCTGGCACTACTTTTCCCCCAAATAAAACGCCTGGCATTGTTATATTTGAATTAAATACATAATTAGCTATTATATCACACCAAACTCAGAGCTCTATAAATTGCACACCTTCAATTGATTTTACAACCACTTTGTTGTCCATCCACTCCCGCACCCACCGCTGAACAGCTGCCAGGCGCCCGAATTAATTAATAATGATAATATGGCACAATAACTAGAGGTATTTCGTTGCTCTATAAATTGCATACCTATTTCCGTGGCTAGCTTTCCGGCTACAATACTTGTTTTCATAATGTCATTTATAATCATAGAAGTTTGACGTTTATAATGACACGCTACATGTTGCACACGCTACTAGGTAGCGGGAAATGTAGAACTCTTAAAAGAGTAATGTACTTTATCAAACCTATTACGTACTCATTGATAAAAGAGAAACGCAAAATTTAGTTTTATTTATTATAATCCAGTACCAGCACCCACCTTAATTATGTAATTTCAAAATTATGAAACTTTTCATTTTGCGTTCCTCTAAATTTGTCCATTTATGTATTTGGTATGTATCGACAAATCCTTTTCCCTCCAAATGCAGGCTACTTTTACTTATCTCAAATCTAAACAGAACACCAAAAAACACCATTTCCCCATTTTTCACACCATAATCTCGATACGCCACATTATTCCATTCCCATTGTGCTTAAAGCCAGCTCTGGCCCTTTGTCATTAAATACGTTATTGTTCCCGTCTATTGTGCCCTTAACCTTATTATATTAAGGGTCCTGATTGTGTAACCACCCTTAATTATAACGCGTGTATCGTTTTTGTCGAAACGGAATAGGTAATGCATACCTAAATCACACAATAGAGTCTGGCCAAGCTAGTTAATCACACGGCCTGATTCGAGCTTTAAGATACGTCTAAAATTTGCTAAAGATACGACATGGATCAGATATGTCAGTGTCAAAAGTGACGTTTCTTCAACGAAACGTGAAGTGACCAAAGTGACGTTTCAAAGTGAAAGTCTCACCATAAAGGTGCTGCTGGTGCTGTAAATTCACAGTTACAGCGGCAGCAACAGCTGCTTTTGACGTCCGAACGTCACCTTTAACGTCATATATGTATAATTATGAGGCACTGCTACACTTTGTAACGTCAAAATAGGAGCGGTGAACTGTCTTGTAACTCTTAGTTATGGTTACACCAAAATAATCACCAAAAAATATTACATAATGGCGACTGACTAATCTAACCATATTACACCCGTGAGCCAGAGTAAAATATTATCATTTCTACCTGAAGGTTGTCTGGAAGAGATAGCTTTTAGCGATAAGACCGCCTGTTGTTACCTCTGTCTTCACGTATTATCTGTGTCTCTCTGTACCTAAATGTTGTATTGAGGTTGTGCAATAAAGAGGATTTGTATTGTATTGTAAAATTTCGTCGAGTTGATGCGCTGAACCATGCGCAAAGTTCAGTGAACGGAATTTAATGATCATGTCCAAATGCAAAAAGTCTAACCGAACAACCGAACTACCAGACTACATAGTACCTATATAATTGGTTTGAAAAGCCAGAGACGTAGACAGCCACGGGCGGACAAGTGACATGGCCGATGGCCGAACCAAGCTTCGCTAGCATGATGATAAATAAAAATTGATTTGCATCGATTACAAAGAAACCTCACGAACACTTTCAAACTGAACGTCTCAAGTGATACAATTAGATCTTTTGGTATCTAAGTACCTACCTACTATTTAATAGATAGAAATCTTCCCATCCGGCGGCTTGTTTACTCGCTTACTGACAATTAAAAATAAAAACTTTTTGCCAATGTCTCACAACTTTGGGAAAAAAATGAATTACATAATTGCATAATGTTAGCAATCCGCGCTAACGCCTTGAACCCACCCCGCCACCACGGCTTCCACCACTGGAGGGCTTCCTCACTTTTTCTTTAATATAATTATGACATCTATTTTAGTTTATGCTTTCCAAGTTGTTGCCGTATTATTGTGATTAGAACGTTCAATCAACGCTGCCACAAAATTTAATCTAATCTAAGGGAACTGTTGTACGAGACGTAAATGACATTGTGTATGAAATAAAAACTATTAAAACGGATTATATCGGGTTTTTCCTCAGTCACCCGCTGACCACGTACGTCGGGGTGTAGTATAAATTCAATAACGCGATATAATCCGTTTTAATAGTTTTATTTCATGAGTAAACTCTCGCGGTAACCGAAGACAATACATATTATGATATTGTGAAAATAAAAATGTATTGAGCGTTTATAGTTATATATTTCGTCGCTGTAAGAAGCATGCTAGACCCGCGCAATATTATTGTGTGTAGGAACAAGGCAGTTCGGCCGCCGCGCCGCCTAGCAGGCTCAATTAAAATCTATCATAGATGCCAGATGAATAGCCCCCAAATATTGCCATCTAACACTGTACAAAACTAAGAGCTCACTTAGCACATTTTGGAATCCATTTCCGAGGGGAGATGGTCCTTTTAGCATTGTCATGGATCCCATCATCAGAACTGGGTTTTGACAAAAACGGAACCAATCTATATGCATATACATACAATCAAAAAAAGAATTTTCAAAATCGGTCCAGTAATGACGAAGATATGGAGTAACAAACATAAAAAAAAATAAAAAAAAACATACAACCGAATTGATAACCTCCTTCTTTGAGATTTGGAAGTCGGTTAAAAACACGGAATGGAGTTTCCTTAAGGCGCGAGTAGGGTCCAACCTGAAATAAGCGGCAGATTCCTGCAGCCGACCTGTATCCTCACGTATTGCTGATTTTTAACCGGAAGTACCCGGAAAATTTTGATGTTCTGGCAAATAGTAGACCAATATATGACCTACGATATGAAAAAAAATCTAGGGGTATCACTACTTCACAATCGCCAAAACAAAATATTTAACTTTTTTATTTTATATTAATTTTTTTTATGACAACCAGTATTGTTATTTTTTTTGGTGACGCCAATCATTATTAAGAACATTATTTCAACATTTGAAACCAATCGTGTGAATAAAAACCGAAAAAAAATAGATTAAAAAAGCTTAAAAAATGAATAAGTCAAAAACTGTCACAATTAGGAAGTTGATACTTAGCATTAGGTAAATATTCTTCACTAGAAGAGGTAGCCATAAAAAAACAGAGTCTGTTTAACGCAAGGGCCGATTTACTATGGAAAGCCGACTATGGCCTTTCATTCTATTCTCACTAGGAACACCAGGACTAATTTAAATATGACCTTACCATCTAGAATCCCAAACAGATTTCTGATATTATTGTTGTGCTCATGTTCTAATAGGTAGTCCATATTCTAATAGTCGATGGCCCGATCGCATATCAATGTCCTCTACAAATGACAGGTTGGCGATAGGGACAGATGGTGTAGAACAAAGGATGTTCGGAGTATAGGGTTGTTAATGATTAATTGATTAAAAGCCTAAAATAAAAGTTAGTCAATGGAGTGGTATTGGTATGATTTACCTACTAGACTAGGCTATATTAATCGGTACTAGTATTTTCATAATACAGGTCATTTCGAACGTATTCAGTATCCGAATGGTATCTGGACCAAGTCAGTTAGCCTTCGTGCATTTCACTCGTAATTGTATTTAGGGTGAATTTATAAAATTTCAACGAATTACGTACAGTTTTGCTTTTTTGTTATTTTCTAACTTTATAGGGTTTTGTCAGATGTAATACTCTCCAAAAGCTATGTATAAATACAGGGTGGCCCAAAAATACGTTGACAACGTTTTTGCCAATTATTCCTACTTACGTAACTAGTACAAAACAAGTTATAAATTAATACTACAGTCCTTTAATGCAACAAAAAATAATTGTCTTCAAAAAAGCCTCATTTCGCTTTGATACCTACACAAACGCAAACGTATGTTAAAATTTTCAAAGAAATGCTGCAGCTCCTTCGAGGATATTTTTCCCATTCTCTGGTAAGTGTTGCTTTTTAGAACGTTTACACTTTTCTGTTTAGTAGCACAGATTCTTGTCTTTAAGATTGACCAAAAACTATAATCCATTGGATTTAGATCAGGCGAGTAGGGTGGCCACTCTTTTGAACTTATAAATCCGGGAAAATTATCTTTGCACCACTGCTGCTAATTTTCCCGCATCATTTTCTGAATATTCTTAAATTTTATATATTTTTGTTTCATCAATTGTAACTGATGGTAGAACAGAGCTGATGGCCAACCCTGCCCCAAAGTCGTGAGAACGACTTCCCTTTATCTTCCCACGTCGGTTTAACCCCGCTAACCCGAGATGGCGCGAAAACGCTACCGTACACAATTACCTATTACCTATAACTCTATTATGCACCCACTCTAGTCCTTAACACTACTAGATAAGGTTCAAATCAACCGATCTAAGTAAAATTTAAATTGGTTGGAAAACATAACTGTAACTCCATAATGCAGTCGCAATCAACTTTAATACAAAGATGCAAGGTTCAAATTTTAAATGTTGATAAGTATGAGGGTTGGTAAGTTGCAGTGGCGACAGGTAGCGATTCGATAAGGTTAGTGTTACGTTTATTTAAATTTGATGAGTGTGGAACGCTAAATGGTTTGAAATGGTTTAGTTAGTTGATAAATCTGATTTTGGAAGCTCTTAAGTGTAGGAAGAGGAATTACTTAGGAACAATTGGAACGTACGGGGGTGTCCGTCAGATTAAAGGTACCGTTCGGATTCAGACACACCAGCTTTAGTAATCAGTAAAGGACGACTCACGCTAGAACGGCCCGGGGCCAGGACGTAGCTTTGGCCACTTATTTTTCTATGACAGGTGATCGGTGATCACGATATACTTTCATAGAAAACTGAAGTTTCGGTCGCCCGGGCCCGGGCCCGGACCGTTCTAGCGTGAGTCATCCTTAATGCAGCGCGACACTGCTACCGCAAATATCAAAGTCGATGTTTCTGCCCTACAGTTATTACCCGAATCACAAAAAACGTAAAAATGTTTAGTTCTATGTAATATGACTGACATAAGTATGTACTTACATACTTTTTTCATTTGTCACATAAATTTAATTTGTCTTTAGTACAAAAACGAGTCCTAGCACAGGAACAGGCGCACTAAAAGGCGTCTCTCCGAGATTGCTAAAAAAACTTTTCACAGTTTTTAATCTGCAATCTGCACACACCATAGATATATGTACAAATAGACATGCCCCGTCTATTTGTACATTTGTAAGGTGTGTGTAAGTTTATCGACGAATATCAGCGGGCCTAAAGCGAAAATAAATAAAAAATTCGGTGCCTCTATCACTTGAATATGCAGCAGTGATTGAAAATCCGTTTTTTATTTTAGGTACATATATATAATAAGCCTTCTGATATTTATATAAAATTTAATTAAAAATGATCTAAAAAACATTAGAATAATGAATTTCATTGCCGAACCTTAATTAATAACAAATAAAATAACTAAAATGTACTTCGCTGTAAAACGATCAGCGTTATATTATTTTTGGTATGGTACATTTTTCTGAATTTTAATTCAGACAACTAGACCCAGACTACAAACACTTTATATTTAGACTAACGGTAATATAAATTTTACAATACTTAACACTAAAAGCGTGGTCTAGTCAGAAATATGTCTGCGTCGCACTCCTTTCCGCTCGCGGCCATTTTAATCTGTTGCCGCAGACAAACAAACAAAGTCACAAAGTCGTTTATCGCGTGAAATTAACTGTCTTTTGTGAGATTTCGCTTGTTCATTGTGATAATATGCAGTATAACAAGCAGCAGAGAACAACAGATTATGAAGGATCTACATGTGAGTTCAAAAATAAAGAAGAGTACGTCTAGATTAACTTTGCACCGACTTGATTAGAATAATTTAATTTTGTGGCAATAAAGCATTTTCATTTCATTAATTTCATTTCAATAAAGTGCTTTTGAAGTTACCATACCTAATGGTACCTGATACTATACCTCAAAACGAAAAAGAATTGGACTTTCCTGTTTTATTTAAAATTTAAAATTAAGTTCATCATTGATTATGACGTCGTTGAAATGATTTTATTATCAATACATTTTATACAACCCCTTATCTGCTTGTAATATAACGTATTACAAATATTAAGAAACCATAGTGCTACAAACTCTATTAATGCCATAAAACATTTCTCAAATATTCCACAAAAATCGAGAACAATTTCATGAAAAAATAGCGACGACAAAACGCTAAATGGAATTAGAACGCACTTGGATCACAATAATTCAGTCGACGAAACTTCTAATGTCAATATACAGAAAACGATCACATCCCCAAACGAAAATAAACCGCAATTATATCGACATAAAGTTTGTTTTTGACGAGCTGTATAACCGCGTCACCATACTCAGTATTTGTCTCACACGTCCCGCCAGTCACTGTGTAAAGTACTGGCAATTCAACCTAGTATTTTATTTCCATTCTTTCCCTTTCCCTGATTTTCCCTTAACGGTAATTTCGCCCCTAACGCTTGGTAATTCATCATAATATTCGGTCACGGCGTTCAGTCACCACCAGAGCGTCCAAAACGCTCACAAATATCTGAACACGCCTCTATTGTCGAGGCATTAGAGTGCGTGTTCATATATTATGAGCTCATCGGTCTGATATATCTGATGGCGACTGTTCTTAGTCCTTAGGGGCTGAATTTGCGTGTGTAGTTCGGTTTAAAAAGTTCGCGAGGGGTCTTGTTCAAATAATTTCGTAAGAAACTTGGAGGGCTGTGGCCGGAGGGCCAGAACTTATCGCAGGCTTCGAGGGACAGGGTTTCGGTAGGATGTTGTTACAAAATTGTGACACCGAAGTAGGTAGTTTCAATCACTGTCACGAACAACTGATATGCCCCTGGCGACACTCACATACATAGTAGAGTCTGTTCGGAAAGAGAAGAGTCGTGGAATGTATTGGGCCTCATACAATCCACGACTCTTCTCTTTCCCCTCAGACTCTAGTATATTTCCTCAGAACTGTTTGTGTCTAAGTACAATGTTGAAAATAAGATTCATGTTTTTTAAAGTCTCCTGTAGAGGCTGTAAATGTCCCATAATCTAAAATACTGAAAAAAAAAGCGGCCAAGTGCGAGTCGGACTCGCCCATGAAGGGTTCCGTATTTAGGCGATTTATGACGTATAAAAAAAAACTACTTACTAGATCTCGCTCAAACCAATTTTTGGTGGAAGTTTACATGGTAATCTACATCATATATTTTTTTTAGTTTTATCATTCTCTTATTTTAGAAGTTACAGGGGGGGGGACACACATTTTACCACTTTGGAAGTGTCTCTCGCGCAAACTATTCAGTTTAGAAAAAAATGATATTAGAAACCTCAATATCATTTTTGAAGACCTATCCATAGATACCCCACACGTATGGGTTTGATGAAAAAAAAATTTTTGAGTTTCAGTTCGAAGTATGGGGAACCCCAAAAATTTATTGTTTTTTTTCTATTTTTGTGTGAAAATCTTAATGCGGTTCACAGAATACATCTACTTACCAAGTTTCAACAGTATAGTTCTTATAGTTTCGGAGAAAAGTGGCTGTGACATACGGACGGACAGACAGACGGACAGACGGACAGACAGACAGACAGACATGACGAATCTATAAGGGTTCCGTTTTTTGCCATTTGGCTACGGAACCCTAAAAAGGTATTGGAGTCGGTTGAAATCAATGATATATTTTCAAGAGTCCTAAAATTAGGTATTCTCTAAAATTATGTACTTATTATAATGTGTGTCGTTGTCAGTTTGTAATTCTAAACTTTTACAAAACAGTATAAAATAGATAAGTACCCACAAACGGACGTATAGCCTGAACTGTTCAAGGTTGGACCCAATTACGTATTGTTTATATAGTTTAGTTAGAGCACCATTAAGAATTACTATTTGATACTTAATTCAATCCGTAAAGGGGTGAAGATGGGGTTGAAAGTGTTTAACTTCTACGCAAATTAAGTGGAGAAGGCGAACGCTATAATCTGTACTATTACCTACCGTTTTAGAATTCACTTTTTAAATATTTCTCGTTTATTGTTTGTGTCTCAGTAGTAAGGAAATCCTTCTGGATTTCCTTACTACTGAGACACAAACAATGGAAAGAGTAATAATGACGGGCAAAGTTGAAGGCACGAGACCTCAGGCCCCTCCTCCTACTAGATGGTGTTCTCAAATTACGGCACCTATGCAATTAAAACTGCACGAGGCCATGCGCTTGGCGGGGAACAGAATCCTATAGAGGAACCTGGTCTTCAACAGAAGGACATGATGTCCCGATCCTCAGTATTGAGGGACCGACAGAAGAAAAAGAAGACACACCAAATACTGAGAATAGGTAATAAGCAAGAAAGTCAGTATCTTTCGATGCCCCTTCTGATGATTCCAGTTCCTTTAGCCGCCCTTGGGACGGCGCTCATCGAGTGAATACCAAATGCTAGAAGCGTTGCCATTTTCTCGTTGCTGTCAATGGATTCACAACTGTTTTATAGTAAAAAAGTTTCATCTCCTTTCATTCAAATCTAGCTTTGAGTATTTTAAGTATACATGATATTTTACCGCCTGTTGTTTACCTCGGCTTGTGTTTCTGTTTTATTTTTTTGTATTGCTTTATTTTATTGAGGTGTTCAATAAAGAGTATTTGTATTGTATTTATATTTTGTCCCATTATGATGGCGATTATTTTTGGCTGTCCTGTGCATTCCTTTTATAAATGAATGTGACAGTGACATCTCCGGTGTCAACTTCGCAGCAGTACGTTGCATCATCTGAATGTTACCTTAACGTAGTTAACGTTGCAACAGTAGTGCTGCTAGCTGCAGTCGACATGCATGCATCAAAAAATTGCGAAGGGTGGTATTCCATCTGTCCAATCTTGGTCCAATGTGTGTTTGCGTCTCACATTTTGCTTAATGAGAGAGTGAGACGCAATGCACATTGGACAAAGATCTTGAACAAGTAGAATACCACCCGAAGAGAAAAATTGAGTCTTCGGGTTGTCAGGAGGCTCCGGGACGTGACCGGCCCGGGCCCGCACCGTGCCACTCCCGGGCCGCGGTGATCACGTGATGCTTTCCATAAAAACGAAGCTCCGGCCCGGCCACGGCCCGGTGTAGCGTGAGTCATCTTTTAAGCAGTAAAGTTCTTGTAATTTGCATTTTTTTGTGATTTCCTAATTTCCGGTCGAGTACCTAACAGGTAATCGGTCATCTTAGTTCCAATTTAGTTTATTTTTATTTTACAGTAACTTTTATTCACATTAATTGGCATCAAATCTCACCGATGTAGCGCGTATCACAAATCAGCCTTGGGCCGTGCAAATACGTAGAATCATCGAGGCAAAGTCGGCGCTCGGCGTCACAATCAATTCGGCGTCGGCGGAAATTGCGAGCGAATTTGCGGACAAACGGCAATAGTTATCGGTTTTACCAGTTTTGGGCTATGTTGGCATTGTCATTTCGTGATTATAGGTAAAGTAGTTTGCAATATAGTTTTAGATGGGATTCTCGGAACAGCTTTTTTGATTGATATTAAATTAGTGACACAGATCAAAAACTCACGCGGATGGAGGCCCCAATCTATCCCAGTAGTTTATAAATAACAGTGTATTGTTTAACATTAATCTTTCTCTCTCTCTCTTTATCTTTCAAGCTATATATCCAACATGGCGATGGGGTCAGCTTTCCGTGTCTTTCGCTTCCATTTCGCCCCATCCTCGACGTCGCTTTCGGATACTTTGCACTCAATCATATCTTTTAGCACTACGTCCTTCCATCTTGTTTTCGGTTTACCTCTGCCTCTTTTACCGGGGATGGAAAGTCGTAGTGCTAAATTTCGAACGTAGTCTGGTGGTCTCCTCTTTGCGTGGCCATACCATCGCAGCCTACTCTCCTGCATTTGGTCGGCGATGTCGCGCACGCCCAGGCTGCCTCCCAGTATTGTTTAACATTTGCGTAGGTGAATTGTTTTATACCTACAGAACTCCATAAAACGAATTGCTAAGTGGTCGCATGAGGTTTTTATATTTATTAAACGTTATTAGTAAGCCTGCTTGAATCTCGATTGGTGTAATTTATGTAATTGGTGTATTAATATATGTAATTAATTCTTATTTCTTCTAGCCTGTCGAATTAAGAGAAGATAAAAAAAATTGAAGTGATTTGCAATCAAAAAATATCAATAAATTGTTAGCGACAGTCAAAATTTCCGTAGATTTTCTTCAATCACGTAACAGCCCTTGACAATCGTTTCAATCGGAGGCGTATCTATAATTTTCAGAGGTTATTTTGTCGAAATTACTTTTTTACATCACAAGCACTTAATGGGACTAAAAAAAAACTCATGTGGATATTTTTAGTACTGGCACTAACTATACGGTCAGTTGTAATTGTCAATCTTACGTGAGCATGACTGACTTCTTACTTTTCCTTGACAAGCGTGTTCAATCGTTAATGTATAAGTACTTTTCACGCTACAAGGAGCACCTTCCAGCACCTTACTTAAAATTCTATCCACACAACTACTAAATTACAGAACCCACTGCAACCTTGTCATTGTGACTCTGTGACTTCCGACGCTCCCATTTCATCTTAACACCAAATGAAGATGACAAGGTCCTATCATAGACTGACCACTATATTTCACCGACGCGTTTTGACATTGTCAACGTATCTGGGTCCATATCGGACTATCTCTATAAAATATTTAGTCGAGCCTACATCCAGTATATTTAGACCTTTAGAATTGTAACTACTACTCATATTCGGAGGACAGAATTATGCTGGTAATGTAGTATGAGTGTCACCCGACACGGCAGACATGTGAGACCGCCATACTGCTTTATAAAACGTGACAGTGACAGGTTTACACCCAAAAGGACCTAACTCACGGGGTTTTCTCAGTGAGGTTTGACATTTTGGGTTTAGAATGAGTGGGTGCTGGTGGGTGGACCTACATAAGTCATAAGATATTGCACGCACGAAATAAAAAGTCTTTGTAAAGCCGCGGATGGTCTGCTTTGAACTCTTGCGGAGAGAAGGATTCGTGTAGTACAATAAGCTGCAGAGATAACTGCACCCCTGCGAACAAATTTCTATGCAGGGGGGTAGTTATCGCTGCAGATTACTGTACATAGAAAGATAAATGTTTTGAAGTTACTTATGAAAAAGTAACCAAACTACTATAGGAAACTGAGTACCTATTATTTGTTAAATTAACTCAAAACATTGCAGACATACATAAAATATATTATGTGCATAAATCTTCTCGTCCAAAATACTTATATTACTTATATATAAAATTGGTCTTAACGAAATATCTATTTCTCACTTGACACGTTAAAAATTTGTTACATACTTACCTACATAGGTATATAGTTTGCACAAATCTAGAATCTAGCTACATAATTTATATAGTGGATTTTTAATAATGTTTAAAAAAAGTAGGTTTGGTAAGAAGTATAAACCTTACGTTGAATTCTTTATAAACTAGGCATGTGGTCAGTAACTACTACCAATTATACAAGCAAAACGCCTGTTAGCCACAAATAAGAAGAATTATTCGTGCACCCAACTGTTCACCCGTTTAATTTAAATATAAAAACAAACAATTTCTAATCATTGTATCTATTAAAGACCAGGCTTAACAAAAATAAGGGTCGTTTTTGACGCCGCGGGGTACAAACGTACGGTGTGATTTTTATATTGGATACTTTATTTTTATAGGCCAGCTGTGAATGGAATTAGTTTCATGTGGGCAATGGGTTTGATTCCCGACTGTTTTAGGCTTAAATTAAAATGTAACGGGTTGGTTATGGTGTTGTTTTAGAAATGTAATTGAATGCCTTTAGTTCTATATTTGATGTTATTATGATTACGGTGAAAGCGTTTTGTGTTAATTTTATAGTTGTGTTTATAAAACTTACATAGAAATGTCTCATGATTTTAACTTCAACAAAATTATAGTTCGAATGATTAGGTAGAGACTTTATACTATTATAGGTTATTTCTTAGATTTTATAATTTTATATATTTACAACATAAGTAAATTAAGGCTTTTTAATTTAAAAAAAGTATTATACATACGTGTATAATTATTACTTGTACCTATATTATATATTATACGAATAGAAGCAGTGGAAAATAAGAATATACACAATTACACAGTAGAAAGAAGGTGATATTCGAATGATGACATCAGAAGTATTCCTGTGGCATCATAATTGATGCAGCATTGACGCAGACAATGTAACTGTCAATATCCTTGACAAAATGAGTGACAGATTGAGCGTTCTAATTACTTCTAATCGAGGCAGTAATGCGGCAACGAACGTCACTAATTTTACTAAGGAAATTGACAGAGACATCGCTCGCGTCATCGCTGCAGCAACGTTAAAGGCCACCTCACATTACCGTCTTGTGAGCGTCGGCCTCTAGTTAACTCTATGGGTGCTGCTCGACGCAACGTTGGCGCTACTACGCAGCGACGCTATTTTTCGTAGCGCTGACTAGACGCCGACGCTCAAAAGACGCCCTAAAACGTACCTATTATTAATATTGTTCTATGATATAATTTATTTTAATTACTGGCCAATTATAAATAAAATCTAACACATCACTTCCGAAATCACTCTTGCCTCAAACTTGACAGTTGACATTACAATTAGAGCGTGACATTTGACAGGAATAGATGACGAATAGGTCATGTCACGGATGTGACGTCACCCGTAAACACGTGTTGTTAATTAGATGGCCGACAAAAAAGGGACCACGAAAGCTTGTTTATTAACTGACTTTTAATTAAGAAGGTGTTGTTTTACTATGTTGTGTGTTTCATTTTTAAAATTTCTTGCTATTAGCTATATACAGCAAAGCTGTGATTTTAGCCACCTATATCTACAACTATCACAAAATTGGCTTATACGTGGATTATTTCCCTTATTTTTCCTTCCTTGAGTGGCCTGTTTCTAGCATCGAAAACTAATAGATTATAATATATCTTATGTCTCCTGAATGTTCATTTCAGAATGTCGTCTAAAAATGAGAGCTTAAATTCGCTTCCTGTGACTCAATTATAAGCATGACTTTAATTGTTATGTCTACGACATTTATATTGCGAGGTTAATACTTAAACATGCACGAACATTGAACATTGTTATTATTATAATAATTACGAGTACTGAACATTGTTATTATTATAACAATAACATAGTTCGTTGATGTTTTCCGCGTTTTCAGGATTATTTACCTGAATTGTAGTTTTAGTAGCTGCACTAGTTGTCAGCGACCCGAATTAGTCGACGACAAATAACTGAACTAGTGTCGAGCTTATTAAAGGTGTACGCACACAGACGCAGTCAGTAAGATCGGGAATTCATATACTATGTAGTAAGGACACTTTGTACAATTGTTGTGTAGTGTATAATTGTTTTCCATCTTATTTTCTCGGAAACGTTCGTATTTGTCATGCTACTTCAGTCAACCTCAGTACTTTTTATGCCAAGACTGATTGAAATAGCAGTCTTCCGTCAAAATACGATGGAAAATAATTATGCACTACCTACATCATCTACCCTATGTGCCGCCTACTTAAGTAATTTAGGTACTTACATAATCAAATAATATAATACTCACTATGCCTACATAATCTTTTTTATCCAGATGTAATTTCGAAGAAATCACACTCATAAACAAGAATGTAGCTATTACAATTCAGTCTACAAAGTTATTCACACCCATCTTACCCGTGTACAGCACCCCTTAGGGCTGTCAAATAAATCATAACGCAGACGCGGACGCGTAACAATTTTAATTAAGCCGAGGATTTACTGGCATCCCATGTAGGTAGAAATATTAAGGTATTGATTAATGGAGTATGAAGAACTTGATACAAATAGTTGAGTTTTAGATTCAATGACAAGGAAATTATGGAAAAGAACTATGTCTCTGCTTTCAAATATGTTGTTTTACGTGTTTGGCAGTAAACGAGCAGACGAGTTGCCTGACGGGAAGCGGTCACCGTCACCGTCGCCCATGGACATAAGTAACATCGGAGAAACCCACTTGTGCGTTGCGTTGGAAAATATTTAAGAATCCTGAATACCCGCTTCTTGAAGAACCCCATGCGCAAAAGAAATACCTCAGGAGGTAACTCATTCCACAAAATACCTGTATACCTATTCACTTTATTGATTTTTTTATATAGCTTGGGTCTACAAGCTCTTTCGTCTCTTCTAACTCTTGGGTTTTTAACACACTCCATTGACAGAAGGTTCGTAAAGTAGGAGCGAAGTTCTTCCTTTCTGGACTATAAACGCGAAAATCGAAGTTTGCAAATTGCGGGCATCTGTCTCTGTCACTCTAATTACGCCTTCATTGGAGTAAAAGAGAAATTTTCGCCGCAATTTGCGAATTTAGGTTTTCGCGGTAAGCCCCCTGACTGTGTCTGAGCGAACTACGGATACAAATAAGAGACGAACCTAGACGGTTTTCCCAACCAAAAATTGTATATGGTGGTTTCCCCAGCATTACCTTCTAATTAATATACATATAGGGCTATTAATATAATAATTATGCAAGACGATGCTGATGTTTTGTGGAACAATCGTGTGGTTAATAACAAAAACTATGAAGTAAATAAAACATTTTAAATCTTCTCAAAACTGAGAATTTATTTTCAAATGGAAGACTATATTGCATTTCGGGTAAAAAATGTATTCGGGTATAAACTATGCGAGTAATATATTTAATGTAAGTACCTAAAAAAACCTTATAAGAAAAAGCAGTAAATTAAATCATTGAATTCAGAGCACCAGATAAAAGCATGGCTGTAGATGAACCTAAATCCTTTACGGTTTTACGCATTAGACGTAAAATATTTCTACTCAACGTAAAAACCCTGGATAAAACCTTTTTTTGCACTCTTAGATTCAGGTATAAAGTAAGCCCTAATATCTGTCACAGTTAAAAAATAAAGTATTATGACTGCATCAGTCTTCATCGCATGACTTTTATTACAATGGCGGTCGATCCACACACTTTGGTGTAATATACCTACGTGATAACCTTCTAATTGTGGCAGTAATGCGGTAATTTTTATGTTTTGTTTTGTTCTTATGTTTTTGTACGCCGTTTGGTCAAAAATAAAAACGTTTGGAAACTGTACATATTATAAACTGACCACCGCTGTAGGTAAATCTATCATATTTACAAATAAAACACTTACTTACTTCTGTCACTATCCATTTTTCAAAATTATAATCCTCTTAGCGTAAGATTTGGCCACGGCTCACTATCCTATCCTGCTATCATATCCGAATGTCATCTAAAAAAGATAAGATACTGCCCTTGATAGCTGTAGCTTTGACGACATAAGTACCTTCACCCTAAACATTCCGGGACCTTTTTCTCGGCCCCCGCGGCTCTCAGTAAAACTTTACTTGTTTATGGACACCCGACACTTGTAGATATCCATCTTTGAATAAATTAAGAATAAGGAGGCTGTTTTTGGTCATCAGTTTGATACGGCCTCCTAGCCGGGTCGGTAGTGCCTATCATTTATTTGTGTGTTTATGACAGATTTTACTAATATCGCTTTTTTTTTTTCAAAAACCAGACGAATACAAAAAACGATAAATACTTACTCCATAAAAAATATTTTACTTGAACTTTTTTTGTCACCGCACACGCCCAATCCACATCCATTATTTCTGTTTGTATGGCTACCGCTATCCAAACTATCAGTTTGTAGATAAAATCAGGAAAATGTCATTGATCATTGAAGTAAAATATTGATGATCAAAATTAATTATCCAGCGACTCTTTACATTGAGAAAAAAGAAGGATAAAGTATGAGAATCTTGTTCATTACCGAAGTCACTTTTAATTTTGAATCATCATTGACGAGAAAATGATTATTATCTATTGAATTGATTGTATTTTTCTAAGACGTATGCAATTGTCCTTTATGTTAAATGATAAGAGTATAATTGTTTTGACACGAATAGGCATATCAATTTATTATTTATTCAACAGTTTGTTACAGTGAATAGTTTAAATTCGAGTTTGTTACAGTTTTGATTTTGTAATTATACGACCTTTTTGGAATTGGTACCTATCCAAGTAGTTTCATTTTAATTTTAATTTACTTCAACCTCACCCACCACACTCATTCTAACACACCAAATGTATGCAATTTTTCTACATTTTTTACAATTTATTTTAAAATACGTCGAATAATGTCCAATATCTATGCAACTGTTTCCACTCACAGTTAGAGTAGATGATATTTTAAATTGTAATTTCATACATGAAGTCCTTTGTTTGATGTGTTTTTTATTCAAATTAGGTTAGTTTGTATAGAACCTCCTTTCGCATTTATATTGTTTAGTATCATGGAATTTTATTTTATTTTAGGTATTTTTTTAAATGAACTAGCTTCTGCCCGTGACTTTGTCTGCTGATAATGATGAAGATTGATAAAAACAATCCTATGTCCTTCCCCGGGCCTTAAACTGTCCCTATAGTAGATTTCATCTAAATGGGTTCAGCGGTTTAAGCGTGAAGCGGTAACAGACATACAGACAGACAGAGTGACTTTCGCATAGGTATAGTAAGTATTGATAATATATGAAATTTCAGTTTGATCGCTGTTTATCACGCACATGCCATCATCATTAGGTATTTAATAATTTAACTTTAACAATTACTAGCTACTAAGTACATTATTTAGACAGAGTTCGTATAATCTTTGGTTTCACTAGACTTAGGTAGGTATATCGACCGTGATATGATATCGGGGATCTATATAAGTGTAGTGAAACTAACCGTGAATCATTCAAAACTGTTATCTTTAGTTTCATATTCATAACACTATCGTCAAAGTAAACTCAACTTAGAAAAAGCTGATTTAAACTTTCACGATTTTTACACATTATTAAATTATAATGTAAGCGTAAACGAATATCGACAGTCGATAAATCGAATATCATTAGTGTTGTGTGTCGACAGAGTGACATCCCTAGTGCGCAAAACGTTCAAGCGGATAAACAAGACCAAGTGCGGGTAGTTCGAAAAACTCGCGCGGTTAGACGATGCTGATGTCAACTTAAGCCAGTCTTCTCCGAGACCACGGGGACAACGCCGTCCTCGAAACGTCGGAGGTAAATCTTAAAACTTAGATACGCGATTAAGTCCCGTTGTATAATTTAATAATGTTAGAAAAAGCTCTTAAAACAACATATTCTTTTTGTACATTTAATATTTCCCGTCTTCAAAAGGGCAATCTCGTTACAGTTAATGAACAAACTTAGCGTCTCATTCAAATTAGGCACTACAGGCTGAGAGGGAGATAGTGTTTTATTAATCGAATTTGCTAGCTACGCGATCTTAGCACCATCGCTGCTTTACAACTTTACGAAATGTATGAGCTATTTTATTTAGTTGTGTACCCTACTTTTTTTCAAATTTGGGGTTTTTCATGTTCTGTCTATTTCGGCCACCCCACATTCCCGTCCCGTCCCGATTTTACCCTTTGGGTACGGATCCCTAAAAAGAGTTACAAAATGTACCTACATTTTGGTGCATTTTATTTCCTCGAAGGATCGACAGAACACGTGATTAGGTATGAGTCTATTAGAAGTAGGATTTTATCCCCATATTTGTGTATTCTGAATAAACATGTTATCGCTACTTTTAAAGTGTCGTCTGGATGTCAATTGTAGCTTATTACTGTTGCAGCGTCGTGCAAAATGGCTGCAGCAGTAATGAGGCGTCGAATGTCACTAATTTTATCAAGGAGATTAACATATGCGGCGGCGGCAATAACGACACCGCAACAGTAATGCACCCGCAGTGGACATACAAACTTCGCCTTTAAAGTACTAAACTGTTAGCTACCATCAAAATCGTAGGTAGCTTGTCATGTCTCTGAAGTCCAGTAAAATCTAATGTAATTAGATTTGCCTTGTTGCCCCGACATTTATGAAATCAATTGTGGCAGCTGTAAGTAGCTCATGACGTTTGGTATCAAGGCATTTCGCTGCAATTAAATGGACGTCTTATCGCCCCGTTTCTGTTCAGTAATTATCGTGGAGCGTTAAAACTACCTCACATCAAAACTGCACAGAAATGACTGTAAAAAGAGCGCTTATTGTTATACTCTCATATATTTTATTTCAGTTAATTAATGCGCGTAAAGAAAATGTTATGACAGGGCACATTGTGGGGGGATTCTTGTCTAAAATAGAAAGTTTTCCTTTTGCGGTATATATCAGTAAAAGTTGTAACGTGTATCGAAATTCAAGCTGTGGAGCATCTATACTGAATCAAGTAATATTATTGACCGCAGCGCATTGTTTTAAGAATTGTGATCCGTTTACAGTCAATGCTTATTCTGGTTCCATACGTAAATATTCAGGCTTTGAAAATAAAGTCATCAGTTACAAAAGACATGAAGAGTACTATCCAACTCGTCACAATAATGACATCGCTCTTTTGAGATTGGAAACAGAACTGATTTTTGGGAGGGCAGTGAAAAGAATTATTTTGATGAAATATCCACCTGACAATACATTGGCTGTTGTAGCTGGATGGGGTTGGATAGATGTAAGTTCAACTGTTTTGTGTTTAAATTTAAATGTTCTTCGGTTTTTACTATCTGATTAAAATAAATTATATCAAGTAATGGCTTGAAATCACTTCCTTGTGGGACGCCGCAAATTTTTGGTCTACTTTTCAGTCTAAATTAAGCTTGTTAATTGCGTTAAAATTTTACGTATTTATGTGTTTTGAATTTTTATAATGTGTTAAATTTGTAATTTGTTACACAATTTTGATAAGAAACATTCAAATATTAAGATTAGGAGAATAACGTGATAAGTAATACATTGCTTATTTTTATTTTTCAGTCCAAAGGTACCAGAGGTGATGTCCTAAAACATGCTCCTCAGTTAGTGTTAGATCGAGAAGCATGTGCTAGCCAATTGGGTAATACAGAAATACCAATGGGAATGATTTGCGGAACAGACATAGATGGTGATGGCTATCCTGAAAAGTAAGTTGTACCTGTGTAAGTTAACATATTTACAATATAGACAGCTTCATTGTATACAATTAGAAGCATATACCAATGATCTAGCAAGAAAACATTGTAATAAAAGCTATCTATGGTATTGGTATCTTTTTGAAAATAAATATACCTAGGTATATATATTTTTATTGCACTGTCAAGGAAGTCAGAAAGGAAAGCATACTTTAAAAACGTGTCATAGTTTAAATATGTTTGTGTAGCATAATTTAATCCATGTGAATCATGGTTCCTACTCGTATACATATAAATTGGATGATTTGGTTTATATGATAAAATACTGACATTTTAATTAGTTTTTTGGTACATATTTGCAGAGGAGACTCCGGCAGCCCCCTTGTAATCTACGATAACATACAGATCGGAATCGTTTCCTTCAAAAGAAGAAGATTTACAAATCACACCATCGTATACACCCACGTCCCATACTTCTATGACTGGATAGTCAAAAATGCAAAAGAAATGTATTGCAAGTATGCAAATAGGACACTCAAGATGCCGCTTTCTGCTCTTACCTCTCGTTGGTCAGACGAACATTGTGATCTCGCTATGGGTGTTATTTGAAGATATTTACGCTTGATCAGTATAGTAAACTATATTTGGGAGTAGTAGCCAAATCAATGGAGTTAAATATAAATAAATAGGTAAATATTAGTCAAGTAGCTGCTGCAGCAGTCGGGTTTTGTTTTTTTCATTATTTTTTTATTTAATTCGGTTTTCGGTTTAAGGACTTTTTTTTATTTGTCATAAGTGTGATATTTCATAAGATCTTGAGAATAAATTATAATTATTTAGTGTAAGTTAGGTTTAACTAATAGCATTCAGTGGGTAGTGATTGAAAATATGATCAGTGTTTACCCGAATATTTGTTAATTAATCTGTCGGTACTCGCGAAAATGACCCTTCTCTCCTACCCGCCAATTCTAATGATAGAAAAGTATAAATATAACGTACCATGGGGTGGAAGATTCATTCTCGCTTGGCACTGGAACGAGTAACACTAAATTTAGCACGAAGGTTACTGCTTGTGAACTTAAGATTGTTTAAGAGTGTACGTAGAAGTAAGTAGTTGGAGTAAATTAAAAGTAAATGATTGTACCAAGGACTTTGATTCATCACAAGTCAGAAGCGGCGGTCAACGGCGCCCACAAAAGGACTAGAACGTGTGAGTACCTAGTATATATATATATACATGTTTTATATACTCGGACGTTATGGTAGTAAGTTTTAAGTTGTAATGCTTGTAATCTCAAAACCTAATTAAGAATGTGTAGATACGCGATCATGGTCAAGTTAAAGTAACAAATGCAGACTTATTACATAATTTAGAATTCTGCTGGTAATCAAAATCGATACAGGCATTGAGCGAGGGAACTTTATTTTTTTACAAGATCCATGTTATAAGATAAGACCGTGGTTACAAGTGTCTTAGAATTTGAATACTTACTTACAATTCGTGTGTACAGTGTAGTAGTAGGTTATTTATTTGTGTAATGTCGATGTTTTGCCGAGCATAGGCATATACAATGATACGTGATCGCGATTATAGTAAAATTGAATACGATGAATACGATTTGGATAAATATTTAATGAATCCGTTAGCAATCAAGATACAAACATGTATAATTGTACGTGTACGGTTATAGGCAAGTAACTTTAGTGTCATTAAAGGAAGTATTATTTAACAGAGTGGTTTTAAATTTAAATAACCCATATTGTGAAGAAATATACAGAAGTGCTCGGTTGTTATGCCGTCGTTAAATTGAAAGTATTTACATGATGTATATTATATACTTACGTGACTTTCGAATACTGAACTTAATCTATTTACATAGTATGAGCTAAATAATCTAATAAGTAAAGCCATACATGATAACGCCTTTGATTGGTTTCTGAAATGAATAAATGCTGACACGTTGTCATTAGTACCTATGTATGAGTGCCATGTAGGTGGTTGGATAGCAAGAAATCGAATGTCTAGTTACCTATGTAGGTGGGTAATAGTGTAGTTAGCATGAAGTTAGTCACCATGTAGGTGGTGTACCATAGTCAGACCCTAATGTCTTTGTTATACAGATTTTTATTGGTAAAATAAATACATTTTGCATTGCCATTCAATACGAGGTGTTGGAATCAGTGATCGTTTTGCATAGATAATATAAATTCGTCAATTGAGTAATAATCGTGTTCTAGAAGTAATGATTTCAGTTTTTGTTGAATTGTTGTCACTTTTGATTCCTTTATGCCAGTCGGCACTGAATTATAAATTGTTGGTTCATGATCTTGAACGACTTACGCGACTTCGTGAGCCGGTATTTAGGAACGAGCAGGACAGGCAACCTGCGAGCTGGGCGACTACGGTTAGATGCACTACACTTGTCCAAGTGTATATTTGTTCTGACAAACATACAGTAAGCACTTAGTAGTTAATATTTTGTGTTTTAAATAGAGATTGTGCAGGATAGTCAGTGGGTTTGCCATCAATTATACAAAGGGCACGTTTTTGCATTCTGAGCAGTCTATCGCGATCAGCAGCTGTACCCCAAAGATCGACACCTTGATAAAGTATTGCGTGGAAATATCCATTTCAGTTATTGATTGTTAAGTCATGTACATACATTTTATTATAATTAAGGTGTTGCATACAGATCAGTAGGTCGGTCCATGACGTCCTGTGATACAGTTCAGTAAATCAATCTATGACGTCATTATAAAATAGAATTAATTAATCATCATGCGTACTAACAAATCTATAAAGTTTCCTAAATTAGTAATACATTAAGATATGATACAATTACAAGAAAGTTCATGTCACATACATTACAAAATGTTTTTTAAAGATTATATTTATCTGGATGTGTCTTTTAATTGAAAAACACATTTTAAAAAGAAGTTACGGTAAATATGTAACAATTATCTAGTTATCATTTTTGTAATTTCGTTTTCTAGATCGCATGGAGGTTCTGTTGCTTAATTAGGTATGGAATTTTATTAGTTATTAAGATACATGTGTAATGTGGACCATTTCTACACAATTGCAAGTTCGTGATAGATAGTTATCAATGATTGGTTTTCGCGAACAAGAAGAGCAGCTTGCAAAATATAGATGCAGGGCAGTGTTAATAGTTTGTAACGAACAAGGTACGGACGGCAGCTATCTGCTTTACGCACATTCGTCATAATTAGAATACTCTTTTTCTGCATTATAGAAAGTTGTTCAGCCTCGACACTATCACCACAAAGAACTACAGCGTACCGAAGCCATGTGCACGCGTAGTATGCAGATAATGCATACTCGAAGTGTATTCTTTCTTTGTATGTTAAGCATATACAAATTTCCACAATTTCGTTTTAATATTTTGTATATGGATCTTCTAATTCATGCCCACATCTATGGCTATACTTAACAAATTGAATACCGCGACCTCTTCAATATTACATGATGCAGTGTCTAACTTAGTTCCCATGGTTTATTTTTGTGGGTGGGTTATATGATTTTGGTCTTTTTCAAGTTAATTTCTAAGTTATGTTCACCGACGCATTTCGGTACGGAACTAAAAATGTTCTGAAGTTGTGACCTACATTCGGAGTTGTTATTGCTACTAAACAATAGAGAGGCTTTGTCAGCAAACATAACGCAGGTTGTGTCTGTGTTAAGTATTTTTGGCAGGTCTTTAACAGGTATATGTCAGAAATAGTAGGCATCCACCAACGCTTCCCTGAAGTAGGTATTAAGCAAATAATATGACGCGATTTTGATGTCACAGTTTTTAATTCCTCCTTATCAACGTGGTCTACTTGGACGTATTGCTTACGGTTTCCGAGGTACGATTTGGTTTGAACCAATTATACGCAGTGCCGCGTATTCCCATCCCGTACAATCTACAGAGTAAGATTTCGTGTGATACTTTTTCATACGCTTATGTCATGGCTAGCAAAAATCCTAAATTATGTGTTCTGTTGTCTAGATGTTCTGTATGTATTGATAAAAAAAAGGTAAACGATAAAATGCTGCACTTTACGAAAAAGTTGTCTTAGACTCGATTTATTAAGTTAAGGTCGGGTAAGAGTGCGATAGGACGATATTGGTTTGGATTGATTACGTCACCGTTTGTAAATATGGGTTTAATAATGGATATTTTAAGTAAGTCCGGGAATATGCCTTGATTAAATAACTGGTTAATCAGTTTTGTCAGTGGCTGTGCTAACTTTATAAGAACGGGCGGCAGTCGACTCCAAGACTATTTTTATTTTTGAGTTGCCTAACAATTTTTATTGTTTCGGTCACCGGCTGTAAGAATATTGAGTTGGTGGCGGGTTATGCACACGACGCGCGCGGTCTGTTAATGCTCCAGCTTTATTAAATAATAGAGCTACCTGTTCTAGCGCTGATTGATAAACAACTGTTGTCTGTATATATGACCTATGGGAACATATCGTAACATATCGTGTAGGCGGTACCCTAAAACCAGATTTAATGGCTAGTTACCTATGTAGGTGGTTATGGTGTAGTTAGTTAACTTGTAAGTGCTATGTTGTTCGTGAACCTGATGTTTCATTACCTGAGTACGCGAAGAACGATCTAGTTGCCACGTTATTACCTACGTATATTTAATATTATACTGCGTACACTAGAGCTTGATCCTATGATAAGTGGTTTGGATAAATAAAATAAAAATATATATGTTTTGTATGGTAGGTATCATTGGGAACAAGACA
Source organism: Cydia amplana (assembly GCF_948474715.1). Lineage (NCBI taxonomy): Eukaryota > Metazoa > Arthropoda > Insecta > Lepidoptera > Tortricidae > Cydia > Cydia amplana. The sequence continues at coordinate 2,712,273 of NC_086073.1, read as the reverse complement.
AACAAACTACATGAGATTTGTTATTGAGTTCATTGCAAATGGATACTAAGACCAATATGTTACTGGTACCATGTAGGTTTGGAGGTGGTATGTTATAGCTAGACCCAATGTCTAATGAGCCAAATTATGTGTGCTCGCTTTGATTATTTAGTTAGATTATATGTCGAGCCATGTAGGTGTGCTGCTTATGAGTGCGGACATGTAGGTGTGCTGCTTATGAGTGCGGACATGTAGGTGTGCTGCAGAGTTGCGTTAAAGATTTTAAAGTTTAAAGAGTTCAGTAAAAGATTTTAAAGTTTAAAGAGTTGAGTTAAAAATTTAAAGTTTAAAGAGTTGAGTTTGAAGATTAGTTTAATGATTTTAAAGTGTTGAGTTTAAAGATTAGTTAATGATTTTAAAGTATTGAGTTTAAAGATTAGTTTAATGATTTTAAAGAGTTTTGAGTTTAAAGATTTTGAGTTTAATGATTTTAAAGTTTAGTTTAATTTAATGATTTTAAAGTTTAAAGAGTTTTGAGTTGAGTTTAAAGGTTTTAAAGTTTAAAGAGTTTTGAATTGAGTTTAAAGGTTTTAAAGTTTAAAGAGTTTTGAGTTGAGTTTAAAGGTTTTAAAGAGTGCGGCCATGTAGTGTGCTGCTAGAAAGTCTACAGCCATGTAGATGTGCTGTTTATGAGTGCGGTCATGTAGTGCGCAGCTAGAAAGTCTACAGCCATGTAGATGTGCTGTTATGAGTGCGGACATGTAGGTGTGCTGCCAGAGTCCACGGATGTAGTATTTTGTACGAGCTTAGTTTAAAGAGTTTAAAATAGTTGTTTAAAGGTTAAAGAGTTCAAAGAGTTCAAAGAGTTCAAAGAGTTCAAAGAGTTCAAAGAGTTCAAAGAGTTCAAAGAGTTCAAAGAGTTCAAAGAGTTCAAAGAGTTCAAAGAGTTCAAAGAGTTCAAAGAGTAAAAAGAGTAAAAAGAGTAAAAAGTTCAAAAAGTTCAAAAAGTTCAAAAAGTTCAAAAAGTTCAAAAAGTTCAAAAAGTTCAAAAAGTTCAAAAAGTTCAAAAAGTTTATAAATAGTCTGATCAATGAGTCTAAAGAATCACTTTCCTTGTGTAGGTGATATGCTATAGCCGCTATAGGTAGGTACAATTAGTATAAATTAGAGAGTGAGTAACTGTCAAACAATAATGATGTGCTAAATTTGATTAATATATGTTTATACATGTATGTTATGGGAAGGAAAATTGATTGATTGAAGTAAGTACCTATAAGTACATATAAGTAGATATGTACAAGTGCTGAATTTAAACACGGTAAAGCATTGGTATGCTGTGCAGGGTGAAAAAAAATATATTTTAACAACCAATCATGCAGCGCACTGAAATTTAATTACAGGGAAAAATGAGGTCAGCGACGGTGGACAGATGACGCGGAACACTGCGACAGCCGAGCGTGAGGTGCCTAAAGACAGATGTCGTCACCACAGGAGACGCTGACGTGGGTGGCTTCTCTCTGATGACTCTTACGAAGAAGGACCGCGGGAGTTAAGGCCACGCTCACATCAAGTTTGTAGCTAGTATTGTAATCGTACACTCTTGAAGGGTTACAATGATGTAAGTGACCAAATTAATTTGATTTCAGAGAGAAAACGTTAGATAATTACAACTGGTAATTACATTATGCCTAATTAAGCCGTTAATGTAATTACGTAGCTTCTAAAACATTATTTCCATAAAACAGTTCCTATGTCTAAAATTTGAACGTAGTAAATTTAATCACGACCATATAAAGAGATTAGTTAATTATCGATGTCAATTGCTAAATGCTGTGAAAGTTTGTTTCATTATTTCTATTTCAATGTATCAGGCTAAATGTTGGTGATCGCACCATGTTTGTTAGAGAACTTAATTGAAAAAAGTGTTTTACAGTACTAAAATCAATGCAATAAATTTGGGTTTATTCTATAGTACTTGCCGATAGTAATGTGACTATAATCCTACGTGTAATTAAGGTAAACATCATAATCAGCCAATCGATAATGCGTTGGTCAACTCACAAGTATGATGATTATGTAGCTAAAATGACTAATCGTTTGAGGATTTATGATGTTGTAAAGTAAAGGGGTCGATAGTGTGGTTAATAGACCTATTTCTTTTTTTTATTATTAATGTACATATATTTCGTGAACCTTTTCATGGTTTGTAGTGTAAATAAGTCTTTAAATATCCCTTTTTAAGTAACATTAATATTAGTCTGAAGAATAAATAAGTAACATTTACATCTGCAATACCTGCTACCATGAATAAATTAAATAATTGTTTAAATTATTTTTAGCGAAATTACCGTTTGTAGTTTACCTCTATTTGAGTTGCTGTAATTCTTTGTATTATTTTATTGTAATCAGGTGTACAATGAAGAGTATTGGTATTGTATAAACAGACTACTGTTATCTAAAATAGGATTGGAAAGGAATTAGGCAACACGGCCGAGTGTGATATTATTGTTGATCGTGCACCGGAGGTAGCACGCAGTCGGATGGCCGAGTGTGATATTTCATAAGATCTTGAGAATAAATTATAATTATTTAGTGTAAGTTAGGTTTAACTAATAGCATTCAGTGGGTAGTGATTGAAAATATGATCAGTGTTTACCCGAATATTTGTTAATTAATCTGTCGGTACTCGCGAAAATGACCCTTCTCTCCTACCCGCCAATTCTAATGATAGAAAAGTATAAATATAACGTACCATGGGGTGGAAGATTCATTCTCGCTTGGCACTGGAACGAGTAACACTAAATTTAGCACGAAGGTTACTGCTTGTGAACTTAAGATTGTTTAAGAGTGTACGTAGAAGTAAGTAGTTGGAGTAAATTAAAAGTAAATGATTGTACCAAGGACTTTGATTCATCACATAAGAAATAACATTTTACTATTGTGATTAATTTATTTGATGTCACTTGACATGAATTTTATGTGAGGGCGCGCGGCATTGGAGCGCACGCTGCGCGCCCTATACGTCAGGCGTATCAGGGCGCCGAAGTCTGTCAACTTTGACAGACGATGCATAAGAAAATTATTCAAAAAAAATCCTTCAGTTTCGAACCGTTATCAATGCTATAGATAAGAATCACCCAGGCAGATTTGGTCAAAAAGGGTTCAAATTATATTTTTTACAAAATAAAAACATTACCATAAAAATTAAGTTTGGTTTGACTTACAACTTAAACGTTATGGGAATCGAATGCATAAGATCGAACTTCAAAGGTTCAGATAGCCTACCTACACCAGCCACCAGTACCAATGTAGTAGTAGTAACCTACTCTATATTTATTTGAGTTTGAACTAGCATCTTAGGCTCTGTCTTCACTTTCCATCAGGGCCAATCACCTATCAATTTACTTATCATAAAAAGTTATGAGGGACTTTATTACGCAGATGATACCGCTAAAAAGCAAAACCCTCTTTTTTGGTTTGACATAGTCAGGTAAGTAATTAAATATTGAAAAATTTATAGATAAAACATCAAGATAAATGCACCCAAAATGTAACAATTTTGTACATTTATTTTTTACCGGCACATCTGTCGGTACATTTTAATTGTGTCAACACTTAATCGACAGATATCAGCACTAAGAAATTTCTAAAAAAATAATCAAGCTAGAAGCCTATACAGTCGGTTTAAATAAAGAAGATTGTAGGAACCAGGTGGCTCTCGCAGGGAGGTAATGGCCAATCACACGGCGACCTGGCCGGAATCGCATCACCCTGTACATTTGAGCGACGTACGCTTGAAACCCCCCGTATGTTGAAATCGATCCATAAGGAACGGAAATCGTACGTGGTAGAATTTTAAGTACCTATTTGCAATGAGGAACTAGAAACTCAATTACTCGAAGCAAAATTAATTAAAGCTACAGACATAATAAAATGACCTTGAAACCAACAATAACTAGACCATCGTTAAATGAAACGAAACATGTCGAACCATTTCGACTTATAAACGTGAGTGTCGTTTTCGCCAATCAGCGTGAGCGATCCTCAAGGTCATATCAAAATACGATCAAAAGCATAAGGTTGTTAGATCTGAATCGGGCTCCTGCAGCGCTATCATGGTCGAGTTTTTATCACCTGTCATGTCATACGTCACTTTCGCACATACTTGTTAGAACGTGACAGGCATGATGACAAATGATAAAGAGACGGCCATATTAGCCCTTCTGAAGTCAGTAAAATCGACATCTAAGGACGGTGTTGTCAAATAAATTTATCAAGAATAAACCACAGATGCGATCGATAACGAAAGAGATGAAATAATAGCGTTTCAGATTAATTAAAACCGTACCTATATTTTACACCCCCAATCAAACCTAATTAAACGTACTTCATTACTCAGATGGTCGTAAAACTATGATTTCACGTGTATGCGAATTCAATCACTTCTTATTGACGCGTATACTCTGCAATACATAAACAAATTGACAGTAAAATTAGAAATGTTACTCAGAATATTAACATGTTTATGTTTATTAAAATTATCAGCAGCAAAACCTGCAATACACATATTACACATGGACGGTTTCATAGTAGGAGGCAACTATTCTATAATTGAAGATTTTCCACATGTGGCATTTCTTCATATAAAATGTAAAAAAGATGGTGCTACTTATTGTGGCGCTTCTATAATAAATCAAGTGATACTTTTGACAGCCGCTCATTGTCTCCATACATGTACAGATAAACAAAATTTTTCCATAAGGGCTTTTACAGGAAGCGTTAAAAAGTATAAAGGTAACAAGAACAAGGTTGTCGGTTTTCAAGTTCATGAACAGTACATACACAAGAATTTCACCAACGATATAGCTGTGTTGGTACTTGAAAAGAATCTGAAGTTTGGGAAAGGTGTGCAGAAGATTAGCTTGATGAAAAATTTGCCTGAGTACAAAATAGCTGAGATTGCGGGTTGGGGATGGATAGACGTAAGTCTTACACTTAATATTGATTTTAATAATGTGTGTGTAAAATATTAATAACTTTAGACTGACCCCTATTTTTTTTAACTGAAATGTTAAATACGCGATTAAGTCCAGTTGTACTATTTAATAATATAAAATGGCTTTATGAATTAAATTAATATGAATACAAAGGCACACTGGTCGTTTGACGAGACGATACGATTTAGACCAAATAAGTAAGATTTTTTAATGGCTAAAATGCTTCGATCAACACGGGCTTCCGACACGTCGGAAGGGATAGGCCCAAGCGATATCTTGACATTCAAATCATTCTGCCATTTTTCGCGGGGGGGAACGTGCACACAGTCGCACTTCTCACACACTTACATACAAAATCCAATCTGTAATGACGACACAAATACATAGAAAATGACACCCTACACCGACAAATCTTGCACACCTCGATCTGTTTTTGTGTACGGATTTTCGTCAAGAGATGAGAAGTCGGATTTGTCGCTCGACCGATCCGCAATTTGTACTGGGCGAGAAAAATCGATAAATCTAACAATTACAAGCAACTAAAATATAATAATTGTGTTTAAATGTAATTAAACGTATGATATGTAAAAAAAATATTACATGTGAAATGTAACACCTTCTTTTTGTAAATTTGATGTCCCCGACCTCTTTTTACAACAAAAAACCGAGCAATTGGCATTTTTTCTGCTGCTGTGTTCACTAGCGCGTCTGGACTCAGTCTAGTTTAAAATCCGAGCGCAACTAGTTTTGTTACCCGCGCTAGATCAGTTGATCTTGTACCTAGGCAGAGGGGAAATAGTGCGAATGCCGCGTCCCTTCCGTGTTGGTCGAAGCTAAAATGCAATTAAACAATCAGCTAGAATTATTTCTTAAAGAAAAAAAAAGGAAAAATTGTGCCTTTCCTAGAGAGAGAGCAGGGATCTTAAAAGTTGTAATTATTCAAATAATTTTTAAAATTGATACAGAATAGACTGTGCCAGTATTATAAGGTTTTATACAGACTTTCAACAAATGAGGAAAGTTTGGATTTAAAAGTTTATTTTATACTTCAGGACATGAACACAAAGACAGATCTTCTAAAGTTTACCAGCCAAGAGATTATGAGCAATGAGGAGTGTTTAAAAAAACTGCCTGGAATACCCCCCGGGACCATCTGTGGATACAATCCGGATGGGAGTCATCCTCAACGGTAGGATTTTTTTTTATAAACCATTTATTTACATAATTAAATATACAAAGGTACTACAATACAAATAATAAACTAAATTAATAACTGGCTTAAATCTAAAATAGGCCCTTGAGGCGTTGTACAAAGGATGCTGGCGGCATTTCCTTGTTGTATCGCAATGCTGAGTGCGAGGAAGTACATAAAAATTGAAAACCCTCAACACATTGAAACCGATATATCGATTTTAATACAACATGTCTAAGAACAGCCGCTAAAATTGTTACTTTCAAATCAATAAAAACGCATAAGTACCACCCCTTTTTGCGTCGGAGGTTAAAAAGGAGATTTTACGCACAACATATATAAGCTTAGACTGATGACTCTATTTTGTTTTTCCTCTTTGTTGCAGAGGAGACTCCGGCAGCGCGCTCGTGATACACAAACATATACAGATCGGTCTCGCCTCCTTTTTTAAGAGGAACTATTCCAACAAAACCCTTATTTACACCAACGTCACGTATTTCTACGACTGGATAGATAAAACAGCAAAAAATATGTTCTGTGAATTTAAAAACGATAAGAAAGATTCGTCGGATAACTGCAACTGTAACTGTAATTGTAACTGTAACAAGACTATTATTAACGAGAATAAGAAGGCAAGACATTGATAACAATGATATACACTCTGCGAATTATATTTGATTTAGTATTAAATACATTATGTAAATTAAACCAGGCCAGTTGTATTTTTAAAAATTTTCGTCAGCGCTGCATTTTTTATTCGTGCAGAAAAATTAACATAATTATAACATAAGCAGGTTTTTTACACATGCAAATTGGAAATGCTTGCTTCAAGTCAATGGGGCTAGAGTCAGTTTAAGCTTTGACAGAACAAAATCTGGAAGTGTCATTATAAATGTTCATAGTTTGACTCTTATGACTTATGACAATTTCACTCTTTGTTGTTGCAAAGTCCGTGCAGTGTTAGCTTGGTTGCTCTAAATCTACGATAAATTATTTTTCACCACACCAGCTCGTAAAGTCTTTCTTTTTAGGGTTCCGTGCCTCAAAAGGAAAAAACGGAACCCTTATAGGATCACTCGTTCTCTCTCTCTCACTCTTGTTCGGGAAAAACCCTTGGAACGCGAGTCCGACTCGCACTTGGCCGGTTTTTTTTATTCAAAAACTGACGAGAAAGTTGGAGGTTTTCCACAAGAATTTCAAGGTAACGTGATGTAAATTTTGAGTTTCTACCTCATCTTGGCTGGTGGAATTGACTTTTAAGTGATTATTTTGATTGATAAATATTTAAACCTTAACCTATCGTTCATTTGGATTTGAGATGTAAGGTTTTACAGCTGGTATTTTCCTCGATGTGGTAAAAAAAATGTGTTTCACTCGATAGTAAAGTTTGTTGCCTCCCCTCGTGCCTTGAAATCATCGCAACGATCAAGATTTCATATTTCAAAACACACGCAAGGCTCGTGATTTAATTTCTGAATCATTCACAAGGAGATAAATAACATCTTAGCCCCCTTGTAAAACAAATCACCTATAGTTACATTTTACTACTAATGGCAGTCCTTTAGATTCTAAGTCTTACTTGGATCCTTATATTTAACTAAAGCATAAATAGGGTGGACGCTAACGAGCTCTCAAACTATTGCAAATAATTCCTTTGCGAACTTCAGGCCTTGGAAAATATAGCTAGTGGAAATATTTAATTGCATTATTTCCAAACTAGAGCGGCCAAAGGCTTTATACCGATCACCTTTTACGGCTACGCTGGAAGTCTGGCTTATAATTTGTCCTAGTTTTTGAAAAAGTTCCTGTTGTTGTGATGTAGATGCTGGCCAAACCACTAAAAAGAATCCTGGTTAGGGCATTTATTGTTAAGGTTTTCAACTGTTTTTGATACGAACTTGGCGCGCATCTCACGCACAACTTTCAGTTCATTTCTCATGCACCTATCAGCGTGAGCGATCTTCAAGGTCGTATCAAAATAAGATCAAAACAGGGAGAAGTTGTTAAATCTGAATCGGAATTCAAGTCTATTGGGTCTGAAAAAAAAGAGTTTTCACTAGGTAGGTACATATCATGTGATATCATTAAAAAAAACTGATACCTACTAAATACATGTACATTAAAGGATGCAGGTAGAGTGCAATAAGCTATTAAATAATTGAGAGATTTCAGCCCACATAACAATTTGCAAAAATCCGCACCTACAATGCCTATAAAAACCATTATCATTTTGAACGGAACCACTCCACGTACTTCACAATAGCATGCGCGGGCTGCGGCCCAGTTCCAGCGGTTACAAATGTGGCTGTACTGTATGTTAGTATTCTGTAAATTCATTTAACGAGAAAAATAACTGTTTTCATTGCTATTGCAACAAGACTATTTCACTGGTGAATGAATGAGACTGAGAATGAATGAATGAATCATCCTCATTCATTCACTGGTGACCGAGCGCAGCGGTCACACGTTGCGTAGTGGAATTGTCCAGTCGAGTTGCGGGTATACGTGTGCGAGGGCTTAGGTCGCGTCTTGCCGATATGTCACTTTGCGTCTAAGTCTTTCAGACGCTGCTACTCAAATCGATCTCTCAAATCCATCTATTTTCTTATGAACACTACTCGTAGAACACCATTCCTATTTTTGTCGCGCAATGTCCTCCCAGCTGTCCGTCGGAAGGTATATTACCGCAAGCGACGAGGTGGCGGTCGAGAACATATTTATGTCGCAGGGACTGGCCCACCTGCTTCCTCTTTCTACAAGAGCACTGAGTAGAACACTGCTTCGGGCAATCTCTTGTTCTCCATATATGGTCTGACCTTTTTATACCTAGGCCTCTGGGCGGCTAGAGGATAAAATTCATTTACAGATCGGAGTCGCATATTGGCGTGATCTCACCTTCACCTAGATAGATCTATGTCCCGCGGCAGGACGACCGCGGGCAAGACTCCTACCCGTACGCGGCAGTGGAAAATAATATATACTTTGATGGTGAAATAACATTGGAATATTTTGTGATAGCCTAGATTGGCGCGAATCAGATAAAACAATACCTAAACTTCCGTGAGACAAAGACATATTAAATATATTAGAAACGTATATTAAGTGAAACATGTCGAGCGTTTTTCGACTTAAAATACGTGAGTGACCCGTTTTTCATATATTTAATAAAACAATACCTACGAAGAGGAAACAGTGTATTCGCGCTTATCGCACCGCCATCACAGCCGCCACACCCTAAATTAATAGCAAAGAGCAATTCAATAATGCTCGAATGATTTTTAATATTCGAACAATTCTCGGCGCCCATGTATTGTCCATTCAACAGCACCCATTTTTGGACAACACTCTACAAACGAAAAGCAATCTACGTTACAATACAAATAAGATTGAACTTCCCTCAAATTGGTTTATGGAAAAATGTATTATGGGGATATTTGACCGTTTATTTGCCCGTTTGTAATAATTACGGGGTTTTGGTAGACTAATATTTAACGCATGGCTGAGTATTGCGAGAGGTTATAAATTTTTTTACATCTCACTTTTAAGTCGTTGGTTTGTTGAAAAAATCTTGTTGAACAGATTGTTGATGATTTTGAGTATAACATGTTTTTGTAAGGTTGCTTCGTGAAACTATAATGACCTTTATCTTTGTTTGACCTCGATTTATTGAATAGATTAATAAATCCTAAGAAAGTGTATTAGGGAGTTTCACCTTTGTCTAAAAGACTATCCTGTTTTATATAAATAAATAATAGTCATTTAATAACTGGTGGATATGTGCTAGAAATGAGTAATTAGGTAAGCCTTATCAATAATAAACAAACAGCGATATTGCAAACTGTATTAAATTGAATACATCTAAAATTAAGAACAATAAACAAGTATGATTTTTATCGGAAAGCTGTTTTAAATGTTTAAGGAAAAATCTTATAGAAGAATTAATTCCAGTAATTTAATACTAACCTTTTAAATAAATAAAAATATAGAAAAAAACATACTTATAGGATTTTTTCCAAGAAACATTAAAATTTCTTCCCGATATTTATCTCGCAGAAGAATGGTTCCCTGTCGTCGTACTCGATGTCATCAAACAGGCCAGTGCGTTGTATGGAACCCCAGTGCTGGAGGCCATCAAAGTTGTTGGGCTGGTCCTTGCCCCACTTGGCGTATCCGGCTTCGGAGATCGGTTGTCCTGGTAAGTAATAAAAGCATATAATATTATATAACTATACCTGTCACAAATTTATTTCAGGCCTTCAACCTGTCGCCTTTAGGGTAACATTCCATTTCTTTCTAACCGCAGCTGCACTACTGGTACTGAACGCGTCGCTGTTACTGTCAATTTCCATAGTAAAATGAACAGTAGTGCAGCTGTCGTTGGAAATGGACTGTCACCTTTAATGTCTTAACGTCATGGTCAATTGTTTTGTCCTGTCAGCTGTCGATCAGAAATGTGGCAGTCGTCCAGTCAGTCCACTAGGCAGTGGGTTGAAGGCCCCGCCACGATCTCAAGACATATCAGTGATATTATGATGATGATGATGATGGTCTCAATAGAGACAAGTGATATGGCGACTTAATTTAAAATACCAAAACATATCATAGTATAAATTCCCAATCGTGACCACTTGGTTTTGCACCTCCTGTGATTTGCCATCGGTCTCGATCTAACGTAGCCCTCACCGTTTGATGGAATTTGCCTGAGATGACCATTTTAACTTGGTCGGACCATCTAGTTGGTGGGGGGGTCTTTTACGGTTTTGGGGAGCTACAAACCAAGTGGTCACGATCCTTAGTAACGAGGGACCGATAAAGATGGAAGGAAGGAAATTCACAATTTTACCATAAATAGTCAGCCAATTGCCATCCTTATTATCGCCCCACTTCCAGAAACCAACAATAGCGATGTCATCATGTTTTGCCCCACTAACAGTTATTGCAGGATTCTTCGTGAAAATCTCTTTGAGCACTTCAGCTTCGGTGTCACTGTTGACGATGGCAAGATGTCCTCCCTCAGCATGGCACACTTTGGCGGCTTCGTGCCACATTTTAGCATTGGAGTGGAACTTGTAGCAGCTGTATGTTCGCGGTTCATATTGATAACCTGAAACAGTTATCAGAAATGATTAGTAAGTTTGAAATTAAAAGAACTTGTTGAGAACCTTTAGAGTCTTTAGACTATTGCATGAGAGTTGTACTTCACTGTGACATTCTTGTTTTTGATCAATTTGATCATTAATAATACTAGCACCATTAACCCTTTATAGGGCACAATACGATATTATAACGAAAAAAATACCACCCTGTAAGCTATTAATCTAATATTCTAAAATATCTAAAATACGAAAATAAATATAATTTTCGTATTTTTCCTTAAACAGATGTTTTAGGGCTATCATGCAGGCTTGAATTGAAGATTTCTTATAATTTTGCCCGTTGGGTGCTTAGTAACATTAAGTACTAGTTAGTGGCAATAAAGGTACCGTAAAATGGGGTGAGTCGGTGCAAAACTGACATTCAAACCTCGATAACATTTTATTTTTACATATGAAAACTGAATGGTGTATATAATAAGTGTTCTGGACGTTTGTATTTTAGTTTTTATTTTATTTTGGGTAGTTCCATTTCATAACTTTGACGATAAAGAGGAAAACCCACCTCACCCCGTAGTGCCTCGTATTTGGGGTGAGACGGGTTTTCATACAAAGGTGATTTTGGAAGATTGTTGGATCGATTTTTTTTTATTATGAGTATTACTATAGCTCCAATTTAAATTGGAATGCATTGTTTTTGTGGCAGTAGCCTTAAAAAACCATCTCACCCCCCTTTCAAACCTTCTCTCCCCATTCATAACCCAACTCTCCCCGCGAAACCTACTCACCCCATTTTACGGAACCTAACTAATTACGTGGCTAAGAAACGGTAAAAGATAATATATCCGCAGACTAGACTTAGGTACATGAGTATGAGGGCCAGCTTTTAGTTGGCAGATAAATATATCTTGAAATATATAATACCAGACAGTATTTTATAAGCAATTTTAAAGGAATGTCAGGTTAATGTTACATTTGGTACAGTCACCTGCAATAATATGTTACTCACCGAAGGCCCCTAAAATATGTGACACGCTCTTATTGCGCTACAAATTGCGATTTTTGCGGCCTTCAGCATCAAGCAAGCATCTATTCTAATATTTCGTTATCTCAATCAATATAAATAGATATCCTGCAAGTCTTACCAACAACAGTAGTGTGACAGTCTTGGTAGTTAGACATGGAAGCATTATCTTTACGACAGAAGTAGGGATGCTTGGTGTTGCAGCTCACGTCAGAGGCTTCCGCTGATCCGTTCAGCACCACACACTTCTCACTCTCGTCTGCGTCGTTCGGATCGTCCTGGGCGGAAGGTTCGCCCTGTTCCCAGTCTAGATGGATGTCAGATAGAGGAACCCCTGAAAGTTAAAGTTAGTAACATTTTTTTTACTGTGTATGTATAATCAGGTAAACAATCTTATTTGGAAACCAGCATGCCTCAGATTCAATTATAACAAACATTTGATACCTAATCGTTTGTCCCTATCGGTTAATTTGACAATTCTGTTTGTTAGAAAGAGAACAAAATTTAACAGGTTTAGACTCTGTGCGGAAAGAGAAGAGTCGTGAAATGTATGGGCTTCCTTACAGTCCACGACTCTTCTCTTTCCGCACATGCTATATACGAGATTGAGAAATGATAAAGGGGTACGTTTTAAGTAAACCTTTTGAGTGGAGTTCTGATCTATAGATTAAGAATAAAAATGGTATTTTAATTAATCAAACTTTGTGCTCGTATCCCGACAAACACATAATCAATATTTCAGTTTCGAATGCTACTATTCCACCATAGAAAGCAAAGTGCGCAATTTTTTTAATAAGACATGAAGAGTCAAACGAAATACGTTGTGCCCGGCAGTGTTGAAAGCCTGATATTCATTTTTGCAATTTAAAAGTTTGATTTCCCCGTATTTTACTTACCATCCAGCGACATGTAGTCACCCTCAGACACGAGGGCATTGATGCCGGTGAACACACTGCGAGAGTTGACCTTGTATTCTGTCATGATGGCCAGCATGGCTTTCGCCACGGCATGGGTAGAAGGAGAGGCTAAAACTCCGCCTGAAACAGAAGATAAGATTAGAACTTTGTAAACATTGTGTGATTATCAGGGATCGGATATTCGGATTGATATTTACCTAAACTTTGGCGGCGTGAACGGTATGGAGACGGACTCAACTTTATTTTCGTAATAAATTTCCCGGGATTTCCCGGGATTTGTTAACTATGTAACAAGGCAATCTAAACTCATATTTGAACATTTTAATACGCTTATTTATTATGTATTTAATGTAATTTACTATGGAGAAATATTAAATTCAATGTACCTGAGATTTATTCAACTAGCGAAGTATCATTATCATAACTTAGTTTAACGGAACTTGTCGTGAGTACTAGTACTTTTAAAACTACGAGTACTTTAGAAATTGTTTTCCTTCGACGTTTCAAGGACGACATTATGCCCGTGGTCTCAAAATTTTTCCCTTCCGCTATCTCTGCTACCGCCATTGTCTTACGCATAGCAGGTAAAAAAAGACGGGCAATACAAAGAAAATTCGTCACCACGTGTACTTTAAGTATGTACGTGGGCTTTATCTTAGAGATTAAGTGGGGTGTTGAGAGTAAATCATAGTGTCACGAATACCATCAAGATTTAACTAGACGTGAACCTTATGTACAACTGACAAAATTGTACCTTTTGCTTGAAAACGTCACATATATGTGTTATACAAAAAAAATGTTTTATTATTCTCTTATATTACAGAACCCTTGAATCTACTATAATAAGTAGTAAATAGTTATGTAAGATATGTATAGAGAAATGCTTACATTATTTTGCCAATTCACGCTGCGGCTACACTACATACACTGTTCTTGTTAGATCTATATAACAACATATTTCCTTACAAAAATTGTCAAAAATAGCCATAAACTAAACATGTAGGTAAATTTGTACCATCTTATGTCATTTCGTGCGATCCCGGAGTCCCGGAGCATATTTATTAAACTTATAATAAAAAAGAAGCCGACTCCATATTTTCCCAACAATTTCCGGAATTTTGCCAAGTTTAGGTAAATATCGATCCGAATATCCGATCCCTGGTGATTATAAGCCTTAGAGCGCGAGTAATCACAATGGCCGGTTTTTAAACCATAGTACTAGATCTAAGATCCCGTTTTCTAAGGGGACCTTGCATTTTGGAGACAAAGCAAACCGCTTGGAACAGGTGTTCCTGGGGGTGATCTGAGCTAATTTCGCCCGGTTGCCGAGAGGTCCCCCCCAGCAGGTGGGCAGGGGAGGGGGGGGAAAAAATGCCTCCGGCGCGCCTCACTCTAAATTTTATATCTGCATACATCTAGCAACTATATCAAGTTTGGTGTCTTTTTCGTATAATTTGAGGATGGAGAATTCATTTCTGTGACTAAACTTTCACTCACCCATACAAAAAAATCAGGAAATTCAAAATTCAAAAAAAATCTTTACACTTTTTTTTTTTTAAATCCTCTACATAATTAAAACTATGAGGATCTGCTCTAAAAAAAATACATGTGAATAGCCCAGTTATTCTACTATATAGAATAATAAACTTATCAACCATTTTTAACTAATAATTGTATTTAAAAAAATGTTTTGTGTCGCACGGCGGACCGTGCTGAAGTAGGTATACCTACACGCATTTAGTTTAGACACGCATTTACTTCAAAACATTATTCAGCATAACGCAAGTAGGTACAGAAAGTAAATATTTAAAACAATAAAGGAATTTACAATAAGTACGATACAACTGAATATTGGATTATCCTATGCAGAATGAGTTGTCTACCTACTGGATAGTTTCACGACAGATCAATTTTTTATTTAGTTATTGTGACCTTTTATCTTCTACGTCTTTTGAGATACTTATCTATGTATACATAAAAATTATACTAAATTTGCGTGTAGTGTAGGTATCTAAACGGAGGTGAATGCGGTGCAGTGCAGCGGCGCTCGCGCTCAGGGACCGTTGGTATTAGTTCCCAACATCTTTATTTAACTTCCGTTAACTTGAATCTTTTCCGCCGTCTCACTATCTGAAGGTTGTCTGGAAGAGATCGCTATTTAGCGATAAGTCCGCCTGTTGTTACCGACATTTTTGTACCTGTTCATACTTTTGTAACATTTCTTTTGTAGTGTGCAATAAAGCATTTTATTATTATTCACTTTATTTATCTTTCATCTTAAGTTAGGTTTTTTATAATATGAATATAAAAGTAAAATATAAAAACACTTACAAAACAATAAAAAATACATATAAACACATTATAAAAAACCTAACCTAGGGTGCCGCCAGCAGCGGGGCAAGGCCCAAGCTGCCGGTGGCCAGGGCCGCAGAGAGAGGAACTGGCGGACTATCCGCGCCGTTTCCAAGATCACCGCCTTCTGCATCTGGCGCCTTCTGGCCCTTGATCCAACCACCTAGCGAGGGTCTCTCAAGATGTTGGTCGAGACTCTTCGCTATTAGACCGTTCACTGAAACGACTATCGGGACAATGATCGTCGAATCAACATCCCACATGGCGGTTATCTCGTGAGCCAAGTACTTACTGGACTTGTCCTTCTCGGCCTTCACGAGATTCTCATCATGGGGGATGGTGATGTCAACGAGCACGGCCCGACATTGCGATCGATCTATTATCACAATGTCAGGCTTATTGGCTACAATAGTCCTGTCAGTGATGATAGATCGATCCCAATAGAGCGTGGCACGACCATTCTCGACAACAGGCGCAGGTAAATACTTGTAGTACGGTACTTCGCGGTCCACAAGACCATATAGAAGAGCAAGTTGCTGGTGAATAATCCTGGCTACGAGCTTGCACAGATTATGTCTGTGCAAGTACTCGCCGTTAGCAAGATGAGAACAACCGGAAATGATATGCCTGAGTGACTCTCCGGGACGGCGGCATGCCCCACAAATGTCGACCGTACCGTCCTTCAGGATATATTTCCGATAGTTGTTCGTCATCATTACTTCGTCCGCAATTGCACAGGCAAAACCCTCGGTTTCTCCGAAGAGGTCCCCGAATCGTAACCAGTTCACCGACCCGAGCAGGTCCACATCGGGTCCCGTGAGGGCCTTGTAGAACCGCCCGTGTAGCACCTTACTCTCCCATGCCGCCTTGCGATCCGCAGTACTTAGTACCACAGGTTTGCGCCAGTTCTCGTTTGCCAAGGAGAGCGGCGTGAGGTTCCTGTCTACTGCCACCACAACACGATGCATCCCACACTCGTTGTTAAGGAAATAATTCCTGAGATTGTACACCTGGCGGTTGTGGAGATCCTTGGCGTTTAGGAAGCCTCGGCCTCCACACTTCCGTGGGATGTACAATCTCATAACTGACGAGCGTGGGTGTAGCATGCGATGCATGGTGAGCAGTGATCGGACCCTCCGATCTAGGGCGTCCAGTTCGGTCTGAGTCCACCTTAGTATGCCAAAGGAGTATGTGAGTAGGGGCATTACCCAGGCGTTGAAGGCACGCACTTTGTTGCCTCCTGACAAAAGACTGTTAAGGACTTTTGTGAGCCGACTGAAAAAGCGCTCCTTCACCGACCGTCTAATACCCTCGTCCTCAATACCCAGAAACTGTGACATACCAAGGTATTTATAGGTTTCTGATTCAGAGATAGATCTGAAAGCCATTGTCTCAGAGAGTTGTAAATTTGTTGAATTTACAACCCTCCCCCGCTCTACATGTATAACCGCACATTTATCGACACCAAACTCCATGTTGATGGCACTACTGAAGACTTCGGTAGTTTTCAGTAGGTCCAACAAGTCTTGGCTATTTTCAGGAGGTCATCCATGTACAAAAGGTGAGAAATGACTTCACCCTCTCTCCGAAGCCGGCAACCTAGTCCCAAATCTTTCAGCAGGGTGAGGTTCATGAGGAGATTCAGAGCTAGGCAGAACCACAGGGGACTCAGACTATCACCCTGAAAGATTCCTCGCTCAATCCTTATAAAATCCTGCGGGCCAGAGCGGTCATCCCCGCCTCCTGGTTGACGAAGGACTGTGGTCCACTGCCTCATACACGCGCTTAGGAAGGCTCTCAAAGCTGCATCAACTTTATACAGCTCTAAGTCCCTCCCCAGCCATGAATGAGGCACCGAATCATAGGCCTTCTTATAGTCAATCCAAGCGGCTGAGAGGGCCCCCTTGTTCCGCCGGATTTGTTGGCATATGGTCATGTCTATGAGGAGGAGCTCTTTAGTACCACGGGACCCAACCCTACATCCATTTTGAGCGGAAGCCAAAATATTGTTTGCGACAATGTGCGCATTGATTTTTGCTCTCAAAATGGATGTAAGGAGCTTGTGAGTGTAGGCAAGCATGTGGTGGGTCTGTAGTTTTTTGCTTCCGTGGTACTACCGGACTTGAAGAGCAGGAAGGTGACACCAGTTGTTAAGGAAGCTGGGAGAGAACCAAGCTCGAGGGCTTGTTGGAATTGTGCTGCCACTTATTATTATTATTTATATATTTCATTTATATTTGCATATATATCACGTCCAGAAGTAATATATTAATGTAATCTACAAAAAGAAGCATAATAACTTATAAGAAACCATCAAACCATACTTAAAAATCCTAAAAGCTGCATACTGCTCTTACAATGCAGGTACTCCGCGCGACATAAAAATTTTTTTTTACAGAGTTATAAAAGAAAAATGATTGAGAAGTTTACTATTCTATATATAAGGATAACTAGGCTATTGACAGGTATTTTTTTTGTAGAGCAAATCCTCGTAGTTTTAATTTTGTAGAGGATTTTCAAAAAAAAAAGTGTAAAGATTTTTTTTTAATTTTTAATTTCTCGATTTTTTTGTATGGGTGAGTGAAAGTTTAGTCACAGAAATGAATTCTCCATCCTCGAATTATACGAGAAAGACACCAAACTTGATATAGTTGCTAGAGGTATGCAGATATAAAATTTAGAGTGATGCGCGCCGGAGGCACTTTTGCCCCCCTCCCCTGCCCACCTGCTGGGGGGGACCTCTCGGCAACCGGGGTAAATCAGCTCAGATCACCCCCAGGAACACCTGTTCCAAGCGGTTTGCTTTGTCTCCAAAATGCAAGGTGGTGGACCTTAGATCTCTTGCTACCATGGGATTGTCAATTTCTTCACACATACACATTAGTAGGTAATTTTCTATTTCATTTTAACCTAGTTCTAAATCTAATGACTCCATCGACGACCAATCTTCGTCATTTGACAGATTATGGAATCCAAAACTTGTCAAGTGTGCTTGCTAGCAGGATCTTACCTTCAAGCTGGCATCGGCGAAATGCGTTCTTCCAGTTAGCTGGCACGATGTGCAGGCGCAGCCACGCGTCCGCCTCCGGCACGTACTCGTAGCTGTGATCCAACACGCCAACTACATACTGCTGGCCTGGAATAATCAACCAAACATATTTTTTACCAGGGTCTCTATTGTTTCCCAAAACGTTTTAAGTAATAATGTATTTTTTGCTCGCATTTTTGTTAGTTCAGAAACGCGTCACTTTTCAGGATTGCCATAAAACAAACCTAACCTAACCTATCTACAGGATAACCTTACGAAAATCCTGAAAAGTTAACGGTTTCAGTTTTATGACTAATGATAATATGACAAACAATACATTATGACTTAAAACTTTATGGGAAACAAAGGGACCCCATTTTACCAAGACCAAGACCAAGAGGGCGATTCGGACTTTATAATCGTGTCTGCAAACACCAACAGTAACATCTGGTTAAAAAAATGACACTGTAGAAACCTGAGGGTCTACCGTGAACACCGAAGTTCGCAATTTGCGGGTATCTTTCTCTTTTACTCTAATTAAGATGTAATCGACCGGAATGAACCAAGATTACCTTTTGTATTGTATTCGAGCTCCCGATATTTCGACGCAGTTACATGCATTGCATCTTGTTCACGGGTAACTGAAGCTAGCGGGTGGGTGTCAAAGTTGTGTAGACCGCGCTCGGTCTACCCTCATTCGTGCGCGTCGGCTGCATGTAACTGCGTCGAAATATCAGGAGCTCGAAAACAATAAAGTGTCATTCTATGGAACTTGCTATATGTAAACAAAAGTCACTAGTAAATTGGCATTTAGACACAATCTTAATATGGCGGTTTGTTTACAGAGTTAGCAAGTTCCATAGAATGACACTTTACCAAAAAAGGTAATCACGGTTCATATCCCGGTCGATATATAATAAGTCTACATTTAACGTTGAGTTTAAGTGTATCAATAAAAACTTACCCACAAATAAAACACAGCACAATAATACTAATCGAGACATATTAACGCTCTTAAAGATAAAGAGTGAACTTAAAAGCGGTTATCACGCTTTTTATATAGGTAGCAAATGTTTTATCAGTTAGTAGTTGTTTTAAGTTTTTTCCTGTTTGTCAAAGTTGCACAAGATTATGTACTTACCCACAATAATTAAATGCTTAAACTAGAAATACAAAAATAGAAACGTTTACAAATAATTAGACTTCTTAATCAATCGATTCAATATAATCTATCTAATACCTTTAAACGAGCAATTCTTTTTTATTTATTTATTTATATATATATTTCGGGGATCTCGGATACGGCTCTAACGATTTCGATGAAATTTGCTATACGGGGGTTTTCGGGGGCGAAAAATCGATCTAGCCAGGTCTTATCTCTGGGAAAACGCGCATTTTCGAGTTTTTATATGTTTTCCGAGCGAAGCTCGGTCACCCAGATATTTATGAGTTAAATGATAAAATAAGCAAACTGTTTCATTATTCAGATGTCTGGTTTTTTTTAGAGCCGCTTGACAGCCATTCAACCTACGGCGCCATACCTCGCAGTGGCTTGCTGGACGCCCGTGAACAAGTATGACAGAGACCCGTTCATCTGCGAAATCATGCTGTAAATGACTGTTTTGGCAATCACTCTTGTAGGTAAGCCTAACAATTTTATTAGCCTAATAAAAAAATAAAAAAAATGCACCCAGTCTCATTGTCCATCCAAACTTCAATCCATAGACCGGTATACTGTTCACTTTTTCTACAATAGTCCCAATGCCTGCTGAGACCGGTTCATGGGTGTTTATTGTTGCACCTGTGAACGGGTCCCAGCAGGCGTTCTACATGACATTAAAGCTCTCAAAAGGGCCTCTACGTGTTGGATCTATATCCCTACGCAAGCCTATCAAAAGACCGGGATTTATAGGCCCGTGAAACCCAAAATGGACTTACAAAAAAAATTAATAAGCTTTTTGGAAGATCATTTACAAGTTCATTTCGTAATCGTTTTATTTAAGTCGTTGAGCTGACCTCTACGGTTATTTGTGAAGCCATAAGAATGTGTCAACCAGATGTTTTATTTACTTCTTATTTAATTCATTGTGAGGGTTATTATTTCAAGTGACTGTACCCTCCTAAAGCTCACGGTTCTAGTTATAGCAAAGAGTATATATTTTATAGTGAGTTACTGTCATGGTAAATTATGTAGGTAGCCACAGTAAATTCACAGAATAGGCCATAAGATTGCACCATACCTTTGGGCTAGTCTCGCCTAGATGGCGTTAATTTCAATATAATTACAAATTAACACATATCAGTGAAAGAATAAGGATCAAAGTCAAATGGCGTTCGAACAGTTTAAATCTTCTGTCAAAAGATGGCGGTGAATTTACTGTGGCTACATAATTTACTACATTATTTACAGTAACTCTCTATAAAATCTATACTCAATGGTTATAGTATTTATACAGTTCGATGATCTGTTTCGTTAAATTTTCAAGCCAAACATAATACACTCTATTTCCTACAACTATATGATCAAATTTCAGTAGCAAAATTTGTATTTTTCATTTGTATGACTGGGCCTCTTAGGGTACAACTCTGAAACTCAAAAGGTTCTCGTTAAAGATATTTAAGCAACGTTTCAGTTTTTTTTCTCTGAGATTCTTGCAAAGATTCTCAGTCAATTTATAACCATAAATCACATACATATTATCAAAATTGTTTGAATTAAATTCCATTCATAATTATTGCCCACAGCTTCCTAATGGCTACACTTATCCTACCTACCAATTAGGGCCACCCCACATCTAGCGTCTTTCGAGCGTCGGCGTCTCGTCGGCGTCTACAACTCTATGGCCCTGCTCGACGCAACGTCGACGCAACGTCGACGCAACTGCGCAGCGACGTCATTTTCCATAGCGCTGACCGACGCCGACGCCCGAAAGACGCCAGATGTGGGGTGGCCCTTAGTTGAATACCTACTTAGCAGCAGTGATTTAAGCGATTTTGAATGAATCACGGCACGGCTAAAAAAACAAGTAGGCTAATATGCTTCTCAAGATGTTTGGAAATCCTTTACCTGTACGAATTCCAAAATCTTAAATACATCTATCGGGTAAATTGTTCATACGCTACGTACGTACTTTCTACGTTCATGCGTGCGAACAAAGCCTTGCTAGTTGCGACGCTGGTTCAGTAGATGGCATTAGTGTCAGATGAGCGATTTTTATTTTGTTGTCGATTTAGTTTCGTCAGATTTTGTTAAAATTTGGTAAGTATGGGCGGAAAAAACACGAGACTTAAAAAAGTTTGATTTTCCGTAACGGAACACAACGATTCGTTACGAAAATTCCATACGGATTCGTCATTCGTAACTAGGGGGGAAGATTTTTTTTAGGACGCATGATAAAATTTAGATCGTTGTCAATTTAAATTGTACAAAGTACCAAGCTGCTATGCTTTAAAACATGAAACCAGGTGTAAAACTATCCAAACGACTAAAATATTTATTTAAAATCTTGTAAGTAGCAAAACAGCGGTCCTTTAAAGTAATTTACGACTGTCCTGTATCCCTAACTGTAATAACTCTTACATGTCTCTATATTACATTCGAATATGAACTTTATAAATAAAACGATAAAGTTCAAATTGTATTGACATATAGGACATAGATACGAGATTTGGTAAGTATGTGAATTAATGTGTGACATGTGCATGAGCGCCATTACGGCACCCTTTTAAGTATATAAATTTTGAGAACGTGTAAAAAATGTTTGTTGTTATTAATAGATAAATCTATAAAGAGGTGAGGTAAACGTACTGGTGCTCGACGCGGTACCAGTACATGTCATCTTGAAACTTAAGTCGTTGTCAATAGAGGTGACAGCAGCGTGCCATCTAATGGGCATTAGCATGTCGAGCACTAGTACGTTTACCTTACCTACTTTTAGATTAAACGTGTCGTAGTATCACAAATATAAAAACATATCGTCGGGTACACTACATAATTCCGAAATATTTAATGCCGAATTTTAGAATATCGAACTTTATTATTCCGATTTTTAAATGCTCGATCCATCAAAATTCCGACTGCCGTAATTACGAAGGATGAAAATCACGAAGGTATATATTTCCGAATAGCAAAAAAGCCGATTTTTTTAAATTCCGAACCACATAATTCCGAATTTAAAAATTCCGATAGTGATAAACACCGAATTCAACATTTTCGATTTTTGAAATCACGAATTCCGAATTGTCATTATTCCGAAATTTTGAATTCCGATTTGACGTGATTCCTATTTTAACTATCCCCATTTTTAAAATTCCGAATTTATCGAGTCGTGTTCCGCATCTGCTCCGGCGCTACGGGCAAAGCAGCCCCTTCACCCTTGCGTATCAAAGCGCAGGCACTAATGCTCGCCTTCGCAGCTTCGGCTTGCTGGTCGCCTTCGGTCGAGGGCTGCTTCCCCTCCGCGCCTCCGGCTTTTTACATACACTCTAGGGGTAGGACAGACAAGACCACGTGGATAGTGGGGTGCTCCGATTCGGATTTTCGTTAGTTATACATATAGACTTTTAAGTCTAAGTGCGTTTAAATCTTATTTTGAAAATCACGAATTTCATTATTCCGAGTTTACAAAAGATCGAATTTCTGAATACCGAATTACTTTTTTCCGATCGGTCAATGATTTTTTCGGAATAGACAAATTCGGAAAAAATATTTTCGGATTTTTTTAAAATCGGAACTTTAAGCTTTCGTGCATATGACAATCGGATTTTAAGTTTTCGGTAATAGCATAGTCGTGATTTTCTTCTTTCGTGGTTTTCAAAGTCGTAATTTCGATATTTCGGGCATATAAAAAATCGGGATTATGAAAATCGAGGTTATGAAAGTCGGAAAAACATATTTCGGAATATTTGGGTGTTCCCCATATCGTCACTACTTTGTAAAAATCTCGTATCTCGCACTTCTACTCAAAGTTAAAACGCAGTACCTAACTCTGTAGGCATCCCATATACATGTGTACAGTGTGTAAATTCAAAACGGGCGTATATTTAAACGGTGGTTAGCATAGGACCTTAGAAGTATATTGAGGTAGATTTGGTTTAGAAATACAATGAAAATGTCTCGCTCACACACCGGAGCGCCGTGCGGGTACGCATCAGTGTTATAACCGCGTTAGTTATTCAAATTTAATTGAAAAGCACTCCAACCAATCACTTCGCTATCGCTAACATAGGCCCTGAAGAATATTCAACTCATTTTATTGACCTGTCGTGACATGGCCGTATGAGCTTTGAGAAAAAATATAATCATAGATACGGGTATGGTTAAGTAGACTACGCTTCGAAACCTTTGCGGACCTCTGGTTTAAAGCTGCACGGTATAGATTAGATATACATAGGTCCAAAAATTAAGTAAAGGCTTTCTTGTATATGCAGCGTTAGTTTAGACATTCCATGACAGGCATTGATGTCAGGTACACGTTCGAATTGGCCTGTTACTCGTAGTGCAGTTTATTTTACTATTACATTACAATACAATACAATACAATTAAATATAATACAAATCCTCTTTATTGCACAACCTCAGAATAAATGTACATGGAAACACAAATAACATACATACATTACCGCTTCGTCGTCACTTAGGTAAAGTATTTAAATCAAGCCCTAAATACAAGCAATGTCATAACTTTTTTTTAAAGATGCAGAATCGCGCCCCCGCGATTGGCTTGATAAAATATTAAAAAAATAAACAAAGCACTCGTTACACTCATTCGAATTTAATTATTTTGTATGCTTCGTTACCATTACAAATAAATCTACATATTACTTACCAAAACTCTTATCTTATAACTTTAGATAAAAGAAAACATACCTTATAGCAAGTGTGTAAAGCTTAAAATCAAATAAACGTTTGCGGATTATACGACCAATTTACAATGATTTAAACTTTGTATGGTTATTTTTGTTTACTACATTCGGCCATTGAATGAAATAGTTTTATTGTTATAGTTTAATTATATTTGTCTTTACAAAACAATAAATTATTATTGTAGTCTGGAGTTCAGTTAACGGGTTCTGAATTGATTTTGATGCTTGATTTATCCGATTGAACTTATTTTTAATTGAATTTGAACCTGCTGTGAATCATTGATTGATGCTAGCCTGCATTTACCACAAAGAGTTTAATTAAAAACAAATTTATAGGCAATAATGTTAAGAGTCAAATCCCAACTTCTGCAAAATTTTTATACAATTACAACTCAATAAAATAAGACTTTTTAATTAAGTAATAAGTTTTGCCATAGTTACCTTCCGTAATGTATGGAGTGATCATCGCTAACCGACTCTAAGCATACTTCTCTATAGAAAGTTCTCTTTGGCACAAAACGCTATAAATTCGCACTTGTCCCCAACAGATGGCGTTTTTACCGAACTCTGACCGTGGCCCGACCACCTGTCTTTGGGACATTGCGGGATACCGCAGATGCTCGGCGTTGGGGGCCTGATTTAGTTTTGTTTTGTGTTTAGAACATAAATAAAATGGGAGGACATACTGGGTGTTATTTAGAAATATTTTGGAGTTTAGATGATGTTTAATAAATCATCAAATGATGCGATACAAGCAATTAAATAGGTCTACTGACTAATTTTTACTTGAGAAATTGTTAAAAATAATATCCGTGCCTTTTCCAAGAAAATCAAAAATTATTTCATAACAATACAAATTAAGGGGTAAGTTAAATCTAAATTATTAAGGTAAGGTAAAGGTAAACTATTAAACTACGCTTCGGTCAATTAATAAGGTAAAACAATGCCATATTTTTTGAAGAATTACACTGACACTGACATATCTGATCCATATCGTATCTTTAGCAAAATTTTGACGTATCTTAAAGTTAGAATCAGGCCGGTGGTTAAATATAAACATCAACTGCTTCCATAGCATCTTAATCCATAAACATACATAATTAAGATAGAGATTTCAGAAGTTACTACAAAAACAAATTAAACTAACAACAAAACCATAAACATTATCCTCATAACAATTAATTAAGAGGAAAACACCCGATAAGGATATTAATAATTAAAACTATATCCACAGGAGGTCTAATTAGTTTCGAATTCTTCATCTGCCGTCCCTTTTTAAGTCGTGGAAAAAAGCGGGACAGAAATTCGGTAGCTCGATTATTAATTGGGGTTCATTTTGAACACCGTCTCGTTAATTTAAATGTTTGCTTTGGATATTTTTTAAAGGAGAATGTAAAAAATTAAAGTGTTTCATTTGTAACCCTTTTGGACCGGTACTTAATTAGCTACACCATCTTATAATGTAATTTTTATTTAGACTGTACTTAATGTCAAATAATTTAATTTCAAAAATGTATGTTGCACATAAAATTACACTTTAGTGGACTGCTTTATAAGTACAGTCAGCAGCAGAAGTTACTAAGCGGGCGAGGTGTTCAAAATTACCTTGACATGACACGCTCTTATTCTTTTAAACAATAAAGTCGCGTCAAGATCATTTTGAACACCTGGCCCTGGCCGTAGTGATTTAATTCTCTTTGGGAGCGGCCTTAGTGCACGCTGCTCAAATTACTTGAGAGCCCGACGCCACGCTGCACGCCCCGCCGAACGCTCCGCTTCGAGCGTCCACTCAGGCCTTACACTAAGGTATACCTGTGGTAGCCCCGCTATTATTCTTCATGTTCAATTACTTTAGCCACAATGTGGAAAGAAAACAATATCAATGCAATTTTAGATATTTAGGTAAATCTACTATCTGCGGTTATTCGCCTAGGTATATAGAAAAATAATCTGTACCCATCTGTACCTAACTACTCAAGACTGGTATCGTGCAATGCAAAAAGGGTTAGTTTGTATGTAAAAAGCGACCGTTACCTACCCAATTATCATTGCTCTCCTATGTTACTGGTAAAATCTACAGTCAAGATCTAAAATATCGATCCGATACAGATTAAGGGCGGAAACTATATAAACGCTACCTTAATGTCTAGGCAATAATGTCGTGTAAACATATTTTAGGCGCCAAGTCCGTATAGTTATTTTACACCTTGCGATACATGTTATCTAACTTGTAAACATCAAAGCAATTAATCTTTCACATATCGTTAATTAACGAGGTCTCCAAGAATTAATTAACCCATTCAAGGCCGTTTGTAATATTACATTTGCAAATTCTTAACTAAGCAGATACCTATTCGACAGAGCCTAATTTCTAGAAAAAATGCATTATTTCATGGTCCTTCAAGAACCTTGATGTACATAATATTATACTACGTTTTTGTATATAAAAGACGAAATAATATAGTTTGGAATCATTCAAATAGTAACATTTGAAGAAACAGCAAGATGTTTACTAAAATTGTTGTTATCGCCGGGTGTCTGTTTGGCTTGGCTCAAGCTGGGGCTTTGGCCGGCGGCGCAGGGCTCAGACATGGCGCAGGGCTTGGTTATGGCGCTGGGGTCGCCTACGGCGCAGGGCTCGGACATGGCGCAGGGCTCGGCTATGGCGCAGAGCTTGGTTATGGCGCTGGGGTCGGCTATGGCGCTGGCCTTGGTTACGGCGGTTTGGGATACACCGGCGCTCCTGCGACTTCATACGTTCACCGCGTTGACTACAACACTGGTCACGGTGGTTACGGGGCTGGCTACAGCGCTGGTTACGATGGCTACGGCGCCCACGGTGGCTACGGCGCTGGTTACGGACGCGGACTCTATGGCCACGGTGGCTGGTAAATATACTTATGTTACTTACCGATTTTGCACAAAGCAATTGCTTAATTTTGATGTATTGAAATGAAATAAATCTATGTATTATTGAAAAACCTTTTTTTCTCCTTTTATTGTCTATGGAATAGGGTCAAGGAGGGAACAGTGGATCGGTAGAAAAAGGCCAGGGTACATGCAGTGGCTCACTCAACCTCATTTCAACACGAGAGAGGCGATATTTGGGCGACTGCGCCACTTTTCGAGTTGAGCCACTG